>NC_141575.1:2974734-3605479 GCF_036417535.1 Chlamydotis macqueenii | reverse complement strand
GTGGCACGCTCCCATTTCACTCAGAGCCTCGCCGAGGGCGCGTGGTGCGACGTCTGGCAGAGAACATCAGGTGCAGGGGGATTTCCAGCCTGGGTGGACAAATGCAAATACAACAGTAAGATCTTGCAGGCTTGTGTTTTCGCTACCCCCTCTTTTTGGCAAAGTCTGCCAGGAGAAAATACAAAAACCAATGCTGGGGGGCATGGCGGGGTGTCAGCCCTGGCAGTCGCTCTTGACTGATGGTGCACTGACTGCAAATCCCGATCTCCAGGCTCTCGGGCAGCCTGGCTCAGCTCAGCGGGGCTGCTCGTGTGGCGTTCCGCATGCGGACAAGCACCATGCCCAGTCAGCCTCGTATCGTACCTGGACTTAAAGAATTGGCTGAGTTTTTCAAGGCAAGCTCAGAGAGAGCAGATCTTTAAAAAGCCCGGCTGAGGAATGGCTTTAGGAGTGTTAGGAGCGGCAGAGCCGGGTGTCTGCAGGCAGCACCCCAGGGGTGTTCTCTGCGGGGCTGGCAGGGGCTGCGCGGGGCCCGAAACCTGCGAAGTGCTGCAGTCCCTGACGAAGGGGGCCGTGAAACCACAGCTAGCTGGAGCCAACGTGGGAGCAGATAACGCCGTCACTTCCTCCGTGCAGCTATTTGTAGGTGAGTAAAGGTCACAGGAAGGAAGGCTCTGATTATCTAATATAGTTTTGCAGTATGTTTCTCTCTTAATTGGGTGTTCCCAGAATCAAACTCCCTCAGGCTCTTTCTCTTTCCAGTGGCCAGTGGCTGTGCATGCAGAACCCCAGCACCAGTTTAACAACCTCATGCTTCTGGTTTTTGTGCAACCCTGTCACTACGGAGCCCTGCAGGTAACTGCACCGCTCGCATTCAGACCACACTGAGTCAACAGCGGGTTCCTCCCCAAATGTTTACTCTGTTGTCATGAAAGCGCTGACGTGTTCTTACTTACGAGGAGAGCGGCCAAAGGGAGTGTGGCCACAGGGCCAACGCAGCGGCTGGGGGCCAGCCTGAAGCTCTGCCCCTGTCTGTGGGACAGCCGGGAAGGGCTTCCTCAGCATCCATGCGAGGAGAGGCGGCAGGGCTTCGCCTCCCACGCACTGGTGCCCTTTTAGGCTGAAACACATGAGATGGAAACAGGATTCAGCCACATCCTTTGCACAAACTGCTCTTAGCCACCGTCCTCGCCTTGCCAAGCGGCGGGCAGCAGACCCTGCTGTGCATAACCCGGGCCAGACCCCTTCACTGTTTTTGCCAGAGCAACAGTTTCAGGAGAAGATTTCAGTGATACTGGTGTCAGCCCTGAGGGCAATCTTGCTTATCGATGCAAAGATGGTCCAGGTTACCGGTCTATGCCTCTGTGGGAGCAAGGTATGCCAGTGTAACCACATCTGTGTCGTGATGGTGGGCTGGCTGATGTGCCCTGAGCTGCACAGAGGTGACACCGGGCTCAGTGACACCAGGCTCCAAGACATCTTGCAAAGCCAGCTGCTAGTTGAGACTGGTAAAGAAAATGGATCAGCGGATGAATGGACGGACTGATGGAGGTCCAGAAGAGGTCAGATCAGATACATGGATCACCTTACTGTCCCCAAGTCCCTGACAATTGAGGCTGCTTTGCGCTGCCCAGTAGCAGAGGTTGCTAAGAGCTTGAGCAACCTGGGGCTTTGTGCTGCCCACTCTACCAGCCCTTCCTGGGGGGACTCACAAGCCCTGGGCACGCATGCTTTGACGTGGCCAAGAATGAAGCTGGGCTGGTCGCTTCCTCCTCCCCCACTTTTAATGTCACCAAACCCAGCTGCTGCTTCCAACACATGTCCCTTGGCAGGAGACGAAGAGCAGCAGGCCGCCGGGCAGAGCTGCCAAAGGCACCACGGGAAGTCAAGGGCAGAGGCATGGTGAGGCAGCGAGGAGCGAGATGCCGCTCTGCGGACAGACCCAGCCCTCCCTCAGGACAGCCTGGTCCTCGCCGAGCACCCACCCGCCCGGCCTCCAGCCTCCCGCTGCTCTACAACCTGCTCGGCGCTGCACGGTGATGCCAGGCAATGGACACGTCTCTCCTTCCTTCCTGCTCCCCGAGCGCTTTCCCTCTCTTCCCTTCTCCAGTCACCTTTGTCCCGCACGCATGAGAGACCTTCTCCCTGGCTCCATTTCTTTTGCAGTCAGAAGCTAGTCATCAGAAGTGAGGTTACATGTTGTTTCCAACGGAAGCAATAAATTAAAGCAAATAAAAGATAAAAACCACAGCCAGGTTATTATAAGACATCAGAGAACGAAGGCCAAGGGTAACACTCTCCACTTCATGACTTTTCACTGACTCAGCCACAGAATCATAGAATCACAGAAGGGTTTGGGTGGGAAGGGACCTTCAAAGCCCACCCAGTCCAACCCCCTGCCAGGAGCAGGGACATGTCCAACCAGATCAGGTTGCTCAGAGCCCCGTCCAACCTGGCCTTGAAATCCTACAGAATCCACAGAAATCCTACCATCAGCGATGCTGCGTGGAGCCTTCTGCTCACCATGCTTTGCTGTTAGAGCTCTTTTACCTTTTCCAGGTAGTTTTTCGAGGCAGTTTTTCAAGGTCCCTACTGAGGGTGCTTGCTCCTGCCAGTGTTTCTGGACCCCACTCAGCTAAACTACGTGCAGGGTACGCTTGCAAGGCGTCTAAATAATTCAGTCAGTAGTTTAAATATGGAAAACACGCAGCGCAATCTAGTAAGCTGGTTTTTTAAAAAAAAAAAGAATTTGGAATTTCTTTGTTCTGGCTGCTGAAGCTTGGGAGGGCAGGGAGGGGGTTGCCTTTGCCTCTGCCCAAAAACAGCCACATTTCAGGGGTGATGATGCAATTGCTGTTGCGTTATGCAGCACGCGGAGGCTCACGGGCCCTCTTCCATCAGGCAGTTTGTTATGATAATGTTAATGCACAGGCTGTCGTCATCTGGCAGCATCACCGCTTGCCTTATGAAATAACTCAGTGCGACAGCTCTGCTTGCTTGCAGGCAGGCCCACGTCTGGCTTCTAATCTGGCATCAGAAATCACTCCCCTTCCCTGAGCCGCAGCCTGATATTAAACCTTTCGTTTGCGTTGCTCCAGATAACCTGCTGGGGAGCGTGGGGAGAAGGGCACTACAGCCGAGCTCCTTTAAGAGCCCCCCACGTGAAGCAAACACGCGGCTGCCATCCCCCCCACGCTGTATCTCCTAACGCCGTTGGCCGTCGGCGCCGCGGCCGTGCTGGAATTCACATTTCAGTTTCCGAACATCAGCCGGTGTTCGCGAGTTGAGCGGATCAGCTCACATGATGCCCCGGTGACAGATCACCAGTGACTTTCTCCCCCTGTCAACAAAAAGCCAAAGTCACGAGGATAATGCAGAATTGCTCCGGGCCAGCGTATGTTCAGCTGAAAAGGTCTCGGTGACTTCCCAGGCATATGCTGGCTGGCACAGTGCTGGAGCAAGGCTCTCCGAACAGCCTGGACGATGCGGGCCGGAGGGATTAATCTAATGCTGCGTCGAGATGCTAATACAATAAGGGTTCTTTGTGGCATTAGCGGGAATCATGAGACCGGCTCTGAGATGTCATTGCCTGGCAGCTGGCCTTGAGCTCTCCCGCGGAGAGAAGGCGCTCGTCTCCTGCTTCCAGCATGAAAGCTGCTGAGGGGCAGGGCAAAGGCAGTAAGGCCCGCTCCGTTTTGGTGACAGCGCGTTTGGGAACAGCCCGCTATCTCTATTGTTGAGTCTAGGGAGAGCTGAGGGAACAAGGGCTCCTTGGAGAGGAACAATCGCTTTTCCTTGTGTTTTCCAGTCGCTGCAGAGCTGTGGATACCGAAAGGATGCTCAGCATCACATGGTCACATCGTACCACCACCACCCACGGAACTGGTGTTTTGCTATAAAATGTCTTGCAAAACCTGCTGAAGCCAGAGAAATAGGGTGTGTCAGTTCCAGCAGATGTGCTTTCACCTCCCTCGCCAGCTTCGCGCCCATAAAGCTGTTCGCCCTGATCCTGACCTAACCCCAGCGCCAGCGAGGAAAGCTCAGCACCTTTGTGCCGCTGGAAAATCAGCATCAAGCACCAGCAGAGAACATGGGTGAGACATGGGGCAGGGAGACGTGGCAAGTGGGAACCTGTCACGAAAATTCACAACTGACCCAGGCTGACCTCGGTCGGTTGCGAATTTTAGTGACAGACCCAAAGACCCCACAGCATGCCCGGAGGGACCCAAAGACCCCACACGGCACCATGAGGGCAGCCAAAATCCCCACATAATGCCAAGAGGGCACCCCAAACCCTGACACCATGCCATGAAGGGACCCGAAGACCCATATGGCACCGTGAGGGACCCCCAAAGACCCCAAATGGCACTATGAGAGGACTCAAAGCTGCTGCATGGCACTATGAGGGACCCCTAGACCCCACATGGGACCATGAGAGGACCTGAAACCCCCACATAGTACCAAGAGGGCACCCAAAACCCCCGCATCATGCCATGAGGGATGCCAAAGCCTCCATATGGCACCATGAGGACCCAAAGACCCCACATTGGCGCCAGCAGGGACCCCCAAGGACCCCACATGGCACCGTGAGGGACCCAAAGACCTCAGTTGGCACCAGGAGGGACCCCCAATGACCCCATATGGCACCGTGAGGGACCCAAAGACCTCAGCTGGCACCAGGAGGGACCCCCCAAGGACCCCACATGGCACCGTGAGGGACCCAAAGACCTCAGTTGGCACCAGGAGGGACCCCCAAGGACCCCACATGGCACCGTGAGGGACCCAAAGACCTCAGTTGGCACCAGGAGGGACCCCCAAGGACCCCACATGGCACCGTGAGGGACCCAAAGACCTCAGTTGGCACCAGGAGGGACCCCCAAGGACCCCACATGGCACCATGAGGGACCCAAAGACCTCAGTTGGCACCAGGAGGGACCCCCAAAGACCCCACATGGCACCGTGAGGGGACCCAAAGCTCTCCTCACCACGCCATGGGGGGGGGAAACGACCCAGACCCACACGGCACGACGAGGGAACCCCAAGCCCTCAGTGTCCCTACGAGGGCCCGCACGCCTCCCCCGCAGCGCCCCGAGGGGCCCGTCCCGCCCCGGGGCCGAGGTAGCGGCGGGGCGGGGAGAGGCCGAGCCGGGCCGGGCCGGGCCGTTGGCACCGCCCCCATAAGGCGGGAGCAGCCCACGCCGCTCGGCGCGGCGGAGGCGGCAGCGGCGGCGGGGCCGGGGCCGGAGCCGGAGCCGGTCTCGGTGTCGACTGGGCCCGGGCTGGGCGGTGGCGGGGCGCGGGTCGTCGTCGTCGGGATGGAGCTGGGCTGGTTGCTGTGGGGGGCGGCGGTGCTGCTGCTGCTCCACGTCCTGATGGAGCTGAGCCCGGCCGTTAACTTCGCGCTGCGGATCGGTTTCTATTACCTGCTCTTCATCGTCTGCTCGGTGCTGACGGCGCCCGTCTGCCTCCTGGTCAACGGCGGCCGCACCGTCAAGAACATGAGGTGAGAGGCGGGGGGGCGGGGAACCCCACAAACCGGGGAGACCGGTCGTAGGCCCGGCCTCTGCGTGGGGGGCGAGGGGAGGGCGGTGGGGGCCTCAGGTCCGTGACAGCAGGCCCTGGGCCTGCTGCCGTGGTGGCAGCGGGGCTGCTTTTTGGCTCATGGTGGGGGGTGTGAGGGGCTGCCCCGGCCCACGGCTGTGCCCTCGCCGTGGCAGAGCCCTGCGTGGGGCCCGGCTCCCTTCGGAGGGGCCTGGAAGGTGCGAGGGTGATGGTGGTGGCGAGCTGCTGGGCTCTGGGGGCTGCGCAGGTTGTTGGGGGCAGCTGTGTGACAGGGGTGTTTATTTTGGGGGTTTTCCCCTTCCAGAGGCAGAGGCCGCCCACCAGCAGACGGTGTTTAATGCCACCCCGGCGCAAGGAGCGTGGCTGTCACTGCCAGGCCGTGCTGCACGCGTCCTCTGCCAGGGCGCCGTGGCTGGGTCGCTGCTGGGGACGAGCAGCTCCCCTGCGTGTGAAGGGACATTTTAGGGACAGAGCTGGCACTTCTGCTGGCAGCACAGGAGAACTGGGGCTCCTTGCTTTGCTCTCCCGTAGGCAGCTTTGTACCTACTCCAGCCATCAGCATCCAGGCCCACATATACGGGCGTGGGGGAAAGGGGAGCCCCGTTCCCTTCGTGCATCCTTTTGGACCAAAGGTTGGGCAGCATCTCAGCTGGTGGAGCTGGACTTCGCTCTGTGGTGTGACTCTCGCGGGCAGGGCTCGGGGTGGAGTGAGCGGGCTCAGGCACTGACGCGCTGCCTCGTGGGCTCTGCCCGGCCCGCCCGAGCCGACGGTCTGCGATCCGCTCTGGTAGTGCAGCCCGAGCACTGGAAACAGCGGTCTGCTCTGGGATCTCCTCCAGCTTTGGTTGCTGTGGTTCACTCAGGAGCAGCTTTGCAATGCACAACCAGCGTTGCAGCTAGGAGGATTTGTTAGTTATAGAGACACTTCCCCCCCCCACCCCCATAAAACTTTCTAAATTTCCTGTAAACTTAAAGGAACTCTTTGGCAACAAGAACCCCTTGCACTGGACAACTCATGTTGAAACTCAGAATTGAATTTTGGCCAGAACCACCCTTTTCATATAACTCCAGCCTGTTGTTCCCATGTGCTGGCACTGGCTGATGATCCTGGTGGTGTATCCCCTGCCCCTGGGAGGTCTGTGGCTGAGGTGATCCAGTGAGCTCCTTATTTCTACAACATCCCAGTCTGCTTATTCCAGCTCAGGGACGGGGGTTGGAGCAGAGCACGTGCTGCCGGACAGACGCTGCGTGGTGCAGAACACCCCGTCCTTGCTGTGCTCCTGGCTCCAGTGCCAAACTGGTGTGACTTGGGAGACGTTGCCCTCTGTGTCTGATAGATAGAGCTGTTTATCTAGCGGCGAAACCTCATGCAAGAGTTTCCAATCTGGTAAGCACTCTTCGGTAATCCTTGAAAATCAGGGGATCCTAAAAAGGCCTCTGTCACAGACTGCGGAGAGGAGCACTCGTAGCTGGGACTGCTGGATTTCAGACTCAGCTGTTAGGGATGCACTGAAAAAGCTCATTGCTTCTCGTTTTTCTACTCTCTCTCTCTGCATCTGGCAATAAATGCATCAGATTTACAACTCTCTGCAGCTGTGACTGCCCCAAGTCAGGATCATTCATACCAGCTGAGAAGCTGTTTGCAGGGTTGGAGGGGAGTAGGACTCATCTGCTTAACCCCGTGAATGACATGGCCAGCTCAGCAGGGCTGCCAGTCACCTGGTCCTTCTCTCGCTCTGAGCTCTTCCCCTTTGCCTTTTTCAGCGGCTCAGGCCACATCTTGTGCAAGGAAATGCTGCCTCCTTACTGGCAGGAGGAAGTTGGATGGTTGCTCTTGAGTAATGTGTAACCAGCCTCTCCCGGCAGCTACTGAGCAGTGTGACTTCCAGAGCAGTGACCTCTTTTGTGGTTGGCAGTCAGAAGGGAGGAGAAGTGGTATTTAGGTCAGTCTGGTGGCATGGCATCCACCATGACCTCACTGGTTTGTGTCACCCTGCCTCTCCTCACCTGCCCCCTTGTCTCTTCGCCTGGACTGCACTCCTGTAACCTCGGCGCGGGCCTGTGGTGCTTGGGAGCTCTGCAGCCTGCGCACCTCCCCGTGTCCTTTCCCTGGGTGTGACTCTGACCTTTGCAGTGAGTTTGAACGACGGGGGACTGATAGCTGCAGTGTCACCTGCAGGCGTTGGCCTGGCCTGAACTCCAGTGTCAAACCCAGGGCTGGGGCAGTCTGCGTGGTGGGGAAACCCTACTGTGGGTAGGAGCAAGGCAGGGAAAGCTGCTTGGACAGAGACATGTGGTTGAAGAGTTGATGGAGGGGATGGGGAGACTTTTGGAGAAGAGATGCTGGGAGCTGCTGCCAGGCCAGGATGATGCTGGCTGGGTGCTCACCTCCTGCCCCAGGGTGACTTGGATGCTTCCCAGGCTGACGGTGCTGCCCTCTGGCTGGACTCTGTCAGGGGGGAGAAGCTGGCACTGTCCCTCAGTTTCCTTCTCGAGGGAGAAAAGATCCATCCTCTGTCTGCCAGGGAGACGGTGGACCCTGAGGCAGGGCAACCAGGTGCTTGTTGGAGGGCAGGTCGGTTCCCAAATCCGCTCTAGGGGAGAGCAGAGCAGAGCTGGTGGTTGTTCCTGAGGGCTTTGTTCATGTGCAACCTCCTCTGCCTCCTGTCCTGGCGAATGGCTGCTCCCCTGCCCAAAATAGCCCCTGTGTTCTGCCAGCTTCTGGCTGTGTCCTTTGGCCCAGTTGGAGGGTCCCCAGCTCCCACCTGTCTGGGGGTGGCAGAGATGGGCGCTGCTCCCATGGGCTGGCAGGGTCTCAGCTGGCGAGCCTGGGCTGGAGGTGCCCAGCAAGGGCACGGCAGCCCGCTCGACGCGTTGGCAGGGCTGAGCGGGGCTGCTGGTATCTCCTGCCAGCTGGGCCCCCAGCCCTTGGGTGCGGAGGGGAAAGCTGGGAGCTCTGGGCAGACCTGCAGATCCGCTGGCGAAGTGAACTGACAGGCAAAAGCTATTTCCCTGAAGATGGGTTTGCCGGGGGCACCGAGCTGCTGCCAGGCAGTGTGGGGAGCATCCCCTTGCCGCACGCATCCTTGCATTGTACAAATAAGTGTTTCTCACCTTGGTTCTCCTTCTTTCCTGGACTCCCTTGGGGTAATGACACCCCATGCGTGCTGGTATTGTTGAGCAGCATCTTCCAGCACTGCAGGAGCCGAACTGGCAGAGCCTCCCTTGGGTGACGTGTGCAGGCTAATACCCACGTGCTGGGGAGCAGCAGCTCCGAGGAAAACTGAACAACTTGTGGGGCACTGCTGGTTGCAGGAGGAAAACGTTGGTAGCATCGGAGCAGACTACAGCCACGGCACAGCGGGAAACAAACAGCACTGAGTGGGTAGGACTGGCAGCAGGAGGAGTGGTCCTTGATCCTGTGTTGAAGCCAGCATCTCTCCTTCCTGGACTTTGGACTATGGAGGGCTTCCAGTTTGCCCTCTGTTTGCAGGGCTCTTGCAGCTGCGCTAGACTTGGAGTCACCGCTTCCAGAGAGCTCATAGTGAGCCTGGTTGTGAGCTGCTGCTGTCAGCTTGAAGGAAGCGTGGATCACTGAGTCTGGCTGTACCGGCCTCAAAGTTACAATCAGCTTCCCCCAGGCTTCCTGTAAATTCCCACACTGGGAGTGAACTGGGCTTAGCATGCAGCTGAAGTATCTCGAGCACATGGGACCATGCAGGACAGATGCCTGGGTGGACCACAGGGCAAATGAGACTGGGGTGTCTCTGTCACAGAGCTCTTCTTCTCTCCTGCCACCCTCCCTGGGCATAGCAGACCCTGTCACCTCCCTGCCCTGCTGCTGACTGCTCTTTTCTTCTGCAGAATCATCAAAACTGTGGTCAAGACCTTCAAGTATTTCTTCGGCCTGAGGTTTGAGGTGAAGGGACTGGAGAACTTCAAGGTGGAGGGCCCTGCTATCATTGTGTCCAACCACCAGAGCATCCTCGACATGATGGGTGAGGAGCTGCTGGGAGGGAGGGAGCAGTTCTCCTGTCAGAGAAACCCTGCCCTGGCTGGTCTGTGCCACCAAGCCAACTGATCCGGCTTTCTATCAGTGCTGGATGCAGAAAGGGTCTCCTCTCACTCTGAGCAGTCACACCCCTGTGCAGCACCCCAAGTGCTGCTCAGCTTCAGGTGCTTCTCAGCTCCCTTTACATCCTTGCCTCGCTGATGGCCTGGCTGGCCTCACACTCAATGTGCCAGGCAGCCAGGCATGAGGGGTGGCCCTGCTGGGCACCCTGGGGCTGAGGAGTGAGATGCCCCCTGAGGGGTCTTGCAGCCACCCTGCCCCTGTAATTCTGCTCTTTTGATGGCAGCAGAAACCAGCAGAGAAACGAGGCACTGGCCTGTCCCTGGTACTCCCCACCTCAGATTGTGTCTCTTGTCCCGTCCGAGTGCAGGATGGGGGTTGGCGGCTGCTAGGTCTCACCCACTGCCGTCGCGTTAGGGCTGATGGAGGTCCTGCCCGACGACTGTGTCCAGGTGGGCAAGAAGGAGCTGATGTACGCCGGCACTGTGGGGCTCATCATCTACCTCGGTGGTGTCATCTTCATCAACAGGAAAAGCACCACCAGTGCCAAGATGGTGATGGCAGAGGTGGCCAAGACTATGGCAACTGAAAATGTGAGTGTGACCGTGGCATGTGTCTGGGTCTCCTGGGGTGGCGTGAGGGGGATGTGACATTCCTGAATGTTGGCTTGCCTGAAGTTACAGCCATCTTGACAAGGGTGGCTGGTGGCTAGGCCAGCAGGAAGGGAGCACTGCAAGTGGATTGCTGGAGCAGAGCCTTATCTCCTCATGTGCAGGTGAAGGTGTGGGTGTACCCAGAGGGCACAAGGAACTGCACAGGGGATTTGCTGCCATTCAAGAAAGGAGCATTTCACCTTGCTGTCCAGGCACAGGTAAGAGCACTTTGCTCCTGCGTGGAGACCCTGAATGCTTTTGCAGTGGCATTGCAGGCTGGTCATGCAGTGGTATGGTTTATTTGCTCTCAAGTGAGCCATGTTCCCAGGTTTGTCTGAGCTCCTCAGCTAAACCACCATTAGGTGTCATAAGTGCTGCCCAGCTGGAGCTGAGTGCTTTTTCCATCCCCTGCAGGAGTGACCTGACCTCTGTGTACTTGTGGCTGCAGAGAGTGGAGAAGCTGCCTTGTCTTCTCTCCTCTACCCCAGCACTGCACTCCCGGTGTCCCACCTGGGGGACAAGCACACGAGCCCCCCAAGCTCTAGGCTTTGCAGGCAGCTGTGTGGCAGTGCAGTGTCTGTGCCCTGCTCCTGGGAGCCCGGCCGCAGCGCGGAGCTTGCTTCTGGCAGGGAGCCCCGCGGGTGCTGCGCTGCGTGAGCTTGCCTGGGGAATCCCAAAGCCGTCGATGCGTTTCTCAATCCCCCGGGTTGCGATAGCGTAGTGTTGATTTGGGCCGGTTAATGCCAGTGCTTTAGAGCAACATCTGGGCTTGCTGCATGTGGAAAGAGCTGCTCCCTCCCCAGCAGCCACATGGCACTTCTTGGTGCGTCTTCAATGCCGCCTGTCTCCGAAACGACAAGATCCCTGAGCAGTTAGTGGGGGAGCAGACAAACAGCTCCTCGGCTTCGCGTGGCGAGAGCTGTCGGTGCTGCTGAGGGAGCAGTGGTGCTTGCCTGGGCAGAGCTCTGGGGCCGTGTGCCGGGGACACCCAGCACCTGGCTGTGCTGCCTGGGCCCAGCAGCTGCTGGAACCCGAGCCACCCCGCTCCGCTCCTGGGTGCTGGGGAGGTGGCTGGGAGGAGGTGGGTGCCTTGCATTCCAGTGCGTGCTCCGCCTTGCATCTCAGGGCTGGGATGGCTCGAGGCCTGAGGGGAAACTGCCTTCCCTGAAAGAGGTGTTATGGCAGGGATCCTGGAGAGGGGAGTAGGTGCCAGATCTCTGGCTGGGTTTGATTGGCCAAGGCCAGGGTGTAACCTGGGCTGTGCCGTCCCCATTCCTGCCAGGGTGGTGCAACCATGGCAGGGGCTGGCAGCTGCTGGGAGGATGACAGTGGGAATTGTACCTAGCTCTGCTAACACTCCCCCTGAGTAGATCCTCTCTGTGTTATCAGCACTGAAATAATGACTCTGCCTGCCCTCCTGGCCGTGCCTCTGCCTGTCTGAAGCTTCCATGGGAGCAATAGACTGCAACTGTTGACTCCTTTTCTTAGAAGCTGAGGGCACACCAGCTGACCTGCCCCAAAGATGTGCTTGTACAGCACGACAAGGCCTGTCAAACTGGGCATCCACCAATGTTTGCAGGTCAGAAAATACCCGGGTTTTGAAGCCTGGCTTGGGACGAGAAGTCCCAAGATCCAGTGCTGACCTGAGGCTGAAGTGTAACTTGGCCCTTGTGCTTTGAGCTGCTGCGGAGTGGTTTTGATCCCGTTTGACACCTGACTGTCCCAGCCTTTGGAAGCGGGTCTTGCTTGTGGGGCTGTGTGTGCCCTGTGTCTGAGAGCTGAGCCAGGTCAGCACTGCTGTGTGGGATTTGCTGCTTATCTCTGGCCTGCCCTAACTTGCTGCAGTGCATGTAACTCCTCTTTTTCCTCTTCCCCAAGGTCCCAGTGATCCCCGTGGTGTATTCCTCCTTCACCACCTTCTATAACCCAAAGAAGAATCTATTTACATCAGGTACCAAAGAGCCTGAGGGTCTTTACAGTCACTTGGGGGCAGAGTTGATGCCATACCTGTGGCACCACGAGGGTGTGGGAGGGAAGCGGAGCTGAGGTGAACAGTTGTCCCTCTGGGAGATGGGTGGAGTCAGTTCAAAGCGCTTGTCACAAGAGCCTGGGCTGGGTTAACTCGGGAAAGAATGTAATTAAGTATGGTGAGGGATGTTTTCATTAAAAATTGGACACGAGCTCTTAATAACTGGCACAGCCCAAGTCATTTGGTGAGGGTTTGGGGGAAGAAGCAAACGTGCTTTGCCTCCTGATCTTTCCAAGCAAAGACCCTCTGCAGGCTGTGGCCGGTGTGTGGCCCTGGAGCTGAGTGGGTCCGTGGCTGTGGGCTCCCCCTACTCTCTTGGCCAGCAGCTGGGGACAGAGCAGCAACATGGGCCTTGGAAAGGGGCAAGGTGACAACAAAGGGGCAAATTGACACCTCTGGCTGAGGTGTCAATTTGGGGCACAAGGGAAATAACTCTGCTTGGTGCAGCTGTTCGAGGGCAGGCTCTAATCCTTAGAGCAATTTTTTACCCCTGAGACCAGCGCAGCCTCCACCTGCGCTCCAGGGATGGGCGCCTGAAGCCTTGTGAAGGGATGAGGGCTGTGCTGGGGCTGTCCAGGGTGGGGGGAGCAGGGGTCCTGGGAGGGCAGAGAACGGTCCTCCTGTGGTGTGTGGGTTTCTCACAGTCCCTTCTCTTGTTCCCAGGCAAAATCAAGGTTGAGGTTCTGCCTCCAATAGAGACCAAAGGCCTGACGTCAGATGATGTCTCTGACCTCACTGACAGATGCTTCCACACCATGAGGGAGACCCTCTTCAGGCTGTCCGGCCGTCCGAGCGAGGCGAAGGACTCTTCCTAGATGCTTCTCCAGTGGCGTCACCGTGTGGTGATGGCTGAAGGGACCTGTCTGTTGCCAAATACAGAAGGAACTTCTCTTCCTTTGCAGTGACTTCTGACTCTGGGAACACCATGGACTGGCACACACAGGGTGTCAAGCCAGCACTGAGGTTCCCCATTGAGTGGATTTCTCTTATGGGTTCATTATCTCGCAATGAAACGTCTCCTTTTTCTGAATTTCTCAGGCATCGAACTTGTGCTACCAAAGGGCTCAATGACCAGAGAGGTGAGTTCCACCAGCTCAGGCAGCTGGCATGGGGCAGCAATGAAAACCTGGCTGGAGGCTGGGCTCTGCCTCACTTGAGTGTCCCTGCAGGCTCAGCTGCTGCTGGCCTGGCCCTGTGCTGTCCCAGATGGAAACCACCAGGCAGAAGTAGGTATCTATACAACCTTGATGCTGCTCAAACAGGGCTGAGAATCGGGTGAAAAGCCAGACTCTGGCACCTTGGCAGCACTGGGAGTGTAGCGTTCTCCCTGGGCAGCCCAGAGTGCTGCCATCTGGCACGATGGAGCTCATGAGCAGTCTCTGACGCAGGGCCTGTCTTCTTGAGAGACACGCTTGGGTCACAGCAGCGTCTTGTGCCGGGGCTTTGCATTGCCCAGGCACTCCTGAGCCAACTGTTTCACTTCTGAAGCAAGCACCTAGGGCCAATAATCTCAGCAGGGCTGCACGGGGGAGTGTGTGGGGCCAGTCAGCCTTCTGCTGTCTCATTGGGCTGGATTGCCTTGTCTGAGCAAGCGCGCTTTATTGAGGGGTGCAGCAGTGCAAGGGGGAGCAGCAGCCTGACCAAGGCAGTGCATGTGGTCTGGGCAGAGTTTAGCTGAACGTTGTCCACTCTTGCCAGTTTAGTCCTCTTCTGAACGAAACCCCACGCTTGTTTCTACCATTCGGACCCACCAGCTTGATCTTTAAAACTGCACAGGTCTGCTGGGAGTCCTGGGGAAACCTCTCCTCACGTGTGACATGTTTGTGGCACACCTCTGGGCGCTGTGTGTGACGTGCACCTGGGTTGGCTCAGAGCTTCCTTGGTGCTGGGAAGCTGTGCTCCCACTTCCCCGCCGTGCTTCCGCCCTGTCACGGTGCCGCCTGCGGTACTTGTTGCAGATGCGAAGGGCTCCATCGTGCTCGTTTTGCCGCTTGTCGTGGTCAGCACTGGCCGAGAGATGGTGCCTGTCCTGCGTGTCTCTGTGCAGATCTCGGTGGAGCTGCTGCTCTGCAAGGCGCGTAAAACTCCCGCAGAGCCGCAGGCTGGGTGAGCTGTAACGGTAGTGGGGCTCGGAGGGGTTCAGCTCCCCCCGAGGGGAAACGGGCTCCTTCCCCGGTTCAGATAAAGGGGTTTTCCCTGTGCTTTGAGGTGAGGGACCAACAGGGCTGCTAGATGCCTCGCTGGGAGCTACAGAAGTGTTAATGCCCTGTGTGAAGAGCAAGGCTGGGTCAGGTCCATGGTTCCGGGGGGAACCTTCACCTCTGACTGGGGTTCAGGGAGGCTTTAGCTCTCCTGTTTATGGCACGGGGTGTGTAATGCTGAAATAAGCTGCCTGAGGCTACTCTGGTAACCAACACAGCCAAATTGTAGAGCCTGTCTGGGGCTGCGTTGGTGGAATTGCACTCATATGGCATTTTGGGGTTAAAGCCCTATCTGGGAAAGGCAGGGAGCTCCCCTAGAGCCAGCGGTGCCCGAGGGAGGGAGCCCTCGGGCTGAGCTGGTGCTGGCGGGGCCGGGGGCGTTATCGGAGGGGCCTTACAGAACAGACTCAGGGGTCAGCCCCACCGTGGGACGGGTCGGGGTGGGAGGATGGGAACCAAACCAGCACTTTGTAAGAGTGGCAGAGGAAGGGCTGTCATGGAGGGAAAACCCGGGAGGGCTGCGGGGCGGTGGGATAACCACAGCCACGGAGGGACTCCTGCGGTGTCTTTCCCTGGGAGGAGGGAGCCGTGCCTCTGTGTGCAGTTGTCTGCTGTTCACTTTTAATTGGGTTGAGAAAAATGTTATGTGCTTTAGAAAAAAAAAAAAGTACATGTTTGGTTATTTAAATAAAGGAGACTCCTGGTCTTGTGTGGGAGCTGGGTGAGGAGGGCTGCTGTGGGAGGAAGGGATGCTGACCCTTCAGCTCTTGCAGGGGGTGGGTTTGGTGATTGAAGGGGGAACGGCAAGTCCTTGTCCCCACCTTGTGTCCCAGAGGCAGAAGAGCCATGCATCTGCACCCCAGCCTGGCCTGAACGTGGAGGACAGATGCCTGCAGGGACCTGTCACAGGCAAGAGGAAGGTGGTGTCTGTGTGGATGGGAGCCTGTATCAAAGCCAGGCTCTGGAGCAAGCACCTTCCCAGCCAATAACGACCCCGCAGCCTCGGTGAGTGCAGCAGGAGGCTTTATTCTGGTACAACCCCTGCAGCACCCCATTGCCCACATGGCTCCCAGGTTGGTCCCATCATTTTTTGTAATTTTTGGCTGTAGTCCTCCAAACGCAGGACTTGCCCTCATCCTCTTTGGGTGGGAGCAGGTTGGAGGAGCACGGTGGGGCAGCTGTTCTGCCTGGGGCGGGTCTGTGCCCCTCTGGGCGATTATGTCCCAGGGTAATGCTAGGGAAAGGCCAGACAAAGCTAAGCAGACATGACTTCACATCCAGCCAGGCTCTCTGGCACAGCCAGCCAGGCACTAACGGCACAAGGTAAGGCATTTATTGTCTGCCGCTCCAGCAGGAAGGCGGGGAGATACTGAAGGCTCAGAGTTCGGTTTGGCAGTAACTGCGTGACCTTTGATATGGTGAGTTGGAAGAGAAAATGAAGGAGATGCTGATGGGAACCAGCCTTCTGCTACCCTGTGCCTTCCTGTAGATGAGGTGGCTTTGTCCCCAGCCTGGGGCTGGAGAGTGAGATAAGAGCTACGGATGCACTCAGCTTGCTCCAATTCCTCGGGCACTTGGCTAGAGTTCATTCTTGCAGGAACCTGGGAAGATAAAAAAAAAAAAAAACCAACAATCCAGCAATATTGTTAGCCTGGGTTTGGTTTGTCTCGTTCCCCAAGAGGGATGTGATTGACCTCAACCTCAACGAATGTCATCCACACTTTGCTGCTTTCCCTTTGCCAAACCACCCCAGGCTGGTTCTGTCACCCCTCATTTGGGAGCATCACTCCCTCCTCCCTGACTTGCTGCAGTCCTCACCACCCTCACCAGGGCCCAAGAAGTCCTGTACAAAGTGTCCCAAAACAGGGACAAAGGCAATAACACTGGCTGTTCTAGGATGAGAGGGTGGGACCAGCATGTGGGTGGTGGCTCTGTGGGACAGTAATCGGAAGCAGGTGCTGCTGGTCACCGAAGTCCCCAAGTGCCTGGGGGGCTCCGTGGGCTGGGAAAGGGACCGCACCGGGCAGCTGCATGCTATTGTGGTGTCCTGCTGCTAACTGGCCATAAGCACCACTGCTTGTGCCAAATTGGGGCTAAAATGGTTATGGCTTAAAGAGAGCCAATCCTGTGTCTTCACTGGTGGCTTAAAGCAGAGAAAATTTTTTTTTTTTTTTTTTAGTCCTTACACACATCCCACAGGGCAGATAATTGGAGGGTGCAGTTGTATGTTAGTATTCAGTTGTGAAATGCTTTGCAAGGCACAGAAAATGGATGGCTACTTAGCGCTCCATGGGATGCCCTGCGAGCACCAGTGCTTACTGGACCTTGAAAGGTCAGTCTTGTGTCCTCCAGGGACTTTCAAGAGCATGAGAGGGACCAGAAAAAAAAAAAAAAAGTTTTGCTTGCTGGAAAAGGCTTGGCAGAAGTTAATTTCAGGACTTTGGAGTCATCCCTTGGCGTAAATCCATGTTACCTTGTGATACTGCTCACATTCCTTGGGGCTGTCACTAATTTTATGTACAGGGCACTACTAGGAAACGCCGTCTGCTGGAACGCTCCGTGGGTCTGATGATTGCCCCTTTCTGAGATGTTTTTTTTTTTTTTCCCCAAGTGCCTATTTGCAGCTACTTAGTCTTCAAACAAGCTCTTTGAAGTCTTTTCTGTCTAAGCCATTACTGCAAGCAATGAACTGGGACTGGATGTGCCCTGAAACAGTCTCCTCTTATGTCCTTCCAGGCACCCTCACCCTTCTGCCGTGAGCACCTGCGGCGCACCAGCTCCTGAGCTGACCCAGCCCTGTCTACGTTCTGGGCGTGTTTGACTGGAATCATTTAATGGGAAAAAGCACTGCCTATCAAAGTAGTGTTCATATGGTTTGTGCTCTACTCGGTTGGCACGCCCGGCAGGACCCCCCCTGCTTTCAGCCATTTCACACATGACAGCTCTCACCAGGGGCTCTTCTTCAGAGTTTGCTACTTAGGAGACCCTCTCTGGTCCACTGCTTGGCAAAGGACTGGTCTGTAGACTTCAAAAAGAAATTACTCAAACTTCCCAGGCTCATAAATCTGCCAGCTTCTGCACGCTCCCTAAACTTTCCTGATTGACTTTTTGGGCTGTTAATTTCCTAAGAGCTGGGGGTTCTTTCCCAAGAACTGAGTTATAACGGTACAGGAAGGGAACACAGCCAGCGAGGGTGCTCATTGCGAGACACAACCCACTGCGCGTAGTGGGCTCCCTCTCTTCTGCCCCAGAGCCACGTTTCCATGTGCCAATCATGATTTTTGGCTGCTACAAGGGCAGTCAGATGGTGCGGCCACAGAAACAGCTTTGAAATTAAGCTAATAGACTATTTGAGTCCATCTTTTATTAATTACAGGCTGCTGAGCTTGAGGGAGGTATAGATTAATAGTGGCATATGTGATACTGATCTCGCTGGCCCACATCTGCTCGCTGTGGCCAGTGTGGGTGGAGTGAGATACTTCAACCCTGCTTTCTTCAGGCACTTACATGTCTCCAGCCGCTCCTCAAGGAAGGAGATTTGCTCGCTCAAGGAGTCGATTCTGTCCAGTTGCTGGAGGGAGTGGGACAACCGGCTGATGGGGTCTGCGCCGACATCCTCCGGCGCAGATGGCATGAGGTTGTGGAAGGGGGCCAGCACCAACTGGAGTTTCTGCAGGGAGAAGGGGAGCCGTGAGCGTGTCCTCCCCAGCCACGAGGACCACCCGGTGGGACGCAGCGTGCTGCCTGCTGGGGTGCACCCCTCCGGGGCGGCTTGTGGGGCTTTGGTTGCTTTCAAAGGGCTCCAGGCTGGAAGAGCTGCTGCGTGGGCGCTGCCGGCTGTGTGGAGCACAGCTGGGATCGCTGCGGCGTGGGGCCAGCATGACGCTAAAAACAGAGCTGGGGCGGAGGGAAACCCCGGCTGCGAACAGCCCGAGGTGGGAGCTGGCTGAGCACGGCCTCGAGCCGCAGCAGGGCAGAGGTGTGTGCTGAAAGCTCACCTGCTCCAGCGCTTCCACTCTGCTCCTCAGGTCTTTCATTTCCTCCTTCATTTCACTGTGAGGACCTGAAAAAATGACCAAGAAATGGCCAGTGAGTAAAAAGCCCGTTGCCTTAGGTGAAGTGGAAAGTGCTGGGGAGAGACACTGCTGCAGGGCTCCGGTCAAGCTCTGCTGCTTTCCGCTCTCCTCCTAGTGAGCCCTCAGGGTCTGCCGCGCCCAGACCAGCCCCAGGAGCATCAACTGCATCCATGCCTGCTGTGAGCACTGGCATCTAGTCCTGCTGCTAACACGCACAAGCCTCTCCTTGCTGTTGGAGTACCCGCAACAAAGCGGGGGAGTTCTTCAGGCAGCAGGGTGATGCTTAAAGGACAAGACATCTGGCAAAGCCTGATCTTTTGTGCCCGTGTTGTCAGATTAGTTAGCACCTGGATCTGCCCTGTCTCATGGTGG
Source organism: Chlamydotis macqueenii (assembly GCF_036417535.1). Taxonomy (NCBI): domain Eukaryota; kingdom Metazoa; phylum Chordata; class Aves; order Otidiformes; family Otididae; genus Chlamydotis; species Chlamydotis macqueenii. The sequence continues at coordinate 3,586,514 of NC_141575.1, read as the reverse complement.
GCACAAAGGATCATCCTCGCTCAGGGCCCTGGATGGGGATAAATGCAGGTGGCTTGTGGGGCACGTGCAGACAGTGCCCTGCTCTCCCAGGCGTTTCCTGCGTGATGCTCATGCTGGCCACAGCGCATTATTACTCACGGTACGAGTTTGAAGTGTCACAGCGCGTACCAAAAGTAATAATGGGCCGTCACCAGCGGCGCCCGCCGCTCCTTGTGGCTCCGGACTTGCCCTGCGGGAAGGTCAATGATGATGATGAAGGAGAGAACAGCTGCATCTTGGCCACTGCATGCTGTGGGTGGGCTCTGTCACCCTTGCAGGTGGAGCAGTGGCTGGATTTGTGCATGAGCAGGTTGCCTGGGTGCTAGGAGGACTCCTGGGTCACTGGGAATAAAGGTGAGGGGTTCTGGCTGTAATCCCTCGCCTGCCTCTTCCCAATCCTGCTCTGGCCGCCCTGTGATGTCAAGTGTTAATCCCCGTTTTGTTGCTGTCCTGCAACGGGGGGACAGGTTACCTGCTTGGCTGAGGGTTTCTGGCTCGGGCGCTGGCACCGTGGGCTGGCAGGCCTTGTCATTGGTGGCGAGGCTGAAGCCGTCCCGGCAGGCGCAGTGGTAGCTCCCGGCCGTGTTGACGCAGAGCTGACCGCACCCGTGGCTCTGGCCGGCACACTCATCCACATCTGAAAGCACAGGTATGGCTGCGTGAGGACAGGGCTGGTGAGGAGGTGCTCACCGAGAGCGAGGGGCACGAATGGCTCAGCCCCGCAAGCAGGGGTCCCATCCCCCCCCCCGTTAGAGCCGTGCGGGCTCCCACAGGGTGGGGATGCGATGGGACCCCAGACCGAGCTGGTGTTTGTGCTGGGCACGGCTCTGGGTGCTCTCAGCACTGCAGGGTGTGAGGACAAGAGCCACCAGCGCCTGGGACAGACTTTTCCCTTGCACCCAGCTGGGGTAAACCTGGGCTAACCCTGAGGGGAATCTGGCCTCCTCCCCTCGCCCGCTGCCCCCACAAAAGAGCCAGAAACAAAAGCTGTGGTCAGAAATGTCCCAGCTCTGGTTGGGCGGGCGCAGGCAGCGCTTGGCTCTCATCCTGGATTTACGGCCGGGGTTTTGGTTCCAGCCAGCCATGGCGAGGAGCTATGAGCCTTTCAAGTGTGTACAAAACCCAGTAACCTCTCCTCACACGGGGGAGTTATTAAAGCTGTTCCCACAAAGCGAAATGAGCTGAACCGCTTCCCACGCCCGGGCGAATCTGTTTTAGGCAGTGGGAAAAATCCTTTCCCCCCTGCGCCGGAGCCAGAGCTGTCAGCGATGTGCTCAGCCCTGCCTTGGCCCAGCGTGGGTCAATGCCACACGCTCCTCCTCTGCCTCACGGCAGGGCGGAAAGCCGGGGAACGCCGTGGCAGGGGTTTGCACCATGCCGGCGCGCACCACGCTGATTAATTTCCTTATGCTGTGGCGAGGAGCACTGGGATGCTCTCACGCTGGAGGGGAACTCAGTGGCTGGAGATCGCCAGGCTTCCCCTCCACCCCCAGATATTTTTGGTTTACAGTCTCTGCAGCAAATGGGTGTTTTAGTTTACAGCGAGAGTTTACAAAGCCTGGGAGATGGGTCACTCTAAATACACAATCTCAGGCCGAGCCCACGAGTGTAACGGCTGCTCTGCAGAAAGCCCTTTGCTGGTCACGGCAGAGTACAGCCTCTGCTCACGCTGGCCCAGCGCAGAGAAAATGCGGATCCCAGGGCTGCACATGAGGGCTGGCAGAACCGACGCAGCCAAAGGGAGGTCAGAGCTCATCTGGGAGCTGAGCTTCCCATCCTTTCCTGGCCAGACCACCAGGCATTGCTTCCCTGGCGCAACACGTGTAGGAGCGCATGTGTGTGCGGAGGGGTAACGCACTGGTTCCCCTCTGTGGTCTGAGCAGCACCAGGCATGCACCAAGGCTTGGTGAGGAGCCATGGCGCTGGTCCCTGCACCCACCAAGGGGTTGGTCCGTGGGCAGAGGACCTCCAGAGCCCCATGGCAGCCCCGCTGCTCACTGGAGAAGCTCTCCTGGCAGCAACGGGGCAGACCCGACGCAGGGAGCCTGGAGGGGAGCAGCGTGGCCGGTACCTGTCTGGCAGGCTCGTCCCATCCAGCCGGGCGGGCAGGAGCATCTGCCGGGGAAGGTGCAGCTCCCACCATTCTGACACGGCACCCCGCAGAGAGCTGCGACACAAAACACAAACACAGGGTCATCAGGCAGCTCTGGGGGTCCCGACCTCCCTCCCTTGCTGCCGTGGGCGCGTGTACACACACAGTGCGCACACAACAAAACACACACCGGTACCAGCCCGGGGCCGGGATGCCCTGCTCCAGCCCCAGAGCGGTGGGGTTGAGCTGACCAGGGTGCACGGGGCACAGGACGGGTGCAACGAACGTGACTTTGGTTCTGCAGCCTGGAAAGAGGCCGAGGTGCCTGCGCCAGCACAGCCGGAAGGGAGGGAGGAGGGCCGGCGGCGCTGCGCTCCGAGTCCATCCGGGCACGGACTAGCTGCTGACGTGTTTTGCGTTTGTTTTGTGCTGTACATCACAATTACCTCCTGAAAGCATTTCTCTTCCATTATTGCTGATTTATATGGAAAGGGCTGACTTGTTTTATTTATCCTCTGGTAACTATAAAGTTAATAATTGTTCCCAAAGGAAAAAGGCCTGTGAGGCAGCAGAGAAAGGCTGGGAATTAATCAGAAATTGAACCGCATTTGGTTTTGACGCCGAAAATTTAAATGCTTTCCTACAGGGAGAATCTGCCTGGCAGGCAGAGTGCTGGTAAATGAGAGCTGGCTGCCAGGGCCTCATCCAGGGACCTGAGCTACCCGACCCCGGGGTCTGGGGGAAGGGGGAGCGCTGGCACCGGGGCGGCACAGCAGCCTCTTACCTCTGTTGCAGCTGAGCGCAGGGCTGCTGGCTCTGCTCCAGCCGGGACAGCACGAGGCCGCGGGCTGAGGCACCTGCTTGTACGCCTGCCGGTAGGCAACCCTGTAGATGGTCCTGCAAGGCAAGGATGGGGCTGAGCTGAGTGATGGAGCATCTGTCCCAAGCCTCCCATCCCATTCCATGCCAGTGGGTCAGACCCTCCGCACTGGCACCCCCTGCCCAAGGGCTGGGAGCCCCTTCCCCATGGATCAAGGCAAGGACTCTCCGATTCCGCAGCCCCCATGGCTCGCTGCCTCGCCGGGACGGATGCGGCTGGCTCTCAGGGACCAGGCGCACGGCGCGGGCAGCTGCCCTCACCTGTAGGTGCTGCAGAGGCGGTGGCCCTGGCAGGTGGTGAGGTAGGGCTGGTAGACGGGCTGGACGTGGGACTCGGTGTAGGCGGCCGCCCGGCTCTGCGGTGCTGCGGCACAGACTCTGCGGCTGCGGAGAGGGGAGCAGGTCAGACACCAGCTAAAGACCAAAAACCAACCTGCTGCTTCTCCCTTCGGGACAAAGGGGCCGCGCTGATTTACACCAGCCCAGGACATGGCCTGACAGTCCCTCTCTACACAGAGCTATTTAAATGGCAGCAGCTAATTGCCCGAGTGACCCAGGAGGTTACGTCAAGCTGTTTTGGGGCAGCGACACAAAGCTTGAGCACTGCGGGCTGCACGGGCTCTTCCTCCCCAGCCCCGGCACCAAGGCGCTGACGCCTCCTCGTTCGCTCACCCCAGCACAGTCCCTCCATCCCAGGAGAGCAGCCGGGGCCCAGATTTAGGGGGGATTTACTGAAAGCAGTTCTCCTTCCATTCATCATCTCCCTTCCCTTAAAAACCACACACTTTCTGAGTGGATTTTTCCTTTCTAAGACTTTTGCACTCCTGAAACGGACGCCCCTGCAGTCACCAAGAAATTAATGATTTCACAGGAAGGGTCAGGCTCAGAGCAAAAAGGTAGAGGCCAGAGGAAAGTCATCCCCCAGTCTTCCTAAGATAACTGTGATCCAGTCAAAAACTTTCCCAAGATTAACAGCCAAAGTGGTCTTGGTTAAAGATTTTTTTTTCCCAACATTTTCCAGCCCAAGGAGGTCAGTCCCACTGAGGAACTCGTCTGCTTGTCTCAGCCTCCCAGCCCAATTAGAAACTAGAATAAAAAGGCTGGGAATTAGCATGGACATCAGATGGCTTCCATTAACTCCAGAAAACTCCTTTCAGCCTCACAGATTAATGCTATAGAAGATGGAATTTTTAAATGGCAATTGTTTGCTTTGCAAAATTTAGAAGAAAGCTATAGCTGCAGCCTGTGCGTGCGAGTGAGGAATTCAGCCTGGGGTGTTAGTCACCACCAGAATGGAAAAGGTTTAACGCTAGAGGAGAGTATTTCAATATAAAAACAAACTTTGTAGAAAATGTGATCTGTATCTGGGCATTGAGCTCGAGCTCCTTTTGGCTGAGGAAGAAACTGGGGCACCGAGCTCCGGGCTTCCCCCGACCCACTGAGAGCTGGGCTGTGCCGGGATCCAGGCACCCTGTCGGACCCATTTCCCGGGAAGGGAAGGGGAACTGCTGGATCTGCCACTCCCAGGCTTGCAGGACCGTGGACCGTGGCCGCTGCAGCAGCCCAGAGAGCACAGGGCATGGCAGGTAATGAGCTGCCGGGCTTTCCACGCCTGCGTCCCCTGGTCAGTGCATCCTCTCAGAGCCGGGAGCCTGCATCCTCCCTCGACGGTTCATTTGCAAGGCCTGATTGGCGTGACAACAAGATTGCATGCATATTTTTGTGCAAGGATGTGCTTGGAAGAGACAATAATAATTGACAAACAGCTCAGGGCCTGATTAGCTTTTGACTCTCCTGGACAAAAAGACCAGAGTGTCTTTGTGTCCCCTGCATGGAGGTAAACGGAGCTGGGGCATTTTCTCTGAGAGGTTTTTTCGCTTCATTGACAGAGCAAACAAACACCAGCAAAGGGTGGCCGAGCCCTGGCTGCCCCGGGAGGACTGGACAGAGCCTTTTCCCACCTCCTCGCCAGCCCGGTGAGCTTCCCATGCGCGTGCAGCTGGCTGGCTGAACAGAGCTCTTCATCACCCAGAGAGGACGCGCCTTGCCGCGACGCGCAGAGGGGCACACCCAGGAGATGCAGACAAAAAGGGGGCTCACCCTGGCCGGGCAAAGGCGGCCGTGCTGGTCACGCTGAGGATGAATAGGAGTCCCGAGAGGACGCAGCCGGTGTGGCGCATGTCCTGTCCTTCCCGCGGCACCTCGGGCTGTGCGGCACGACCGAGTCCTGCTCTTTGGTGGGAAGCGCTGGCTCCTACCGCATGTCTCGCTCTTCAGCGGGGAACTCTGCAACCGAGAGAAGAGTGGTGTAAACACGTGGTGTCCGTCCCCAGCCAGTGACACATCTGACGGAGCCATGGGGACAGGGCCAGCCCTCGCTCCTGGGGTCAGAGGGACGGCGCTGGGTGTGCACAGACCCTCCGAGGGCAGCGCAAGGGGCTGGGGCAGGAGCACGCTTGCTGGCAGCAGAGCAGGGTGACAAGCCAGAGCACAGGGAAAGAGGGGACATGAGGGACCTGTGAATCCCTCACAAGGCAGGAGCTCATCCAGGCGCAAACCCACTTTGCCCCGCTCAAGTCACCGGTGTGGCAGCGATTTACTCTGAGGGGATGCCTGGCCCAGCACACAGGCGATGCTCTCGTGGCACCGGCGGCCACACAGTCGCTTATCCAGTGGCAGGGGAGGGACCTGTGTCACAAAGAACACGCTGCCAACTCCAGGCAGCGAGGACAAAACAATGGTCTGTAATTTTTTAATCCATACAGCATTGTAAAGCTGCATTTTCCCACCACATAACATGTGGAAATCTGATCTTCTTCTCTTTAAAATACAAGTTCTTGCCAGAGAAAAGTGCTGTAAGGGCCATACGTACTGTCTGCAGAGTCGCAAATAAAGAGGCTTTGATTTTCTAGCAGAGGACAAATACGAAACAAGGCTGAAGAAGGTCAATAACAATATCTAATTTAAACAAAACAGTTGGCCTCCGGATGGCAGCAGTTAAAGGAGGAAGAAATAAAGAAACCCATCTCAAATGTGTGCCGATTAAAGAAAGAATCAGTCTTTCTGATTAAACCTTGAGAAAGGAGTGGCTTTATGGGGAGGCAACACAAAACAAAACATCCTTCTGAAACTGCCAATATGGTGAGCTGCAAATAAACCTTCTAAAACCCCCAGGTGATGCGAGACTGGGGATTGCAGGTTCACCCCCACACTCCTTCGGGACAATTCCTAACTCCAAGCAGAGTTGTTGGTGATAACCAGCATAACCATCCCAAATCTGTAGACCCTGCAGGTCTTAAAGCCCTTCACCAAGGCACTCAGTATCATCTTTTCCTTTGTGCAGGTGAAGAAACTGAGGCACGGAGAGATGCAGACCTGCATCTGGAGACAAACCAGCCTGGTGCCTTCCTGCTCCTTAGTATCAAACATCCCGTGCATGTTTCCGTGCCGTGACAGCACAGAGCGAGGTGGACAGCTGGCTGGGCAGCCCCTTCCCCTCCTGACAGTCCGGGAGCAGGGCTCACAGCTCTGCCCGTCTGAGCAATAGGGAGGTTTCATGTCACAGCAGATTGAGCTGTTCCCACGGAGCCGCAGCCCAGCGGGGAACTGCAGATGCTCGAGCCCATCTTAACCTCTGTACGAGCCCAGCTTTGAGGACGAAGGGAGGATTCTGGTGATATAAAGCCCATAGTCCTCCACTCTCCTCCAAACATAATGATAAATTTCATTGTCTAATGACTAATACGTGGTATCTCCACCATCAGGAAATCCAATCTTGGTTGACCTGCAGGAAATTTTTTTAAAAATAGTGAAGAAACCTTATTTCTCTCCAGTCCTTCTGGAGATGTCCCAGGGACACCAGCATACACAGACACACTATCTCCCCACTGCTCAGCCAGCCAGCTTTTCCCAGGGCTATACTGGGACACATATTTTCCTCACAATCACAGATCCCCAGACCAGCGGTGCTTCTTCAAAAGCCTGTAAGTCAAACTCTGCCAACCATCTCCATCCTCCCACAGGATTCCCGCGACTGCTGTGGGAGCTCTCCCTGTGGGGAAGGCAAGAAACGCAGGGCACAAGCCTAAAATATAGACAGTTTGTTTTTTCACTTCGAAATGGAGCAGCATTGCTCTACCTCAAGTGGTCAGAGTATCCCTCTGCGTCATAAAATTATGGTTGCTTCATACCAGAAAAAGTTTCAAAAGTGGAAAATATGACAGTCTATACTTGTCTTTTTTTGGGAGTTTATGAAAATTATCCCCTTTAAAGCCACTGAAGATTCCCCCAACATGTTGCCACTGCCTATTCTAACACTCCTCTTTTAAAGGACATAACTTAAGGACAATCTTTTCACGATTAAGAAAAAAAAAATAGGGTTTTTTTTTCACTGCCTTTCTAGTCTCTCAAATGAGGAGGTGAAGCTCCACGCTTGGCAAGTGAAACTATGTGGGTGCATCTGAGCTTCTGCTGTTTCAACGGGCAGCAAAGCCTCCTCGGCCGGCCATGTGTTCCTGGGAGCCTGGGGGTCCCTCTCCAACCAGCCAGAAACATTCCCGTAACTCTCCTAAGTCTGTTCTTGCCTAACCCACCACCACAACCAAGGGGGAAACACAACGCAGGGTGCGGGTCCAGCTCTGCCCATGAAACCGAAGCTGAAACTCCAGCTGACGGCAGCAGCGGGAATGGGGGTCTGGCTGCAAAGCGGTGCAGGAGAATCCAGTCCCTCAGGAGGATGCAAGCGCTCTCAGGAGAAGGCAAGAGCTGCACTTTTTCAAACAGCCTGGCCTGGCTCTGCAGGTGAAACAGCTGCGAATTGGACCTGGTCTGTGCCCCCGGAGCCAGACCCTACTGCAGAGGATCAGCAGCAGCGCGGAGATGGATTCTCTCCTCCGAACACCTCCGGCTGCTCTCTGCGCAGGCTGGGATGCAGGCACCGCAGAGCGCAGGCACGGGGACGCGGGTGCGGTGCAGCAGGGTGCGGGGAGGGGGGCACCGAGGAGCAGGATACGGGGACGCGGGCACGGCTGCAGGGGCGCGGGCACGGCTGCGGGGGCGCGGGTACCGCGGCGGCCGGCGCAGGGATGCTCGCCCCGGCCCGCAGCAGGCCGAGCCCCGCTCCCCCGGGCTCTGCACCCCCCGGGGCAGGCGGAGCCCTGCCCGCCAGCCCGGCCACTTCCCGCAGCAGCCGCCCCAGGGGCACCTCCCGTGCCGCCCCCCCGGCCACCCCGGGACTCCCGGGAGCCCCCGCTGCGGCAACGAGTCCCGCTCCGCGAAATGCACCCCCCCCCCAGCTCCGTCCGTCCCTCCCCGCCGGAGGATGCGGCCACGGCCCCCCGCGCCCCCCCCCCGGCCGTGCCGAGCCCCCGAGGCCGCGTCCCCGCCGGGACTCACCGGTAACGGTGCCGAAGCCGCCGAGCCGCCGCCGCGCCGTGGCCCCCCGCGCATTTCCTCCCCCGGCCCGAGCCGGTCCCTCCGCCCCGGCCCAATGAGCTCCCGGCGGGGAGGAAAGCGGAGCCTCCCCGGTCGGGGGGAACCGCCGGGGCCCGGGGAGCCTCCGCCTGCCCCCGCCCCGCCGGCCCCCGCCGGCCGCCACCTGCCCCCGCGCCCCCGCCGAGGTGCCCCGGCTCCCCGGAGGACGAGCAGGGACGGGGCAGGACCCCCCGAGATGCCTGGTCCTCGGGGGGGGGGAGTGGACGTGCAGGGATGAGGCAGGACCCTCACGCTACGAGGACACAAGGGCCCGGACCCCCCCAGACCAGCTCACCTGGGTGGGCAGGGGATTAATGGTGAGAGCAGGAGATGCCAGCATAGCCCTCAGCCCCTTGCCCAGGTGTTCAGACTCCCAGGTGAAATGGTCCATCACCAGTGCAGTGGGCAGGGCAATTTTATTTTTCTTCACTAAAAAATACTGTAGCTGGTTCTGCACTCCCCAAGAGGACACCTAAGTATGAGAGGAGACGTCATCTTCCCCTAGGTTAGAGACCTCACGCACCGTACTGGTCCACAGCCTCCCACCCTGCCCCATTAATCCCCCTGAGCTCATTACAACAGCAAAGTCCTGCAGAAGCAGGCGATGAACTGCCAGGACAGGGAGGCTGCTTTCCAGCAAGCCCTAAATGATGCTTAAGGGATTCCTTGGACACCCCCCAGCCATGGAACAGCATGAGGATTGACCCAGAGAGATGCCCAAATTCAACACACAGACCCATGCAGGTCACACTCCACCAGCTCGCCAACACGTGTCCCGGGACAGACCAGCCAGGCCGATGCCCCTGCTGCCTGCAGGCTTCTCGTGTTAAATGCCCGGTTATTTATCTAAGAAAATTCTGCCGTTCGGTTTGTGCCAAGCTGCCACTTGTTTTGTCTATATTTTTCTCTGGGAAATTACAGCGCGGAGGCTTTTTGTTTTTCAAATGGCTCAGGCGCCTGCCTGCGCACAGAACCAGCCTTAAAGATAACGGGGGTCTGACGTGCAAATGAACGGCAGGATACAACCCCCTGGGAATATTTGTTCCCATTAAGCCTTGCGATTTTTTTTGAAAGCATATCGGCATTTAAAGGAAATATTTACCAGTTAAACAATAATGGCTTCAAATGAGCAACTGAGATCACTGGCCCGTCCCCTGTATTTCCTCATGGATATGCTGAGGCTGCTGATGGAACTGGAGCTGTCTCGGGTCGTGCTGCACCCGCCGGCGACGGGTGCTGGATGTGCTGGCGTGGGGCTCTCAGGTGGACCCGTGTAAAAGGAGCATAAACTGCTTTGGTGAGATCCTCCCCGGGAAACGGAGCGGAGAGGAGGTGAATCAGCCCTGGGATGTGCTGGTGAAGATGGAGCTCCACTGCCCAGGAGGATGGAGCATGCGGGAGACGGGATCCCTCCCATCCGGAAGGGAAAGGCTAGCTGGTGCTGGTGGAAGCGCACAGCATCTCGCATGGCACAAACAGGTTTGCTCGCTCTGTCTGGATCCAGCCTACCTCTGGGGAATTATTTCAGCTCACTTAATCTCATAAGCATGAAGCACAGGCAACTTTTCCCAAGAGCCTTGAAGGGACGGTAATTATCTTATTATGCAGAGAGTGTTATTGTTTTTTCTGGTGTATGGGGGAGATGAACAGAGCCTGCTACTCAACTTCTCTAATAATTACAAAATGCATTTGAAAGCCAATGGAAAGCTTCTCCATCTGACCATACTGAAAGCACAGGATCTAATTTTGCAGCCGGGACACTCACCCTATCCGTGGTGCTCCGTCATTTGTCCTGGGCAGCGATCCTTTCCTTACGGAGCATCTTGGTTTCTTACTGTCGGAACAGAAAAAGCCCGCTGTTACACTCCCCTTGTCGTCCAGGCAGAGATGAGTGATCCCTTGCCCATGATGGACCTGGTGTGGGGTTCCCTGGATGCTCCCAAAGGTCCTTGCAGGGTGGGGTGGAGGATGTGGTGCAGGATCGTGGCCACAGAGCGCCTGTGTCTGGCGCTGGCACGGAGCTCACACGCAAAGGCTTGCTGGTGTGCCAGAGAGGCATGGACACCGAGATACCAGTTGCAGGGCACGGGGAGCCCCGTCCTTCCCTCCTGTGCGGTGCAGACTGCACAGTGGATTTTTTAGGAGCATCCTCCCCTCGCTCACACGAGCTTGCAGTGGGGGTCACCCTGCTGTGACCGTGGAGGGAAGGCTAGGCAGACCCGCGGTGCATTTGCACCCTTTGGGGTAGGGCAGGCAGGGATACGAGCAAGGAGTGAGCAGAGCAGAAGCCCTGGCTCCAAGTAATGCAGTGCTGGGGCTCCGCTGAGCACTAAGCTATCCCCTCCAGCAGCCTCCCCAGGGCCCAGGGCTGGGCTTTCCCAAAAACCCAAGAGAACGGGGTGCCTCACTCCTGCTGACACTCACCAGTTCCCTTAAACTCATCTGTGATCCCGTCTGCTGTACCCTAACACTATATTTTACCATCTTCAGTGTGTACACACACTCATTTAAGGACAAAGACCCTTAACTGCCCAGAAAACCTTTGCCCAAGTCAAATCTTTGCTCAGGCAAGTGCCCATGTCAGCCGCTTAAGAACTGCGTACAACCCATTAAAAGAGCATTTAATCCTCCGCTCGTAGGGAGGGCTCAGTGTCTTATATGCTAATATTCATTATGCTGGGAGGCAATCCCCTGGGACACAGCCTGGCAAAGTTCCCTTGAAAGCAGAGGAGTGGTGCCAGTTCAGAGCAGGGGAAGATCAGATCTGTTGGCTCTGTTGATATCAGTGTGACGAGCTTCTGACAAAGGCAGCACGGGATTTCGGCTCCAGATGGCAAGTCTGTCTGAATTTGAAGTCCTCCTTGGATCAGTGTTTTACGTGTTCCCTCCAAAGCTTTCTCCCTTGCACACTAGAAGTGTACTCCCACGACATCTAATATTAATGCTTGTCTCCAGGCCAAGAAAGAAATGTTTCTGCCCAACCTCCCTCTTAGATTTAACAATGTCAAAATCTCCTTCTCTCCCACCGGTTTTACCACCAGTGTGAGCTACGAGGCATGCTGAGCGCTAGCCCGGAGCAGGTCTCAGGCTGAGCACCAGGCTGGCTGCAAAGGTGAGATTTTTCACCCACCTCCCCGTTTCCTAGAGCCCGTCCCGCAGACCTGCCGAGCACACCGCACCCGCTCGAGCGGATCCGACACCACCCTGAGAGCATCCGTGGTGGATTGAGGGCTGGAGGCGCGGGCTGGGCTTCCAGCCGGTCCCCTGTGCGGTAGGTGAGCTCGGAGGGTGGGAGGGGGTTTGGGGCTGGGGTGGGGAGACCCAACTTTGCTCTGGCTCCGTAGGCATGAAAAAGGAACGATTAACAGAGGAGACTTAATAGGAGACCAGCACTAAGGTCCCACATCAGGAAATCTCTCTTAGAGAGGAGTGCTCACAGCCCGTTGCAGTAAACGGGACATGCCCAAGCACACGAGCGCTTCCCCAAACTGGGGCCGGAGGTGCTGAAGTGGCAGATGGAGACAGATGGATGGGGAGACAGAGGGAAGAGTGGCACACATAGAGATGCAAAACTTTTCAGCCACTACCAGCCACGGCTGACCCCGTACCTGCTGTGTACAATGGGCTCTCGCTGGCCTCCGCAGGGGTCTCGCACTGAACTGGAAGTGCTGGCTGCAGCAATAGGAATTTTTGGTGCTTCTGAAAAAAACGGGGAATGGCTTTTCCTGTTTTAGGACAAACTCTTCTGCTCAGGCTTTTCATAGGCTGTTTGTAAACCTTACACTTAAGTTTAGGCTTCGGAGCAGCCCCTGTCCTGCAGAGCTCTGTAAGGAAAACGACCTCCCACTATTCTATTATGTCCCATATTGTTCTCCGCTGCGTCAGCTGCGGACCAGTTATCTCAGTGGAAATCTAGAGGAGTCCATTGATGTCAGTGGGACCAAAGCAGGTCAAACCAAGAAAAGTACGTGGCCCACAGCTCTTGGTCTGTCATCACCAGTTGCCCAGTGCTATGCATATTATGACCCAGATCTGATTCCCACAAAGTGATATTTTTTTTTCGCCTGAGTAAGGACTTTATCTTTAGAGGAGGCAGTAATGGCTGCTGCTGCATAAAAGCTGGGAAATGATTCATCTCACCCAAGAATAAAATGAATTTCGCGGCTTTCTGTGAAATTTCCCAGGCAAAAAGTGGCATTAGTCAGCAGGGAATGGTCCCCAACTCTGCCGTCCCCCTCTGCGTTTTCCCGGTGAATCAGTCCCCGAGGAGCGCATGGAAAGTGCGGTGGGAATAGCTGGGAGCTGGATGCACAGCTCCGTCCCCTCATCACGGCCATCCCAGTGAGCAGCTCAGGAGAGAGCATTTTGCACAGGACTGGTTTTATCCTTCTCTATCAGGAGAAAGTCTCCAGCTCCTTCTGGAGTCACCTCCCAGGCTATGGGCAGGCTGGCAATCCAAGCATTCACTCTGGGAGAGAGGACGGAAAGTGAAATAACATTTCTGATCATCCTCTTCTGTTTGCAGAGACCCTTTCCTTTTCTTTCGCTGCCTGGTCTGAAACCTCAAGTTAAACCTTCCCTTTTGTTTCACCATGCCCTTCTGCTGCTGGTGTGACTGTGAGTCAGGTTCGTTTACTGTAATTTGTTGCAGTTTGTAAATCTGTCTCCCCTGAGCCAGCCCCATCTGCAGCAGCAGAGTCTGGGAAGCAGCTCAAATGAGCCTGCAGCCCAGATTCAATTTCTCTGCCTTACCTCTGGGGAAACTTGTGCAGAGCCGGTGGTTTAACGGCATGGAGGGGGACTAACTCAATCGGCAGAATGAATGCGGGATCACAGGGAATAAGACTCAAAATCTGCCAGGGCAGACCTGGTGTTTGCTGCTGCTGCCCACAGGAGAGGGGATTTTTGAGGAGGCTCAGGATCCAGCATCTGAGCTGCTGTCTTGCACCGCTTCCCAAGCGATGGCAGAGCTTCCCAATCCGCTTTTAAATTAATTTCATCACTGACAAAGCCTTGTTATTTCTTCTTATGTTTGATTCTCTGCTCAGTGAATTGATTCTGTGAATGTTAAACCCAGGGAAAAAGTATGCCAGGATATTTCTATTGAGAACTATTCACCAGCATCATCCTGCTCCGTATTCCCACACAGCCAGCCAGCGCCCGGGTATCCCAGCTGCTCCTACCCACAGCCAGCCTTTTATCCCAAAATACCCCAAGTGCCTCACTGAAAGCCTCCTGCCTGCGCTGTGTAATGCCACAGATTAGGACGGTGAGACGCACAGGTCTGCAGGTAGCTGAAAGCAAGTATCTCACAAATCACCCAGCTCCGCGGTTACAAATCTGAGAGGCTTTGCTGAGCTCCTGGCGTGCACACACCGGCACGCTCCGGGCTCAGCCGTCAGCCAGCGCAAGCCTCAGGTCTGTGTGAGCGCAGGGATGATCGCTGCCCGCAGCTCCGTCCAGCCCCCGTGTCCTACCCACTCCCCGGGACCGAATCCTGCTGCCGTGCAATCTGGAATCAGCAGCGCAGCGTCACGGTTCAGGCTCTCGCCGCACTGAGAGCGAGCGGCACCGCTGCGATGGGCAGAGGGGAGTGAGAGCAGATGCGGGGAGCGCGGACAGAAGGATGAACAGCGAGGTGTTCAGAGAGCAGGCAGATGGAAAAAGAGAATGGAAAGGGAAAGAAAGGAGATTAGCTAAGAAATTCCAGCTATCTCGCAGGTATTTGTGCGAGTGTAGCCTTCCTCTACACGGACAGGAGGTAAAATTTACCCTCCGAGCTCTCTGCTCCTGGAAAACAGCCTGAGCGCCGGTGGGGTGAATTAAAAATAATAGTGCTGCAGGCTGGGCTCCGCTCTGAGCAAACCAGCACTGGAGAGGCTCCTCGGCTCGGCACGAGCACGGCTCTCCGCGGAGCCAGCCTCGCTGGGAGCAGCCGAAGGATGCTTTAAAAACTCATTTGCTCCGGCAGCCCCCAAGGCTCCCGCCATGGTCTCCACCTGAGCTGGGGCAAAAACCCACCCGAAACCCACAGGGTCTGGCCTGCCAAGGACACACTCCCGCTGCCTCCAGCGCCAGCTCTCCATCCCGTCCCGTCCACCTCATCCCCTCTGCGGCGATGGCCGCGGCTCGTACGGTACCTGCGGCGCCCCGCCGTCCCCCGCCGCGCTGGGAGCAGCCCCGCCGCCGTGCTCCCCGATGGCTCCCGGCAGCCATCCCCGCCTGGCCGCCCCACGTCTGGTGGGCCCCGGCGCCCACCTCGCGCCTCCGGCATGACCGGCCGCCGGCCGCACACAGGCAAGAGGTGGCTGCCGAGGTGGAAGGGTGGCTTTTTATGCTTTTCTTCCTGTATAAATCAGGCCGGGGATGGACAATCCCAGACAGGACTTCCTGTGTGTGTTGTGCGCTGATAACGGGCGCCGCGAGGAGAACAAACACGGCCGCCCCACACCCGGAGGGGAAGAGGGGCCATGGGGCGGCACCCCCACACCGTGCCCACTGGGGACGGCCACGGCATGCCGAAATGGAGAGGAGGCAGCCATGCATCCCTGGGGACACGGGGAGGGAGAGGACCACCCTCCTGGGCTCCCCGCCTGCACCTCACACCAGGCCTAAGATGGCTGCTGCCCTCTCTCTCCTGCCTTACTGGCACACGGCACATTTTGGCAGCTCTTCCACAGCCACCCCTCATTCCTCCTCAGATGGGATGGATGGTGGGGACTGTCACAGAGCCAGGGTCTCCCTCACAGCTCATGCCAAGCATGGCAGGGCTGGCAGCCATCTTCTCAAGAGGGTTCCGATGTTGGTGCTAGGCGCCAGTGCAGCACGTTCTGGGGTACTTGCAACCCCCTGAAATTTGGGCTACAATGCAGTGGTTGGTCAGCTTGTTGGGTGGCTTGTCACCTCTGTCACACTGTCTCTGTTTTGGGAAAGAGTGAGGTATGGGCAGTTTGGGCCACTAAACGTGCAGAACATCACCCAGCAAAGATGGCATCTTCAGCACCGGGCAGCAGAGAGGGGCATGGAAACAACTGCCCCCGCTCCATAATTTTCAAGGCCGTTCTGGTGCAAAGGGGGCTGTGATTTCAAATTAAATGTATGTGTATATGTGACATTGGTTCTGGGTGGCCAAAGGAGAAACAGTACACTTTTTACTTGGAATTTGAAATGTTGATCCAGACTTTATGCTAGGAAAGGAGAGGTTTTGGAACATAAGGGCTGTGGAGATGGTAATTATTTCTCGATTCTCTGAGAGAGCGCACGGTGTGGGTCTGGGGATGTGTGTCCTCTGGGGCTCCCCTGGAGCAGAGCTGCATCCCCGGCTCGCACCGCACGTGCCTGGGTCCTCCTGGTCTGGGCAGCGCCGAGCGCTTGTGCGCAGGCTTACGGTGAGCAGCGGATTACTCCCACCCTTATTCAGCAAAATAGTACTCTGGGTAAGTCCCCTGGGAACTGCAAAATATTCCTGTGTTTATTTATATAAATGCACGGCTAAAGAAAGATCCCACTTGTTTTCCTTGGCAGACAGGTTTTTAAAGGCTGTTTTCTGCCGCCCATCATTCTCTCCAGCAATAGGGGATGTTACACCGCGTGCTGCTTGCCGCGAGCATTGCCGGCTGATGGACTCCCTGGGAGCACATCTGCGCAGGGGAGTCATGTCTAGGCAAAAATGTGTATCTGTGCTCAGTTGTGCATGAAACACTGCGTGCGTTTGTGTGTGCACACTATATTCACCTGTAGGGAGGGTCTGTCTCTGGCTTTCTGCGCAGTGCTGAGCCGGGTTTTAAGCAGCAGCTCCCTCTGGAAAGTTACACGGCTTCCGTGGACAGCACACACCTGCGAGAAGAGGTAGCACTGCCTGCTCCTTTCAGATCAGAGATGCTGGACATGGGGAATTCAAGTCCAGAGCTGACAGTTTTCTCCACCATCAGCAGACACACAGGGTCAGTCCTGCAACGTACAGAGCCTTCACAAAGGCTGCCAGAATCCTCACGCTCCTCCCTACAGCCTGCAAAACTTAAGCCCGTGAACTTTGGGGGAAATCTCCAGACTCAAATTTTATCGTTTGCAGCAACCACCGCTTGGCCCTATCCCGTGTCTCATGTCCTCTGCCCCAGGATGGACGCAGGTCATGGTGCACGGCTGGGACATCGGCCACCCACACCTCCACACCCACGCGGAGCTGAGCACAGAGCGGGACTGCTCCTGCCTCGGCAGCGGAGCTGCAGGAGTGAAACGGGATGTGTGGAAAACACTTCCTGTTTACCCAGTCTTTAGTATCCCTAGTAGTAGCTGCTGGAGCGGGAAGCGGTCAGCAGGGGCCATATGAACGGGTATTTTTAAATTTGAAATCGTGACGCTTCATCTTGCAGAGCTGCCGCTAGCCTCCCGTGGAAGGCGGTGTTGGGGAAAACCTGGGCGACGGCCAAGGCTCAGCTGCGGTGTGCGACAGGGAGGGATGGAGGGAGGGAGCCGGAGGGTGTTGGTGCCACACCCCAGGTCATGCCCACAGCCCTGCCTCTGCCTGCCCCTCCCTGCCATCCCCCAACCTCCCGCTGGCATCCCCTCCATGCATGCCAAGGCTCCCTGGCAGGCTCCCCAGCCCGTCACAAGGTGACCTTTTCGGCAGCCCACGGTGGCAGGTGGCAATGGACCCACCAAGAGCAGAGCACGCAGCTGGGCAGGCAGCCCCGAGCCGGGACACGTGCTTTTCCAAAGGCTGTGCAGCCCCATCCGCCCTTCTGCCCCAGCTCCGCCGCATTCAGGGCCTGTCAGGCATGAATTGAGTAGGGGGATGGAGGGGGCTTTAGCTCCTCATTAGCACTAGCCAATTAGTGTGGCATGCTGCTCCCCTGTCAGCTGATGTGGCTGCAGTTGAATACCCCCTGCCCACACTGATCCCTTTAAATTTGAGGCCCTGTTTGGTTTATGATCCGTTTGCCTCCATGATTTTGCTGCAGGAACTTATTCTCTAAAGTGTGTCTTTTCCCTCTGAGTCTCAGCTGCTGCTGAGAAACAAGTCCTGCCTGGTTTGTTTTACTGGCCCTTTTGGGCTGCTCTCTGCTAGCGTGCTACTGTTCGCTGTGATGCTGCAGTCCGTCAGGGTTTAATCAGCGTACAAACGAGTATCAGGGAAAATGCTGTCCTTCAGCTTGCCCAAGGCTTTTTGTGTCTCTAGAATTTTTATCTCACAGTAAACGCTTATTTTATCTCTGCCAGTAAGAGTCAAAAAGAGTCCTGATTGTCAGCATTTGGGAAGCACCATGCAGCATCACCCAGGGACGGCTGGATCCACCGCCAACACTGCCAGGACCGGAGGCTGCAGTGCCACCAGAGAGCTCTTCCCCAGGAGAAGTCGGCTTGGGTTCCGCTTTGGGCAAAGACCTCCTCTTTGTGCAGCTCTCTCACTCCTCATGAAAGTCTCCACTTGTGCATTAAAGACATTTTTCAAAGTATCCTGACACTCATAATGCCTCTTCTCCCTCCCATTGGTATGAGTAACCGCTGATTAACACCAAAGGCAAATTGCTACCAATGTGTTAATTAGATATTCAACATCACATTGCACAAGGAGCTGGGGTTGTGATGACAGAAAGCTGGAGACTGACCTCTGTCATGCCAACTTTAAGTAGTGCTTCCTACAGAAGATTGATAGGTTCTTCCAGGATGTCTCTAACATGGAAATAAAACAAAGGCTACGTGTGTGAGCAGCCAGCCCGGGGCTCGGGACGCAGCCCTCAGCCAGGGAAGTGTTTTTATTGTGGGCAACACCTGAGTGCAAGCTTAAAGCCCTGCACGTGCTCCTGGGCTGTGTCAGAGGCACAGGGGAACCTCAGCACCAGCAAGCTGGTGTCATCGAGGTCAGATTGTCCCGGCCCATAAATCAACTCCAGCAAAATTAAGACGGGCATCAAAAGATCAGCCAGACCTTACCGTAAAGCAGCTCGTACATCTGTACTTTCCTGAATCAGAGCCGCCTCGAGACACTGCGGAAGCACTCCCACACACATAGCTGCCAAGGACTATGTACTAGTTACCAAGAGAGCTTCTGTGTGATTTCCCGTGAAAAATACATTCCTGTAAGAGCAGTGGTGGGCTGCTCCCGCGCAGTCGGGCTGAGCGGCACACCAGCCCTCGGTGTGCTTCATCTGAACGACCCCATGTGCTCCGCCTCTCCTCTCACTCTTGACAAAGAACTCAAGGAAAGCCTGATAAGAGAGGGGCAGAAAGTGAGGGAGACAGGGAGCAGAGACTAAATATTGGGCAAGTTGGTGTCTTGTGCACAGGCAGCAAAGCCTGGACGAGGGCACGAACTCCCCTGCTCTGCAGCGGTGCGGTCTGGGGTACCACTGGGACCCCAGTGTACCCAAGGTCAGGGACGTGGCCGTGCCTTGCTGCTGCTGTTGTGATAGCATCGAGGAGAGAGACAGGAAAAAGCCCAGAGCCTCTCTTTTGCTAAGCTAGCTTGGTAAAGGGCTCCTTTATCTGCCCTTTGCTGTGAGATAAGGTTTCAGCGTTGTCCTGCCGGAGCAGCTCTGTATCGCTCACAGACACCTCCCCTTGCTGCAGAAAGGTATCAGGCATTCAGAAAATATTTGAGCAAGACCGTATCTTTCTGAAACCCATGCGCAATGGAAAGACACACAGGGTGGATTAGATTGACACTGCGGGGGTTTCAGCGTCTCCTTGTCCGTGCAAGGACATAGCACGTTTCCTCAGCACGCAGTGCTGGGCTGCAAGGGCCTCTCTCATCGCAGGTCCCTACGGAGAAGGATTATCGCAGATCGAATGGGGACCTGAGTGCCTGGGCTTCCTACTGGGCTGGGAAACCTGCACGTCCCCCTCAGATTCCCCGAGGTACAAGGAGACGCAGTCCCTGCACGCTCCCAGTGCCTGCCTTGGAGCCAGCTCCCACCAGCACAGAAAGATGGGAAAACATTTTCCACTGCCAAAATTTCACTCAGTTAATTCAGCTGCCCCTTTCTTGCACCAAGAGCATCTATACAGATGGATACATTTACAATTATTCTTTTATTTTTACTATCTTTTGACATCAGAGTTCAAAAGCAGAATTTTACTTTCAGCAAAGATCCAAAATACGCATTTTTAATTCTCCCCACAACGTAACACCAAATGATCAAGCGAATAAGGACCACCCTACACCTGCCTTCATTCTGAGGATGCAAAAAGAAAACATCCTCTCCCTGCTTCAAAGCTCAGCGGTTGCTTTGGTGATACACGAACATTCTGAGAGCTAATCAAGATGAAGGTTTGTTTTAATGAGTCAGTGAGAACTGTATCTTATTGCAACAAGCCACGTACTTCAATGTCCCTGACACACGGGTGTGTTTGAAAAGGGTGAGCTGGATTTCTCCAGGATGATCTATCACCACCTGGGAGTTCGGCTCTTCACTGTGCCCTGTCCTCCCTTACGAGGGAGCTGGTTCGGAAGGCCTTCAGCGACAATTTATTTCTGTGAAATCCTTATGCAGCAGCATGAGGACTGACTGGGAGAAAAAGACATATAATGAAAACGGAGGATAAGGAATAAAAGCCATTCCTTCGCAGGGTCCGACAAACGAGGCGTGCACCACACCGGAGCAGCTGTGCGATTTGAGTGGTGCAGAGGCACCAACCTCCCGGTGCCAAAAGCCAAAGGCTTGAGCAGCACCCTCGTGCTGGCTTAGACAACGCTGGCTTCTGGGTGAAGGCATCGAAACTGGAAAAATTTCCCTCTCACCATAACAAAGCTATTTGCACAGCACAACATGGTGTTAGATCCTGGGGAGGCAAATTCTTCTGGGATGCTCCATCTTCCACCGAAGTCCTGAGGGCTGAGAGCCCTCCTCCTCCCTGCCAGCAACTGACACTCCCTTTCCCAGCAACTCTTACTGGTCATCACAGACAACAATAATTGAAATTTTAAAACTGCCCGGTTGCAGAACAAAGCACTTGCAACTGATTTAATGTTTCCTACGTCAAAAAAAAAAAAAACAACCAAACTTGTTGTACTGAAAAATGCACTCAAAGGGCTGGTTCTGATCTCATTGTGTGGGACTAAGTCCAGAGGAGGTCTCCATGGAGAAGACCCGAAGAACGGACAGGACGTTACAGAAATGATTAAGCCAAATAACATGCAGCTGAACAGAGCTCGATGTCTTTTTTTTATAAAATTAATAAGGCGTGTAATAGATAAGTGTCTCCCCGTTAGTGGATCTAATACCTTGGCTTAAAAGTCCTACCCAGGAAACTCTCCTGGCTTTTCTGCTGACTTCACTGGATTTCAGCAACATAATAGAGAAGTGCAATTCAGCCTAAAAGTCAGACAGCGAATGCAGAAGTCAAGACTTAGGAAAAAGATACAAAAAAAGAACTGTTGATACGTGTCTTCTCTGACACGTTGCGCTCTATCAAAATGGCCACTGCCTTTATTTTGTTTAATCACTTATCTCCATGGAGGGAAGAGGAAATTCCCAAGAACGCATGATCATTAAAAATATTAGCCAGGGCTTGGTGATTATTTTTGGTAGCTGAAAACTTCCTGCCTGAAGGCTTTTGGTTTGCATTGGACTTCAGTAAATGTTTTAGTATAACTTTCATAAATACCCATTATACTCAAATCAGCGTGCAGTTTACAATTCAGCTGGGAAGGGCGGAGATATGTTTCTCTTTCTTTTGTTTCGCCATGCAGCATGCTAAAGTGCACAGCGCTACACTGAATTAGCGTTTAGTTATTTTCTTGTATCCTTAAATAAAGGACTAGTTCACACAGTCAGAAATCTCTGTTTCCTTTCAGGCAGGAAAAAGGAAGTGAATGCGAGGGGCAGATTTGGAGTTTGCTTGCAAGAACAATTGAACTCCCGTCCAGAGGGGAAGGGGATCTGCGTCAAGAGGAATTCACATTTTTTTTCCTTTTTTTTTTTCTGGAAGGGAAGAGAAAATGACCTTTAGTTTAAAAGCCTGAAAGAATAAAGGTCTGAGCATTTCGAGCTGCCTGCACAAATATAGTCATAAAGGCTTTTTCCTGACAAAGGGCTCGCGCAGCCGCTTGCACCGTCCTTCAGCGGCGGGGACCGACTGCAAGCACGGCACCGCGTGCTCCTCTCAGTTATCCTAGGTGAAGGGCGTCACTAAAACCTGCCAACAGTTCCTGGCTAGGAGGGACAGTCCCTGGGTTTTTTTTGCAAAATGTTTACTGGTTTTCTCTTTGTCCCTCCCCAACACTGCCAGTCTAGAGTGTCGGGTGAGATTCGGTGGATGGGATTCAGTGGAGTCCCTTGCCTTTCTCCCCGAAAGTCCTATTTATAGCTGTCTGTACGAGCAGGCAGGTAGCAACTCAACCTGGTAAGTGGTCAAGACCTCACAATGGCCCCACTATTTTTGATCCCTTTTCAGTCAACCACAAAACCTTCTCCCAGCTTCTCTGAGGAAGAGGATGTGAACCGAGGCCTCAGGGGCTTGACCAAGTGTCAAAACATTATCTGTGTGGTCTCGTCTGAGTCCTAACCATTTTAGTCCTCACCACTTGTCTCCACTTTAGTGGGCCCTGAATATCCACATTTTTCTCTGTATTTCTTTCTCCCTGCCATGCAAGCCAGATTCCCAAGGAAGCTCCAGAGCTGGAGAACAGGAGTTGAGACCTTAAAAGATGCTCAAGCATCCTATCTCCAAGGGCACTAAGCACTTTAGGACACCTGAGGCAATCAGCCTCAGGGCTGGTCAAGGCGAGTGCCACAGTCTGGGACTTTCCCGTGGTACCCAGCACTTTGCCAGAGCAAACCTGGACAAAGAGCATTAGCTTATGACCTGCTGTAGCCGAAGGACTCATCACCCTTCCCTCCTTCTCACCGCGTTTCACAGCATCAGTCAGACCTTTCCTGACCCCCTGGCATAACCCTGCGTGAGCTGGTGGAGGGGTTTCTGCCCTAAAAGCAGAGCTCAGGTAACAGCTCGCATCGTGCATGCTGCAGTGAGAGCATCGCTTTCCCAGGCCCGCTTTCCTCCAGGAATGCAGGTAATAAACAGGGGATCCAGCTTCAGTTTGGGTTCCCACAAACTCACACAAGCTCTTCGGAGCAGTTTTTCTCCCATCCAAGCAAAATATTTGCTCAGAACATGAAGCCGCGGCTGGGCAATGTCAGCAGCAAATGTCAGCAAGTGTCAGCAGGAGAAAAACTAATTAGACAAAAAGGGCCAAATTTCTCCCGGGGGGAGCTCCTCTGCGATCACTGCAGGAAGGATGAATGTGGCCTAATGGTTAAACAGATTCGTTTGTGCTCTCTTGTTGCCTCCATCCTGGTTTTATCCAGGCAGGCAGCCTGACTGATTTTGGCTGGAGCCAGCCTGCCTGCCCAGTGGCTCACCTGGCTCTGGTGACAGCAAAGCAACCCGGGCGCGGAGCCCCCTGACAGCTCATCACGGACACCCCACAGCTGAGCTCGGATGAAATCACCTCTCCGCACTCAAGCTAAAATTCTCCAAATATATCTTGGCAGGCTTCCACTTTTCTTCTCCGAAGCTGTCCGGCCTCGATGCGTGCAGCTGGAGGGATGCCCCCGCCAACACTCAGAGGGACAAAACCGTGCTGATAGAGAGCCAGAGGGACATCTCTGCTAAGGTCATACGTCTGCAGAGCCTGGCACTAGGCAAAGGTGCATCTGGAAACGCCGTGGCTGCGATGACTCACGGCATGAGGAAATGCTGTCATCCTCCAGCTCTCCGCTCCCTCGCCTCCGCCACTGCTGCCAGCTCCAACACGCGTTTTTACCTTTTACTACCAAAAGTTTCAGATCAAGACCCCCGAGGTGAAGCCTGAGTGTAACTCAGGTTTGTGCTTATGAGGCTGTTGACATCAAGCGAGCCCATCCCTACATCCAGCCCGGGATGCCAGCGGAAAAGCAGTGTGAGTGGTGTGTGGAACAGGCAAGGATTATGGTGCAACACATGCACAGGAATTTGCTGTTTCCCTTGAACTCCTAGCCAGCACCTTGGTGCCTAAAGGTAATTCATTAGCCTGCAAGAACGAGGAGGCCTAAACTTTCCCCTAGTCACTGCGACAGCTCACAGTCGTGCCGGTGTGTTGGGGACAGGCCCTCGGAGCAGTGCCAGCAATGCGGGGAATGTGTAGATAGCTCCGCAGGAATGCACCCTCCGAGCAGGACCCGCGGAAAGGGAGCGCTGCGGAGGGGCAAGGAAAAGGCGCAAAGTCCAGGAGAGCCCAGAGGGCACCTCCAGGGCATGGTCAGAGAAAGGACAACACAAATCCCAGTTCACCCTGCTCGTACTCGCTGGTTTTCCCTGGTGGGGCAATCCCCATCAGCCAAGAGAAAGTGCTGCGTAACAGTCAGGCTGGTGACGCAGAGGCACCACTGGTTTGCAGCGTAAAAGCCAGCGGCGGGTTATTTGAAGAGCAGGGAGCTGGCGTTGGTGGAGTTGGATGTGTAAGGCTGGGTACCAGGAGGTATTTTGTTCCCCTCACAGGAAGGATGGGTTTAGCAGACACACAGCACTGGGTTTGGGACTCCAGACCAGACTGGGAGGAAAAGGCCTACTGTGGTGGGACTGGGCAGGCTGTACCCTGTGGGGATGGTGAGGCAGGGCAGATCACAACAGAGTCATGAGTGCTCGTGCAAGGCCAGGGATAGTGGCAGAGCTGGAGGTGCAATGAGAGGAGCCCTGAGCTCCACATCACCTGCAAAGTCCCCCGTGGGACTGGAGTAAGTTCATTCCCTCCCCACTCCTTGCTTTGCTCATCAGAAGGCAGCAGAAGCTGGTCCCAACCCAGGCTGTGTGCAGACATCAGGATTTCTACCCCACTCCAGGAACATGGGTGTCACCCACGTGCCCAACTGAGAGGAGACATCTCATCTAGCAGAAACACTGGCAACCACCCCGACTCTCATCGAGCAGCGAAAGGGCACTTTCCCTCTGCTCCTGAAGGACCGTGACTCGGTGAGGCTGCTGGAGGCTGTGCCAGCCCAGCACACTGCAGGGAGCCTTCAGCTGCTTTCTTCATAGAAATCCACCCTGCCCACCAGCCCGGGAGCTGCTGCCTTCCCTGGCACCAGCCCAGAGAGGGTCCGCGCTCCGAGCAAACGAGCAGGTCAGCAAAGGCACCGCGACCAGTGTCACAGCGGGAGCGATAGCATCTAGATCAGCCAGTTTGTACCGGAGAAATCAAGTCATTGGAGCAGGACATCGTCACGTGCTCAGTTCCTCCTGCTGCAGCAATGAACACTTCAGTTTGGATCGTGCATCTTATTTTCCATAAACATACCACATTTTGCATCTGGGATTTGCAGGAGAGTGCTGCTGGGACAGTGCTTTGAGCTCAAGTGTCAGCCTTAAATCATAACTTTACTGGGACTAGTCCCAGGGACAAAGCCACCGACACTCAGTAGGTTCTATATGAGCACTAAAAGCACTTGCATCAGGGTTCCTGTGGCACACAGTGAACTAAATTACTTGTCTGTTACTTCCGAATTCCTTTTTTACTTTTTTTTTTTGCTTTGTTTTGATTTTGATTTATTTTTCTGCTACCATAGGAAGCAGCTCAGAGATTGATTGTGACATACCCTGGGCTAATTCAGTGGAAAGCCTGTTTTCAAAAGGAAATATTTGCCATCTTGCTCCCAGCTTTGATTTGCCTGTCCCTGCTCGCTTGCCAGAGCTTATTCTGCGACGTTAATAGGAAAGTTTCTTTGCACGGAGCCAACCAGCTATTGTGCCCAAGTGATTTTGTTTAAGGAATAAAAACCACATTCACGTTGTGTTCAAGGAGATGACATTTGTTTGATTGGTGTGTTTGAGAGCTCGATGGGGAATACAGCAGAGAAAAAAACATTCTTGTGAGGAACTATTTCGAAAGAAAAGAAACAAGAATCCAGGAGAGATAAGAAAATGAATGTTTGCAGAATCTGGGAAAGACTTGTGCAGAGGGACTGGGACAAAGTAAGAGAATGCACTTTATTTGTGACAAGCTTTCCATCCTGGGCAGCCAAACAGGACATCCTGCTTCAGTTCTCCTTCCTCTCTTTAATTAGAGTTGCGTTCAGGACACTGCCATTAATGTCGTCTCAGCATTTCCATGACAAAACCCTGTTTTTGCGGGACTTTAGGAACTTGGCCCTAGAAAAATCTGTTATTAGCGTAGAACTTCTCAGCCCGGAGACTGTGACAGGTTTGCAGGCAGTTGCTGTGGCATTTCCATCCCAGGGAGCCGATGCCCGCTCAGAGTGAGGTGGCCCTGTCTGGGATGTGGGAGCAGCCAAGGAGACCGAACCCCATCTCCGGACGCGGTGGGGTTAGCGATGCTGTGCAACCCAGTCTCCATTTCACATCTGAAACATGGCAACCCACTGAAGGCTAGAACATCACTGAAAATACAACACCCGTGTTTCTGAATCTATAAGTCATTGTGGAAACCTGTGCTCCAAAACTTTTAAAAAGCCTGAAAAGGAAACTGGATTCTCTAGCAATGATATTTTCACTCCCTAGAAGCAGGGCCTGGCTACAGCCCCGCTAGTTAAACTTGCCCCAGGAATGGAAACCCCTAAAAATCACTCCAGGAAGAGCAGATCCTCGTGGTGCGGCACGCTCTGCGCTCCCCAGCCTGCGGACACGCTGCCGCAGCTTCCCGGGGCTCCCTGACCTCTGTGCCCGCTGCAATTTCACGCTGAGCCGAGACACGCGGAGTGGCAGGGACAGAAGTCACTGGCTTTCCCGCTGGCTTCTTAATCGCCGCCCTTCCCCTTGGCTCGGGGTTGGCAGCTCAGCCCTCGCAGGGCTGGGGCTGCCGCCGCTGCTCTTTATCAATCCCACGTGTTGGAGGAGCTGCTGCAAACGGTGCCTTGACAAACCTGCTGTTCGCCACAGCAAAGCAAATGAGACCGAACGGGGTTGTAAAAGTAATCAAAGGGGGGCCGAAACCACATCTGCGGGAGCTCCAGGCTGGGCCAGCGCTGGCAAAGAACCTGGCCGACAAGTGAGCTATGAAAAATGGATCTGAAAGGTACTGAAATGCAGCAGAAGAGCCCGGGAGAGTGTTGAAACCCACTCTAGTGATGAACCTGGTTCCTGTTGCGTTTTGTCGTACCGTGCAAACTCCTTCCTCCAGGTCTCCGCAGCAGGAGCTGGGGTTTGTGTGCTGGCACAGGCAGGAGAAACCCTCGTTCCTGTCCCACCGCTGGCACCAAGGGCCTCGTGACACCAGGCCAGGCACACCGTGCTTCGCGGAAACAGAGGCAGCAGGAGAGCAGGAGAAGTCATAGCTCAGTCCGGCCAGCACCTTTGGGGCTGGTTTTGGCTGAAGTGCGAAATACTATTAGCAAAAAGAAAACACTTTTTTTTTTTTTTCATGGTGGAAAAAAAGTCCTTCCAATTGAAAATATTATTGTGATTCTTCCACTCCTAAAGAGGGAGAAAACAGATTTCTTTGTTTCTGTTCAAGTCCCAGGTGCATCACTGGCATCCAGAGTGGAGCCGGCTCTGAAAGGAGTTGTAAAGCAACATTTCAGCACAGGATACTCCAAAGCAGACAGGGTTAAGCTAAACATCCTTTTACTGCTACTCTTTCACTTCCCATTTCAGGGAAGATGAGACAATGGTCCTGCACCCTGCACTAACGCTGTGCTGGGATCCCCTCCCTGCGCAGTCGTCCCCAGGTCCCCCCGGGGCCATTTCGGCTGCGGGAGCGGGGCTGCGTTTCTCCCGCAGCGTGCCGGTTTCCTGCAGCTCGGTGGCATGGCTGCGCCGGGTCATCTCCTGTCCCAGGCTTGTGTGCCTGCCAGCCGGGCGACCATGCGCATTGCCCTGCCCTTTCCTACCCTCGCTGCCACGGGGGCTGGATCGGGACCAGGAGCCCGCGAGCTGCCAACAGTGCCGCTATCGGCTTTCCTCTGCTGAGAAGCCGAGTCAGAGAAATGATCTGATTTAAACAAATTAACTGAGTGAGGAAACGGTGGAAAGCTAATGGCTTGGGGCTCTTTAAGCCGACTGGAGCCGTATGACCAATTTCCCACCCACCAGAGCAAGGTGGTTTGGGTAAAGGGCATTTATGATGCCTCTCTGATGAGCTGCTCCCATATGAGAAGCCCACTTGGCTTCTGGATGAGCCTAGGAGATTTAGGATGCGCTGGCACGGGGCTTCCCCAGCGGTGCCCAGTGACACCGGGCACAGCCGAAGAGGTGGTCGGGCTCCGTCCCCCTACCCGGGGCCCGCCGAACCGCAGCGCAGGGCGAGGCAGGGCAGGAAGGGAGCTGGCGGAGATGAGTGTTTCCTGAGTCTCAGGAGCGAAACAGAAAAGCGCTGTCACTCAGTGGCCCCCGCAAGTGCAGCAGCAAGATAACTCCAGACACAGCCGCCATCACTTCCCCTCTTTGTCCCTGGCTTTTTTCAGGCCTTCCTGAGCAGAAACGTCCCATCTCCGAAGGAATGTCGTTGCTGCCGGCCGCCCACGAAACGCCGAGCGACTGCGCTGCCCGTGGCTCGCTGTGGGCTCAGCTGGGGCGTGGGTACCCCGGGCACCCCGCTGCGTGGAGCGGCTGGCAGCCCCGAGCTGGGGGAGCCTGAGGAGGACGTGCGAGGCATCCTGACACAGTGGAAATGGGCCACCACATCCCCTGGTTTCCTGACCTGAATCACTTCTGAGTACAGGAGATGAAAGGCAGTTGGGGAATCATGGAGAAAACGCCACTCAGGACTGTCCTACGTGTGCCTTAGGCTCCTGGGACAGCACGGGTCCCTGCCAGCCTTGGCAAATGCCCCAGCCCATGGCTGGAGGGTGCTCACGGGGCATTTCAGATCTGTTGAGCCAGCCCAGTAATCCTCAGGGACTGCCATCCCTGGCAGGGGACACACATCTCCTGCACAAACCCCAGAGGGGCACCTCTTAAATTAGGCTGTACTTTTCCCCAAGCTCCTTCTCAAGAGGGCTCTGGGTTTGGCTCTTCGGATGCAGCTCACCCTATGACCACCTCTGTTTCTGTTCAGTAAAGACCCAAATCAATGCCCCTTCCTCCTCCGTGCAGGATGCCATCCTGCCAGCTGGTCACTCAGCTCTGCCTGTGGCCCGAGGGCTGCTGCCAGTTGCAGAACCAGCGCTGCATTTGCTGCAAGCGGAGGACTGGGGTGGGATGACCCTGCTGGGGACGCTGCATGATGGGGATGAGATGGGAGCCCTGGTCCCCAAAGCCAGGAGCAGGCAAGGTGGCCGCAGAAGCAGCGCGCGGTTGCGGAGCAGCAGCCTCGCAGCAGATGATTTTGCTCCCACAGCAGCGTGGGGCAAGGTGGGGGCTCGATAGGAGCAAGGGGCAATGGGGCACCCCCTGACAGGGCCCTTCGACTGCACATCATCAGCGTCCCCAAAGCCAAGGCTGGAATGTGGCGGGGCTGTTTTATTATCTCCCTCCCCCGCCTCTCAAGGACAAAACAATCTAACGGTCGTAGAAACACATTTTTCACCAAGGGATTCTTCATTAGTGCTTGTTTCCTCTCCCAGTCCGTTTCCTGGAAGCAGTTTGTGCTGACAGAGGTGGGCAGGAGCTGGCTGTGGGCCGCAGCGTAGCTGCCACGGGACGCTTGGGCCGCGTGCGTGTGTGCGGGTGCTTCCACGCTCCACAGCCCAGGGTTACAGCTGTGCTGGGGACACGCTGCTGGCCACCAGCTCTCCACACCTGGAAAGCCCAGGTGATGGATCTCTGTTGGATCAAGACTTCTTTTTTTTTTATGTTTATCATAAAGTGGAGTCCCAAGCACCTTGCAGACGAGTCATGGTGTGCAGAGCCCAGAGCCCACGCGGCAGCAGAGTAGAGAGTGCGCTGGCACGGCACGGACAGCCAGCGGCTCCCACTGTGAAGCCCTCCTCACAGGTGTTTACAGTTCAGCCATAAATATTTGCTCCCGGCTGCAGTTTTCCGAGGCAAGACTTCAGCCCAAGAGCAATTGCTCATGGAGCTAGTTCTTCCCTGGTTGTTTACTTTTAGTGTTCCCCAGAGTTAAACATTCCTAGCGTAACCGGAACGGCGATATCTATTATCACCAATTATTACAGCAAGCCAATTATCGATCTTGTGGCAACCAAATAACAAACAATGATCCTGTAACTGGTGCCACTGATCAGGCACCAAACTCAAGACAGCACCCGTCCTGCCCTCCCCTGTACGAGCTGGGGCCATACACTCTGACAACAGCCTCACAGAACATTTAGCCGCCTTCTGAATCCCTTGTGCAGAGCTTGGGTTTTGAGGTTTGTGGGTCTAAAGCAAAGATCGGGTCTCCCAGGTTGAAACACCTCAAAAACTGTCCATACAGTTTGGTTTGGACTGGCTTTGGCATGTTTGTGCAAATGCTTATGAGCCCAGAGCAGACACGTGGTGCAGAGGACACACAAAATTAAATTATTTCCCCAAGAAACTCTACCGAAAGCACTATATTTTGCATCTTTCCTTTTGAAACCTTACCCATGTGCATGAATTAGCTGCCACCCAGCCCAGCCCAAGAGCAAAGCCGTTCCCCACATCCCCTAAATAATCCAAGTCCAGATGACTTGGGCACAGATATGGGGCCCAGAGAAAGGCTGGTGAAGGCAGTGAGACCCCCACACCCCTTGAGTGCACAATGAAGGGCTCACATCACCCTGCGCATCACTTCCAGCATCAGCTCATGGTCCTGTCCTCTCCCCGAGCAGCTCCCACCATGGGGTTTTGCCCCTCTGGTCTGAGCGAGGATGTCCCTGCATCCCCCCCCTCGCCTTCTGCAGCAGCCAGGCTGCCCCAGGGAGGGAGGGAGCCGGCAGCAAGAGGAAAAGGATATGGTGCTTCTGGGAGCTGCGGCCGTTTGAAGGCTGCGAAGGGAAACTGGCCAGAGGGTTATCCAATCTCTCCGAGCAGACATTTCCGCCTGGCACGCCCCAGCGGCACAGTCACTCTGCTTCATTAATAAATCACTAATCCCGCCTGCTGCGGCTGCCTCGGGGAGGAAATGGGAGCTGGTGCGAGCGCGGCCGGGAGCGGGGTGCGGGTACGTGTGCCCATTGTTGTGTGTGCACCGGGAGACGTGCAGGTCACAACCAGGAGCCCCGTGAAGGTTCTCCCGGGCAGACGCAACTTTTGCTCAGCTCCTCGGGGTCTGGTCATGTGCAAAGGATGCTAAGCCGGCACTTTGGCCACGGCTCTCTGCGGCCCAGGTGACCCGGGACCTCAAGCACACGCGGCACAACCTGGAGATGGGCAGAAACCTTCCTTCTACCAACTGTCGCAAGCTCCATTCTCCCTTCCCAGCTGCCTCTCTATATTTATAGAAAGGCAGAGCTTTCCAAGGGCTCCGAGGCACTTCAGGACACTTTCAGCCCTAAACAATGTCAGTGGCATTGTTTCCCCAGGAACACAAATACGGTTTATTCAAGGGCCACTTGGCAGTTTGGCGGATTATCAGCGGGCGAAGGCAGGGCTTTCCGGGCCTCAGGGCGGTGGCTGCCCGGCAGCCCCGATGAGGCCACGGCCGCTCTGCGTGAGCAGCGGGGCCAGTGCTCGGGTCCAAGGGGCTGCGCGGACCCAGGCGGTTCTCAGAGCGGGCACTGCTCCCCCAGATGCAGCTTGCCCGGACCTGAGCATCCACAGGACAGGCTGATGTGTCTGCAGGTAGCGATTCAGAACCGGGAATCAGAAATCTAGCCCTGGCACTTCCCACCACAGCGGCCTGGCAGCAGCAGAGATTTCAAGCACCCGTCGCTCAGGAAGGCATCCCAGAGCAACGCGTGCAGCTGCCGTGGTGTGTCTTTACAGAGTAAACACCAGAGTAACGGCGCGGCGCAGATGTTTGAGCACAAATAACACGGGGCTTGTCCCGGCCACGTGCTGCTCCCCATCGTGGCACCGCGGCCACCAGCCACATGAATGATCCCTGGCCCTTTCTCCTTTGGCACACGCTGCAGGGAGCCGCTTTGCACTGCACAAGGTGTCCGGAGCAGCAAAGGTTTGGTTTGCAGCCCCCCATCCATGTGGGGGGGGCCAGAGCCCCCTAGGCAGATGGGGGGCACAAGCAGAGGGCAAAGACCCCCCCACTCTGGGGTCGGCATCATCAGGACACGTTGATATTGGAGCTGGAGGAGCAGCATGAGCGATGAGCGTTGCTCCCTGCTTGGATACATCCTAACCCATTCCCTGGTGGCATCCGCAGTGTCCCAACCCCCTTGCAGCTGGATGCAGGCATGTCAGGGGTGATGGCAGACCCCGTGGCACCCAGTCCCACACGGGGTGCGAGGACTCCCCGCAAAGACACCTTAGCTAATGAAGGAAGGCAAGGGCTGCCTGGCGCGTGGCTGCTTGAGACCCGGCCTCCAGCAGTGTGATGCAACGACCCTCAGCCGCACGCCTCCCCGGGACGTGAAATGCTAAATGAAACAAATTCCTGCCACCAGCGCCGTTTCCTGTTTTCCTGCTACAACGGATCACGCTTCCCCGCAGTCCTTGACCCCGGGGACCGGTGCTAGAAAGGATGCGACAAACTCAGGCATGCAGGGCTGGGTTAGGGGGCTGCCCCGTGCGCCCCGAACCCACGGCCTGTTTGTTTGTCCATCTGTGCAGACACAATAGCCGCGCGATGCCTCCAGAGCAGGCACGGCTGCCAGCTTCCTCTGGGGAGAGAATCCGATAGCTGAATGGGGCGAGCAGAGCCGCAGAACAAAGCAAAGCCCAGCACAGGAAAGCAAAGCTGAGCCTTTGATTCAAACTCTTTTTTTTTTTTCCCTCTTGGAGCAAGGCAACAGGGTTGTCTTCTCACTTGCACTTCCCCAGGACTGCAGCTGAATCTCCTGCTTGGCTCTACCGGACGGAGCCAGGCTGAGCACAGCTCAGGGCTTGTTGCTTTTCCTGCACAGGTGGAAGGGCTTTCTCCACTACTGGCTCCAAACTCCTTTTCCAGCACATATTCCCCCATTGCACGGGCAAGGAGACCTAGCTTCCCAAAATGTCGAGCGGAGGAAGGTGGGATTTCTGTGACGGCAGAGGAAAGCAGCTCTCCCCAGACTCCTGCCCTGGGCTGTGCAGACCTTCATTGACACACGTGTTGAAGGAAACGTCCTAGCCAGGGTCGGTTGCTGCCTTTCACCTCCTTCGGAGAGGCACTGCCTCCTGTCCCTGCTAGGAAACGATGCTATTGTCACTTTTCAGAATTTCAAAGTGTAAAGTAAATGTTGATCAACCCAAAATTAGGGATGTTTCACTCTCTTTTTTTCCTGGGTTGGCACAACATTTTCAGCTCTGGTTTTGTTTCATTTTCCGTCTACTACGGGAGCGTCTGGAATCAGAAATCCCTCCACATTTCAACCCCAGGTCTCCTCCAGACGGCTTCACAATAGGAAACTCCCCACAGACACATTGCCGCAATGAGGCCAAGCCAGAGAGCAAGAAACATGAGCAGGGCTCTGGGGAGAGGCGAAATACAGGGGTAGTGGGTACCAGACATCAGTCAGTATCGAGCAGACCCAACGCTTGTGACCATTCTTGCAAAGGGGGACTGTAGCAACCATTTTTTTGGGGGCTGTTGGGCAGCTTTGTAAGCACAGATCTCCTTTTCACCCAACGGGGCTCGGCCAGACCACCCAGCAGCACCGGCCTGTCCTTCAGAGACATCATCAAAAGCTCTGCAAAAGGGGGTCAGCTCCCACAAAGCAGACGTGAGGACACACTGCCGCACAAACGCTCCGGCCGGCCCTCCGAGACATCCTCCGACCACACATGGCTGAGCGCTTTGCAAAGCGCGGGTCGGCGGAGCTCACCCCTGCTCCCACTTTGCAATCACAGCCAGATAAAAGTCTCCCCGCCTCCCAGCGCGCCCGGCTCACGGCTCCAGTTACAACACACTTAATCCTTGAGCCGGTTTGACATTGCAGCTCCGGGCTGATTGCGTGACCCAGTTGTGAGACAGCGAGGCCCCACTGAGCTCAGAAATGTTAAAGACATTGTAATTGGACCCCCGGTGCCTCCACTTTTCTTTAGATGAAGAGGCCCTGGTAAGTGAATTTTCCAGAGCGTTCCCATGCCGGCGTGGCAGCCACGGCCCCGGAGAGCAGCTGATTCTCAAACCATCCCGGACAGAGGATTTGGAGGCTCTTCTGCATCTGCCCATGATGGCAGCATTGCTGGGAGGTCTAGGTTGGCCACATCAATTGCAAAGAGAAGGAAACCAAATCCACCCGTTCCTGGTTTATCCTAGACGGAAACAGGAGTGGGGTTAGATAAGGAGTGAAACTCCCTGGGGCAGGGAGGGGAGAGCTGTGCATTCCCTGTTCCTAGCTTTGCTTTTTACTTTTCCATACCTGTAATATCAAATCTTCCACGCGACGGGGCCAGCATGCAGACCCTGGTGAAGGGACGCTGCGTCGCAGCCCAGGGAGCCTCCGCCGGTAACCAGCTCTGCCCGTATGCAGTTTTAAGTGACCTGCCAACGCACATCAGTGGGCTGCTGTCGAATGACAGGGATAAGCCACTTCTTGTCCATCCTGGGGAATCAAGGAGGACAGTGAGTTGGTAACACATCGGCCCTGATGTGCAAGAGGCTGCAGGAGGGGTCAGCAAGGGCACTTGTCTCTGCCACATGCCTCTGTCTCTCCGGGTGAGCCGTGATCTGCCTTTGCCCGGGCAGACTGGAGGCTCCTTGGGGCAGGGCTGTCTCCATGGCCATGGGGCAGTGCTCCCGGGTGCTATTCTGATACAAAGAGTAGCGCTTCCCCCAGCTCTGAAACTGTCTTGCTCTTTGCCAATGCAGGTGAGTGCTCCTCTCGCAGCTGCCGTCCTCTCCGGAGGGGCTCTGAAGGCCATCGTCTCAACATCGGCAAACTGGGGCAAGAGACTTTGAAAGATATACAGGCAAAGGAAACAGATGCAAGGGGAGCCCTGTAACAGCCTTATTTTTCTACCAAACACTCCAAAACACTGCGAGGACAAACCCAGCAGGAGTGTGAAACATCTCCTCAGCCTCTTGAGGGCTTTAAAAAAAAGTCAGTTTGTTGTCCTGAAGTTCCAGACTCGCTTGTCACAGCCAGCGGGTCAAGCTCTTCGGACAAAGTTGAGTCAGGAGCTGCTCGCAGGCACAGGGCTGCGTTTCGCTGGCTGTCTTGGGGCAGAGCTGGGGGGACAGCAGGTCCAGTGGGTGATGGGGAGCACCCACGCGGGAAGCAAACAAGCTCCAGACGTGTTTCCAAGGTCTGTTGTCAGCTAGACCTCAGATTTGGTAGCCATCTGCATAGAAATAATTCTGATGCTCCTGAAAATCCCAGAGGGAGCTGCGTGGGGCCCAAGCCAGCCCTCTCAACATTGACGGGGGAGCTCGTGGCTCCGCTGTGGCTGTTCGTCTCTGGCCGTGGGAGGGCGGGACGTGTCCCAGACCTGGGGTCAGCAGAGAAGGGCTGCCTTGACATGATACGCCGAGGCACTTCAGGGAGCGAGATGCTTTCGTTGTTCGCCTTCCTTTGAAGTACAAACCCTTGAAAAGGGAGGAACGCCAGAGCTTTCTCCAAATGCACTTAATTAATTCAACTTGTCACATTCACAACGTCAAAACAGGGCAACTGCAGCAGAGTCTGGGCCTCATCTCACACCCGCCGAGCCATGAGGGCTCCGCAGAGCTTTCCCCAAACCTGGGTTGATTGGCTGCAGTGCAAAAACTTGGGCAGGACACAAAGGACTCAAGGCATGAGTTGTGCCTCGATGGCATTTGTACAGCATCGTGGAAAAGGGGGCCAGGTCCCCACAGACCGTGCTCAGAGCCCACTGGCAACACGGACTGCACAGAGCTTCCTGGATTTTCTTTGCTGTCCTGCTCCCTCCAGCTGGGACGTTTGGTTCCCCCCTCAATATTTCTGTATCCATAAATTTGTGTGTGCCCTTTCCCAAGTGGCTGTCGGGCAGCAGCGTAAGGGTGTCTATTATGGTAACTGTACCCCAAGGTCACGCCGCTGTCTTGCTGTGCACCATTGCAGGCAGCAGCCACGTCGGAGGGATGGCTCTCCCTGAGCGGGGCTGAGCCCCCGGATCCAACGGGCACAGCCGCTCTGGCACCCTTGGCCCCCCAGCTTCTCACCGCCTTCCTCCCAGCCGCTGACCCCAGTGATAACCTCAGAAAGCTCCCTCTGACCTGGAGGAGCTGGGAGAGGGAAAGAGGTTGACTTTTAACCCCCTGCTGTGCTTCATCCTCCTCCTAAACGTGCTGAACTCTCCCCTGCCGCTTCCTCTCCACACTGAACCCATCCATCTCCCTGCTGATGGAGGGGCCGCTGGACCTGGAGGCCCCCAGGTCCTCCCACGAGCCCATCTTAAATCTTAAAGACATTTAAATGCCCATCTTACATCTTAAGAGCACTGTTTACAACCCCGATCTTGCCTGGACCCACAGCTCCCTCCTCACCCTGGCCCGTCACCGCAGGGCAGTGGGACCCCTGTAGCAGGTTCCTGGCCATCCACCCTGGAGAGGCTGGGTCACTCAAGGGGATCTGGGAGGCAGAGCGGTTATGACAGAGCTCTGGGCAGTGCTGCTCGGTGGTTAAACCACAGATCTCGGCCAAGTCACCAAACGAGGCAGGCCCTGACCTTTTCCCCTCCCAGTCTGTTTAAAAGGAGCCAGGAGCAGCCCTGCACCCAGCCGGGACCTGGCGATAAACACAGGGCTTTGATGTGCAGGGGAAAGGGAGTGCAACCCCTTATCTCCCTTTTCTTCTGTCCCTGGTGTGAATGAGTGGTGTGGGAAAACGCACTTTCCAAAAAGCATCCCTGGAAAGGAGGGGCTGGGCAGAGGGCCGGGTACCCCAAGAGCCACAGGATGAGGGGGCAGCGGTTGCGGCCCGAGCCCTCTTCCAGCCATGCACGAGGAAGCACTACGTGACCGCTGAGAGCCACCCCACTGTCACACCAGGCCAGCGGCGTCCCCAGGGCCACGCAGGAGCTCAGACACAAAGCTGGGACACACAGGCTGATCAGAGGAGACGTCAAGCGACTCGGTGGGGCCCCGATCCCCCTGCCTCCTGCCCTCCTCCGGTGTCCGTGGGAGGTTTTCCTTGGATCATTCTCATCGGCTGCGCCGGCTAAAGCCTGCTTGTTCAGATGGAGGCAGAGCTTTAACGAAGCCCTCAGCAGGGCAGGGATAATTATCTTGTGCTCCGGGAACTGCCCTCATTATTTGTTATTAATACTGGACGGGGTGTTCCCAGTCCAAAGCATTACCATACGAAATCCCAGCCCTGATCCTGCCAGGCGCTCCGCGGGAGTCGTGCAAAAGGGTTTGCGGCGTCTGGGACTAAATATAGCCCATGATGCGATGAGGAGGAGGAAGCAAGACCAAGAGTCGGCGAACGGGAGCGACGCGTGAGCGGTTCCTTGGGCGGAGCAAGAATTGCTTGTACGTGCTGCCTGTGTCTGCCTGTACCGCTCTCTCCCAGCAGCTTAGGAAGGAAAAGCACACCTCACCGTGGCTGCTCGCGCACTCGATAGGGCTGTTTGCATCAAAGATCTCCGAGAAGAGCACCTGTCTCAGGTTTTGATGCCAAGGGGACACTGGAACTTTCCAGCAGGAAAACCCCAGAGTGAGGAAGAGTAGGGGCTGGGAGCTTCACACGCCACCGGTCTCCAAAGGGAGATGTGGCAGGGAGGAAAGGAAAGTTGCTGGGAGGAGGTTTTCCCTCCTTCAGCCTGGCCGTTTCGGAGGGGCAAAAGAGTCTGGAAACAGGATGTGCTTTTGTGCAGAAAGCCCAGTGTATCCCATTGTCCCTCCGGACAGTGCAGGCAGGAGACAGCTCTCCAGGGAAAGTCCTGAGCTGCTCGGCCCCTGCCACCGCTGCGAAGCTGGGTCCCCACCTCGGGGTCACACACCCAGCATCTGGGCTGCAAAAGGCAGCAGGGAGAGTACTGGGGGTCCAGAGGCTTTTTTTTTTTTTTCCCAGGACTTTTTAAACCTCAGAAACACATTTTAGGAAACTTTAGAGGAGAAAATGTAAAAGCGAGGAGAGGCAGCATCTCCAGGCGACAGGAAGGTGGAGTGGGAGAGCCACGCTAGCGGGAGCTGAACAATTGGAGAGCTGAGCTTTCTTTGGGTTTACAAATAAGAAATTCAAAGTTTGAAAATGAGTGAAGTTGTCTGCTTACATGGGTCAAACTGAGGCAGCGGCTTCACAGAGAAAGGGGAAGGAAGACGGATGCAATAAAAACCATTGAAATACTTTGTGCCAGGGCTTGCCAATAACTAGTTTAATTCTGGAGCTGCTAAATGTTTTGTTTCATCATTTTCAGATACGAAACGTGCTTTTGGGAAGCAGCGTTTTCCCTGAGAAATTGGTCTCAGCCTGAAAAGAAAGAGAAAAAGCCTTTAAAGGATATTAAACGGCCCCCAAGAAAGAAGGGAAGGTTTTAATTTCATGTGGAGCACATTTGCAGAATGAACTAGAAAAGAAACATGGCAGAGACTCTCTCTTTGGGTCTGAGTCTGTCTGATTTTGTCCTTGCGGTTTTTGGTTCAGCTACAGAGTAGAAACATCCGTTTCCCCCCCCATTTCTCCAACTGAACGCTCAAGCGCAGCCCTGCCGCCGCCGTGGGCTCGGGACCTCACAGCCCGGCAGCGCCCGTTGGAGCTGCAGTGGGGTGTCGTTAACCCGCTTTGGGTGCTGCTGGTTATGAGCCCTCCACAAACCCCAGCTCTCAGCTGCAGCCGAGGCTGTTGCTCTTCCAGGCTCAGCCATGTGTTTCTGTTTATCTGCTCTGTGTGCCAGCAGAGCCCTCGCGTCCAGATACAGTCTGTTTGCATATATAAGCTGCAAATTTGAGTTTGATTTGGCGGGTTGGAGCCCTGGGGGCCTCTTGGCTGCCTTTGAAATAGTCACTGGGTCTGAAAGATCTCTAATGCACGGGGCTGTGTGGTCCGGGAGAGGTGCTGGGGGGAGAAGACCATGGTGAAAGAGAAAGGAGAAGGGGAGAAAATCCAGCTGGGAGAGGGACTGGCAGACGCAGCCTCCTCAGGGCTGCCCCATCCCGCAGTGGCACAGCCGGTGCCCAGGTCACAGCAGACACAGCCGGATCCTGTCTTTCCGCATCCTTTACCGAGGGATGTGCACGGAGCTCAGCATCCCCAGCCCGACGGTGAAACTCCCTCCCTCAACGCAGCACAGACAGAGCAGGCTCTGGCCACCCGAGCAAAGCAGTGACCTCCTCGGCTTGTCCTCCCGTGCATTCTGACGGCAGCTTTCGCAGAGCTCAGCATCTCCCGTCCCCCCCGCTCTCCCCCCCGGACCCGCAGCACTGCTGTGCCCTCCCATCCTCCAGCGTGCCCGTCTGAAACACTCAGCAGGAGGCTGGGAACGTTTGGCTGCTCTCCCAAGGAGATTTTCCTTCATAAAACACAAGGCAGGCGGGGGCTTTTCACGTGCGGTGGGCACGGCTGAATCCCTTTTCTTGGCAGCCAGCGGGAGGAAAATGGAGGGGGGGGACAAGAGACGGGCTGACCCGTGCCCCCTCCCGCAGCCGGTGGGACAGCCAGCGCCTTTGTTCGGTTTTCAGAGATGGAGGCAAAAAAAGGATGTTACGGAACGGTTAAAGATATAATGATGACCGTGAATGTGGTGAAGAGCAGTGGTGGGGTGGGAAGGCTTCGGGCCGCCGAGGCTGGTTTGGTGGTCCCTGCCTGGTGGCTCTGGGCAAGCTGGGCACTGAGATGGGGCCAAGCCCCTCGCTTTGGGCGTCTGTAGCGTAGCGGTCTTCCTCTGGGCTTGTCCTGTCATGCTCGCGGGCGGTATTCCGAGGGGAGATAGGGCGCACAGCTGGGTCCCACACATGGGGCTCCCATGCACCCCAGAAAACAGGAGCTGGGGGGTTCTGGAGGCACCCCGGCTTACCCCAGCTTTGTTTTTTTACCCTGGTTTCTGCAGCCAGGTCCTCAGAGAAGGGATGGCTTCCCCTCAAAAGTCCTGTAAGGAACTGAGCTTTTTTTTGAAAAAAAAACAACCAACCAACCAACCAAAAAAACCAACACTGTTCTGCACTTTGGCGTTTCTGCACGGCCTCGCCCCAAAAGGCACTTGGTGTGGAGAGGAGCCCGCTCCCACCCCCGGCTCTGGCTTTGCTCCACTCCAGCCTCTCCTTTTCCCCCTGAGAGGCCGGTGGGGACAGGGACGAGGACAGGGACAGGGACAGGGACAGGGAGACGACCCGCCCTGGGGACCCGTGGGCAGTGGGGCAGCCCAGCTCCATGTCACTAGATGGCGGCGCCGCCTCAGAAATGGCCGCCGGGGCCTGGCCTGGGCCAGCCTGGGGGTCCCCTG
The DNA here is from genome assembly GCF_036417535.1 of Chlamydotis macqueenii. Lineage (NCBI taxonomy): Eukaryota > Metazoa > Chordata > Aves > Otidiformes > Otididae > Chlamydotis > Chlamydotis macqueenii. The sequence continues at coordinate 3,546,733 of NC_141575.1, read as the reverse complement.
TCCTCACAGGGCTGCAGGAGGGTCCCCAGGCCAGCCCCTTGCCCCCCTGGCACTCCCTATCCCCATGGAGGCCATGCAGAGCCAGCCCACCCTCCCACCATGGGGCAAGAAGCCTGTGGTGACAAAGCCGGCATGAAGCCAGGACCTGCGACCTGCAGAGATCACAGCCATCCCGAGGAGGAGGAGGAGGAGGAGGAGGACACGGGGAGCCATCCTGCCCTCCCAGCCGCTGACTCCCAGCCCAGCTTGGGTGCACAAGTGGTTCCAGAGAAGGAGGCCATGGCGGGAGGCACGCGTGCCGGCAGCGCCATGGCGGGCGGTGGCATGGAGGAGAGTGCTCACCCTCCCCTGGCCCTGCTGTGACCCCCAGCCTCACAGCCACCCAACAGAGCCTGGAGCAAGGGGCTCTCGCCAACACCTTCTTGCCAGGGAGACAAACAGGCGATTGTGGTTGGGCTGGGGCCTCGCTGGCCACCACTGTCCTCACTGGGAAGGGCTGGGGTGGGCATGGCTCCCTGCAGCTCCCGCAGGCCCACGGGGGACGAAGTGGGTCAACAGGGTGTCCATGGGACAGGGTGGTCTGGCATCACTCATCCGCCAGTGTGAGACCCCACCCATGGGTGTTTAGCCAGGGATAGAGTGTCACCGCCATCACCCAGGACAGCAGATGGCATGCAGGGACAGGGAAGGGGGGGCCCATGTTGCAATCACCCATGAGTAAATAAAGATGTGATATACCTCACCTACTGAAGTTGGAGGCTTTTCTGCCCGCTGCAGCCTCACCTTACGGGACCTTTCCTGCTGGTCAAGATCTCAACAGACGTGTTGTCTTCAGGACGACTCCAGCACACTCCTCACATGTGCACCTTCCCTCCTGCAAGCTTTGCTTTCTACCTCTCATTTCTGCCCTCAAATCTGAGATTGAAGTTGCAAGCAAAGAACTCCCAGTTGGAGAGAGACAGAAAGACAGGCTTTGAGTTAGAAGATACAAGGATTTCCCTAAGCCAGCCCTAAAGCAGAAAGCTGGTATCTTCTGGGTCACGAGCAGACTTAGATAGCAGGATGAAACACCTCCCTCCTCTTGCCAGACTGACATATTTTTTTAATTCACTACATTTTAAACAAGCGAAATATTGGGAAAAAGTGAAGTCAACCTGCCTCAGAAAGCCAGTGGGTGTGTGACATAGCCCTGAAGGGTGGTGTGGGATTGTCCCACAGCTGCCAAACTGATCCCAGATGACTCAGGGCTAAACCTCTCTCTCCCTTAAGGTGTCTAGTTTTGTTTGTCCCAGTCCTTCCCGTTTTACCAGCTGTTGAGACAATTCCTGTCCTCAGGCTTTCACACCCCCTTAAACAGGTCACTTTGGCACCTTTCTGACCCCTGCTGCTCAGGGTTCACGAGTCGAGACATTCCCTCCGGCATTAATTCCCAAAGAGAGCTGGATACACATCGCTTAACCGGGATCATATCTTCCATGCTTTTCCCTCTGCACCTGACGTGTCTTCTGGAAGCCTTTGGGAGCTGCCTACTGCAATGCAGCAGCGACAGTGAGACAGCTCTCACCATCCTGGGAGCAGTCCAGCAGGACATTTGGCACGTGCCCTACGGCCATCGGTCCCTCAAAGCCCATCCAGGCTTCCCCCTGCACAGCTCCTTCCTGCAAGGCTGGTCCTGAGCCACAGCACATCCTGACCATGGCTGAGAGCAGAGAGCAGGTCGGAGAACTGCGTCCCTCCAAGGAAACCCAGGTGGAGAAGTGGATAAGATCTCATTTCATGCCTAGACCACCCTGGATTGAAGGGTGTGAACTTCCCATGGTGGTCTAAAACACCTTGCGGCACAATAGAGGAAAGCCCTTACAGCGCTGAACCCCCGAGCCTGGGCAGATGCAGGCGGGGAGCGTGGATGTGCACCCCACCGGGGCAGGGTCCGGCGTCCCCATCCATGCGAAATCGTCAGTGATACCCTGGGAGGTACACAAGCCTCAAAAGTGGAAAGCAAACACCTCTCAGCAGCAGACATCCGAATGGGCCCCGTCGAAATCCTGTGCTGCCCCACATGCCACAGTGTTCATGTTCCCAGTATGGCCGGTCCTCTCCAGCACTGGGGCCCCTTACTGGACAGATCTGCAGCTTTAAGGCACAGCCAGGCCGCCGAGCAGGTTGCTCTTCCCAGCCTCCAGTGACCTGCCAGAGTCAACTTAGTTGAGAGTAATTAGTGTGGTTATCAAGGGAAAAGGTGGATTAATGTGGGAAAGTCATTGATGAAGGCAGAGAAGGGCAGATGCTTTCCTGGAGTCCCCAATCAATACAGACCTTGGAGGATGAATGAGGGCTTCAAAGAAAAGCATCAGTGAACAATTGAATGCTTTTGGCTCCCGGATGGCTGCTCTGCCTGCAGCAAGGAGTGGGACATGGCACGGGGCACCCCGCACACCCTGGCAATTATCGCTGGCTTGTGCCGCTGAAGGAGCCTCTGCCCACCGGGCGCCTGTGCAAGGGAGGAGGATGCTGGTGGGGTGGGATGAAGATGAGCGGGATGCGGAGGTGGCTGTGAATTTTTTGAGTTGAAGGGGCTGAGAGCTGCCTCCAAACTCCTGTCCCCTCTTGGCACTCCGGCTCTGCCCCACACCTTCCCTCCCTGGGAGGGTGAGTGGACACCGGCAAGATGAGTGGGGCTGTTGGTGACCGCTGGTGTGCCCCCTCTCTGGGGCGGCCACAGCCCTGAACGTGTCCCACGCAGAGTGGTGGGCAAGAGAAAACCGTGCAACCCCAGGTCCTCTTTCTGAACCTGGGCAGCACCCAGCACCACCCGCTCTCCTGCCCGACGCCCTGCCCCACACCACGCAGCACCCACCAGCGAGCTGTGCTGCCGGTCACCGCACAATGCGCCGGTGGCCCTGCCAGGGTCCCCTCTCTCTGCTCCATTTTGCTTTTGCTGTAATTGTGCAATGCAGAAAGTGGGTGAGGAAGAGCCTGGAGAGCCGCTGTGAGGGGAGGGAGGGAGCTGCAAGGTTGCAGGCTGTGCTGCAGCCCCTCGGGAGCACATGCCGGGGACGTGCTCCCCTGGACGGCGGTGATGCCAGGTTGGCGGCCACCACGGCTCTTGCGTGCCAGCGGCCCTGCAGTGGACATGGGAAGCACACGGACATGTCCATGTGCCCAGAGCTGACCCCTTCCAAGGCAAAAAATTGTCAATCTCTGAGGCGCAGTGATGTGGTTTTTCATGGCACTGAAGGAGAAACTGAGGCACAGAGCGGGGAAGCGACTTGCTTGAAGTCAGCAGCTGTGGTGGGAGGAGAACATGCCAGTGCTGCCCGTACCTGCCGGTGGATGGGTGCTGAGCCATGTGGGCGGCTCCTGGCCCATGGGTTGTTGGCCGTGGCCCTTACCACTGCTGGGGTGGCAATTGGTGCCAGAAGACTACAGACACACGGTCAGTGGAGCCAGGTGGCCATGGCTCCTCGTCATGGGGAGCGCGGCTGAGGTGTGGGAGGGGGAGGCAGAGCTGCCCTTGATCCCGGTGCCGGCAGATTCCCGCTGGCAGCAGGGCAGCGCTGTGCCCGGCCGGGACTCGCCACGTCCCAGCTCCCTGCCGTGCCACCCGCTTGCAGCACCCAGCAGCTTTACTCGAAAGCCAAGCAGGGTGTGACAGCTCTACAGAGAGGGAGAAAAAACAAAACAAATTGAAGCTTTTTTTTTTTTTTGCACTCCCAGCCCAGCTCCTGGCCCCTTCTCTGTCATCCCCGCTGGAATGTGCCTCCGAATTCCTTGCTGGCTCGCTGCGTGCTGCTGCCGGCTTTGCCTCTGATTGTTTGCAGCGATTGCGCTTTTCCCACACTCCAGATCATGGCTAGGAATCACCCGTGGCTCCGTGCCGGCTCCGTATCACCCGCAGCGCAATGTGCAAGCGCAGGCTTAGGCGCAGCGGCAATTGAAGAGAGCCGGCGGGGTGAAGCGGGTGCTGCGTGACTTGGCCCTGAGTCACGCCGGACCGGCTTGGCTTCCCCTCTGATCCCGGTTCAACACCTGCGCTGAGCGCGGGGCGGGCTGGCGGCCGCCTCTTACCCCTTCGCCCCCTCGTCGGACACCGCTGCGGGGCTCACGTGGGCTTGACCAAGCGGGGTCCGGGCAGATGCCGGATGAGCAGGGCGGGAGGTGGAGATGTGACTGCTGCCCTTTCACATATTCCTCACCGCTGCGGCCTCAGTCTCCCTTTCGCAGTCCTGACGCAGCCCTGGGAGCATGGTCACAATTTTAGGTGCACCTCTGGTGTGGAGGATGCAAACGTGGGGATTTCTTTGCTTGCTGGTGAAGCGTTTGGAACACTTTTCCATCTGAACATCTGGGCTTCTGCTCTCTGCAGCCCTCAGAGAGGGAGGTGGATGGCTGCAGGGATGTGTTTGCCCCCTGCATGGTGTTTTTTCTGGCTGGGGCCATGTCCCCCTGCCTGGTGTCACTTCCCTACTTCAAGCATGCAGGACAGCTGCCATTTCCATCAGTCTGGACAAACTAGGGAGTTACCCGTGCCTGGGTGCTGGAACATCGCTAGCAGCAGGATGGCCCCAAAATGGCTGAGATCGGCTGAGATTGGTCACACAGATCCCACGTCCATCCCAACTCTGTGAACATCTGACACCTCTGAGCTTGAATCCACCCACTCTCACCATTGCATCAGCAGAACACCTGGCACCCATGTCTCCTTCCAACACCCCAAAATGCCCTTATCTGCATCATAAAGTGAGTAAGAAGTCCTAAGGAGAGGTGTTATCTCCTGCGGACATACAGGAGGTCAGGAACCACCTGGGAGTGAGCAGCATGGAACCCGGGCTTCTCAAAGCCGAGGCAGCCTCCATCCGCTCCCGTTAATGGACTGCATTTTACACAGTGACTCCATAAAGCAGTTAATCCTTATCTGCAATTAATAAAAGGATAAACTGCGCATGATTAAGACCGAACTGCACGAGGCACCCAGCTCCAACAAAACAGCATCGCAGCCCTCTGCGCTCGGCTCCCCCGGAGGGACCAGCGCCCCGATCCCAGATCCCGCCGGGAGCAGGCAGGAGGGACTTTCCAGAGGTCACCTAGGGCCCTGAGCACCCTCCAGCCTCCTATCTCCCAGCCCAGCTCTAATCTCAGGGCTCCCAGCGTGAATAAACTCACCTGTTGTTTGCAAGCAGTTCACCCACAAGTACTCGACAAACAAAAGCCTGTAATTAAGCAAATAACACGAGCCCTCTCCCCCTTATACGGTGCTGTAGACTGACTTTGTTTGAATTGTTTTATTGTAAAGAGTTTTAAATCACTCTTTTTATTTGAGACGAAGTAAAGGCTAAACATAGGGAAAAGAAAAATCAGGGAAAGAAGGTCTGGATGGGCGGCTGCCAGGGTTCAGCCCTATCACTGCTGTTCTCATAGGAAACCCCCATAAAACGGCTGAGAACAGGACACCCGCAGCATCGCCTTCTGTTCTGCTCCTATCGCAAACCAAACATAGTGGAAGGTGAATGTAAACAGTTTCTTTAGCCCGATCAAATCGCCAGATGTCAAATTAGCACACTCAGTTAAGCCTCGGCCCTAATTGCACCGTTTGTCACGCTGGAGCAGGCGGTGGCACAGCACGTCGTTTGTCCCCCCCTCCCAGCCCTTTTAGGGGGGCAAGGACTCCTGGCCAGCCGGCCCTGGTGCTGTGAGCAGGTCCTGCCCCACCAAGCCAGCCCTGCACTCTGTGGCCTGGGGATGAGGCAGGGTTCCGTGTTAGAGAAGCCCCCGGAGGGGGATTTCTCACCCTGTCCTGCCCAGACACCCCTAGTTTGGGGACAGGGAAGAGCCGCTGCAGACTTCCCCCCTGAGCAGCTCCCCAAAGCAGCATCTTGCCCCCCATCTCTCCAGTCCTGACTCCTCCAGCGAGGTCTGTTTTCTCTGGGTACCACGTCTGCTTCTGGGGCACCGGCCAGCCGGGAGCCCTTCTCCTCCAGCCCCTCTCCCTGCCGCAGTCCCGCCGGCTCCAGCGCCGCCATCCCCAGCCGCTCGCTGCCGCAGCACCCGCCGCTCGCCACTCTCCTGCTGCTGAGCACGGACAAGCTCGCTGCACGCGCTGGCACGCGCGGCTCAAACCCAGTGTTGGTGTCAACCCTGGGCGCTGCTGGCAATCCTTATCGTGTTTCCTCAGCAGCTCCCTCCTTCCCCACACAATGAAGGTCAGGGTGCAGAGGGACATTTGGTTTCTTGCCATCAAAACAGCACGGTTTTGGGGTTTGGTTTTTTTTTTTCCTTCTTCCTGCCCATTAAATCCCAGCTCCACGTATCCAGCAGCCCCAAGGCGAGGTGGCCAGTGTGGCGTGTGGATGCTGGGTCAGGGCAGCCCCGAACCAGCCCCACCGGCCGCCGCTTCGCAGCAGAGCCCTGCGATCTGCCCTGCGCGAATGGGATGCCGCTCGCGCAGACTCCCACCCGGGCGAGCCGGGAAATGACCTAAACGGGAAATTAATGTGGTCTAGAAGCATTTGCAGCTTTGCCTATTTTTCTTTACTGCTTAGAGGTTTTTTTTTTGAAAGGGCTCAGTTGTTTCCATGGGTGGGAAAGCCCGCCCCGGAGCTAACCCGCTGGGACATCCAGGCCCGGGGGAGCAAGAGGATTCTGGTGATTTTGAAATAAAACTATTTTTTTCAGTTAGAAAAACAAGTACTTGGCTGACCAAAGACAAATATTCGGAGTGTTTGCTTTTAACCCTTTTGGCTCCAGCCATCTGTGGCTTTTCATTTAACAAGAGCTTCTCAACTTGCAACGCTCCTTAAATGTGGGCTTGCTAGTTTTTTAAATTAACTTAAAATCAACCCCAAAATTATTTTGTTGGTCCCAAAAGAGCTTTGCAAAGAGAAGCTTCCTCTGGCCGTGTGGGTTTTGCACAAGCCAAACAAGCCTCCTCTTGCCCTCCCCCTTGGCCATTCCACCAGCCCTCGAGCCGCCCCGGCGTCGTGCCCAGCGCAGCTCCATCTGCGCACGAGCGCGCATGGCCAAATCCAGCCTCCTCTGACCCGGGAGTGACAATCTCAAAGCTGTTTGCTACCAGCGAGTTTCATGCACGTAGGCGGTGGAATAAGAAGTCAGAGAGGCCCTATCTATGGGTGTCACTGCTAGTGTCACCTCCGAGAAAGAGACTGCATGGGGAGCTCAGCCGCCTTATTAGACAGCAGAGCACCCACACACGAGAAATCCTCTGAGTGATAAGTGCGTAGGAAACCAGGCTGGTTTCCTGTCTCTGCTCTGCTGCTCCTGGTGCTGCTTCGAGCTGTGAGCCCCAGCAGAGCTCCAGCTCCGTCCACGCCAGCTCCCATGCAGCGCAGCACAGCACGGGGCTCCTGGCAGCTCTGCCCTGCCCGGGGCGGGCACTGGCCACCACCCCCACCGTGGTGCCCATGGCTCCGTCAGGAATCACCGCGGCATCACATCATGTTTTGCTGAACTCTTTCTTCCTTTAGTGATAAGAGCATGCTCTTGGCCGGTGCCCAGGGCCAGGTTCTCCATGAAAATGGGGGTCTGTCTGGCACGCACCCCCTGCCATGAAGCTACCAGACCCTGGGATGGAGGCACAAGCTTCTCTAGGAACTGAGGGATGGGACATCTCCTTGGCCTGGGCATAGCGAGAGGTGGCAAGGATCAAATTGATGGACTTGTGGTCCTTGTGACACCGACCATCGTGCTGTGATCTCCACAAACTTCTGGTGGCAACGTGACCCAGGCAGGGAACCAGCTCTGGGCACCAAATGCCTCAGTGTCCTGTGATGGGGAAGGTGAGCTCGAGGCGTCCCCCTCCCCAGGGCTGGACTGTCCCTTCCTGCACCAGAAGCTGGATGGTGCCACGCTGTGACATCCCATGCTGTGCCATCCCATGCTGTGCTGTGCTACACCATGCCATGCTAAGCCATGCCACATCAAGCAGTGCCTTGTCATGCTGTACTGGCCAAGCCAAGCCAAGCCAAGCCACGCCAAACCAAGCCAAGCCATGCCACGCTGGCCAAGCCCTGGTGCAGGTGAGGAGCCCCGAGGAGGCGGAGGGCTCTGCAGGCCGGCGCTCGCCGAGGTTCGGAGGAGGACTCTCAGCTGTTTGTGTTCAAAAGCCATTGGCGGCTGGGGCCCAGAGCGCTGTGGCGGCAGGAGGGTGCGGAGCAGGCCGGCCGGGTTTTCAAACCCATTGGTTCATGGAGGAGCCAGCAAGGGAGGGGCAAGGGAGCAGCTTGCCTGGTAATTGCGTTAATTAACCAGGCTCGCTCCGAGCAGGATCCCACACTGAGCACACCGCGTGAGGGGCTGTGCCGTCCATGCTGAGGGCAGGTGCTTCATCATCCCCTACCCAGGCAGCTGTGCCCCCGCAGTGTCACCGTCCCCTCCTGTCCCCACCGTCCCAGAGGGAGCATCCAGCCAAGCCTGGGCCATGTTCTGCTCCGAAGGCAGCTCCCAACCAGCTTCCCCGTCCCTGTCAGACAGCAAGGCTCACAATCTGAAGTCACCCTGAGTGTGCAGCACGCTGGTTCCTTGCAGGCTGTTGGGAAGGGAAGGGCGGAGGAGGGTTCCCAGTGATGCTCAGGGCTATCATCAGGATCCCTGCGTCCCGTCAATCAACGGGGCAGCACCGGGCTGCCAGGACGCCGCTGCGCTTTGCAGGACCAGGCAAGGTGGTGTGTGTGGGATCTGGCCCTGGGGCGTTCGCTCAGCCCGTGTCGAAGTGACGCAATGGAAAGCGGCAAGCAGGAGCGTGCCTTGCCTCTACTTGCAGCTCTTCCAGCTCTAGGGCTCGATGGTGGAGATAAACGGCCTTGATGGGACAGCAGGACAAGTTCCGACACTGCTTCCCAGTGCCTGCTGCCAGCTTCAGAGCGTGAGAAAATACCGGGCAGGGAGGGAAGGATCAGCATCGCACGGATATTTAGAGATGATTGATATTTTTATGGTGAAGATGGGATTTTTGGGTTCCTCCATCCCTCCACGTGGCAGGTTTCTAGGCTCAGGCGCGCATGCACGTGTTCGGCACAGTGCTGCCCACGGGTGCTCAGCGATATGCCAGGGGCAGGGCTGCACCCCAACTTCTCATCCATAGCTGGGTGCAGGCGCCCGCTGAGGCCACGCACAGCTCCACACGCGGCTCAGCAGCCGCAGCCCTTCTCCACTCGGCATCAGCGTCCCTGGTTGAACCCACAGGCTGGTTAGGATGGACCCTCAGAACTAGCGAGGCTGAAAGCAGATCAAGCAAGGTGGCGAAAGCACAAGTCGCCCAGGAGTCTCTACTATCCCCGTGGCCAGGGAGCCCCGGGCTGGGTACAGCTCAGGGCTGGGCGCCGCAGGGAGTGGGGTGCTGCCACCTCCCTGCCCTCAGTGCAGCCGGCTCTGGGGACCGGCCGTGGGAGAGGGCCCTGGTTAAAGAAGCAGCAAAGACAACTAGTTGCTTCTTAAACAGGCAGGGGAATAACTTTTCCACTCAGCTCCGGGTAATGATGCCCTGGGGATCAGAGGATCCCAGGGTGGTCCCACTCCCCCTCCTCACTTTGGCTGTCTGCGTTTATGGCAGCTCTAGCATCAGCTGGGAGATGGAATCCTGGGGGATGGTGTCTCCTGGCCAGCTGGGGAGGACCAGACTCTTCTTGAGATGCTCTAGTAGATGACATCCGGCTCCTTTCACCTTCATACCACTAAGACAGAAAGCAGCTCGGGGAGCGCAGCCCTCATCTCCTAGCAGGTTGTGGGACATGTCCGGGCATAAGCCGGCTCCCTGCTCCAGACGGTGAGCCACCGCGTGCTTCAGAGATGCTGCCGCCATGCAGAGAGTCTGGTGTGGGCAGGAGCTCCAGGACAGGACCCCGGCAGGGCCCTGTGCCCCTCCACGCTCCCTCGGGAGAGGGAAAAACACAAAGAGCAAGCTCAGCTCTCTGGGAAAGCTCCCTGCCTGCTATTCAGAGGTGCATCCCTCCAGCTTGTCTGGAGGAATTCAGCCTGATTATCATTAGAATAAAGGCCAAAGGAGCCCAGCTCTCTCCCTTTGCTCTTGCCTGCTCTCAGCTTCCACCAATGTCCCCTCACCGGGTCCAGCTCGGCCCCCACTGCTGTGCCCTGCGCTGGGCTGCAGCTGGGAGCTCTGCGTAGCGCAGGAGCGGGGTGCAGTGACCAGTCCTTGGCCGGTGTGAAACGGGTCGTCCTGCCCGCGGGAGAGGGGCCAGGCTTCCAGCAATCTCATGTTGGCGCTCCCCAGTGAACACACGTTTTATGGGGTCCCAGGCCCTCCAAAACCAGCCGCTCTCCTGCTCTCTGTAACCAGCCTGCCTGCCCATCACCACCCAAAATTCAGGAAGGGAGAGATGTTAAAAGGCACGTGCTCCAGAAGGACGCAGGCTTGATCCAAAGCCTGGACATCCTGGAGCACCTTGTCAGTGCTTCCACAGGGACATGGGTCAGGAGCAGATGTAGGCGACTGGAGGAGGGTCTGCTCCTTCCTGGACCTACGTGCCTGCCCCAAGTGAGGCTACAATTGCAAAAAGGGAGTTTTTCCTAAATTAAGATGAGGCTGAGCCACAGAGAGCAGGAATTGAACTAAAAAGGTGCAACCTGCTGCAAAATCAATGTCTTGCAAAGCAGCTGCTCGGGGCAAGGAGAACCTTCAGACAGGCAGCCCCAATCCCAGCAGTAACTCCGAGATGCTATTCTGCACCACATGTGGATGCTCCAGAAGAAGGGGAGGTAAACGTGCCCGGGTAATTGGATGGTCTATCGATTAATTGGGAACCTGCTCATGGTTCTTATCATGTTTATGTCGGAGCATGCAAAAGCAACAACCACGCATCTTGGAAGCAGGGCATGCACTTTTTGCCTCTAGTGCTCCCAGCAAATGCATGTTTCCGCTCAGGTCCCGGGGGTTTGCTCTCACCTCCTTATCGGAGCCGGGACACGTGTGGTTTTTTGATCGGGAATTGTGCCCCTGGGCGCTCCACCTGCCAGGTCCCCTCCGCCGCTCCCCGCGGAGGAGGAGGCTCCGCACCGTGGGATTTCTCATTCTCCAGAGCAGCGGCACGGGGAAGCGGCTCTGCCCGGGCACGTCCCCGCAGCAGGCAGCGTTCGGCTGCCCCAGGCGCTGGGGATGAACACCTCCCTGGCCGTGAGCTCACCTGATCCCGACTCAGCCCTTTCCTCTTGTCCTCCTCAAGCTGGGACCTGGAGGAATGGGGGCTGTCTGCATGGCGTGGTGGAAAGGAGCCCGAATAGGTGGGTTCTGCCCGGAGGGGAGGCTCAGAGCCCAGGCAGGGCAGGCTGGTGTCTTACACTGCCCTCAAACATTTCCCTGGCCATGGTTTAACCTTCTCCAGCCCCCGGGCTGTTTCCTTGCAGGTCCATGAGGAACAGGACCCTGCAAAGACCCGCAACAGGGCTGGAGCGGAGGAAATATTTATACCCAGCCTTTAAAACGCCCGATTTTCAGAAAATTGATTTGCAGGTACACGAGGACAACAGCTTATCCATGTCTTCCTTGCGAGTGAGCGATGCTGGCAGCGCCCAGCCCCGCGGCTGCAGAGCTTGGCGGGTCCCCCCGTCCCTGCCACCGCTGCGCTGGCCCGGGGCGAGAGCGCCCGTCAGGTAGCACCTGATGCATCAGTTCACCCAGAAAGCTCCAGCCAGCCGTGCCAGGACGAGCAGAGGGGACACCGAGAGCTGCCCTCGTGCATCCTGCTGAGCTGTCGCCTGCCCCTGCCCTTCCCCGCTGAAAAGGGCTCGATGTTGCCCCAGATGAAATGGGGAGCAGTGTGGGGCCGGGGCTGAGGTACCCGAGCCTCGGAACAAAAATTGGGAGTCTAATATTACACCAGGAAAACAACTCACTGGAAACCTGCCACCGTTCGTAAATAAACAGAGGACGAGCCCTGACAAGTCTGGCTCGTAGCTCCAGTGACACAACCGCTCTCTCCTCCCCGTGCCCTTTAAAAAGCCCTGTAAGTGCGGACGGAGAGCATCCTCCCTCCTGCGCTCTTCAGAGCCAGGGGTTGCGCCCAGCACAAAGCTGCTGCACTGGCCAGGCTTTTTCCCAGGGATCAGCCATGGCTCATCCCGGCACAGCCGTGACACTTGTGGTCCAAGCCCCCGGCATGGTCGCTTTGCCCATCCCGCATCCCCCCGTGCCGGGCACTAAGCATGATGCTGCGAGGTGGGGAGTGGTACCCGGAATGGTATGAGGTGACCCTTCTCCAGGGAATACCCTTGCTAAAGCCACCCAGGAGGCTCAGGGCAGGGACAAGTCCAGTCTCCAGAGCGTACTTAGCCCCTACAAGTGGTGACTGGCAGCTGCCAATCAAGGGATGACACAAAGGGGACTGGGAATGGCAGTTTGGGTGCATCTGGCCTCCAGTGGGGGCTCGGGCCAAACATCTGCCTGCCAACATACTGATAAAAAATGGTGTTTTCATAAAACTCAGATTTAGGGGGAGGGTGCGTGGGGGGTGACATTTCCAACAAAACTCTTCTCTAGTGCTGGAACAGCAATCATTTTTATCACTTTTTTGGCAGCCAACCAGATTTACAATGGCCTTTCACTTTAGAAACAGAGCTTCTGTTTGTTTTCAGGACATCCACATTCCCAGGGTTTGACAGAAATGCCTATTTTCCCCCCTTTTCTTCCAAATGTTGACACAGGAGTGAAACACTGCCTTTGCTGCCAGGTCGCCGGCCAAGCTGAGAAAGGAAAATTGCTGGAGGAGAGGCTGGGACACGCCTGGGTTTGACGGTGTCCCCGGGATGCTCCACCTGGCTGGGATTGCTCCGAGCTTGGAGAGGCTGCTCCAGCACCACATCCCGCATGGTCCCGGAAAGGGCAAACCCAGCAGGAGCAGCGCTGTCGTGCCTCCCGTCACCGCCGCGTTGAGCAACAAAGAGGGTTCCCCCGCGGGACGGGGGAAGAGGAAGGCATGACCCGGGATCCCTGGGGTTTGAGGAGCCCGAACCTGAGCTCAAACCCATTTCTACCCTAGAGCAGGGTGCTTGCAGACAACCTCAGCGAGACCCACAGGTGGGAGGTTCAGCTCTGGGTTGTAATGCACCCACTTTAGGCAGGGGACCCCAGTTTCTCCCCCAGCCTCTGTTCACTCCTGCAGCTTGGCCCCAGCCTGTCCTACCCCCTCGAGAGCTTGAGCCCATCCCTCGCTGGCAGCAGCCCAGCCAGGGGACCGCGCCGGGTGGTGGGAGAGCAGAGGTGCGTGCACCTGCCCGTGGAGGCAAGCAGCTGCCCGGGGGCTAAGGCAGCGGTGCGCTGGGGGAGCAGCATCCTGCGGCTGGGACAGAGGAGGCTGGAGCGAGGACGTAGCCGGGGGAAGAGTCCGGGCGAACTCAGCTCTTGGTCCTTGGGCCAAGGTGCCAGGGCAAGGGGAGGACGGGCCACTGGGCGCCCATCTGACGCAGTCCCCGCACCGAGGCTGGATCCTGCTGCGAGACAGGTGCCGACGAGAGGCCGCAGGCCACCCCGGCATGTCCCTGCATGCCTGCCTGCGTCAGTGTCTCCTGCAAGAAGTAGGGAGCTGCACCAGCCTCCTGTCTCCTGCCCGCTGCTGCCAGCGCTGGGTGCTCGCGTCCCCCGGGATGGGTGAAGCCCACATCCTGCTGCCCGCTCTCTGCCCACGGGCAGTGGTTTGCTCCTGCGTTCCTGCCAGTGCTGTGCGCGGGATTGCCTGACCCACGCAAGGACAAATTTGCAGCCTGGGGTGCTCAGGGCTGCCGGCTGGCCCCCAGTCAGGCTGTGGGCTCGTGTCTCCTGAGGCTGTGGGCTCACGTCTCGACTCTTGGGGGCTGATGGTTGCTCTCAGCAGGCACAGCCCACCCAGCCCAGAGCAGCCTGGAGCTCCCAGCTCCCTGCTCGCCCTAGCAGAGCGCCGGTGCTTGGGAAGCTGGAAGCACCCTTCCTCTGGGTAACACCAGTGCCAGATTCCCAGGGAACTTGAAACAAAGCAAATCCAGTCCAAGACACAGATCTCCAAGCTCTGTAGCTGGAGGGCACTGGGGGGAGCTCAGGGGGAGAAAAGATGAGGGGAATCAAAACCTTTTTTTGCAGCCAAGCGTGCATTTTCCCAAATCCTTTACTGTTCTTGCATCAGAGGCTGTAATTACCAAGACTTGCCCTCTGTCTGCACGAGGCTGCCATGCTGGATGCTGCCCCGACACTTTGAAGTTGCTCTTTGCAGAAGGGTAAGGGTTCGTTAACTCTTTCCCAGATAAGCGGGGCGACTTCCGTCATCTCCCAGCTCGTGAGCAGTAAGAGCACCCGCAGCACCGTGATCGAAGCTCGGCCTCCACCGCTGTGGCCATGACGACGCACTGCGCATCTGTGCCGACCGCCTGGCCCTCCCGTAGCCGTCCCTCGGCAGGGCCATCGCGCCCTGCTCCTGCCCTGCCACCGGCCGAGGAGACGTCACCCCAGCGAGGGCGGCAGCTGCCGTCCCGCGCCCAGGCCATTTGCAAATGGTGACCAGCAGCATGGCAGGGTCCAACGCTGCGTGCCTGGACGTGTCAGCAGATGGCAATGTTTCTGTGCTCTGCATATCTCCGCAGATCTCTCCTTTTCAGCCCACAGCCTGCTACCAAGCCCTGGCAGCATCAGCAGGACCCCGCACTGTGGAGTCCAACCAGGACCCAACCCAGAAAGTCCAGAGCATCAAGGTCTGATGATGCTAACATGCCCAAACTTCCCCAGCACCCTGCTAGCAAGATCTCCCAGCGTTTTTCCTCTGTCCATGCCCAGGACACGGCCGTCTCATCTTCTCCGTTGTGCCGTTACTGTTTCTGGTCTCAGCCCTGGCCAGGAAGGGCAGAGGCAATGACAAAAATAGCCAACTAACTGTTCAATTAAGCCTTTTCAGATGCTTGGGTGTGGTATGACTTTCAGGCAAGAGATCAGGGGTTGGCTTTTTCCGCCCGGCACTGATTCCCTCCGCTGGCTTGGCTTGGCTCAGCCCTGCTCGGCTTGGCTGCACCGAGCTGGGAGCACTAAGGCAAGCAGGCAGAGGCCAGGAACAGAGGAAGAGGTGGAAGAAGGCTGTCCCAGCAGTGGCCTTGGTGAAATGTCAGCCAAAACATCCCTGTGGGGAGCTCCGAAATGCCAGGTCTGAACAGCAGCAACGTCAGGGCTCGGCGGTTTCCGTCCCTCTCACCCTCCTCCGCACAAGCGGTCCGTGTGCGGTGCTGCCGATGCCTGCCCACAGCGGCAGATTTCCATTTCCCAGACTTCCTCTTTCGGGTGAGATTTATGAAGGTCTGACCACAGCAATTAGGAACCGGGAATGACCCGGCGAGCCTGCCCCGGGGGGTAAAAATATCCCCGGGTGGTGACTCAACGGCTTGCGGTGTACAGAGCCCCGAGGCTGCGGACACGCTCCGGGCTGGTGATGCTGCCACAGCCCTGTGTCACCCGCGCTGCCTGGTCCTGTCCTGCAGACGTGTCAGGAACCCGCTCCGGCCCACCCGTTAGCCATGCAGGAAGGTGCTGGGGACATCGAGCCGCGCCGAGCCGGGGCAGTTTGCGTGACGGGGTGCTCTGGCCACGACCCGGCTCTCTTGGGCTGATGCCCCATTGCAGGTGTCCTCAGTGGGTGCTCAGCCCTGAGCACGGCCACGTTGCCACATTTGGCTTTTAACGGCTCCCGGCAGCCGGCAGAGCCTCTCCAGGAGCACCCATGGGATGGGGGCTGCTTTCCAAGGAGCCTCACACTCTGCCAGGTGAAGGCACTGTGGCACCGAGCGCCTGGGAAGAGCCAGGTGGGACGCTGGGAACGTTTAGGGATTACATTTTACCTCCCGCAGCCAAAGCCTGCGCCCCAGCAGCCCTGTCCCTCCCTGCCCGCGGGCTGGGACTGGAGGGGGGCCAGACCCTTCGTGCCGGCGCAGCACCGCAGCACGTCCCTGCCGCGTCCCTGTGCCTTTCCCTTTCTCTGTCTAATCCCATCAGGTACCGACCTTCGCCGATGCGAAGCCCTGAGCAGTCAGGCACACGACTTAAGTTGTGCGTCAACTCCCCTGAGCAGAAGCGTCCGTTGAGGCCGGGTGATGTGTGCTTCCTCCGTGTGAGCTAAAAATAGACGGCAGAGCACAAAGAAGCAAGGTGCTGGGTGCACCTCTGCAGGCGCAGGGCACGGGGGAAGGAGGATCTCAACACAGCTTCTGGGTAGGTGTTGCAAGAGCAGCTTAATTCCATGCAACATGTGCTCCAGTTTTGGGACTCCTTTTTGTTTTCACAGGAGATTTGCACTTGAAAAGCCACTGTCAAATTTGCATGCGCCAACATGCACGTAGGGAGTCCAGAAACAGAAATGATGCGCTCTGGTTTCCAGAGCAATCCCCGCTTCCTATCGCAAACTTGGCTTGCTCGCCCGCGGAGCAGCACCGGGCTGGCCTCCCACGCTGGCCCGAAGCAGCACGGCACATCCACCCTCAGCACACAGGATAAACCCGTACCCCATCCCAGAGCAGCCAGCTCTGCCCTGCCTGGTGATGAATGACCCTCTGCTGAGATTTCCCAGGAAGAACCAATTCCTTTCCTATGAAAGGAGGTTGTTTCCAATGGCACAGCCCCGACGGCTCCCGCCATCCATTGCAAAAGGGGCTTTGTCCATGAACTCCCACTCTGGAGGCTGACTTTGCCTTCCTGACGTAGGAAAATCCACGATGCCCCCACAAGCTGGTTCCTCCAGCTGCTGGCCCTGTGCTGGGACAGGCGGAGGAGCGTGGTCCCAGGGCCAGTCCAGAAACAGGATCAGCTCAGTGCGCATCGCCTGAGAGCAGAGCAGCGCTGATCCCCGGCACAGCCTTCGCTCCTTTGATAGCACCGGCCCTCCCGCACAGCGAGCTGTTCCCTCGCGTGGCTACACGTCCCCAGCCGAGCCACCCAGCACACGCAGCAACAGCGGCGCCGGTGCCAACTCGTATTTAAAGCCCAATCCTCGGCGGCTTAAGGGGACCTGTGTGGTCTGAGCATCACTTCAATCCACCCCCGTGGGGGCTCGCTCCCAGCACACGCGACTGAGAGCCTGCACGGGGCTGTTTTTGCAGAGCAGGGCCGGCTCCCTGTCATCCCAACACCATGCTGGAGTGGGAACGGGAAAAACCACAACCCTGGCTGGCCCCGAAACGTCGCACTGCCCCGGCTGCTGCCCGTCAGGCTGGCCACATCCAGCCTCATGCACAGGGAGCGTTTTCTCCTTGTCCTTTCGGCCAGAGCCGGCGCAGAAAGCTGGCCGAAGCCGGAGAGGATGCGTGCCAAGAGCCGATCCTCTCCCACTCGCTGCTGGAAGGGTTATCAGGACAGGAGCGAAATCTGGAGCGGGGCCGAGGTGGGAGAGGTGTGGGAACGCAGACAAGGCAGGGCTATTTCCCCTGCACGGTGGAGAAGCGAGGCAGGAAAGACACACAAATAGACATAATTGAGGCTAAATGTCTTAGGTTTTTGAATCAACATGCACTACTGAGAGCACAATCAAAGGCTCTTTAGTAATTTATTGACTTACCCTGAAGTGAAATTATCTGCGCAAATTTATCACACCCACACCCACCCCCACCCCTTCCTATTAGGTAACTGAGTCCTTCCAGATCTCTCACTTCCCCAGTGGCACTGGGACGTGGGACGGGGAGCTCCGCACGGGAACCAGCCTCGTGCCAGCGAGGTGCACAGCAGCACCCATGCTGCCTCCCCACTGCTGCGGGACGGCAACACGGCCAGATCCTGCTGCTCTGAAATTCCAGTTGGATCCAAACACGGCTCCAGAGGTGTCCACAGGGTGGTGGGTGGTTCTGCAAGAGCCATGGCCATAGGGGACGGGGAGATTCCTGGGTCCGGCTGCGAGCCGGGGAGGCTTGGATGGGTCACCAGCACTGTCGCATCCATCACACCCTCCCTGCCCCGCCAAGGTGCACAAAGAGGCTCCCGCAGAGCAAAGGGAGATGGTACAAAGCACTGGGATTTTGTGTTCACCACCCCATGACGTCCCAGCTCCCTGTCACGGTGCTCGCAGGTGAGTGCGTTTCCCCTTCCTGAGCTCAGCTGAGCTCAAGCGAACTCATGGCAGGGGTGGCCCTTCCTACTGCCAGCCCAGCCCGAGTGACACTTCAGCCTCAGCTTTCCAGGCAGAAAGGGGAAGGCAGCAGCAAGAGGCACAGTCACCGAGCCCCAAGGTCAGGCTTGGTTTCAAAAGGCACGTGCATGTTTTCTGTGCTTGCAAAACTTCCCCCTCCCTCCTCTTACGAAAGACCCTCAGCTTGCAACACAGCGGGGGTTTTGGAACACAAACAATTCCTAAAGAAAAGAACCCACTTAAGGTATCGGGCTTGCGACGGGGGTGAGCACCTGGCTCTGATTTCACCACCACGCCGGCAGCGAGGGCAGCCCGTGCCTCAGTTTCCCCTGCCGAGGAGCGGGGCAGGGGCCGGGGGAGCAGCCGGCGCTGGGGGGCTCCCCCCGGGCAGGCTCCTGGCCCGGCTCCCACTCCTACGCTGGCACCCGGCCCTGGCTCGGGGGCTCGGAAAAACCCTCCTTCCCCACCCCACGCTGCAGATTCGAAACGCTGATTTTTAGTACTGACAAAAGAGGTGGCGGGTCGGAGGAGCCGATCCTGGCCCCGCATCCTTGGAAAGCGCCAGTTGCTGCTGCGGGCAGCTGGGATGCACGCCAGCCCGTCGCCCCAGCTCAGCTCGCTGGGTCCATCCCAGACGGCCGCTGGAGAACAAATCCCCCTTTCCCTGGCAGAGCCACAGCCCTGCTTCCTGCGGATCCCCAAAAATACAGGAAAAGCCTTGCCGTGGTCTCTGGGAGCCCAATTCACCGCGGCCGGGAAGGCGAGGGGCTGCCCAGCTTGGGGAGAGCCGGCAGCCACCCCATCCCATGCTGGAGGCTCGGGGAGACGGGAAAGCCCTGCTTATAATTATCTGGCAGCAGAAGCCTGGAGGGGAAACGCATTCGTTTGTGCAATCCCGTGCACAGCAGACAAGGGGAAAAAGCTCCTCCGCAAAGCCTTGCCCACGCTTCCTGGCAGACGCAGCTCAGCAGTGGCCGGCCCACGCGGGAACGCTGCCACGGCTTGGTTGGGAGAACACATCTGTCCCCGCTCAGTCACCTCCCCTGACCAAGTGCCAGAAATGGACCCAGGCTCTTCTGTTCCCACCAAAGTTTAGCTGTTGCTGTGGGGAAAGTAAAATAATTGGAGGTTGGGCCCCAGCGCCAGGTCCCTTGGCCGCTCACCCAGCCCATCTTCCGAAATAAACATCCTCCCGGCGCCTGCGAGGGGAAGGGAGCTTCTGCCGCTGCAGAAAAAACGCACGAAGAGAACCAAAGCCACAACCAAACAGGAACACACGCTGCCGAAACGCGTCCCAGCTCCCACACGAGGGGAGATGAATCACTGGGAGAAGAATCTTCTCCGGTGAGAGACCCCGGGGCTGGGCACAGCCCTCCTGCCGGGCATCGCTGTGCCCCAGGATGCTTATGGGGGGCACATGCCGATGTAGGAGGGTAGAAGGGATTTTACAGCCCAAGGACCCGTCCCAGGGCACCAAGGACAAAATGTGGAGCAGAGCTGAGCCAAAGGAATGCCCCGAAAGGAGCACAGAGCCCATGCAGCCCTCAGATGCCTCCAGGCATGGGGAGAGGCTACGTAGGGTCCAGCCCAGGACCCGGGTAGAGGGGGGTCCGCGCACTCACAAAGCCCCCAGGCTGGGAAATGGGGTGTTTTCCCCCCTGGCCCTATCACACAGAGCCAGCTGCTCTGTGCATGGGAAACTCTGAGTGCGAGAAAGATAGCGGCCAAGGGGAGATATCGCCCTGGCTTCCTACGGGCAGCGCACAGCCCTCCGCCCCGCGCCTGCGGTTCGCCAGCCCCTCTGGCCCACGGCTCGTCTCCTCGCCTGGCACCCGTTAGCCTGATGAGCACCAGGGCTTTGCACAGTGGTAGATCAGGAGGGCCCCAGCCCGCTGGAGCAAAGCCTGAACCGCGCGTGGACGAGATGAGGGGGTGTTTGTCCACAGGCTGGCATTAGCCCCCAAAAAGGAGGAGTGCTGGTGGCCACGTCTCATTTCGGTTGCAGGCAACCCCCTCGAGGCTGGCCATGGATGGAGGGTGCCCATCAGCCAGCGCCAGGAGTCAGGGCAGCCTCAAGGCTTCCCCTAAAACCCTGGTTAGATGTGTCCATAACCACGCTCCTCATGTGAGCCGCAAAGCCGAGCGATTCGGGAGCCAGCGAACCACCACCGGAATACCGTCAGCGCCCGGTGCAGGTGCCTCGTGTCCTGCAGGGAAGAAGAGTTCGGCCCCAAAGTCACAAAAAAATCCCACAGTGCTGAGCAGAGCGGTGCCTGAATCCCCCCTGCTGCTGCCCAAGCCAAGAAGAGAGAAAAGCGATGCTGTGGGTGCCCTGAGCGTGCACGGGTGTGTGTGCAAGAGCAGGTGTGTGCAAGAGCAGGCGTGTGCGCACACCCTGGGGCATCGCTCGCGGCAGGCAGGAGGTCAGCGCCCGGGTCAAGCCCTGCCTTGTGCGGGTTGGGAAGTCGAGGGGCCGGGAAGGGGCAGGGGACGGATGCTGGCGTCGTCCCCAGTGACAATCCCGGCCCTGGGAACAATCGCCAACAGCTCGGGTTGGGCTGCCGTGAATTATGGACACCTCCCCGCGGCCGACGCCGCTGGGCCCCGCGGCAGAAGGCATTGCTTGGGTTCAGCCCCTGCATCTGCCTCCCCGGGACTCCCCGGGGACGGCCGGCCCTGGGAACCGGCACCTCGCAGGGAGGCGTGCGGCCGTCCCAGGATGGGACCCGCATCCTCTGCTCTGCCCCGGCAGCCCCACTTTCACGCTCTGCGGTGAAGTGCGGCGGCTGTGCCGAGCTGCAGAGCCATCCCAGAGCTGCTCGCGCTCCCACCGGAGCCCGCGGGAGTCCTGCAGCTGGGAAAGGGCAATCTGCCCCATAAATCCATCAGCTTTTTCCTTTTTACCGGGAAAATGTCTGGGAAGGGCATGTCGTTATTAAAGTCACCTGAGTGCTGGGCTCAGCTGGGAGGAGGCGTGAGGCGAGATGAAAACGGAGCGTGAGGGCTCCCAAAACACTGACAGTGGAAAGGCACAGCCCCATCCCTCTGCGCAGGATTCATCCCCATCCTGCAGGATTCATCCCTATCCTGGTGCCAGGGTGGCCTGTTGGGGTTTTGCTCGCCCAGTCCCACCGGTCTGAGCATGGGTGCTCCCGTGCTGGCTTACAGCAGGATAAATCCTCGCCAGCCCCAAGGATCGGCCCGGAGCAGCCCCGCTCGAGCCAGCTGGGGACAATCCCTGGGTGAGGAAGATGTGTGGGGGCAGGAAAACACAAGGCAGGGAAATGCGGCAGCACTGGGAAAAGACTGCTTTTTTTTTTTTTTTTTCTTTTATTATTGTTGGGGTTTTTTTGTTCTTTTTTTTTTTTTTTTTTTCGGAAGGTGCCTGGGAAAGGAAGTGATTGTTTGGAGCAGATCTTGATGGCTCCAGGCCCCTCGTTGGGGAGATAACCAGGCGCAGCCCCTCCATGGCGGCAAGCCCCAGCCCGGCCCCGGTGGGAAATGTCCCGCTGCCGCCGGGCAGCTGTGGGGAGGGTCAGGGGGTGCCAGCACCCAAACCCACCACCCCGCCGCCCTCGGAACCGGTGTGAATTGAGGAGGGGGTGCGTGAGGGCTGGGGGTCCCCTGGCAATGCCACCCCTGCGGCTGCTGCCCTGGGGACGGCTCCGGGCCGTGTCCCCACCTCAGCCTTGTCTGCTTGGGGCTGTTTTGGGGGTAAGCAGGAATTAGGCAGCTTTAGCTCCTTTCTGATGCTCTTGCCAAAAATCTTGGCTAAGCATATGTAATTAGGGACTCTGTTGTCTTTGGAGCCGTCTAGCCGTTACCCCCCTACCCGACGCTGAATGCAATATCTGCGTCTAAAATACCACCATCCCGGCCCTCTCCTCCGCCTCTCGCCATCTCTCGCTGCTTGAGCTGGAGATTGTGGAACAAGAGAGGGGTTTGGGGCCTCACCATCCGTCAGGAGATAGGGCTGGGAGTGCTCTGAGGAGGGAATTATTCTGGGTATGAATTATGTCATTTTCCTCTCCGGAAACGGCGCATGCTCCCGGGTGTCACAGCTGGTGGGACGGAGGAGGAGGCTCTCTCCCCGGCACGTCCCGGCTCCCCGACATCTCCAGATCCCTGAATCCGAGGATAACAACAGGAGCAGCCAGAGGATACGGAAAACGAGCAGTGACTGCGCTCCCCTCTCCCCTCCACCCTAGCCGCTCGCCGCCCCGGGAAGGATGCGGCCGCAGTTGTGCTGAGGCCATGCCGGCGCCCGCGGGCTCAGCTGTGTGTGGGGTGCAGGCGAGCCGGGACCATAATCCAGGCTGGCAACCGAGGGGGAGATGTGGGACAGATCAAAGGCCCGTGAGCCCCTCTCCCAGCCCCCACGGGGAGCACTCGCCGGGGTCTGGGCTCTGCGGCACGTGGAGCATCCCAAGAATTGGAGCAAATGGTGGCGGCGGGCTGCGTGCCCCTGCCCTTGGCAGGGCGGTTAAAGATAGTAACGGGGAGAAAGAGCTCTGGGAGGGGATGGGAGCATCTGCGCTGCGACCGGCAGCGCCTGGCTCTGCAGTAGGTGGCCGAACCGAGCCAAATTGGGGCGCAACACCCCGCATTCTCGCCAGTGCCCCGCAAACCCCGCCGTGCGCCGCTTAGGAGCGCTGGGCAGCCGGCAGCCCTCAGCCCTGCGCCTCGTCCCAGATGCCGTCAAAGGGAGCATTTAGGGCCGTGCTGGCACCCTTGGCAGGCGCCGGGGCGGGTGGCCGGGCCAGCTGCTGCCGCTGGCGCCAGAGCCGGCGGACGCAGGCTGCGGGGCAGGTGGACGGCTGGCTCGGCCGCCTCGCTCCCCACAAAGGCGCCCCTTTCTCCGGGACGGCATCGGATCTGAATGAATCCGCCTGATTTATTTGGCGTCGTTTCCTCAAACGGCTTTCCCTGCGAGCGTGTCCGTGCCGCCTCTCCCCCTCCTGCTGCCGGCACAGCCTGGGCGTTCATGGAGCAGCAGTGGGTGAGATTCCCTCCGGAGCGGACGGTGCACCCAGCTCTGCGGGATCCCCCTGCAGATGCCTGGGAAATGGGGACCATTTCTGGGGAGAGGCCAAATGCGAGGGCAAACGGTTTGCCAGCACCCGGGGAAGATGCTGGACACAGTGTGTGTGCTGCTGGGACCTGCTTCAGAGCCTCACATTTACTCCTAAGTACTTCAAAAACGCGCCGTGCAAACCTCCCCGTATGCGATGCCGGGCTCTGGGCATGTGGAGGGAGAAGCAGACCAAAGCCCTGCTCCATCCCTGCAGGCAGCGGGATCACGCCCTGCCCGCGCCGGCACCCCGACCCTGGCAGCACCCGAGACCCAGGCTCCCCCGGGGACGCGGGGCTCTGAAGCAGAGCTGGGGCCCAGACATGAAAAGGCCTCTATGGTTTTCCTTCCTTGTGTTATCCGAGCACAATATAAATTAAAAACCGCTCTGTTTAAAAATGCAAATGATCCCTGGCGTGCCGATGCAGACAGAGGGAGTCACCCCGCCGGTGAGGGCCCAGATCTGCTCATTTCACTATCTCGCTCCGTCGGAAATCTTAATTAAATTCTCCCTTTGATTTGGGCATGCTCCTGCACCCCGCGTGGCTCCTGCCGGGGCGTGCAAGCCTCCTCAAGCACCCGGCTCCTTCCTCCTGCGAAGGGGAGCACCCCGCACCCATGGCAGGAGAAACCCCGCCGAGAGGACAAGTCCCCGTGCCCACGCGAAACACCGAGACGTGGCACATGGCGCAGGTGTCGGCCACGTCTGCTCACGCATGGTAAAGCGTGGACCGGTGATGGGAGAATCTTTTATCTGCTGGGCTCTTGAGGGCCGGCGACTGGGAGGCTGGTTGGAGGTGCCTTTTCTTTCCGGGATTTTCCACCTGGGTTGGCACCCTCCTGGCCAGCCGTGCACTTGGCTGCGTGTGCGTGCCTCTGCTTAAAAAGAGAAAAAAAAAAAAGAGAAATATCAGTCCCAAGGAGACGCCTTGGCTCGTTGCAGGCCATTTGCACAGCCTTACGACAGCCGAAAGGCCATCCACGCTCATCGGAGATGCCTTCCCTGAGCATCCCCGCAGACCGACTGCCTTTCCCGGCGCGGGGCTCCCCGCGGGCAGCCCCCCTCCCCGTGACACGCTGCTGGAGAAGCAGCCGGAGCGCGGGTGCCTGACAGCTCACAGATGGGGCAGAGCGGCAAAAGTAGGACAGCTTGGGCAGGCAGCTCTGCCTCTCCGGCCCCATTGTCCCCTTTTCATCCCCGAACCCCAGAGCGGGGAGGACGCGCGGTGCTCAGCATCACGCCGGCGGGTTACCATGACATCTCCCTGCCGACTCCAAGCCCGCTGCCCGGCTTCTCCGTGCCTGCTGCCGGCTGAGCGCCGCTCGGCACAGCCAAGCTCTGGCCCGCGCCGGGGGCTGCCTCCCTCCCCTCCTGCCTTTCTTCCGAGCTGGTGGACGAGCAGCCGTTGGGGAAGGAAGCGGCAGGGTGGAATACATTGACCCGGTGTCAGCTGTGCTGGCAGGGCTGGAGCCGCTCCAAGGATGCTTTTCACCTGCCCAGTGCAACGTTAAAGTGGGACTTTCCTAGCCGGGTAGCTTGGACCAAGAGCAGGATCACCTCGTTTGCTGCTAATTTGCTATTTTGTTCCTGCTGCTATGGCAAATATTTGTGTGTGGTATGTGTGGAGAAGTTCTTCCTTTGTTCCGCAGCCTCTCCCTTTGCCAGTCCCTGCAGCAAAAGCAGTCTGGGCTGACTGTTGATGCAAAGTGGTTTGGCAAGAAAGATCCTGTCTTTCCCCTAAATCTCCATCCGCGCTGGGCTCGGGACAGCACGGGGCTCTGCTTCCCACCTCTCCCCCTCCGCACGGGCCAAGGGAAGAGGGACTAAGCAGGGAAAAGTCTGTTCTGGAGGAATTCAGAGCCAAGTTTGCAAAAGATTTCAGGCATGCATTTTTGCAGGCTCCGCTGTGGCAGAGCCAGAGGAGCTCCTGCCTCCCACGGCACGGGACCAAATGGTTCAAAGGCTCCGTGCTGGAAGCCTTGATGACCTGAGAAACCCCCGAGCCCCAGGCCAGGACACATGGGCTTGCTGGAGACACTGCCCTGTCCCAAGGACCCGTCCCTCCTGCAGCCAGTGTGCTGGGAGCAAAGACCTCGTGGAAAATTGGAGGGTTTTGGTGGGTGCTGAGCCGCCCCGCAGCCCTGTGCAGCCGGCCCGGGTGCTCACCTCCAGCCGGGGCAGTGCCTGTGGCGGGGCAGGGAGGTGGCAGAGGGACAGCGGGGACGGCTGGGAGCCTTCGCACACCCGGATTCACCCTGTGCTCCTCATGGAGGCCCGAAACCAGGGCAAACGTGATGCCAAATCCAACCCTGAAGATCGAAACCGAAATTCATTTGCTTTGTTAATTACCTAATTACACTGGAGATAAACACCAGAGAGCATCTCGGGGCCCTTTGTCTGTTGGATGTCAGACACCTCTGGATGCGCAGCCCAGCTGTGCTGCAGCAGATCGATTTTGGGGTGCCTCGTGCAAGGGCTCCCTCCTGCTCCAGGCGCTGCCGCTGAGCTGGGCAGCCCCCCCGGCTCGACACCCACCCAGCTCCCACCCACCAGAGCCAGGAAAGGAATTTGGCCTTCGGGGCTGTGTTAATTATGATCGCTCCTCGCTGCCGCTGCAGCCAGCGGACGAGGTTCCCCTCGCAGAGAAGCAGCTCCCACCTTCCCAGCACGGGGCCGTGGGGTCCGGGACGCACTGTCCCAACGCCGCAGGTGCTCCCGCATCCACCTGCTGCCCCGTCCTGCCATGCCGAGACCGCGGCAGAGCAAAGAGCGGCTGGGGAGCGGAGCTTCTTCCCCGCGCCCTCCCGCTTTGGGGATGTGCCCGAGCATATTCCCCATCGCTAAAAATGCAACCACCCAAAACTTGCTCGCCTGGAGTTCAAATGTGCAGAGATGTCCTGGGGCGCATGGAGAGAGGACGGTGCCACCCGTGCGGACACGTCGCCCATGAGTGGGGTCCTCATGCCTCCCTTGGGCGCACTCAAAACCCTCTCAAGCTGGAAAGGAAGGATCTCGACTGGGCTAATCCCGGCCAGCCCCTCAGCGCAGCTAAGCCTCCCCATCCCACCAAAACCACCCCGTAACACTCCCGGCGGTGCCTGGGCACAGGGGGTTCGGTGCCGGAGGTCCCCGAGCCGGACTGACCACCACATTTCCACAGACAGGCTGGTTTCACAGTGCGGGCAGGTTTCCAGCTGGGGCCCAGCCAAAACCAACCCATTCGTTACAGCCCGGGATCTCAGACTGGGCTTTACAGCAACCGCGCTCCCAAGGCAGGGGGAGAGGTGCCCAAGCCCCGCTGACCCGCGGCTCCTGCCCTCCCCGGCCACCCACCACCCGTGTCCCGGCCCAACTCCGGAGCTGTGGTACCAGAGCTCCGGTGGGAGAGCCCAGCGGGCACGGCTGGCCGGACTCTGCTCGGCAAAGCACCAGCACCAGGGGTTTTGGTGGAGACACAAAGCTTCATGGTGGAGGCACAGCGGGCATTCCTGCTCCCGTGGGGACCCTGAGCCAGGCGTGGTGGTGGCAGGGAGAAATCAGAAAAGGTTCCAGCTGGAATTGGGGGGTGAGCGGCAGGGAAAGACATCTCAAACCCTGGCTCTGCTGGGATCCCTACGGTTAAAACTGAATGCCTTTGGCAGAGATGTGCCGGTTGCTCATGGTGAGGAGGCTCGTGGGGGCCGGCGGCGAGCCGTGGGCGTGCAGAAGGCGGCTTAAATTACCCCAGTGGCCTCTCTGTAGCCAAGACTTTGGAAAGACTCCCCGGAGCCTGGGAAGGATCTCTGCCAGACTCGACCTCACGTCAGTGACGCTTTGGAGCACAGACACTCTCCGTTTGGGGTTCCCGCAGAAACACCGCTGCAGCCAGCCGGGCGCTGGACGAGGACGCGGTGATGGGGGGGCAGCAGATCCGGCGGCGGCCGCACTGACATGAGCAGCGTCCGGCTCGCTGCCCCAGTGCTGGGCCAGCTCCAGCTGGAGTGGCTCAGTGCCCCGTCCCTGTGCCGGCAGCCGGCCCCGCTGCCGTTGCGGGGTACACACGGCACAGGCGGGTGCGGCAGCGGGGCTGGCGATGGAGGCACCGGCACCCCGGCTGCCATCCCACAGCCCGCCCAGGGAGCCGGCCCGTGGTGGCAGCTCGGCTCGCCCCCTTTTCCCTACCCCAATTTCGGATTTTATGCATGGAACGGATAGAAGCGGCCCCCAAAAGTTGAATTTCCTCTGCCCCCTCCGCTCAGAGCAGCGCGAGTTGAATTTAATGCTGTTAGTCAGGCAGGGCCTGGCGGGCTGTGCCGCTCTGCAAGCTGATGGGGAAACCAATTGAGGGCAAAATTGCTGCAAACAATTGTCCTTTTGTCCCTTTCCCTGGGGTCTGTCTGCCAAGGTTAGTGGAGCTGAATAAAACTCACTTGAGCTGCAACTCACACAACATACCCAGGGCTCCTTTCGGGGCTCGGCGGGGCGGGAGGAGGGGGAGCGGGGAAGAAGGGAGGATGAGGAGCAGGAGGGGACGGCGAGGGGACGACGCTCCGGCGTATGCCCAGCGCTCACCCGCCAGGCACCGGGATGCGGCAGTGGGCTGGGGAGCATCCTCCCAGTCCCGGCTTGGATCTGGTGTTCCATGGCCAGTGACCAAGCTGCTGGGGAACGGGGCGGCTCCAGGGCTGAGCGTGGCTCTGCTCACCCTCTCGGCACCCTAAAATGCCTGGGGAGCCCAGTGGGGCCACGGCTGCTCTGCCACGCGCCCCCTGCCCGGTGCCAACCCAAGAACAGTTTGACCAGTCCCTCCTCGTGTGCTAAGCGGCCTCAGCAGCAATCACCCCTCCGTGGCCGTGGGCTGCCCAGGCAAACCCCTGTAAAACACACGGAAACCAATGCCTCCTCCGAATAAATAATAGCACGCTTGTTTGATTTCCTGAGCACAATAATTAAAAGCCCGGGGGCAGGAGGCATTGTCTGAACGCCCCTGGGACCCAGCTCCCTCAGCTGACTCTTTACATTCCCCCAGTTATTCTTTGCATCGTTTTTTTAGCTTCTCCATTGGCGAATGAAAAATAAAAGCACTTTTTTTTTTCCATCAATCTGGCTTTGTTACTGGAAGCCGATGCCTGAAAAGAACTTCTGTGGGTTTTTTTCATGAGTAATGAGCACTTCTCTTCTCGCTGCCCGAACATGCATGTGTTTTCCCATGGGGATGCCCCTCTCTTCCTCTCCCCCTGCTCCCCCAGGTTTGTCCCAGGAGATTTTTTTTGCCTCATCTGTGCGACGTGTTAGGGCACAGCTGGAGCCACTTCTCCCTTTCCCCGCCATGTTGCTTGTCTTTAAGTATTCCCTTGCGTGGGAGGTGGTGCAGAATGGCCCTGGTGGGATGGGACCAGCAGGCTGGAGACCCAGGTGATGGGCTGCTGGGCTTCTGGGCCAGCAGATCTACCCCAGCCCCATGGGGCACAGCCAGGGAGGAGACGGCATCTCCAAGAGAGCAGGAGCAGAGGCTCAACCTGACCGGCTCCTGACACACCTCTTTGGTGCTTCTCCGATATGGAGACCCTTCTCTCTGCTCCTGCTCAGCAATTGGGGGGCTGCAGGTGATGCAGCCCCTCCACCCACTGCCAGACTGTGGTGGAAAGCTGCAACGTGCAAGAAAAATAAAGCAAAAAGACACCAAAGCGGGGCTGGCTGCTTCACTATTATCATTCCCAGATTTGTTTGCAAAACTGCACTGTGTAAAATCCAGCTTCTGGGACCTTCTGGGAGCTGGTTTTCTAGGGACGCAACCAGCTGCAGGAAGGGCGAGGGACGGGCAGGCTGGTGGTGGCTCTGCCACCCCGACGAGGAGCTTTTCCCTGCCATTCCGGGGCAGGTCTCAGTTCCTCTCGGGACAGCTGCTCCACGCGGAGCGGGGCTGTTCCCTGCCCGTCTGCGCTGGCACGTTCCCATCCCCGGGCTGGGGTCCCGCGGGGCGCAGGGACCAGGCAGGGGAGCAAGGGGCGAGCAGGAGAGGGCTCCGGCTCCCGGGATGAGCGTTCCCGAAGGTGACACCCCTTTGGGAATTTTTAATGCTCCCCAGAGGCCCCACTTTGCCGATGGGTGCGAAATCTCTCGCCTGCCTGTGAAGAGCAGCCGGGACAGCGCATCGGGGCAGGAGCACTGGGAAGGGTCAGGATGTCCCATTGCTTGGCCACCACCTAGGAGACATTTTGCCTTTCCATTTTCAGTTTTGCCAATGAGGAAAACGAAGCAACAGTCCCAAAGGAGCTGTAGGGAGGGGAAAATGCCTGAAAGTGAACCAGCCCGAGCCAGACACAGCAGTTCACTGGTAAGACCACGGTGTGCGTTGCACCATCAGCTCCAACATGGCAATTAGCTGGTTCTGCGAAGCAAACCCCCCAAAAAAGGCCACCTGAGCGCTGGTTAACCAGGCACTGGGTTTGGCACTTGGTTTAGTGAGCTGGAAACTGGAGGGGCCTGGGGCAGCCGGCGGCAGCGGGGTGCCCGAGCTGCCGAGCCACGCTCCCATCGGCCG
The DNA here is from genome assembly GCF_036417535.1 of Chlamydotis macqueenii. Taxonomy (NCBI): domain Eukaryota; kingdom Metazoa; phylum Chordata; class Aves; order Otidiformes; family Otididae; genus Chlamydotis; species Chlamydotis macqueenii. Next base: position 3,517,052 of record NC_141575.1, on the reverse strand, counting down.
AGACGCGATTCTGACCCAGAGTGGTTTTAGTTTTCGGTTGCCAAAGGCAAAAAGAAAAAAAAAAAAACCCAAACCATTTTTCCTTTATCTCCTTTTTGGCAAGTTTTGCTCTGAAAATCCTCCGAGTGTCGTAGTATTCTTGTCTTTTTCCAACCCGCAGGCTGCCTAGTGATTCGAACCATCAATGAAAACTGCTGCCCCGGCCACAGCAAAATGAGGCGCCTTCAGCAGCCTGAACGTGTCGTTGGGAGGTTGCCATCAAACGCTGGTTAAAAAAACATGGCAGAAAAAAAAAAAAAAAACAAACAAAGGCAAGAGTGCAAACAGACAGGGCTTGGGATCAGATTGAAGGAAAAAAAAAGTTATGAACTATATTTACTCTGCCCGAGATCCTGCACTGCCTTTGCTTCTGTGTGCGGTTATTTATTCACCGAGAGCCAAATCGCAGGAAGCTCCCTGCAAGTCACCGGAGCCGCCGCAGCTGCTGCGGCGATCCTGCTCCCCGCGCCCCTGCCCGTCCCGGCGAACCTTCTCCCGGCACCACCTGAGGCCCGCGGCACGGCCGGGAGAGGACGGCATTCCCCAGCGGCCGCAGTTCGGCAGGCCCCACGGCAGCGGGTCCCCAGGGCTGGTCCCTCACCCAGGGGAGCCGCTGCGTCACCTCCAGGTGATGGTTTCCAGCTTTTCTGGGATGCTCATTGACACCCCCAGCGCAAAACCAGCATAAGCATTGCCAGCTGCCACCACTACAAAGGTTTTGGAGAGCAGGTTGGGTTTTAGTGAAGTGGGGGCTGTTCCCCTGAGGTACCGTGAGCCCGAATTTCGTGGGTCCGGCCAGAGGAGCCAGGGACAAGCTGGCTGGGCAGTCAAAACCACCCCAGCTCCACAAGGCCAGTGGCACGTGGACTGTCAAAGCTCACCGGCTAACGATGGGATAAAAGTGGAGGAAGCTCTTCGAGTAGGTTTGCTTTCCCAGCAGGAGGGAAAGGTGATGCCAGTTACCAGCACTAGCTGTGGCAAGGACAGACATCGCCAGGAGACCTCTAGGACACTGCTCCATGAGGTTCCAGCCCTTCTGCCAGCTCCAAATTGCACCCTGCGCCCCAGAGCAAGCTCCTGAGTGGGCTGAGCCCCAAGTCCAGCCCAGCTGAGTTTTGCAAGGCAAGCGGAGAGGAGCTCAGACCCACCACGCCAGCCCCAGACTTCTGCTCGACCGGCGTGGCCAGGCTGCTCCTGAAGCAAGATGAAAGCAAAAGTTGAAAGCTGCCTCCATGTTATTTTTCTTTTACTTCTTTTTTTTTTTCATTTTTCTGCTGAAATGCCTCCCAGCCAGGCATGGGGCTTTCTTAGGAAGCCCCAGGTGTGTCCTTGGAAGAGCTCTCGCCTCACTTTAGGGGTAGTGGGTGGGGAATGACTTGAAATGCAAAATCTCCCTTGCTTTCAGATGCTCTTCACACATCAATCAGGCCGGCAGTGAAAGCGTGCCGCAACCCCACCGCGCACTTCACACCCGGGTGTGCAGCCCACCGCTACCACCGCCGGCACCCTGCCAGCAGCCCTGCCGAACCCTGTGGGCCCCCCCAGCCCTGGGCTGGCCAACGGGGCTGGCCGGAGCCCCCAGAAAGGTTTCCCTTTGGCTCTCCCCTGCTTTCCAGGAGCATCAGCGTCAGCGAGAGGTTTCTGCCGGCTGGGAGCCCCATGGCGGCCGGGGCCCAGCCCCGCCACGTGCCTCCGCGCAGGGTTATTTTTCTAACATTTCTTTTCTTTCCGCTCATCCGGTACGGTTGTTGTGACACTACAGTCAGCAAATATCATTAAACAGTAGGAAACGTGAGGTTTTACGGTTTCAGTGAGATCTGGCTGATAAAAAGAGGAAGGCAAAAACCATCTTTGAGAGGGTGCGACGCCCTCGCGTGCCACCCCCCTGCCTCCACGCACCCCTCCGCTGCTCGGACCCCAGGTCTGGGTCTGACCCACAACCGCAGCCCCACCTGGGGCAGGGGGCACCCACAAATGTGCCAGGGTGTCGCTGCCTGCCTGTCATCCCGGTCCTGGGGCGGAAGGCGGGACACGAGCCCCTCGCTGCCTGCGTCGCTGGGTGCCTGCAGGGCTGGGGGCTGCGCCTGCGACCCCCGAAGTCTGGATAAAACCCATGGGCTTGCTCTCGCCGGTGCTAGTGGCCACGCAGTACTCAGGGAGCCGTTTTCAGCTCCTTTATCTGATGGGACATTTTGAGGGAACAATGTCCCCCATGGCAGTGCAGGGGCGAACAATGGGCGCGGGGCGGCGGGCGGCTTGGTGGCCGGGTTGCGGGACCCCGGGCGCCCCGGCCCGCAGGAAATCCTTTTATTTTTCACTTGTGAACTGAAACAAACACAAGCTCCTGTTTATTTCCTGGTCAATTGTATTTTGGAGGATGGAGGTGGCTTCCCCACGCCGGGCAGCTTAACCCCTCCCGAGCCAGCGGTGACTGTCCTGCAGCGAGGTTGCTCCTCGCGTGGTGGTCGCCACGCAGTAGGGCCCCTGCTCTGCCCCTCCTCATCTCCACTAATTTATGTTTAATTTGGAAACTTGAGGGTCATAAATAACACATGCTGGCGTGGGAAGCCTGGGAAGCGGGAAGCTGGCCCGTCACCTCCCATGGCGGAGGCTGGGGAGCCCGGAGCGACGGCTGGAGGGTTTAGGGCTGGAGAAGTGACGCAGCATCCCTGGGGCTGCTCCACATCCACAGCCCAAAGCAGCCACCGCCGCTGCCCCGCAGGACGCTCCGCTCCGAAACGGGGCCCCGACACAGCGCTGGCTCAGCACAGAGCTGCTGGGCAGGATTTGTCCCTCCTCTCTCCATCCCTCTGCACCTCTCCCTGCCATCCCCCAGCCCAAACTGGCGCCATCCCTCAGGCTTGGGGCTGCCATCGCCCCGCGTCTATGGATTCCGAGCCCTCTCCTGCGAGGGAGAGCGGCTCCCACGGCGAGGCTGAAGGTTTGCCGACCTCAGGCTTTTCTCACAACTTCCCCGTCACATCCTCTCCGGCTCCCACGTCTGCCGTTCACAGGCGCTGCTCTCTTGGCTCCCGGCCCCGGAGCCTGGGTGGAAACAGCATCCAGATGGAGCTATTTTTTCACATTTTTGGGGGGGAGGGGAGGAAGGTTTGGGAAAAAGCCGCCGGGACGAGGAAAGCAGAGGGAAGGAGCAGATTTGCAAGGGGGCTGGTTAGCCCGACCCCATTTCTGTGAGGGAAATAAGGGGGCTCAGCAGGGAAACTGAGGCACGGAGCATCCCCCCCAGGGCAGTATCCTGCCTGACAGCGAAGTCTTTAACTCCTGCCCCGTCCCTGTGTGGGTGCAACTGGGGGGACGGCGCAGTCCAGATTGCATCTCCATCAGCAGGGAGGAGCTGCCCGGAATGGGGTTTCGGTGCCGCGGGCAGTACCCGAGCTCGGCCCGCGCTCATCCAGAGGCTGCAGGGGGAGGAAAAGCCCCTCCGCCCCCTCAACCTCAAATCTCATCCATAGAAAACTTTCAAAACCCCACCATTGTGTTAGAGGATAAACATTTATTGAATATTTCCTGTTTGGCACAAATACTGCTTTGACTCCTCTATGGTCTTTTTCTTCTCGTGTCTTTAAATGAGAATTATTTGAGCTGAATGTAAAGGAAAAGCATCCCCGAAGCGCGGAGCCCCTGGGAGCGCGGAGCGGAGGAAAGCCCACGTGTGTGCCATGCCTGCTTGCTGTTAGCTATTAATTTCTGTCTCCCGAGGTCTGACATGAGCAATGCATTATGCAAAGGTTGTGGGAATATTTCAGACGCTGCATCCCGGGAGAACTACAATTTCAGTTTTACAGGGTTTAGGGTATTTTTGTTTCCCCTCTTTCTTTCGAATGTGTTATTTCACTGAGATGTAACAGCGGTTACGCTTACACAGCGGAGGGAAGGACGGGCTGGGGCTGGAGGGGGTGGTCAAGGGCTCAACACCCTTGGGCACCCACGGTTCAGCCTGGCCCCTTGCATCCCCAAAGCCCTCCGAGGTGGGCACCCATCGGGTGGAGGGGCAGCGGTCAGACCCCACTTGTGTACTGGGTACAGGCAAAACCCATGGGGCTGGACAGGGGCCGAAACAGGGCTGGAGGCTCATGGTGTGGCAGGCATGGCAGTGTTGGGGGGCACGATGGGTTTTGGGCCAGCACTTGGCTTTCCCTGGGCTGGAGAAAGCGTTGCAAAGCACGAGCTCTTCCAGCAGGTAAGTCTTGCGGCAGGCACGGCCGCAGGCACTCTTCTGCTCACCGCTGCTCCTTGGCACGTGCCACTGCGGCATCTCCAGGGCTGGAGCGGGGGAAGATGGGGGGGACACAGGGCCACCCTGTCCCATGCCACCGGGAGCCCAGAGGGAGAGAGCTCAGCCTGGGATGAAGCTGAGTGGGGCTTGGTCCAGAGGCAGTCTAATTCTGGCCCAGGCACAATCAAAAGGGATTTATTTTTAGGCTCTGGCCTATCGCTGCTTTGGGGAACTGAATGGAAAATGTATATTTAGCCTCTTTGGGGATTTGCTTAGAAAAATAAGCTCCTGTCACTGCTGCGGGTGGTGATTTGTGCCAGCCCTGCCCTCGCCAGCGCCGCCGGGCCCCCGGGCAGCCCAGCAAAGCCAGTGCAGGGCTGGTGGCTGCGGCCACGGCTGGCTTGGGCAGCGCTGAGCCGGGAGCCAGCTTGCAGGCTTGCTTCTTTTTTGTGTCTCGAAAGGACCTTGCTGTCCCACCGACTCTGCCCTTGCTGTGCAAATGCAGGCGTTGGAGGGCAGAGCCAGATGCCCCACACCACAGCAGGCATCCCACCTGGGACCGGCACCATCCCCGTGCCTGGACGCCACTGCAGAGGGACGCGGTCACGTAGGTCCCGCTGCCGGGAGCTGATTTACGCAGTGCCCGTGGGAAACGCCGAGGCCACTCTGGTGTGAAAGACGCACAGGAACGCACGGGAGGGAGATGGTGTTTCCTCCCCGAAACGCAGGTGAGAGCCAGAAGGGCAGAGCGTTGCGGAGCCGTTCCCACTATAAATACACGAGATACACAGGAACCCGGGGCCTGGAGCTATTTTTGCCCGCAGGAAGCCGGAATGAGAAGGAGAGCATCCCTCCCTCCCCAGCACGTTGCTGGCAGCGGGACGTGCGCAGGGTGAGGGCTGCCGGGCTGGGCACGTCCTGCCCCGTGCCAGCTCTGAGCGCTTCGCTCGCTGGCCGCCATCGCCAGCAAAGACAAGAGCAGGCGCTGCCCTGTCGCCTTCACCCTCGCAGGGCAAAGACCGGTTTCCAGAGAGCTGCTGTCCCTTGGCTGGGGCTCTGGAAGAGGGTGCATGGTGCCTATGCTGTGAGCATCCCATCTCAGGGTGATGGAAATGTCCAGGAGCCTGCGGCTCGGTAACTCCAGAGCTGCTGGACCCCACAGCGGCTCGTGCTCCCCAGGGCCGGCTAAAGGAAAAGACGTGTTGCCTTCTCCGGGATCGATACCAGCTCCGCATCCTGCAGAGATCTCTGCTGACTGATGACGTGCTCCCCTTGCACGTGGGAAGCAGCATCGGATCGGGTCCGTGAGGCGTGCACGCCGGTACGGGAGGCAGCCAGGGCTGAGCAGACAAATCCTGAGCAGATTCAGCTCCTGATCTGTTTTCTTACCCAGATTTTGGCTCTGGCAGGCAGACCGGCTGCCTTGCCACGGGGTCAGCGGCGCTCCCGCGTGTCGCGTGAAGCACACTGGTGAGCCGAAATGCAAACCGCATGGAGAGGATTAAAGGCACTCGGCGCCAAGAGGGGAGAGCGAGAACTGGACCAGGCTTGGGGCTGCCTCCTCCCCTGACCAGGTCTCAGCTCTCTCCATCCGCACTCATCTGGCCCGGTTTCCTCGTTTCTTGGCTATCTCTTGGCTGGCATCTCTTCTTTGGAAGAAGCCAAAGGCATGAAACCAGCGATGGCAAATCACTGGCAGCGTCACTAATTGCACAGATGTTATCACCACCGCCAGCACTGCCTGTCTCTGTTCACATCCTCTCACCTCTAGAAAACGGAACCCAGCAACATTTCGTGGTCCAAAAAACTTAAGGCAGAGTCCCGTCTCTGCCGGATGCTTGCATGGTGTCTGCCACGCGTGTGTTTGCATGTGTGTGTTTGCACGCATGTGTCTGTGTGTTCGAGGGTGTGCGTTGGTGCGCGTGTGCGCTTGTAGGGAAAGCACATTTTGCAACAGACAAATGGGAATAAAATATTTCAGGAATGTCTCTTGAATAAAGTAATCCTGGGGAATTTGACAGCCAAGGTCACCAATAACTTTTGCTTCTTGTTTTCTCAGAGCGGGGTCTGGGCTCCACTTGGGCAGTGTCCCACGGATGAGGACGGTGGCCGGTCCCCAGCTCCCCAGCTGAGGACAGCTGTGTATTTTGGGATCCGTGTCCAAGAGCAGCAATAGCTTCAGGACATGACCGGGACCCCAAGCTCCCACCTCACCCCCTCAGGAGGAACCCTGCCTGGGGAGCGTCTCTGCTCCGAGTCCCGGCGTGACCTGCCAGGGCACGCTCTGTCTCCGGCATTCAGCAAAAGAAAAGAAACAGGAAGAAAAAAAAAGTCAGCTCCTCGTGATGTAGCCTCATAATTACCTGTTATTTTCATATCGAGGTAATTAACAATTAGGCAGCTGTCTGAATCACATGCAGAGGAACAATTATTTTGTTATTAATGGATTCTATTTAACAGGTCCTATTTTCCCAGATTTTTTTTTCTTTCCTTGTGCTCTCATGAATTATCCTAGCAATTAAACCTGCACCAGAAAGAGGGAGGAGTAGTCCTAATATTTACTGAACCTTGCAAAGCATCACATTTCTCAGCTTATGAACCTGTCACAAGTCATTGGGGGGCTCTGGCGCTGACGGGGAGCCCGTAACCCAACACCCTGCGCTGTCACCTGCGCAGCTCTGCTGGCTCTGCCCCGCCGCTGCCAGGGAGCTTATTCATTTCACGGGTACCGCTGCAGATAAAAGCTATTATTTACAGTCAGTTACATATTTCCGTTGGCAAACCTCCTCCCTTAAGTGCAGGTTTGAAAACATCCCGCTCAGCAAACCACAGCCGCCCAGGCTAAAGCCAACTCTCTTTCGCAGGGGTGCCGTTCCCCCCCGTGCCCATCCCGATGTCCCAGCCGTGCCGTGCTGGGGCTCACACCCGGACGGCTGCGGTTTGGGGTGGGGGAAGAGCCCGGTCGGGCCCTTCACCTTCGTGTTCCCTAAAGAACCTTTGCATCCTAGGCTCTCCCAGCTGCTGGCCCTGGGAGCGCTGCGGGATGGGGATGCGCTCCCCTTCGCTGGGCACCACGCTTTGGTCCCGCACTGCCATGCCCGTGCGAAGAGACACGTTGATAACCCCCGAACGCCTAAAGCCCGGCGGCGGGGACAGCCTGGGTCTGACCCTTCGAGTCAGTTCCCATGGGGGCAGAGGTGGTTTTGGCCACGCTGCCCAGCACTCCACATGGACCGGGACCTGGGTGGGCACATCACCCCACAGGCTGGTGCGGCAGGCAGCAGCGATGCGGGGTGGAGGGCAGCAGGCGCGTGGGGGCTAACCCCTCTCCAGGGAAAGCTTCATTTTGATTTTCCCACTTTTTGAGCTTGGCTCGTGCACTAAAGCAGGAGGATTTGACTCCCTCCCAAACCCTTGAGTTCAAGGGTTTTTTGGGGGTAAGTTTTTCAAGCGTCCTTTCGTCGGTTTGTGAGTATGGACTGGTCCAGCTCTGGAGTTTGTGTTTTCAACAGACAGCCAGGGCTGAGCCCTCGCAGCCACGCTGCTCAGGGCCAGGCACCTGCTCCGCTCCCATTTGTTTTTTCCAGCATGGAGTTGGGGATTTCACTGAAAAACAGGAACTTTGCCGGACAGCAGCTGCTCCGAGGCGGTGAATCAGCTTGTCCCTGCTGACGCCCAGCAGAGCCGTGCCAGCGCCGCGCAGCGCTCCTGTGTCCAATGCCCCACACGCTTGGAGCCCCGGCGTGGCAGCACGTGCCACCGGCCCGGTGGGCAACCTCCGCAGCGTGGGGACCTGGCCAGCGGCTGCGACCACCCGCGCGGCAGCAGCGAGGGGTCTGCGGCTGGTGCCCCATCCCCGCCGCCTGCGCAGAGGTCAGCGGGCCACGAGCAGGCGCGGACGGCTAATGCCTTTTGTCCCAGCCTGACTTTTCCCCTCCCAGCGGGATTAGGATGGGATGACCAGGCAAGGAGCCCCCTAATCCTATTACCAGACCCCAGCGCAGCCCCGTCAGGCAGCTCTGGGAACCAGCCTCCCTGCAAGGCACCGGGGCAGCGGGTGAGGAAGTGGCCCACGACGTGCTGCACCGCTGCTGCGAAACCAAGCGCAGCCGCTGTCCCGCTCGGCCCCAACTCCACTGGTTTTCCCAAAGCCACTTTGCTCTGTGCTTGCAGAGCTCTGGGCACGATGCCCCAGCGTGCGCGGGGCAGCCAGAGATGCATGGGCATCCCTGACCCCTGCAGCCCCCACCAGCGGGGCTCGGCCCCCCGCAGCCACGCACTCGGCAGCATTTGGCACAGGTGGTCCCGAGCCCTTTTGGCTCATTTGGCTCATTTGGCTCATTTCTCCGCGGGGTTGGAGCTGCGAGGGCAGCAAACCTTCTCCCGCCTGGAGAGTGAGTTGTTTTTCTCCCCCCACAGTTGCAAGGAGCTGTGTTTGTCTTTCTCTCCCTTCCTGTTTACTCGCTGCCATCAGGATGGGCTTTGATATGTTTTTGCTGCTGGACGTTCGTGGGAGCATCGTCTCGCGGGCGCCCGCAGCTCCCCGCCCGGCGCAGTGGGGACCGTGGCTCTCACCGCGGCAGCTCTGACGGCGCCAGGGCCGTGGCACAGCCCGCGTGCCGCAGGGGCACGGCTCAGCGAGGTGCCAAAGCAGGAGGGAGCGATCACGCCGGTACCCTCGGCAGCGTCTGGGCTGCCGCACGGCTCCTACGCTCCAAAGTCCAGGACGGCAGCGAGAGCCCTGCCCAGCTGTGCCGTGCCCGGGGCATCGCTCCGGTGAGGCGCAGACTTTGCCGGGAGCGGGCAGCCGGCTGTGGCACCGGGGTCCCACTGGGCAGCATCACCCCATCCTCACGTGCCGGGGCAGGGGGATTGATTGCATCCCTTCAGCGGGTCCAGGGGTGCAGGAATCCCTTCCCGTGCTCCCCGCTTCCCCCCCGGCTGTGAGTCTCATTGCCCCATGCAAAAGCTGCTGCATTTGAAAGGTGACCGGGCTTTGAAGTCAGTGGCAGGGGAGGGTTCACACCTCGCTGGTCCCTTTTCGCTGGCCGGTTCCCAGCTCTCCACCCGTGCCGGCCCGTGCTGCGGGGAGAGGTGCTGCCGGTGGGTGGTACGGCACACGGGCTGGCCCCTGCCACCAGCCCTGGCCTGCACCGCGGCGTGGGAGCAGGGGGACTGCCCCTGGATGTGGAGATGGGGAGAAGCCCCGTGGGCCAGTTGGAACCCCAAGGGGGGATATTCGGAGCAAGAGCCCCCGTCCCACCAAGGGAGGCAGCGGGCAGCAGCCCTTGCCAAGCTGGAGACCCCACAGAGGGACAAAGGGTCGTGGTATCACAGAGGTTTTTTTTGTTAACTTATTTTTCAGCCTAATTCTAAAGAAAATCTGCAAAGATTTTCCAGGAAATAAATAGCTCCTGTACAGCTGCCAGCGGGCAGAGGTCGGGGAATAGGCTCTGGGGCTTCTCCAAAACCTTTGGCACTGGCTGCGGCACCACGAAAGCCCCTGAGCGCAGCCACTCCCGTGGGAGCTGGGCAGGACACGGGTCTGCTTGGGGCTCTTGGGTGCACCCAGGCAGAGTTTGGGGGTGTCCTCCCTCCCTCCCTCCCTCCTCCGCCGTGACGGGGCACCCCGCGATAAAGCAGGCGGCTCCAGAGAGGCAGCCGGTGCCCCGCAGTCGCTCCTCTCCCAGCGGAAACGGCATCTTTTGGCCGATTTCTCCTGGTTCCCGTCTTCGTGTGCCTGGCTTTGATTCGCGGCCGAGCCCTGTGATAATGTGGCTGCCTGGGAAGGAAGGGAGTAGAAGGAACTGGCTATTGTGCTTGGCCCCTCTCCAGGAGGTGTTTTTGCTGGGAGGCACCAAGGTCGGAGCTGGGTGGGAAGCGTTCCCCAACAGCAGCCCTCACACACGCGCCCGGCCATGGCGAGGGGGACGCAGGAGCCCCCACAGCACCCCGGCACTGGGGCTGCCATCCCGGGTGCCCAGATCCCAAACCGCCCTGCATCGGGTCAGAAGATGTGCAGTCCTCTCTGCGTAAGGTTTTTTTTTTTTGCGGGGGGAAAGAGCTGGTTTGCAGCCGCTCTGCGAGATTAAACATCTCCCAATCTTCCCGTTTCCAGGCAGAAGGGAAAGAGGGGGCGGTGGGTGGGAGTGCCCGCTGATGGAGCAAGCAGCCAGGGTTGGGGTGCGGAAAGCACTTTTTCACCCTCTTTTTGTAATCGCTGAAGAATTTCAGCTGGCTTCAGCCTGGCGCAGGAGCTCCCAAGTCCCAAATCCCATTGCTGTGAGAACAGAGCTGGCACCAAACCACCCCTGAGACTACGTGCCGGCGTCGGTGGCATCCCAGGACCCCGCAACCCAGCCCCCCCAGGCCAGCGCAGCGAGAAGGGGCATGCCCGGGTCTCCGGGAGCGACGTCTCCCAAAAAAACCTGCCCAAAAAACCTGCACGAAGCAAGTGTCCGCGCGGCATGACGTCTCTCGTGAGTGCTTGCCTTGGGAGAGGCAAATCCCAGCAGCGCGGAGCCGGGTGAAACTGCGGGGATGCCAGCGTAATTCAGATGTGCTTGGCATTGCGCGGCGGTCCAGAAATCCAGTATCAGGTTCATGCCTGGGCTTGTGCACAGAGAATCACGCTTGGATTTTCACTGCTGTGAGCGATGATTTTCAATTATTTAATGTAAATATCAGAAGAGGTCTGATCCTGGCCCTTCCACACACTCCAGTTAGCAATTTCTTTGCTGAGACGATGAAAAGTCCCATGTGCCTCAGCAGGAAAAGGAGGAATGGAAGAAAAAGCGAAGAAACTGATGGTTTTGAAAGAAGATGTACATGAAACACAGAGTGTGAACATGTCCCGCACGGCCCCAGGGCTGGGGGCAAGGCTGGGCTGGGGTCTGCGCTTTGGGAGAGTAGGGGTCACCGTCTGCGTCCCCTCTGTGGACAAGAGCTGGTGGGGGCAGAGCCACCCCGCATCCTGAGCTGGGTGCCTGTGACACCCCAAGGAATCGTCCCCTCCCCAGGGGAGGGCAAGGACCAGACCAAGCGTGGAGGGGACAGGGACACGCACCGAGGGGACAAGGGGGACCTGCACCTCGAGCCAGCCCGCCTGGGTGGGTGCACCCGTGCCCCGGCACCCACAAGAGAGCAGCGTGGGGATGGGACGGACTTGGGGCCGGGCACAGCGTCACCCGCGGCTCCATAAACCCCATCGGCCTCTGTTTACACAACAGCGAATGTTTCGGTTGTTTTATGGAGGCAGATAAGGGCCGCGCACGGGACGGCAAGGCTGGGGACGGGCCGAGAGATGCCTGCCCAACACCTGCTCTCCCTTCGCAGCCCGTAAAGGTATTTAATTTTAAACGTGACACTGATTTTATAGAGCAATAGCACAGCAGCACCTTTCACCCAGGTACAAAAAACGCGGGGAAATCGGCTCCTCCGGGACATCGCTAATCCCACAAGTGAGAGTTCCTGGGTTGACTTTACGCACTGAGGAACGATGGCCAGAAGCAAACCTGCAATTAAAACCAGTTTCAGCAGCCTGCGAGGAGGAAAACCCCGCGGGTGCCGAGGCCAGGCACAGCAGCCGTGCCAGGGCAGGGACGCACATGGCAGCGACCTCCGCCCGCGGCAGAGAGGGCTGGCTGTCCTCTGTCCCATCCCGACCCTGGACGCTCCGGTGGGATCGATCCCCGCAGCACTGCCGGGAGGAAAGTCATCCTCCGCAGGCACGTGCTGCCGGGGGCACTGCCATCACCACGTTGCTGGAGGGACAACACCATGGGTGTGATTTCTCTCATGGCCGTCCATTCACAACCCTCCACTCAGCTATTTAAGAAAAAAAAAAAAAAGAAAAAAAAACCCCAGGATTTAGACCATTCTTGCAAATCCAGCCTCATTTCTCTGGTGCCCCGGGGAATCGCAGTTTAATCCCATTACGGGGCAGCTTCGGCTGGGATAGTTTTACATTGCAGACTCCACGACCGGCTGTATTTTTATCTGCTCAGACTTTCCAGGATGCTCTACCCACTTTGATTCGCACTTAATTACTAAAAATTGCTTTTTTTTTTCAGAGGGTGCGGGTGCGTGTACCTGCGCGAGGAAGGCTAACCTTGCGTGCCGCTCCAAAAAGCAGCCGGCGGAGGAACGCCAAGCCAAGCACGGCGGGGAAAGCAGGAGAGATCCAGTTTGATGTCTGCCTTATCGGTCCTGTTTTTATTGCACCGAACGTATCAGAGCAAAATATTGATTGTGATGATAAAGAGATGAAAGTGTCAAGAAGGAATAGGCACACCAGTTACTCAGGCGATTGGAAGGCGCGTTGGTTGTATTTAACAGGCATTTGCCATTAAAAAAAAAAACGCCTGTTTTTATTTAAATAGCCTAGGGCAAATTTCTCACTAAACCAACTTTCCCACGCCAGCCCAGTGCTCTAACTCTGGTTTTTGGCAAATTTTTTCCTGAGCTGTCAAGGCAAAATATATATAAGAATGCTGGTCTCACTTAGGTTTTTTTTTCCAGCCCCTGGAGACATGAAAATAATTTACAGATGTGCATTACCTGTTTATATTTGTATTAAGTTTTGCTTAACGGACATAATTTTCTTAGCTTGCAGTAACAAAAAAATATTCCCAGAGTTTCACTCATTTAATTTCAACTTATTAAAACTTTTAAACATGTGTGGAGGTTTTATGTTTTTAAATCACTAATCATATGGACAGTTGCCAAGGTTTCTGTTAAAGCCTTTTATGAAGGCTATTTTTAAAAGTACCTACAATCCCATTATTTTTAACCCCTGAAGACCACTCAAAGTAAAAAAGTTTCTTTGGATTTATGTCACATCCAGCTCCTATTGCAAAAAGATTTATGCCGAACGCTGACTTTTCCCTTCCTCCCTTTTTTCCTGTAACTGGTAGGAGTCTCTGGGGGAGGCATTTGGGAGAGGAGGCTCCCTGTGAGGGTCCCGCACCGGCTCCCCCCAGTACCGGGGGAAGGATGGCACTGGATTAAACGGGGACGCCTCACAGCAGCACCTGGCTGGGGGAGCCATCCTCGCGTCGAGATGCTCGTGGCCCCGTCCCACCCGTGGGAAACCACGGAGCAGCCTTTTACCTCCGCTACGGCAAAGCCTTCCCCGGTGCATCGCCGCGGGGTCGCGGCAGCCCCTGGGTGAGGGCAATAAATAGATGTATTTGACCTTTTGTGCTCGGGGTACGAGGCAGCACGGCTGCGTGGCTGCACGCATCGGTGTGTTTGCGTTTATCCGCAAACTTGCCCCCAGACCCTTGCCACCGCAGAGGAAAGCTGGGGCCAGGGCTTGCACGTGGCTTCCCGCATGTTCTTCAGGCACCAGGCTCTTGGGCGTCCAGCACCCCGAGAGCAGCCGGTGCCAGGGACACCCAGTTATCCAGCAATGACGGATAATAATCCAGTCTCCACCACCGGCTCCTGCCACCACTGCATCCATCCCCAGTCGGTGTGGGTACAGTGGGGACCCTGATGGCCCCCTGTACCACGATGGTTTGGAGGGGCTGGTGGAGCTCCTCCCAAGTTTTGGGGAGCAAGCCCCTGAGTGCAGCTAAGCTGAGCGCGCCGTGCTTTCTGCACGGGGAGAACAAGCCCGGGCAAAACTACAGCTGGTATTTCCAGGCAGGTAGAGCAGAGGTGCTCCCTGCTCACTGGGCTGCGACCAGGAGGGAGAAAGGGAGAAGATGGAGAAGAAGAGAGCAGCAGTCTCCATCTCCAAGGAAGCCTGAGGGGTGGAAACCTCAGGCTGCCCTCGCGGCTGCCTTGCCTCCAGCCGGGGCTGGCGATGGTGGCATGGTTTTGGTGGCACAGGGACGTCACTCAGCTGGGGCAGCGGCAGGGGCCGTCGTGTCCACAGCGAGGATAAAACAGGGGGAGCACCCACTTCCCTGCCAAGGGTAGAAAATGAGGATGGGGGAGCATTCCAGCTTCATGTCCTTTGGCATCCGTTACTCGCTCTTGAATCGCGCCCACAGCCCGGCCTTGCCCATGCTATGCCGCGATGGAGCGAGACAAGCGGCATCTCCCCGGGGTGCTTTTATGTTCCAGCTCAGGGGTTCCCAGCAGCACCCAACCCCAGGAGCCCCGATCCCCCCATACCCAGACCAGGGCACCATTTTAGCTCCCAAAACGACAAATGCAGGAGGAGCAGGGAAAGAGGGGAGGGCGCGGGAGTGAGGTACCGCTGCAGGGCTTGCTCCTTTGATCTGAGGAGCAGACTCTGCCCTCGGTTTGTTTAATTGTTTCACACTTGCTCTGGAAATAATTTACAACAGGAAGCAGTGGGATAACACCGGGCCTGGCATGGGACAAGATGAGCCTGGGGGCTGGTGGAGAGGTGCCCTGTGATGAGAGACACAGATGACAACGCTGTCACCTCCTTCCCATTAACCCGTTGCCGACCCTCGCTCCTCTTCCTCTTTCCCAAGCTTTCCGACAAAGGCCGGCAGCCGGCCCCGCACGTCCCCGTGTTTGAGAGCTGTAGAAGAGCCACGCGATGGCCTCCAACAGCCACAGCGCACAGCCCTCGGGTGACACTGGCCAAGATGAGTTTAAGTGCTTAAGCCCATCCCCGGGCTCGGGGCCCAGCTGGGTTTTGGGTGGGACATCCCCACGCTCCCATCCTGCAGGCTCTGGGGCAGCTCGGAGTGCCAGGCTCGACCCCCGGGGCTGGGGGCTGGAGCGGGGCTCTGGGGACGCGGGGATGGGGGCGCGGGGACACACAGGCAGCGCTGCGCGTGTGGGAAGCCTGCGCGTATCTGGGGGTTGTCGGGCTGCCTCCCAGGTTTGGCTTCCCTCCTTCTCCTAATTTATTTGTTTATTTGTGGATGCGGCGCATGGGGCTGGCCAGGGCTCTGCCTGCGAGTTCATTAGTTCACAGCACAAAACAAACAACATCCGACCCCAGCTTCCACCGGTAGCTGCCTGCACGTAGGGTGAAGGCGGGTGGGAAACGGCTTGGTGTACCTGTGCGCACCTGCGGCGCGGTGTGGGGCGTGAATCCCACCCCTGCGCCCCACTCTCCTGTGACCCCGGGGATGCTCAGCCCAAGCCCTGGTCCCCCGGGCGTTCACAGCCGCCCCGTCCCCGTGTGCCCCCCTGGTTTATGTGTCCAGACTCGCTGCGGGTCCGGCCGGGGGCCTGGGTCCTCCCGCGGCCCCCACGCAGGTGCTGCAGGCTGCAAGGGCTGGGGAGGCTGCACGGGGGGGGCTGTGCAGGGGCTGGGAAGGGGCTGTACTGGGGCCGCACTGGGACTGTGGGGGAAACCGCACTGGGACTATGCAGCGTGTGCAGGGCAGGGTGGGGGGGGCTGCACTGAGGTGTCTGGGGCTGCACTAGGGGGTTGGGGGGACTGGATGGGGGGGCTGCACTGGGAGTGTCTGGGGGCTGCATGGGGAAGCTTCACTGGGGATGTCTGGGGCTAAACGGGGGGGTTGTGAGAACTGCATGGGGGGCTGCACTGGAGCTGCGCAGGGGATGGGGAGCTGCACTGGGGGGTTTGGGAGACTGCACGGGGGGGCTGCACAGGGCGTGTCCGGTGGCTGCATAGCGGGGGGCTGCACTGGAGCCGCCCGTGGGGGCTGCGCGGACCCCGCAGCCCCACTCCCGTCCCACGCAGGGATCCTCCGTAGCGGGAAGGGGCTTCCTAACAGCGGCCCCCCGGGCTGGGTAGGGAGGAGCGTCCTCTCCCGTCCCGTCCCGTGCCGTGCCGTGTCCCGCCGTCCCGCCCCGCGCCGTCCCGCCCCCCCCTCCGCCCTCCCCCCCGCCCGCCCGGCCCGGCCCGGCCCGCCGGGGCTGAGCAGCCGCGGGAGGCGCCGGCGCTCGGAGTCGCTGCACTCGGCGCTCGGGGCTTCGCTGTCTTCTGGGGTTTCTCGGTGGGGCAAAAGCGTTCCCGGTACCGGTTCGGCTGGGTTCGGCCGAGGCCCCGCGGATCTATGCGGCTGTGAGCGGTGGGAGCAGAGCGGGATGGAGCGGCTCCTGGCCCCCGGCTTCCTGGTGCTCCTGCTGCCCGCCCTGACGCGAGGTGAGGGCCGCCCGCCCCGCAGCCCGGCGGGAAGTTTTGCCGAGAGCGGGGCCGGGCTCGGAGCCTGCCCCGGGGAGCGGGGTCCGGGGCGCGGGGTCCCCGTGGGAACCGGGACTTGGGGCCGGAACCGCGGGGGGCCCCGGGGCGGGGGGGGGTGTGGAGGCGGGGGGGGGGGGGGCTCGGTGCCCCGGAGGAGGCGGCAGGGGAACGCCACTCGGGACCGCCGGGAACCGGAGCTCCGCACCGGGAGGGTGCGGCGGGGAAACTGCGCTGGCTGCCGTCGAGTTGTGGGGGGGACCGGCGCTCGGTCCCCAGGGGGTGCGGCGGGGAAACTGCGCTGGCTGCCATCGGGGGGCGGTGGGGGACCGGAGCTCGGTCCCGAGGGGGTGCGGGGGGACCGGAGCTCGGTCCCCGGGGGGAGCGGAGGAGCAGGGCGCGGCTGGGAACCGGGGGAGCCGGCGCTCGGGACGGGCTCGGCCCAGCGGAGGGGCGCGGAGGGCGCCTGCCTGTTGTTCTGCGAGAGCTTTTGACCGTTTTGCAAATTTTTCTCGGTTTCCTGTTTCTTGAAAGTCGGATGGGTCCCCCCTCCCCCCCTCCCCGTCCCAGTTCGGGTCCGGGCGCTTCGCCGCAAAGCTCTGGGCGAGCGGTCGGGGCCGGGGAAAAGAACCCCAAAAGTGGCCGGAGGTGCGGGGCGGAGCGGGGAACAGCCCACGCCGGGGGGGGGGGAGGGCTGGGGCCCCCCGGGGCCCTGCTATACCCCCCCCCCACCCCGGGACCGAGCCAGCAGGAGTGTCCTGGGAGGATTTTGGGAAGGAAAGGCAGCGGCCACCTTCACCCCGCTTCGGGGCAGCCGTGTCCGGCACCCAGGCCCTCGAAGGCAAAGTTTGCGGAAAGTTGTGCCCGGCCGGGAAGTGGTCCCCAACACCCCGCTCCATCCCCCGCGGGACACGCGTGAGGCTGGGGACAGAGCCCCGAGGGCAGCGGGGTGTCCGTGGGGTGCGTGGGGCTGGGTCAGCCATCCCGGGGCGAAGTTTGGTTGTGGCGGTGTGAAGCTGCAGTCGGTCGCTCGGAGTGAAACCGCCCTGGCTGCACACGCGTGTCGAAGAACCGGTTACCGTGCGGAGCGAGCGGGGCGGAGAAGGGGAAGAGCGAGCCCGGGGTGGAAATCGGAAGCGATTCTGGTACTTTCAGCGAGTTGCTGTGGTAACTGCACAGAATTTGGCTCCGAGGGCCAGACAATGAAACCAGTACTCATAGCAAGTTGTGACGGGGCGACTCATTTCGTTACGGAGATGATGGGAACTGCTGGGCCGTGGGGCGGATGGTTTTTCCCAAGTGGCGTTTGTCACTCAGGGCCCCGATCTGGGGTTTCTCTCTGTCAGTTCTCCCGCTGGAGGAGAAGGCAGTGCCTCCCCTCAAGCCCACCCCCAGTTTATTTTTAGGTGACTCTCTTGGCGCTGGGGCCACGCGGTCCCTGCCCGCCTCCATCACCCTGCGGGTGGGGGCTGCCGGCTGCTGCAGCCCCCACCCCACCGGGCTGCAAGGGGGTGCCTGTCCCCGGTCCGGCTGACACTAGGGGATGCAACCCCCTCCCGCCGCCACCCCAGGACCCGCGCTGTGGCTAACGCTCTCCTTCTGTTTGCAGGTTTACGGTGCACGCAGCTTGCCGAATCCTGCCTCAACGGGGGCAAGTGCGAAACTTTTCTCAACGGGACGGAAGTGTGCCAGTAAGTATGGAGCAGCCAGAGGATTTTCATCTCCCTCGACCAAAGTATTGACATGCATGTTCACTTTGCTTTGAAGGCTCTGGATTTAATAGGGCAAGACGCGTTTTCTTTCCTTGAGTGGCAAGAATAACCTGCTTGTGTAGGAGTCGCCGCGAGTTTGGCAGGATCGGGCTTTGTTCCTTGCTGGGTGGAAAAACATGGGCAAAGGGCCACGTTTTGCTGGTGTTAACCTATGCAGACTGCCCCGCTGATGGAGCGGGAGGTAGGGCCGGCCTGCGGCGCTCGTTGGACCGTCAGGCAGGGAGGGAGGCTGGCTGGCTGTCTGTCTTCCAGCAGCTCCCTCCTGGCCCCGAGGCGTCGCCTTTCAGTCCCTCGTGCCCCGGCAGTTCGCGGTGTGGTGTCCAGTACATCTCCAATGAACATTTGAGAGAGAGGTCATGGCGTGGCTCTGGCTGCTGGTGCTGCCCCGTCGAGGGGCATCGCTCGGGGAAGCGAGGCCACCTCCTCCCGCAGCCCTACCGGCACCAGTGCCAAGCTGCGGTCCAGCTCGGCGTTCCTGGCACATGGGCAGGAGCTTTCTCCAAGCCGATTGTGGGGAAACGGATGTGTAGAGCGTTGGGACTCTTTGAAGGACCAACCGACCCACCACAGCGATGGCCGATTCACTCCAGGCTCCCAGGGAACAATAACCAAGAGAAATGAATAAGACTCCAGCTCCCTTTTAAAAAGTATTCCATAAAAGAAATGTGAATGGGCAAGGCTCTGTTTTCCGGCCAGATTTCCCCTCTGCCTGTTGAACGTGGCCTGAGCCGAGAGCAGGCGGGGAGACGTTCCCACCCACCCCAAATTTCCAAGTAGGAAGTCCTCGGCGGAGGAACCTGACGGCATTTCCAATCCCAACCTGTTGAATGGCAGTTTCCCTTGACAATGCGCGTTGCTTTTTTGCAAATCCGCCTGGGTGCCGTTACTCTGCCCAGTAGCCGGGCACCTCCCGCCCCCTTCTCCAAGCTGAGCCCCCCAACTCTTTGGTGCAAATAAATCAGCAAATCAATCAGGCACATGAGCAATTTAATGGACAAAGGCTGGGTCCCTTTGTGAGCCACTAATGAATGCACGCCACTTTTTTTTGCACAGAAGCCCTTACCAACGCTTGACGCTCTAAATCTTGTTTTCTTTCATTCAAAGAGCGACAGCTGGGATTCGGTCGAAATTCGGCAGCTATTGTTAAGGGAGGCAGATTAATGCTGTGTGACTAATCATGTATGGCTTCCCAGAATGCCCAACCCTCCACCCCCTCCCCAACCTTACACCCCTCCTTTTCCTTGTGGTCATTCTTCCCTTTTTTTTCCTAAGTCTCTGCAACTCCTGATTTACATTTCATGTGCAGATGGTGATGGAATCTAATTAGATCTGATGTGTGCGAGCTCTATTTGGAGGGGAAGCCTCCGAAGTAGGCTTGGGGTGGGTTTTTTTAAGAGGAAAAAGTTAACTTTAAAGAACTTCTTCCTTGCTGGCTGTGAACAACCGCCTCTCTCTTGGCTGCAGACACCGGGATGGCTTCGCGAGTGCGTGCGAGTTATTTTTTGCAGGAAGCCAAGGTGTGCGCTCGCAGCGTGTTAACGCGCCTGTCCTGTGCGGAGTGCGCTCCCGGGGGCGATGGGGGCAGATATGAGAGGTACTGCCAGACGGGAGGAGGTGCAGATTTCCGAGGTATCTGATAGCAGCTCACAAAATCCTGGTTTTTCCACTTGTTTGAATATCTCTTTACGAGGAGTTTTGCTTCCAAGCTTCTCAAACAAAGCGGAGCCAAGAACACAGATACCAGACGCAGAAAAGCTTGGCACTGCCCTTTGGCGCCTGCGTGAAATGCACCATTTTGGCTGCTGGCCACATCTCCGCTTGGCCTGGCACTTAACAAAGTTTGGCCATAAAGCCCCATTGTGCTGCCCCCACAAATCCAATTAGAAAGCGGAGTGAAATAAATAGCGTACGAGGGAGACGCTGCTCCAGCGGACAAGCGTCCCGGCGTTCGTGGCGGGAGAGAGCTCGTTGGGTTACGCGAAGGCGACTCTGATAACACCAAAACCCAGTTATCAGCCCGGTTACGGAAAGGGAATCGCCAGGGCGAGACGAGGAGCTTTCTCTGCCTTTATTATTTTACAGCGATAGTTTGTAAAACTCGGGGTGCCTTATCTTGCTTGTCCCTCTGCCAGGCAGTCCGGGGCACGCGGGGCTTTAATTGAACGGAGAGGACTGAGCATTTGATCGGCTGGGGGGCTCATGATGGAAGCAGCCTAATTAAGCCGCCGTTGGGGCTGTTTTCCATCTTGGCAGGGGTAGCCGGGTGTTTCCGTGCTGGAAGAGCAGCAGGAGCGGAGTTTCGTCCACCTCGCGGGGCCCCCAGCTGAAGGTGCGGGGTGTTTCTGTCCCATGCGTGGTGCTTGCGCCGGATCCGGAGCTTTAAACGGTCCGGTCTGCGGCCGATGGCGGCAGCGTGGTTGCACGGCACTGGGGAGCTGCGGCTTTCCAGAAAAGGCACTCGCCTTCAGCGAAGGCATTTTCCCAGACAAAATGAGAAGGTTTTCCAAAAGGTCATTTTGACTTCTAGGGATGGCTCCAAGTGAGACTGTTGGATAACCATAGTTTTGACTGGCATCCCTGCAGACGAGCGGGGCCGATTTTAGATCGCCTCGCCATGTGACGTTTATTCCCAGGACCTCCCTTGCTCCGCTAGTTGAAAGCAGATGGCATGAGAGAGGGCTGAGCTTCAAACCCCGCTCCACCAGCCTTTCGCCGTTAAAGTCAGAGGAGCCGCGTCTGGGTTGTCGTACTCTTGCTCGGGGAAGCCAAAGAGACGGCAGAGGAAAAGAATAAGTTAAATTAATCACTGGGCTTGCGCCGAAAAGGGGGAAAAGTCGGTTTGCTAAAGTACTTCCTCTGTTTATGAATCAGCGTGGCGTTGTAGTTCAGCCAGGACGACGGCTCCTGAGCCAGTGCCCATTGCCACCACCAGCTTCCACGGGCAATGGGCCAAAAACCTTGGGAGAAATATTCAGAGAGGGGCCGTAGTGGGAAGAGATGATTATTTTAGCTCAAAACTCTTTTCAGGAGACAACCAGGAAGACAGAGGAGTGATCTGAGCCCTGCAGTTCTCCGTGCCCTTCAAGTTATTCAACTGCTCAGTCATTGTTATCTGATTGTAAAGGGCGGAAGTTTCCTTCTGGTTTGGTTTTTCTCATGTGCTTTAACCCAACGTTATTTCCATGAAATAATAACAAAGAAAAAGTGCAGTCTCCATGCTGGAGAGGAAGAGGGTGGGGTGTTGAACAATTGGCCAGAGGAAGCTCTTAAAGAAGTAGACGAGCGGTGATTCAGCCATGTTGAGAACTCTCGATGGCTCTGATCTCATTCTCAGAAAGAACAAGGTGGAAATGGGTGAGAGGGTAGGTTAAAAATACAAAAGCGTCACCTGTTGCGGATTCCAGTGGAAGAGAAACTGAGCTGAGAAGCCCAGCTGGTGAGGTCACTGGGACAGCAGCAGGATTTTTTAGCTCTTTTTCTAGAAGAATCTCTGTTTACATCTCTCCTCTCTGCAAGGCGTCTCAATGGTTATCAGTTGTCTCAGGTGGTCCCGCCGGCTCCTGCAAACTTGCCCAGGGATTTTATTGGTTGGGCTGAGGTTTTTTTGCTTTGTTTTTCTCATGGCTTGGTACTTGTGATGGCCAGTCGGCTGTACTGCCTGCGGGCAGGGGCCAGCACGGGTCACGCTCAGGAGGAGATGTCTCGGTAGGTCCTGCAGCAGTACCTGCGGCACGGGGATGGGCAGGAGCGGTGGGGTGATGCCTGCTGGGATGAAGTTGCTCAGAGGCTCCCCAGGATCCGGAGGGGATGAGGCATTTGCAGTGGCCGTCACCACCAGAAATTGGAGGGGCTGTCCCCTACCAGGTACTTGCAGCTGTCCAACCTGTGATCCCACGGCGTGACACAGCGCACGGGGCTCTGCTCCACGGACGGCTTTTGGAGGTGGCTCGCTTTGTCATACAGGGCTCGTTTTATTCCACCTGAATCTCTGACTTGCTGTCTTCCTACCTCTGGAAGCTACGACACGTCCGTTTGTTCCAGCTGATACTGCACACCGTGGTCTCACCTCCAAGGCTGTTATGGTTTATCGTATGTAGCATGAGGGGGACGTGCTTGGTCATTGCAAGGCCAAGGTATTCACCAATTAAGGGCTTGGATAACATAATCAACAGGCAGTTAGCAAGTTTTAAAATAACATTGTTTGGAAATTAACCTGCTCTTTCCAGGCCTGGAGGTGTGCTGACCCTCGTGTTGCTCGTGTTGGTAGGCGTCCCGAATGGTAACGGCATGTGTACATGAGTGGAATGTGAAATTTATAGAGCATCAGTGTGTTTAACGAGGGAGTAGCCTCGGGGTGCCGTTACTGAGAGCTGGTGAGCTCTGGATCTGGTTGGAGACTTCTCCATGGTTAACGTGTCGCCAAGCTCCAGGTGAAGGTTTTAGACTATGTATTGGGGCTGTGGAGTGGAAGAGCCTCTGGGATAGAACTTAACCCCCCCCTGGGAAAGCAGACCTGCAGTGGGGTCTCGACTGGGTCCTGCATCCACCTCAGGGGCCAAAAGGGTGGCAGCACCATGGGGCACTCAGGCCGCTCGCTCACTGCTCCCCAAGCCAGTCTCAGGCAGACCTCCTGCAGCCCTTTGCTGTCGGGGACCTGGGTCAGAAAGACCGTCAGGCTGGAGAGGAGAAGGTTTGGGATGATTCCAGATTGCCCTGCAGCCCGGTGCCCTCATGAGCCTGTATTTGCTGTGAGGAGGAGGCATCTCAGCTTCCCCAGTCCATCCATCTGTCCATGGAAGGGCTCCATCCTGCAGCTCCTTGGGCTTGGCCTCGACAGCTGTCAGCAGTGGCAGATTGATCTTACTGCTGTGCAAGGACAGCCGGCCATGGATGTTGTGTGGGGCACTCACCAGCCCAGTGCTGGTGAGTTGGGGCTCTGAAGGGCTTGGGAAGCTCCAGTTGGACTTAATAACACAACTTTCTTTGCACATCTGTCATGTGTGATGTTGGGAAGACTTTGCAGCACTCCAGTAGATCTTAGTGACACCGGAACATGGAGAGCCCCAGTACAGTTAGAGATGCCCACCTGGGGATACCTCAGTCTACTTTGACATCTGACTCTTGCTGGCAGAGCAGCTCGGCGCTGGCCGTCTGGCCGAGGTGTGATGGTGCCCGTCCAGACTTGCATGCCCTTGTCTGGACTCTGCCTTCGTCAGCGCTTGGCAGCGCCTTGACCCGTCGCAGCGCCTCCATCTAGCACGTGTCTGGCGGATCGGGTCACCTCATCGCATCTCCCCGCGCTGACGAGTGCCCCGCAGGCTGGGGTCTGTGGTACGGGACTGTGTCGGGGTTTCCACATACATCAGGTGAGGTCTGCTTGGTGCCTCAGTTTCCCTTCATGAGCTGTTGCTTATCTGAACATCAAAACCTGTCTTGGCATGAGATCCTGGCTCGCGGAGGTGAATTAGGTGATGGAGGTGCCCGTTGGTCAATGCAGCGCTTGGTGCGAGAGGTGCAGGATCAGGACCACGACTAAAGCCTGCGTACGGGGCTGTGGGGGGAGACATTTGGCTGGGCCGTGTGGGGAGCTCTGCCCCAGAACAGAATAGAACATTTTCATTTGGAAGGGGCCTACGATGGTCATCTCGCCCCACATCTGTGCCTGCAAGGGGCTGTTGGGAGCACGCCGCTGGCAAGATGCGAGCGGTGCGCGCTCTGGGTGTGCTTCCCTCGCACGCCAGTAATTCGTGTCTGCTTTAAGCTTTCACCCGTCGCGTCCTCCCCTTCCCCCACGCAGTCTGGAGTTAATATTGGACAAGTCAGTTAAACAGTTAATGTTTAGGCCCTGGTTATTAGGCTCCTGCACATTTCCAGCAAAGGGAGCGGGGTTGCATTTTAATGGGAAACTTTCACGCTCAGTCAAGTTGCAAAAATTTATTTGCGCAGAAGTCATTTTCTTTTAACAAGTTTTCACCCTAATTCCCTTCCCCAAAATCTGAATTTAATGGTATTTATATGGGAAATGGATTTATTAAGTTTTAATGATGCTATAACATTGCCCTTATTTAATAGAAGGGGCACGCTGCAGGCAGGAGCCATGTGCTGGTGGGCTGGGAGGGCTGGGTGCCGGGAGAAGCACCGATGGGCTGGGGAGCCTGTTGCTTTGGGCTCGGTCTAAAGTCAGTGTAGCTTAGCTATGCCAGGCTTTGCTTGAACCTGTGTAGGGTCAGTCCCAGGCTGTTGCAAGGGCTGGGGCTGCAGGGCTGAGCCTTGCCTCCTGGTTCCTCCTCATCCGTGGCTCCTGGCTCCACCATGGCTGTTCCCAAGAGGAGCAACCAACTTTGGTCACTGTGTCACCTGCTCTGTCCCCTTGCTGAGAGAGCTGGATGATGGGGACCCCAGGGATCTTACGCTCCCCATTGGTGCCACTGCCTGGAGGGCTGAGCATTTCTGAGTGTGCAGTGATTTATTTCAAGACGGAAATTATCTGCTGTCGATGAGCAGCCACAGAGGAGAGCATGTGCCCAGCGCTCCCACCCCATCGGAGCATCCTTGCGCTGGGGGATCTGGAAAAGACCCTCCCAAAAGCGCTCATGGCCATTATCCCATGGAATAGCTCTTCTCGGGGCAGGTGGAGGAGTGTGGCTGTGGACAGCGGGATGCGCGGTGCCGCCAGCTCCTGCCCTCGCACCCACTGCCCATCGGCAGCCAGACCCCTGCGTGCTGGCTTTGGGGCAGGCTGGGAGAGTGACCCCGCGAGGGAGCTGCCCGGGGGGGGGGGGGGGGCGCTCCCCCCGGCTCCCAGCCCCTATTAAAATGTTAGCGCAGACCTCCAAGTCAAAAGGCAGGGCAACAGACGGCCCTTTCACAGGGCCCGCTGCTCCCCACAAAAGGGGGGTTTCCAGGGGAGGGGGGCAGGAATGCGGGCTGCGGCCGGAGGGCAGAGCCGCCACCATTGTCCCCGCTCCCTCGGCGAGGGCGTCATGTTGACACAGGGATTTCTGTCGGCAAAAGGTGTCGGAGGCAGAGTCTTCCCTCCCTCCCGCGCCGTTTCCTTGGTTAAACTTGGCAGCAAGAGAAATCCCGGGATACAGATCCCGGGAGCAGATACCCGTCTGCTCGGAGGGGCTTTGTGTCCCTCAGGCTGTGATTTCCACGGGGCGAGATTTTTCTTGCTAATAACTGTTTTTGGGAGCTTTGCTTTGCTTGCAAAGAGAAACCAGTGGCTTCATGGCTGTGAGGTTGGCGAGGGGCTGGATCCGCCGCTGTCCGGCTGTGTCCCTCTCTGCCCGCTCAGCGTCCCACCAAAACGGCTCCGGCATGGATTGCGTTGACTTTCGCGGG
Organism: Chlamydotis macqueenii; assembly: GCF_036417535.1. NCBI lineage: Eukaryota > Metazoa > Chordata > Aves > Otidiformes > Otididae > Chlamydotis > Chlamydotis macqueenii. The sequence goes on along the minus strand of NC_141575.1, from coordinate 3,491,575 downwards.
ATTTTTTGCCACAGGGACACCCGTGTGCTCTGCGAAACCCCCCTCTCCTCATGTTTATAAATATCAGAGCTAAATATAGCTTGTTTAAACTCTCGGTGGCTGTTCAGATCCTAATCTCAGGTTTTATGTTCAGGATTAGAAGAGTGGGATGGTGGGGTCACGTGTGTCCCGGGTGGGAGTTTGCCATATTTGGTTGTCGGGCAGTGCGATGTTTAGCCAAAGCTTGATTTGAGGGGGAAAAGGGGGAAAAAAAAAAAAAAGAGTTCATCATCGCTTAGTGAGATAGCGACACCGGCACTGCGTGCGTGCCAGAGCTCCTGGGAGCAAGGCGGCGTGAAACTGCCCTGCGCAGGCAACGAAAGTGGGCAGAGTTGTGTCCAGAGCGGGTGAAAAGGGACGTTTACCCCAAAAGGGATGGGGAAGGGAGGGTGGCCTGAGGCGGCAGTGGTGCTGGGCTGGCGGGTGGCCTGGGGAGGTGGAAATTCCTCAGTTGCACCGGTCACCAGGGTGGCACTTGCTTGGGGACCTGTCCCGGGACGCTTGGCCCTGCCCGCGGGTGGGCGGCGGGACTGTTTCCCGGCCTCAGCCCTGGTTGTGTTCCCCGGGGATCCTGTGCTGGAAGCACATCCTTCATGGTCACCCCATAAATGGGCTCCTCCAAGAGCCGGAGCAGGGACTGGGATGAGCGAGGAGAGCAGAGCTCAGCGCAGGGCAGCCCACGAACAATGGGGCTGTGCGGATTTACGCCGGCAGAGGATATGAAAAACATCAGTTGGGGGAGGAAAACAAAAAAAAAAATATTTCATAGCAGCCATTGTTGAGGGTGGGAATGAGGCGAGTTTTGTCTTGGTCTCTTCCTTCGACATCTTTCATGTTTCTTGTGAATGAAGCTCCGTTGAAAGGCGGCTCCTTCCCAGGTAGCCGGGTACCACCCCGCGGACAGCCTGGCCGCGTTGCGTACTAATGGGATTATATTGTTTTTCCTTACAATGGGAACTTTGATTCACAAACTGTCCTGACTAATGTCTACTTAAGAAACAAAGCCGTTGTTTTTTTTCTCCTCTCCCTTTCGCTGGTAGGAACAGGGCTCCAGCACGTTTTTCCCCCGCTCCCGTCCGTGAGTAGATCCAGCTTTGGGAATTCCTTTAGTTTCTATCCAGATGAAAGTCTTGGGTCTTAAAATCTCAATTAGATGGCTTGGGCTAGGTCAAAAATGAAATGGAACAAAAAAAAAACACATCAAAGGCTTTGCGTTGCTGTTTGCTTTTTTTAATTAAAGAAGACTGGAGATCTGCTCCTGCTTTATTAACCTAATGTCACTCGGAGGAACCTGCTGCTTTGCCAACCGCCCTCCCTGTGTGAAACTCCGTGTTTTTCCCAGGCTGCTGTCCCAGAGTGTTTTAATAAAGCAGGGATGGGACGTTGTAAAAAACCACCAGTTTGGTCTAGCGCGGGTTTTCGGTGCTGGGAGCCGCGTTGTTGCTGCCGGAGGTGTTTGTGGGGCTGTGCTGGCGCCGGGGGAGCGCGGCGGGGCTGGCGGGAGCTTTGGGGTGCGTCGCCCGACCGGGGTGCCCCGTGCGGGCGAGGGGGAGCTGGGCAGCTCTGCCTTCTCTGCCTTGGCTCTCCTGGGAGCCGCGGCGAAGCTTTTGGTTTCTTAACGGCTGTGTGCGCCAGAAACCACAGCGCAAAGCTGCAGGTGAGGCGCGGTGAGCCCGGCCGTGCCCGCTGCCAGGAGGGGGCTCGAGCGGCCCCCGCCAGCCCCTGGCTACAAGGGCAGAGGGGAGCATCTCCCACCACCTCCTCCCCACGGCTCCGCTCGCCCCAGGGAGGTCAGGACAGCGTCTGAAACTGTTCCCCATCTTCCTTCTGCCAGCTTTGGGGGTGCTGGGCCACCCTGAGCAGGGTGACGATGCTGGAGCAGGAGATGGGACTGGAGCGCAGGGTGCTGAGCTCTGTTTTCCCAGCAGGACCATTTTCCAGGCCTCTCTGCCTTCTCCTGGCTCCGGAGCGAGCTCCTGCACTCGGCGGAGCGGTTCGGAAGCAGGGCGGTGCCACTGGGAAGCCATTCCATAGAGAGTTGTACGCGCCTGCGGTCCCCGATGCTGCTCCGTGCAGGAGCACAGGAGAGGCTCGTGAGGAGGCAGTGGAATAAGAACGAATGGAATGGGAAGATGGAGTAGGAAGCACATGTCCTCTCTCAGTGACATGGAGACGTGTCCCCGAGCACTGTCCCTTGCTCTGGTCAGATTGGAGCTGGGTGGGATCAGGGTTCCCCAGGCTGGCAGCGAACAACGTGTCTTAGGGGGAAGGGTGTAACTTCAGGAGAAAGCTGGGGTGTTGCTTCCAGGCTGTGCCAGGCGGGAAGCCACTGGCACGACTGGAAAAGTGACTCTGGTGCCCGGATGGCTGATGGAAAGCAAGCCTTCCGCCCGGGATCTGCAGCTGCCAGGGTGGTGCAGGGGACGGTGTGAACGCAGGCGGCTGCGGTTCCCGTTCGTGAGCCCAGGGATGACGGTGACCCCGAGAGGCGTGGGGACGATGGGGTAGGGCCGTGTCACCGCTCTGCAGCTGGGAGCAGCGTGCAGTGGCTGTGGTCCTGTGTGCAGCTGAGGGAGAATCCCCTGTGGGTTATTTCTCCTTCCCTCAGGTGTTGCCAGCAAACACAGTGAAATCCGAGTGTCCTGCTCACGTCTGACCACTTCCTTCGCTCTGCGGTGTCCAGACTGTGCTGGTACGGGTGTCCGCTCGGTCCCACGGCGTGTTTGCTGGTGCAGTGGGGTCTGTGGGTGTGCTGGTCCCTCAGTGGGGACCCTCTGCACCACGCAAGGTCACAGTCATGGTTTGGGAAGCACCTGGCCCTGCCCGGCACTGGGGGATGCAGGGAGGGTGGCTGGTCTGGGATGGCTGCTCGGAGCCACAGGTGCTGCAGAGCAGAGAGCGGCGTCCCCTGCAGCCCAGCCCGTGCCTGGGGACGGCACCCCGCGCCCTGGCCCCGTTAGTCTCAAGTACCCCCCAAAATGGGGCTTGAGTAAAGACCCGAGCCTCCCCTCCCTCGGCTTTCCCACGGCACTCGCACCTTGGGAAAACAACAGCGGCCGTTTATACTTCCAGCAGATGAGGGTGAGGAAGAGGTTAGGTGATAGCAGCGCAGATAAGAGGCAGCCTGGGACGGGGCTTCCCCCCAGCCCCCCACCCCCTCCCACAGCGTGGGGCTGCCCCCTGAACCTCCCCCACCATGGGACAGGGACAGGGGACAGCCGCTGCGTGTCCAGTGGCCACGCTCCAGCTTACATCTGGTTTTCATTTTGCTTGTTGGTTTATTTTGTGTGTTTTAAGCCTGAGGTGGGTTTTACCTCCAGCTCTGCCACGGTCCCTTGGGACGATGCCGGAGAGCAGTGGGTGGTGTGAGTGCGGCTGTTCTCAGCTGAGCCCCCCGCATCCGGGGCATCCCCATGGACCCAGCACCTCTTAAACAGCCCACAGCCCCGGCGCTGCGCTTGTGCGGGGCTGACGCATCCCAAATTTGAACAAAGCCCCTGTGCCGCCATGCGGGAGCCGTGCCGGGGCGGGGTGGGCTGCGGGAACGCCTGGGTGTCATCTGTGCCGGCCGTGGCAGATGGCAGCTTAGCGCAGAAAGGAAAACATTAGTCTTGGGTCAGAGGTCGCAGAAACATCTGCCTCGGGATGCTTTCAGTGCCCGCATTGCTGCGGAGGGACAAAACCTGTTGCTGGTGGGTTGGCGGAAAAGCCTTGCGCACCGCGAGCGAGCGAACAAAGGGCCGGCGGCGCGCGCGGAGCCGCACGCACGGAGCAGGCGGCGCGGGAGCTGCGGGCTGGCGAGGGGCTGGGATGGGTACCCCAACTCCGCCGGTGCCACTGGTGGGGCGAGGGGGTGCTGGAGGCCGCGGTGCCCGGGCGAGCACGAAAGCTGGGGCAGCGGCAGGCAGCCGAGCTCGCTAGCTTTCCGGTACTTCTGCGGCTCCTTCATGGTTTCAATTATACGATTCGCCGAGCTTTTTCTGGAGCCTCGCTGAAATAACTGCAGCGCTGGGCCGTTGTTTGTAACGCGTTACGGATGCGCAGCAGACACAACAAGTGCACGTGCCCACGCTGAGCAGATCCAGATTTGGAGCGGGGTGGGAATTCGGGGCGCGCTGTTCCCGTTCCCAGGCCGTCCCTCAGGACTCACTGTCTGACCTTGGACAAGGCCTTCTCCATCACCCTTCACATCGCCCGTAAATCGCGCCGGAGATTTATGGGTCGGGAGCGCGGGGCATTATTAATTGCGCCTCCCCCCTCGCAGCGGTTTTGCTCGGGGCCGGCCTTGAGCGGGAAGATGTGTCGCAGCCCAGTGTCGTGGGAATCCGGCCCCCAGCCCCTGCCTGACCCCCCGAAACAAAAAACCACCGGGTTGGACGGGAGCCCCGGACACTCAGGGGGTGTAAATCAGCGTGGTCCCACCTGCAAGGAGCACAGGCAGCATCCCCGTGCGCAGGGATGGGGACCGGCTGCTGCCTCTCTGTCCCCTGTCCTGCCTGGGGCGTCGGTGACAGCCCTGGTCCCTGGGTTAGGTCGTGTAGAAAATGTCTTGGAAGTGAGGGGAGTTGTGAGATTGTCGGCCCTGCCTTGGTCCTTGTGTCAGCGTGGTGCTGGGAGGGGAGCATCACGCGTCCGAGCGGGGCTTGGCCATCACCGGGATGGGGATGCCGTCACGGACTAAAGCGGCGCGGGGGGGTTGTGGCTGCAGTGTTGGATGCCTCTTCAGCAGGTTACTGAGTCAACCGAAACGTTTCTGAGCTGCGTGCTCAGGGGAGGGCAGTATTTTTAGCCATTCCTGCCTGGGTCGAGACCGGGGCGTGCGTCACGCGTGGGGCTGGGAGCGCGGCCACGCTGGCCTCTTCGGGGATTTTGCAGAAGCTCCTCGGGACCCCGGGAAGCTCGGCCACCTTTCACCGCCTCAGACCTGGTTTCTAATGGCCTTTCTGAGCTGTTTTGATCCTGGAGCACCCGCCCTGCCCTCTGCCAGCACATATATCTGTAATTAAAGTGTAGCTTTAATGTCTCCTATGCTAATATCCATAAGCTGCTTGGGGTTTGGTTTGGGTAGCCCTCGCTTGGGAAATGCCAAAGGAAAAACCACAGGGTGATCTTCACCTGGCTGAGCCCGCAGGGACGTCGCATCCTCCACGTCTGCTCACCTGGGAGCCCCGATGCCACCGCCCACTGGTATTTTTTTTTTTTTTTTTTTTTTTTTTTTTACAGAAAATAAGGCTTTGCTCCCTGAGCTGAACTTCAGGAGTGGTTTTTAGCCTCTGGAGAAGTAGGTGGACATATGGTGAGGTTGCAGCACGGCTGGGAGCTGAACCTGGCTCTGCTGAATCCAGCCTTTCCAGACCTAGGAGAACTGAAAAATAACTGCGTCTTGGGCTGGCCTTGTTCTTCACCTGGTTTTTGATCTCTCGCTTTGCATGCAAGGCTTGTCTCCAGGCTTTCCTCTGCAGCCGGGACTCTAAAGCAGTTGCGGTTGTCGGGCTTTTAAATGCAGCTCAGGTCTCTGGCAGTGAGCGAGCTCTGGGACCCGCGTGGGGAGGAAACAGAGAGATTTATCCCCTGGCTTCTTTCCTCAGCCACGCTCTTCCCTGCCTCGCCTCAGACTTGCAGTTGCGAACGTGGGCAGGAGTAGCATCATTTCTCTGCAGAAGCGTCTACAGATGATGCGGGAGCGGTGTCGAAGCTGCTGGGTGCGGGGCTGCCCGTGGGCACGTCCCGGGCGCTGCCGGGTGCGAGCGGAGGAGCATCCAGCATCCTCGTTCCGTGCTCTTGCTGAGCAGCGGTATCGGTGTCGGGATAGCGATATCCCCGCCATCAGAGACCTTTTGCTTTGAAACATGAAGAGAAACTGAGATCATTTAGAAACTGTGGGAGGAGTTTGAGAGGGCTCCCTGAGCTGGGAGCTGCTGCAATGGGTACGCGAGGGCTGTTCCCATCCCTGCCACGGTTGTGGCTGTGATTTGGGAATGGCCGGGCATCCACAGTGGGGCTGTGCTGCACAGCCCCGCTCTGCGCCATGCAGATGCCTCCGTGGGTTCCAGGAGGGACAATACCGGATTTTGAGGGTGCCCGTGTTGTATCACTTTTTTTCTGAAGCGTTGCCTCCCCAGCACTTCTCAGAGGGTGGAAGTTCCCGTCTCGCAGGGAGGAGAGATGTGACGTGCGAGCGTACCCTGGTTGCTGGTACCCATCGCTCAGCCCCCTCTGCCCGCAGCAGACCCGTGCTGAGCCCTTCCCTGGCATCTGCCGCACCCTCCGCTCACTGCCTGAGCTGATTGGGCCGTAAACCAGCTCTTAAAACAAACAAATTAAAAAAAAAAAAAAATAATCTGCAAACTCTGTGAAACTTTCCTGAAGGAAAAGCCCAGAAAGCACCCAGGGCAGCCCAGCCAGGCACAGGGCAGCCCTCAGCCCCGGCACTGCCAGCGGCCCCAAACCCCCTGTGCCTCCAGGCAGGGGCTCTCCTGCCCCCCAGGGAAGTTCCTCCAATTGCTAATTAACCTCCTGGCTAATAATCATCCCCGGGCTTGGGCTGGGCTCTGCTCTGGCTTCCCAGTGAGCTCAAACCACTGCTCCCTGGCGCTGAAATTGGAAACGGTCCGAAAACTAATTGGGTGGGAGGGCTTTCGGCTCCGCGCCCCTCGCCCTGGCCTCGTTCAAGCCTTGCGGCACGGGAACCCCAGTCCCAGCGATCGCCCCGCTCAGCCCCGGATGCAGAGCATCCCTTCCCGGTGCCGGCTGCCCATGGCGGCGTTGCCCGAGCCAAAGCCCGCGCCGCGGTGGTTCCCGTGCGCTTGGTGATTCCCGCGCTGCCCCAGAGGCTCTTTGTCCAGAATCAATTTTTCTTTTCCCATTCCTTTTCTTTTTTCTCCTTTTTTTTTTTTTTTTCCGCCTTTTTCTCTCATTGGAGAATCTTGTGACGCTTCCCTGTCTGCCAGCCGTCACCGCGAGAGCCCAGAGGATTGTTTTAAGAAAAAAAGCGTGTGTGGTGCGCGGAGGCTGGGGGAGAGCGGTGCTTTTAACAGATGACTGCACACTTGAGCGGTTTGCCGACGGCGTGCCTGTGCCGGCCGCTCGGCCCCGCACAATGGCCCCTCTCAGGCGGCCACGGCCCCAGCCCTCGCATTCCCCCGCGCGGGGCCGCGGCGCAGCCACCCAGAAGCGCCGTCGCCCCACGGCCGCGACGCCCTGGTCTCGGAGCCGCCGGCGAGCCGGGCATCGTCCGCGGGCGGCGGCAGCTGCTCTGCCTCATTAGGATGCACACCTGCTCCCCGCCGCCCTTTGTGTGTCGAGCAGATGCCCTGATTTATTATTATACACATTTTCTTTTTCATTTGGCATGGATAATACCGTCTCATTAACTCAAAATGTCTCCGAATCCTGACAAATTCTCACACAATCCCCAACAATGAAATCAGAATTGGGTTAAAAAAAAAAAAAAAAAAAAAAAAAAGTAGGGGAAGAGGAGAGAGGGAGCGGGGCTGAAACGTGGTCCCGCTGCCGGCACGGCGCAGCAAAGCGCGGCGGCGCAGGGCTGGGGCCAGCCGAGGGTGGGGTTTTGCTGGCCATGCTTCACCAGAGGAGCCCCGCGTTCTCGTTTTGGGGTGTGCAGGCTGGTGGGCTTGGTGGGTGGGTGCTCGGGGCTGCAGCGTTCCCCAGGACCCTCCCTGCTCGCCCCGCGGGGCTGCCTGCTGCGGGAGCCTCGGACGCCGCGCACGAGGCTTGGGGACGCGAGGTCCCGCCAGCTTGGGTGGCGACGGGTGCGAGGACGTGGTGGGTGCCCCGAGCCCCAAGCTGCCGAAGCACAGCGGGGAGCGCGGGCACTGTCGTCTTCCCCAGCCATCACCTCCAGCGGTGGTTGCCTTACCCTGAGCTCGCAGCGATGCGTGCAACCGCACCCAGATTTAATTTTGCTCTCTAGGCTTCTGAGAGCAGCCCAGCCTGAGCTGAGTGGTGGCATTGCCATCACGGCATGGGACAGCGGTGTGCCAGCATCGTCTCACTCCTCCAGTGCCCTAGCTCGATGCAGCCTGGCCGTGGCAGAAAATCCCCCATTGGAACTGGTGAAACGCGAGCAGAGCTGGCTGGGGACAAAACACGCGGCATCCCTCGTTGCAGAGGTGATACAAGAGATGCTGCACAGGAGGGTTTGCGCTGGGGAGGTGCTGAAGTGCCTCAGCCCCAGGATCTTTCTTTGACATCAGGTGCCTTCCACCTCTCCGTGCACAGCTTTGCTCCATCCTCCCTTTCCCGGGGGGCAGCTCTGCGGGGTCCTTTGTTGGCCCCGTGTCCTGCCCAAGGATTTGCCCTTGCGGCTCATCCCCATCGCCTGCCCCGGTCCTGCAGCAGGCAGTTGCTCCAGCCCTGTCAGCCAACGGTGACAGATGGTTGAGCCGGTGGCCGCGTCGAGGGGGCCTTTTCTCAGGGCCCCCATGCAGAGGGACGCGGCAGCCGGGGCTGCTTGTCCCTCCTTGCGCAGGGTTTGTCGTTAGGGAAGGTCTCAGCCGGCTGCGGGGAACAGGAACGTGTCCCACCTGCTGCCAGCCAACGCTGAGCCCGCGTTTGGTTGTGTTTGAGTGATTTCTCAGGATGGAGGGAGGATAAAAATCGTCCTGGTGGAGCAGGGACCCTGGCACGGGCAGGGGTGCAGGGCTGTCCCCGTGCTGTTTGGCCCCGTGGGTCGCTGCGGGGCTTCCTCTCCCTCGGGGTCTGTAGGTGCCTTGGGTTGGGCGCAGGTTTGGGGGTGCCCCTCCCGGCTCCACTGCATCCCCCTTTGTGCCTTGGTTTCCTCTTTGGCAGAGGAGGGGGGGGCAAAAAAAGCATGTTGGGATGAGAAGCAGGACGTCAGCGCTGGAGGTTGCGGTTTTGCAAGTCGGCGCAGGCCCCTCGATGGGGGACGCCTTTGTTCCCGGCGCCTCTTTCATCTTCCCCTTCTCAGCCCAGAGCGGCCAGGGCAGGGCCTCGCAATTGCCAAACCCCGACGCGCCGGGATGCGGTGCGGGATCGGGCCCGGGGAAGGCGTTCCCGGAGACGGTCCCTGGGGCGTCCGGGTGCCCCCCAGCCCCTCGGGGCCGATCCCGCTGATGAGGTGTCTCACCCCTGTGTCTCGCCCCTACCAGGTGTAGCGGTGCCTACGTGGGCGAGCGGTGCCAGCTTCCCAACCCCTGCCTCAGCTCCCCTTGCAAGAACGCCGGCACCTGCACCCCGGTTGTGCGCGGCAGCACCGTGGACTACACCTGCGCCTGCCGCCTGGGCTTCACCGACGAGCTCTGCCTGACGCCCCGCGAAAACGTCTGCCTCAGCAACCCCTGCCGCAACGGGGGGACCTGCGACCTGCTGACGCTCAGCGAGTACAAGTGCCGCTGCCCGCCGGGGTGGTCAGGTGAGGCGGTGCCGCCGCGCGGTGTGGGGACGTGGTGACCCGGCCGGGGCGGGAGAGGGACAGCCTGTGACAAGGGATGCTCCTGGAAAACCCCCACGGATGGAGAAGGGTGCTGCCTCTGATTTCAGCTTCCTCCGGTGCTGGGGGAAAGGTTGGGGGGCAAGCAGGGGCTTGGGAGGGTCCCTGGCTGGGTGAGCTGTGAGGATCCTACATGGGTGAGGGTTTCACAGGGACAGGTGTGGGGGGAATTAGTTGCAACCCCCATAAACGCGATCCCAGAGCCGGCTTTGCACCCCAGCGCAAAGATGGCTCCCACCGAGCGCCCGAGCTGCGGTTCGCATCCTCACCCTCCCTCCCTCCCCAGGCAAAACCTGCCAGCAGGCCGACCCCTGCGCCTCCAACCCCTGCGCCAACGGCGGCCACTGCGTCCCCTTCGAAGCCCACTACGTCTGCCGGTGCACCGCCGGCTTCCACGGGGCCAACTGCAAGCAGGACGTGAACGAGTGCAACAGCTTGCCGCCCGTCTGCAAGAACGGCGGGAGCTGCACCAACGAGGTGGGCACCTACCAGTGCTCCTGCAAGCCGGCGTACACCGGGCCCAACTGCGAGCACCTCTACGTGCCCTGCAATCCCTCGCCCTGCCAGAACGGGGGGACCTGCCGCCAGATCGGAGACACCACCTACGACTGCACGTGCCTGCCAGGTAGGGGCTGCCCCCGAGTCGGGGGGACGGGGATAGGGGACCCCCTTGCAGCCCCTAAATAAGTAGGGCCCGATCTTCCCCCGAGTTACGGCTGCGGGAGGGACACAAACGAGGGGCTGTGGGCTCGTCGCGTTTGGGAAGACGTTGGGGAGCGATGCCCGAAGAGGCGAGGTCATCTGGGGGCTTTTTATTCTTGGTGATTCACGAAAATAGCTCTTCCAGAGCGACCGTTTGAGCAGAGGCCCCTGTGCGGATGCTCATATTCCAGAATAAGAGTGCCTTTTTCCGCTTGAGCTTAATCCACTTCCAGAATGGAATAATTAGCCCGGAATAGCTGTTTTGGAAAGTTTCCGAGTGCGAAGGGAGTTGGGGAAGGGAGACCCTCTCCGTGCTCGCTGCTGCTCCCTCCGGCAAGCGCCGGAGCAGCCCAGCCGAGGTACAGCCTCTGACATGAGGGGCTTTTGCAGGAGGGGGCTCGGTGGGCGCTGTCCTGGGAGCTCAGCACCCCGTAAGGGAGCTCAGCACCCTGCTGTGAAAGGGCCCCCTGACCCTGGAAAGCCCTTTTGCTTCTGCCAGCGGGCCGTTTCTCACCCGAGCTGGCCACACTGGCCAGCTGCGGCAGAGGCGGACGGGACGCGTCGTCCTCTCCCGTGGAAGGAAGCAGTGGGCAGTGCTGAGGAGTCTCTGTGGGATTGCTTCAATCTGGTCCAGGACGAGGGGTAGGCAGCTTCTCTGCTCTGCACCCTGGGTGATGCTCGGCATCGCTGTGGGGAGCTCCAGCCCCACTCTGCCATAGCTGCTGCCCCACCACTGCTGGGGACGTGGCGTCGGGGTGGGGATGGGGTCTCCCAGCTGGGACAGGCGTACCCGCATCCTGCCGGCAGCCCGGCCCAGTGCCGGGGAAAGATGCGCAATCCCTGCAGGGCAGCATGGATTGTCTTGTCTTGATCTCTGACTCAGAGGTTCACTCCCCTTCCCAAAGCTTTTGGCTGCAATAAGTCAGGAGACTCCTTAACCGTCCAAAATACTCAGGATCTCGCTTTCCCTCCCTGCCTGCTCACCCAGGCTGGAGCAAAGCTCCCGTCCTTGGGGGCAGCGAGGCGTTGGGGCTGACTGGGCGAGCACTGGTGGGGAAGGAAGCCTTTCCTTCCGGGATGAGCAGCTGCGGCTGGGAGCTCCCAGGGGCGATGCTCTGTCGGAGCAGCTCCGATTCCTGGCCCGGCGGAGCGGCGTTGCCACAGGGATGGGCAGGTGGAGGGGGCAGGAGGAGCGGCGCTGGCCCTGCCCTGCCGTTCTGCTGACGAGGCATTTTCCCCGGAGCGGGGGTTGAGGTATGGCCCTGGGGGAGCATCCCTGCTGCCGGTGGCGGGGGGGATCGGCGCTTTCACGCCCAGCTGCGGCTTCGTGGGCTGCTCCCAGGAGATCTGCATGCTGCACGAGCCGGTTCGCCTCCGCGGGGTGGCACGGCACAGCCCCTGCTCCGGGGGAGACGGGGGGGGTCCCTCGGCACCTCCGCCATCCGGCACGGCTCGCTGCGGGAGCTGCGGGCAGAGGCAGGAGGGACCGGGGGGGCTGTTTCTCATGATAAGAGGGTGATTGATACGCTGGTATGCAGCGCAGCAGACCTGAAACAATGTCCCCTTTTCATTCCCGGAGAGGCCTGGCGTTACCGAGTTTCTTCAAGTTAAACTAATCTCGGCTGGTTTATCGTGCCATCGCTGCAGAATGTAACCCTGAGTTTAAAGTAATTGCAGTACTAATTACTCATTCGGATGGTTCAAAATGAGTTAATCCTGGTATCTAGGACATTGTCAGTTATTGCTGTTCAGTCTCAGCCCAGCTGCTTAAAAATGAGGTGCAAATCGACGTTATCTGCCTTGGACTCCTACCAGCGATGGTAAATAGCTGTTGCTGCTCCTGGTGTAGTGGAGCTGAGGAAAACATGGCGAGGGGAAAACCCCAGCTGGGACGGGGGCTGGGGTCCCACAGAGGATGAGCCTGAGCACCCGGTCCTTTCCCCGTGGAGGTGGAAGTGACGTGGTGAGGTGCCCATGTGAGGGCAGCAGCCTGGCCTGGGTCTGCAGAACACCTTGGGGGGTTTTGGGGAGCCGCAGGTGCACGTCGGCACCACGGGGAGCTGCTGCGGGCTGGCATTGCCGTCCCGACCCCGCGTGCCTGGCTGGGAAGCCCGATGCCTGATTTCGGCTGGATCGGGGGCTTCGGGGGTCTCACAGTAAATGCAGCTCTTGACCCAAGTGGCGTTTGGAGGGGACAGGGTGGCTGGGCAGATGCCCTGAGAAGGGCCTGGCCGTTTCATTTCTGCTGCGGATGCTGTGAGGAGAGGCTGGGGCAGCGCGGTTTCCACGTGTGCCATGCTCTCAGGCAGAGGCAATAACAGAAACGCGAGGAGCCGGGCTCGCCGCGCAAGGGGCAGGCTGGGATCAGCGCAGCGCTGCGTGGGGTGGCGGTTCCCCCTTCCAGGGACGTGGATCCCCCTCCAGGGGAAGCGCTGCTGCCGAGGCTCTTTACATGCGGAATTCAAAGGCGGTGATTCAGCTCCAGGTGCCGCAAGCCTTCGTGGGAGCAGGCTCTGTTTATCCCAGCTTGCCGTGGAGCCGGATCTTCTGCCGCTCAGGGCGAGCGTCTCCAGGGCTGGGGGTTTTGGCAGGCGAGCCCCGCGCTGGGGACGCCCCGTCTGCCCTGCACGGAGGAAGCCGCCATCGCTTGCCAGCAGCGTGGCGGAACCAAGCCCCGGCAGAGGCAGGACGGGGATGGGGCTGAAACTGGTCGGCTGGCTTCAAAGCCAAGCTGGGAGCGCCTGGTGCACGCTCGGCACCTGATAAAGAGCAACCTGCCATCGGCGGGGGGGGTGGCAGGGAGCTGAAGCAGTGGCATGGCCGGGCAGTCGATCAGTATCACAGCAGGCTTCTCTTCTCTGCAGGGTTCACAGGCCAGAACTGTGAGGAGAACATCAATGACTGTCCGGGCAACAACTGCAAGAATGGAGGCACCTGCGTGGACGGCGTCAATACCTACAACTGCCAGTGCCCGCCCGAGTGGACAGGTAATGCCGGCGGCGAGCCTGGCACGGGGCTGGGCTGGGAGCACGGGTCCTGTCCCGGGGGATGCCGGGTGCGGAGAGCCGTCCTGCTTCACAGCGATGCTCGCGGAGCCTGCAGAAGCTGGGCAGTGCCAGCCTCACGCAGGTGCCCTGTCCCCTGGCAGGTCAGTACTGCACCGAGGACGTGGACGAGTGCCAGCTGATGCCCAATGCCTGCCAGAACGGGGGCACCTGCCACAACAACCACGGCGGCTATAACTGCGTCTGCGTCAACGGCTGGACGGGCGAGGACTGCAGCGAGAACATCGATGACTGCGCCATGGCCGCCTGCTTCCACGGGGCCACCTGCCATGACCGGGTAGCCTCCTTCTACTGCGAGTGCCCCCACGGCCGCACCGGTGAGGCCCTGTCCCCTCTTGCCCTCTCCTCGCAGTGTCCCCGTGTGTCCCCTGGCTCCTAGCTGAGGCCTTGGTGCACGATGACTCATGTGCCCGTCGCCCTTGACGCGCGCCTGCCTTTTGCTGCCCAGGTTTGCTGTGCCACCTCAACGACGCCTGCATCAGCAACCCCTGCAACGAGGGCTCCAACTGCGACACCAACCCCGTCAACGGCAAAGCCATCTGCACGTGTCCTTCGGGGTACATGGGGCCGGCCTGCAACCAGGACGTGGACGAGTGCTCGCTGGGTGAGCGCCGGGGTTGAGCTCGCGCGGGCGGCAGAGGAGCGGCCGGGGAAAGTGCTGGCGCAGCCGGGAACGTCTCCTGTGAACCGCGCTTGTGTGTTGCAGGAGCCAACCCTTGCGAGCACGCAGGGAAATGCATCAACACCCAGGGGTCCTTCCAGTGCCAGTGCCTGCAGGGCTACTCCGGCCCTCGCTGCGAGATCGACGTCAATGAGTGCCTCTCCAACCCCTGCCAGAACGATGCCACTTGCCTGGACCAGATCGGGGAGTTCCAGTGCATCTGCATGCCCGGTGGGTGGGCAGCCCCGCGGACCCCTGCCCCGGTGCTGGGTGCGGGCGGCGGGAGGGCTCTGGGGTGCCCCTGAGCTTCGGCTTGGTGTTGGTTTGGGTGAGGAGCCATGGGAGGCACATATGCCTGGGGACAGCATCGAAAAGAAAGAGCTTGGTAGAGATTGCATGGTGAGACGGCAGGTGAGAGCTGGGCACCGTCAGCCCTGCTCTGGCCTCCTCCTCTTGCCGACCTTGCTGGCTTGGATCAAGCCAAGGGCGGAGAGATCTGAGGTGGACAACCCTGGAGCAGCTTGCGCATCAGGTCCCACCGCCTGGAGCACAGCTCCTGAGCTGCCTTTGTAAAGGCGGAGGGGAGCAAACGTGCCCTGGTGTAACCTGCCCGTCCCGCGCGTTGTGCCGGCCCCGTGCCGCGGCGCTGATGGTGCGCCGGGTCTCTCCGCAGGTTACGAGGGGATTTACTGCGAGATCAACACGGACGAGTGCGCCAGCAGCCCCTGCCTGCACAACGGCAACTGCCTGGACAAGATCAACGAGTTCCACTGCGAGTGCCCCACTGGTACGCGGCAGCCGTCCCGCTGCCACCGCGGTGGAAACAAAGCTGGGATGCATCCCGGCTCAAGCCGGGAAGGAGCCAAAAATGGGGTCTTTAAATTTCAAAGCCCCCCTAAATGGGGAGAGGGGGCTGAGCACCTCTCGGCACTTTTGGTGGGGGGTTCCCCCATTGCAGTGAGGGGCTGAGCCCCGTGAGGGCAATGCTACTCTGGGCCTGGCCCATGGGAGAGGGGAAGGAGGATTAAACCCCAGGGCTTTGCACTTGAAAAGGCCCCTCTTTGGGAAGGAGGGCTGGGGGCCGGGGGGGCCGCAGCAGCGGCTTTGAATGCGGTGTCAAAGTCACGGGGTGGAGCGGAGAATGGGGAGACGGTTAATCTGTGAAAGGCGGTTTTGAAGTTCAGAGACTTTGCTCCTCTAGAGATGTAAATAAGATGCTCTCAATGGCGGGTCGCAGCCCCGCATTCAGGGCCCCCAGCAGCCATCCCCATGGAAACCCGGCACCCCGGCCGGGATGCGGGGGCCCGGTGGGATCTGTCCGGCGGCAATGTGGGGAGGCTGGCGGGTCCGGCTGCTGCGGAGGGACGTGACTTCTCCCTCCGTTCCAGGCTTCAACGGGCACCTGTGCCAGTTTGACATCGACGAGTGCGCCAGCACGCCCTGCAAGAACGGCGCCAAGTGTGTGGACGGCCCCAACACCTACAGCTGCGAGTGCACTGAAGGTGAGGGGTCCCCACGTCCCGGGGGGCTCCAGGGGTCCTACCCCACCAGCCAGGAACAAGCCACCTTCTACCCCATGATGTGCCATAAAACCACGTTGCATTAACAAGTTCCCGCCTCCCCAGGCACCTCCCGTGAGGGGTATATCACGGCACCCCCGGCAGTGGGGTCGGTCCCCGCGGCTGTGACTCCCGTAGGGCAGGACTGTCCCTTTCCCAGGCATCGTCGGGGCGAGTCGAACCCCGCTGCCCGCCGGGCGTAAGGAGCCCAGCGCTCACGAGGTGTGGCCCAGCAGCGGCCGTCCCGCCGTGCTCCTGGCCTCGGCGGCGGGCGGCAGCGAGGGGGAAGGCAGGAAGGAAGGAATAAAGCTGCCTCTATGGGGACGCAAGGTGCAGGGCTGCGGGGGCTCGCCGACCGAAACCCAAGGAGCGGTTGCACAAAATGATGACTTGAGCCCTGGTGGCAAACAGTGGCTCTTTTGTGGAGCAGCTCCCGCCAGAAATCTTCCAGCTGAATGGCCTCTAATTAGTGTCTTGCTAATGCCAAGCCCTGATGAAAAGCTGCTATGTGGGCTTGGCGGGGTCTAGTCAAAGCTGTACTTTGTCCTCGGCTCTCCACCCCCAGCCCGGCAGGGAGGGAGCCGGCCAGGAGAATAGGATCTGCCGAGGGGGTTATTATTCGGGGGTGCCTGCGGCCGGCCCCCCCGCACGCTCCGGGATGAGCCGCGGGCGAGCGCGGGGCCCCGCTTCTGAGCCGAGGCGGCTTAATGCAGGTCATTGTGCGCCCCGGGACAAAGCCCGCGAGCCGGGGTCCGACCAGCCCCGTCGGCAGCGCACCAGGGTGCTCCCCTGCCTGCAGCCCTCTCCTGGGGGTCCCGGGGCTCGCGGCGGGGCGGGTGGGCAGGTCGAGCCACCCCAATGCGCTGCCTCACGCCTGGCCAGGGTGGGAAGGAGCGTCCCCTGTCCCGAGCCCGTATCCCACATCCTCACACCGTGTCCCCCACCCTGACGCTGTGTCCGTCCCGCTGGTGGCAGGTTTCTCGGGCGCTCATTGCGAGATCGACATCGACGAGTGCGACCCCGACCCGTGCCACTACGGGACCTGCAAGGACAGCATCGCCGCCTTCACCTGCCTCTGCCAGCCCGGCTACACGGGCCACCGCTGCGACATCAACATCAACGAGTGCCAGAGCCAGCCCTGCAAGAACGGGGGAACCTGCCAGGACAGGAACAACGCCTACAACTGCCTCTGCCTCAAAGGGACCACGGGTGAGCGGGAGGGACCCCCTCCATGCGGGTGGGCCGTGCTGCGCGGCACCCCAGTTGCAGCCCTTGGCCACCGCCAGCAGCTGCCGCGGTGCCACGGCTGGCCTGGGGCATCGTCGGGTGAGGGCGAGTTCTCCCGGTTTGGTGCGCGTCTCTGGCAGGAACCGCGCCCCAGCCGGGAGCCGGGGAGCTGCTTGCGGCAGAGGCGCTTTGTTGTGGAGCGATGGCGGCGGTCGGTGCCGGCGGGCTTCGTTTCGCCTTCGTCAGCGGGGCTGGAGACTCCTTTAACGGCACCGCTCTCCTCCCCAGGGCCCAACTGCGAGATCAACCTGGACGACTGTGCCAGCAGCCCCTGCGACTACGGCAAGTGCATCGACAAGATCAACGGCTACGAGTGCACCTGCGAGCCGGGGTACACAGGTGAGAGCACGGCACGGCGGCCACCGCAGCGCCCTGGGGACCTGGTCCGGATCCAGCATTGCCCCGGGGAGCCGTGGGATGTCCCCTGTGCAGGGATGCCTGCGGCTGGTGGTGCCCCACGCAGCCGGGGCGAGGGTGCGGTGAGGAGGGAGGTGCTGCCGTCCCACTTGCCGGAGGTTTTGCACCCTCCAGCGCTCCTGCTTGTTCAGGAGGGTGACCCTGGCTCAGGCCGAAATCAAAGGGGTGTCTGGTGCCGCAAATTCGACTCCCGCTGCGCCCACTCCCATGGGTATCAGGTTGCCTCCTTGTCCGACTGGTTTGTTTGATCGCTGCTGGAAATGGCGGAGGGCTTTGATGGGAGCAGCCCCCGCCTCTCCCGGCTCGCACGGCCCCTTGTCCTTCTGCCCGCCGGGAGCCGCAATAAAGCCTGGCTTTGTCAGCTGCGGCAGGTAGGGTTACAGGCTGAAACCAGCTCCCTTCCTTATTCCCTCCTGGACCGAATGAGCCCAGAGCACGGCCTCTTCCCAGTCACATTTAATTAAGCCAGGCGGGCGATGCAGGGGTGTGAAGTCACCCTACCCAGAGGACAGCCCGCTCCTCCGCGGCTGGCACACGCGTGCCTGGAGACTCGAGCCTCTGTCAGCCGTTCCCTGGGTGGCTGGAGGGGGTCCTGCCCAGTGGGTGCCCTCTGGGAGGTGGCATCCTCTGGGGTAACCTTTCCTCACCCCCGCCTTTCCCAGGGCGCATGTGCAACATCAACATCGACGAGTGCTCCAGCAACCCCTGCCACAACGGGGGCACGTGCAAGGACGGCATCAACGGCTTCACCTGCCTCTGTCCCGAGGGCTTCCACGACCCCAAGTGCCTGTCTGAAGTGAACGAGTGCAACAGCAACCCCTGCATCCACGGGAAATGCCATGATGGGCTGAACGGGTAGGCTGGAGGGCATGGGGGCTGCTGGGGGGCTGCTGGGATCAAAGGGCCACCTAGCAAAGTTGGAATTGGGGCAGAGCGAACAGCCGTCCCCAGTGCCAGTGCTGACCCGTGCTCTGTGCCAGTGCTGGGGGATGTTTCCCGCCAGGGACTGGGATTTTCTGGGTAAACGACAGCTGGCGTAGCCAGGAGGGCCAGGTTGGACCAGATCCTTGTGGTTTATGCCCCAATTTTTCCCCAAAGCTACAGGTGTGACTGCGACCCGGGCTGGAGTGGGACAAACTGCGACATTAACAATAACGAGTGCGAATCCAATCCCTGCATGAACGGTGGCACCTGCAAGGACATGACCAGCGGCTACATCTGCATCTGCAGGGAGGGCTTCAGCGGTAAGGTTGCAACTGGGGACGCCACCCCGCTCCCCCAGCGCTGGGGTGTGGGTGGGAGCTGTGGGTGGGTGTCCCCATGGTGCTAGATGGGCTGGAGGCTTCGCTTAGGGACGGTGGAGACCCCAGGTCAGTTGGGAGATGTGGCAACGCAGCCAGCCTGGGGATTTTCAGCAGAGTTTGGGCACCCATGGCTGGAGCTGAGAGCAAGAGGCTTTTCCAGGGCGATGGGTGGGCCATTGCCATTGTCACCACGTCCCCACCATACAGCCCCCTCCCACCAGTGCACCTCCATCACAGCCGCTTTTGTCTGTTTTCCTTAACGCAGGACCCAACTGCCAGACCAATATCAACGAATGCGCTTCCAACCCCTGCCTGAACCAGGGTACGTGCATCGACGACGTCGCCGGCTACACCTGCAACTGCCTCCTGCCCTACACAGGTGAGGGGGAGCGCCCCGTGCCCCCCAGGCCCTCACCAGGGCTCTGCGGGGCTGCTGTGTGGGGTGTGACGGCAAATTGGGTGCCACCAGCTGGCACCGAGCTCGGAGGCTTCTCTCGTGCTGCCCTGCCGTGGGGCTGCTCAGGGTCACGGCTCCACCTCCTTGTGCCGTGGCGCAGCTGGAGGAAATTTGGAGGAGGTTTGGGAAGCAGCCGGCCAGAGCTTCCTCCCTCCTCCTCCTCCTCCTTCTCCTCCTGGAGGGCACGGTGGCGGTGGCTCGGCCACAGCCTGCACCCCAGGCAGCGACACCGGGCAGCCGCCCCACTCACGCCCCACCGCCCCGGGGGGGTCGGCGCTGCCGGCGGCCCCGTTCTCCTGCCACGATGCTCGCCCTGGAAAAAGCGAGGCAAGGCTGAGGGGTTGGGGGATTCTGCTGAGCCAATTCCTGTTTGCCGGCCTCCTGCTTCCGCTCGCGCAGAGCGGCAGCCGGTGCACAATTGCAGGAAGCCGTGAGCCGTTTCCTGCCCTCGGCAGTGGCCATAGAAACCCCTGGGGGGACGGGGCAGGCGGGGAGGGGAAGGCTCTGGAAAATAGCAAAGGCCAGTTGGGGAGATACTGGCTGACAGGGAAGATAAGGGTTTGGAGAGAACGTGTCCCTTGGCTGGATGTAAACAGGAAAAGCGGCTGAGAGGGACGAGGGGAGCGCAAGGGGGAAAAGACACCCCGAGTAGCGCTTCCCTGCCAAAGGAAGTGTGCAGCGCTTTAACGCAGCCCAGATTGCAGGGTTTGAAGGATTCGTGAGGGGCCTGGGGTCACGAGGGACCAGGGATGGAGGAGGCAGCCCCAGCTGGGCTGCCCCGTGGCGGTGGGGAAGCCCAGAGCCTGCCCCAGGGCAGAAGACGGGGGTAGCGGGGTCTTGGGCCACCCGTTGTTTTGGAGGGGGTGTCAGCAAGTGCTTGTGCCTGTGCAGGAGCCACCTGCGAGGACGTGCTGGCCCCCTGCGCTGGCAGCCCCTGCAAGAATGGCGGCGAGTGTCAGGAGTCGGAAGACTACGAGAGCTTCTCCTGCAGTTGCCCCTCCGGCTGGCAAGGTAGGGGCATGGCCTGTCTTGGGGTTCAGCACACCCCGCTCCCTTCGGCTGCTCAGGGAGTGAAAGATGGAGGGGAGGGAGCGTGGCTGAGGGGAGCAGCAGGCAGGTGGCTACCTGTGTGTCCTGCCAGACGGGAGCAGCCCTGCGTGATGCCTGGCCTCGGGGAGGCTCAGCCAGGTGGACGGGATGCGGCCGCCTCCCGCACCCCTTGGCGAGAGTGGTTTGCTGCGAGGGCTCCCACGTCGTCACATCCCCGGGGCTTTCACCAGCACCGCCAGCCCACGCAGTCACTGTCCCGCTTTGTCCCACAGGTCAGACCTGCGAGATCGACATCAACGAGTGCGTGAAGAGCCCCTGCCGCAACGGGGCCACGTGCCAGAACACCAACGGGAGCTACCGCTGCGCCTGCAGAACCGGCTTCACCGGCCGCAACTGCGACACCGACATCGATGACTGCAAGCCCAGTAAGAGCAGGGGCCGCTCCGCGGACCACGCTCAGCCTGGTCCCGAGCCGTGGGCTTCATTGCTGGCTGGAATCCTCGCACGGGCGAGCCCCGGCTGCTGCTTTGGCCTGGGCTATGCTGTGAGCCCTCATTAGGCTTTTGGGCCACCTCAAGCACATTTTGGTTGAGCTGCGTCAGTCCAAGGCCAGACAGGAGCAGGAAGGAGGCTAGGGGGGAAAAGTGATGTGCAGGCAGTGAGCAAGTGTCCCCCGTGTGCCCTCCTTGTGCCCAGTCCCCCGCTGGGGCTGGCTCAGCCTCTGCCTGCTCCAGGGCCTCTGTCCCATCCCTCTGTGTGGCCAGGGGACGTGTGCGGGGACAGCGCTGTGGGGCGGCTCCTGGGCAAGGCTGCATCTTCACATGCCCGTCCCTCTTCTCCAGATCCATGCCACAATGGCGGCTCCTGCTCCGATGGCGTCGGTACATTCTTCTGCGAGTGCCTGGCTGGTTTCCGTGGGCCCAAGTGCGAGGAGGACATCAATGAGTGTGCCAGCAACCCCTGCAAGAATGGTGCCAACTGCACCGACTGCGTCAACAGCTACACTTGCACCTGCCCCTCCGGCTTCAGCGGCATCCACTGCGAGAACAACACCCCTGACTGCACGGAGAGGTATGGCCCCGTGCGGCTCCCGCGTGGGCACAGCGTTTGTCAGGGCTGGAGCAAGGGGCTGAGGGCCCTGCGCTGCCCCGTAGCCCTGGACCAGTTTGTGGGGGCTTTGGCGTGGAGCAGGACCAGCGGTGACTCACTGGGACGTGGTATCTGTGTTCCCAGCTCCTGCTTCAACGGTGGGACCTGCGTGGATGGCATCAACACCTTCACCTGCCTCTGTCCGCCCGGCTTCACGGGCAGCTACTGCGAGCACGACATCAATGAGTGTGACTCCAAGCCGTGCCTGAACGGGGGCACGTGTCAGGATAGCTACGGGACCTACAAGTGCACTTGTCCCCAGGGATACACCGGCCTCAACTGCCAGGTAGAGGAGCCCCGGGCTGTCGGCCACTGACACCAGTGTCTGCCCACGCGTGCTGGTTGTGGGGGTCTGGGGGGTCGCTGCAGTCTCCACCCCTGCTGGGTTCTGACCCCCACCTCTTGCTCTGCTCCCCCCAGAACCTGGTGCGTTGGTGCGACTCCTCTCCCTGCAAAAATGGGGGCAAGTGCTGGCAGACCAACAACCTGTACCGCTGTGAGTGCAACAGCGGGTGGACAGGGCTCTACTGCGATGTCCCCAGCGTCTCTTGCGAGGTGGCTGCTAAGCAGCAAGGTGAGTCCCTGCCACGTGTATGGCCTCACAGGGACAGGGTGGAGGTCCCCAGGTGCCCCCCCGTTCTGGGCTCTGAGCAAGGTCGTGCTCATTTCTCTTGGTGGGGATCTTTGGCACAACCAGAGCGATCTCAAGGATTGCTGTCATGTGCAGCCCCCAAGGCTGCAGTCTTGGCTGTGATGCCCTCCCTGCGATGGCCAGGACATGGCCTTGCGATGCATGAGTGTCACCGAGGTCCCCACATCTCACTCTGCTCTCCCCAACAGGTATCGATGTAGCGCATCTCTGCAGGAATTCTGGGCTCTGCGTGGACACCGGCAACACTCACTTCTGCCGCTGCCAGGCTGGCTACACCGGCAGCTACTGCGAGGAGCAGGTGGACGAGTGCTCCCCCAACCCCTGCCAGAACGGAGCCACCTGCACAGACTACCTGGGGGGCTACTCCTGCGAGGTGGGTGCCATGGGGGCAGAGACGCAGAGGGAGAAAGCACCAGTTCCTGCCTTTCTGCTGCCTGAGGAGCTGCCCCAGCTTCAAGCTGGCTTGGTGCCCCTTTCCTGAGTTGAAGGCTGGGGTTGATGCAGCTAGGTTGGAATTGAGTGAGCCTCTCTGAAAGTTCCCCTTTCCCTCCTTGTAGTGTGTGGCTGGTTATCATGGAGTTAACTGCTCAGAGGAGATCAATGAGTGCTTGTCCCAGCCATGCCAGAACGGAGGAACCTGCATCGATCTCATCAATACCTACAAATGCTCCTGCCCCAGAGGAACGCAAGGTAAATTAATTCCCCAGGCTGGGGCATTAGTGGGCTGAGCGCGGATATCCTCGGTATCTGCTCATTAGCTGCTCGGGCTAGCAGAAGCAAACTCAAGGGTAGAGGTTTGTGGTTTGCTTGCGAGCTTAGCCATCAAGGCTAAACCACCAAGGCCAACCTTGGACGCGAGCTGCGCGGTGCTGCGGGCCTCCTGCCAGAGTGGCGGCTCAGACTGCCATTGAATTGGCCAGGCTCAGCCCCTTCGCAGGGAAGGTTCACACGAGGGACCAGCGGGCACCCCGACACTGTTTGATGAGCTGTGTGGGTTGTTCCCCCGTTTCTCTAGGGGTGCACTGTGAGATCAATGTGGATGACTGCAGCCCTTTCTTTGATCCCGTCACCCTGGGGCCCAAGTGCTTTAACAATGGCAAGTGCACGGATCGGGTAGGTGGCTACAGCTGCATCTGCCCCCCTGGCTTTGTAGGGGAGCGCTGCGAGGGAGACGTCAACGAGTGCCTGTCCAACCCCTGCGACGCCCGCGGCACCCAGAACTGCGTGCAGCGGGTCAATGACTACAAATGCGAGTGCCGACCTGGCTACGCAGGTGAGCGCCGTGTCCCTGCAGCCCCCCAGCCACCCCGCGCATCTCGCACGCCTTCCTCTGCTCCTCACGCGCTCCTCTCCCTCGGCAGGCCGTCGCTGTGACACCGTGGTGGATGGCTGTAAAGGCAAACCGTGCAGGAATGGTGGAACGTGCGCGGTTGCCAGCAACACCGGCCGTGGCTTCATCTGCAAATGCCCCCCGGTAGGTACCTGCTCCTCTCCACCTCTGAGCGTGGGATGTTGGATGGGCCCTGCAAGTCTGCCCCTGGCACAGAGGGGCAGTCAAGGTGCCAGTTTAGCCCCTGAGGCTTCCCCAGCTGGGATAGCCAGGGGTAAGCGTGGAGAGGAAGATGTTTTGGTGTGGGTGCTCGCTGTAGGAATGTGTATCCCTGTATCCATACTGTCCTCACCTGCAAAGAGACTGGGTCAGGGTCAGGTGGCTCAGGCCTGCAGGTACAACGCACAGCTCTGTAGGACAGACTCTTGCCTAGTTGGCCATTATTTACTCGATGTAAAGGTGGAGGAAGCAGCTATGAAGAAGAGCTCCCTTCATTTTGACAGGGATGCTCTAACAGGGTTTACATTCCGAATTGTTCTTGCCCATCACTAGTTTCAGAGGATGTGCTAGAGCCGTGCCCTAGGTACATCAATCTGATTCACTGAGTTTGTGCCCCGTGTCCCAGAACACACACGTGTGTTAGGCTGCTCGTAGGACAACATCAGTGATTGTGACTCCCTCCTTACCGTCACCTCCCCAGGGCTTCGTGGGCGCCACCTGCGAGAATGACTCCCGCACCTGCGGGAACCTGCACTGCCTGAACGGTGGCACCTGCATCTCCATCCACAAGAGCTCCAAGTGCATGTGTGCGCCGGCCTTCACGGGTCCCGAGTGCCAGTACCCGGCCAGCAGCCCCTGCACATCCAGCCCCTGCTACAACGGGGGCACCTGCGAGTTCTTTAGCGACGCCTCCCCCTACTACCGGTGCAACTGCCCCGCCAACTTCAACGGCCTCAACTGCCACATCCTCGACTTCGATTTCCAAGGTGGCATCGGGCAGGATATCATCCCACCCAAAATTGAGGAGAAGTGCGAGATCGCCGTTTGCGCGGGCTACGCCGGCAACAAGATCTGCGATGGGAAATGCAACAACCACGCCTGCGGCTGGGACGGGGGCGACTGCTCCCTCAATTTCAACGACCCCTGGAAGAACTGCTCCCAGTCTCTGCAGTGCTGGAAGTACTTCAACGACGGCAAGTGCGACTCTCAGTGCAATAACGCTGGCTGCCTGTACGATGGATTTGACTGCCAGAAATATGAAGGGCAGTGCAAGTAAGTGCCTTACTCATTGACCCTCTTGTTTTAAAGCCATGGCCTCTGTGCTCATCCTCGGGATATTTTCTGCTTGCATCTGCCAAAGCTCCTAAGTGCCAAAGCTCCTAAGTGCAGACCTGTTGTTAGCTCTCTATGTTCTGTTCTGCTGCCTGTGGGGCTGCAGCTCAAGCAACCACAGTTCCCTGTGGTCTTGTTAAGTTTATATACGCTGGGAAGCCCTCTGGGTTTGGCTCATTCCAGATGGCTTCCCTGGCTTTGCCTGTACCACACCATAGAAGTGGATTCTCCAACTCGCAGTAGTAGCACAGTGAGTTTCAGCATAGGGAGACCCCAGACGGAAGAGCAGCCAGAAAACACAATGATGTTAACATCCAGGCATTTACCAGACATTATCTTTGACAACAGCAGGAACTTAATCCCAGATTCCTGGACAAGCTCTGGTCTGAGTAACTGTTCTGTGTCCCCATGTCTTCTCTGAGTCACGGTAATTTGTCCCTTTTTCTGGCATCTAAATCACTAATTATGATCTAACAGCTGCTATCTTTCACCTGCAGAGGTGAATGCTTCACAGCACCGCATGAAACTCTTGCCTTCTGTGTAAACTGGCTTAGGATCTACCAGGATGAAGAATATTTATAAAAAAGAGAGGTCCTTGTGAACAACCGCTTACTTCTGAGCAAATAGGTAATATGCGCAGTACATGATCTAATTCATTCTTCTGCCTTTCTTTTTCTTCTCCCCAGCCCTCTCTATGATCAGTACTGCAAAGATCACTTCTCAGATGGTCACTGTGACCAGGGCTGCAATAATTTTGAGTGCGAATGGGATGGTCTGGACTGTGCAAACAACATGCCAGAGAAGCTTGCAGATGGCACGCTGGTGGTGGTGGTCCTGATCACTCCCGAGAACCTGAAGAACAACTCCTTCAACTTCCTGCGGGAGCTGAGCCGCGTGCTGCACACCAACGTGGTCTTCAAGAAGAACGCCAAGGGAGAGTACATGATCTTTCCATACTATGGCAATGAGGAGGAACTGAAAAAACATTACATCAAGAGGTCAACAGAGGACTGGTCAGATATGCCTAGTGCTGTCATCAACAAAGTCAAGAGCAGCCTCTACTCCAGGGCTGGCAGGAGGCAGAAGAGAGAGCTCGATCAGATGGACATCAGAGGGTAAGGAGGACCAATGGGTTCCTTTTTCGCTGAGCAGCATTTGTTTTCTGTGTTGATAATAGTAACACGCTAGGAAGGGAAGGATGTAGGCCAGATAATTGTATTTAGACGTTGCGTTCTGTGTGAATAGAAACCGGATTTTGCTCTCATGTGGGAAAAGCGAGTGATCGCTCAGGAATCCCTGATACAATGCTGTGCCGACTCTCACGATTGAAGGAGTCCTGTGTATTGTTGGGAGCCGGGGCTGGGCTGGGTGGGACCTGGAAGCAGAGGCTGGCCTGACCGACTGTCTGACTGCAGGAAGTCATTAAGTTAAACCTCAGTTTCTCCCTGGGAAATGCTTTCTAGAGCTTTGTTGTAAAACTCAATTACTGCAAACTGTGTTTGGAGATCTTTGGTGTAAACATATAGATCTAACCTTCTCCCTCTCTGTGGGCTCAATCAAAAGCCACCGAAAGCAAAGGAGTTAGAGCAGAGAAACTGATGTGAAAAGATCTGAAGGCTCCCAAACAGCATTATTTAAGACACTGTAGTGTCTGGGTAATTTTAAAAGGTTGTGAAGCAGAGACTCCCTTCCATTCCGTAGATAAGGAGTTAGATTTCACAGCGTTCATTGAGACAAATCCAACAGCCCATGAGCTGCGGGGCTTGGGCCGTGGGGAAGCAAGGAGATGGGTGCCCACCTTCTCGTTCCCACTGATGGGGGCTAAGGAGGGAAGGGAGACGGGGCTCCTCTGTTGCTCTGTGATTCTCATGGACTCTTCTCTCGCACAGATCAATCGTCTACTTGGAAATTGATAACCGCCAGTGCATCCAGTCATCTTCCCAGTGCTTCCAGAGTGCAACCGATGTGGCGGCGTTCCTGGGTGCCCTGGCCTCCCTTGGCAACCTGAACATACCCTACAAAATAGAAGCCGTTAAAAGTAAGTGTGGCTGGTTGGCCAGGGAGGAGACAGCCAAAACTTTCCAGCCTCGTCCATGCTTAGTTGTCTGTCAGCTGGCTGCGTTTGAGCACAGTCTGGTTTTAATAACCTTGCATCTTTTTTTTTTTCCCTTTAAGTCTGTTCTTAAAAAAAAACTGCAAAAGCAGTTTATTATTTTTGCGTATTCCAGGTTTATTTCAAAATCATTACCACTGTAAAAGTTATTAAAAAAAGAAAAGAAAAGAAAAAGAAAACCCAACCAGCTCCAATCAATCAGTGACATGCAAGGAGTTGAAGTTTGTATCTTGAAAATCCCCCCTAAATCCTTTTGTCTTAACAGCTCAATGCAAGCGCAATGATTTGAAGTTTGCTAATCCTTTTCCTTAAAGGAGAAAAAAGTGAAGCTGTCTCCTGGTGCAGGCTGGCTTGTGCAGCCGAGAATTTGCCGATAGTTTGCAATTCTGATTAATAGCGTATAAAATGACCTTATTTTGGGGGGGCTGATTTAGATCAGCCTTAGGTACCTCTATTAACTAATTTTGCTTCATTTCCACTCTGTCACTGGTTTGCTATGCAGCTTAATGTCTCAGCGTCTCTCTGTGCCCCACTGTTCTGTAGGTGAAACAGCTGAGCCCGCGAAGAACTCCCAGCTGTATCCTATGTACGTGGTGGTGGCCGCGCTGGTCTTGCTTGCTTTCATTGGACTGGGAGTACTGGTGTCTCGTAAGCGGCGCAGGGAGCATGGGCAGCTTTGGTTCCCAGAAGGCTTCAAAGTGACGGAGTCGAGCAAGAAGAAGCGACGAGAGCCACTTGGGGAGGATTCTGTTGGGCTGAAGTGAGTAATTTCCTTGCTAACCCGTTAAACACGGCGCAGCGGGGCTGCTCGGGGCTCTTCGGAAAGAACCCATGGGAGTTTTGTTCTCTGGTGCATCACATTGGCGTAGCGGGGAGGAGGAAAGTCAGGTTTCTGAAAGTTCTGCATGGGGAAAACAGTGTTCCCATCTGGAGGAGGTTTTTAAATGCTTCATGGTCCGTTTGCACTTGGTAAAAAATGAAAGGCAACCAGAGGGGAACCTCCTGGAAGTTGCCTTGTTGATTCTTCTTTCAGTTTGTGCATATAGGTAAACGTAGTCCGTCACAGACTAATTCCTGCAGAGGAGCTAATTGTTTGTATGGTTTCATTTTTAAAGACCTCTCAAAAATGCTTCAGACGGCACGCTGATGGATGACAACCAAAATGAGTGGGGTGATGAGGAGACCTTGGACACCAAGAAGTTCAGGGTAAGCTCGCTGCCACATTCCCTTTCTGTGCTCTTTCTGTGCTGCAAGTAGTCGCTGGCCGGGTTTTGCCACGGAAGGAGCAGGACGCTGTGGACAGCAGCAGAGCAGAGGGACCCTCGGGGCCCGGTCTGCTCTGTGCATCGCTGCTACCAGCTTCTTTGCAAACTTGCGTGTGACAAATGCACCTTGGAGACTTGCAGAGCTTCCCACGCTAGAGCTCAGCCCCCTCCTCCTGCCCTGACCTGCGCGCTTTGCTCAGTGCTTGTTTCCCGCTGTTGTCCCTCAGTTTGAGGAGCAGGCAATGCTGCCTGACACGGACGACCAGACGGACCACAGGCAGTGGACCCAGCAGCACCTGGATGCTGCCGACCTGCGCATATCCTCCATGGCGCCCACTCCACCGCAGGGGGAAATCGATGCAGACTGCATGGATGTCAACGTCAGAGGCCCCGGTAAGGTGGACTCCTTTCACTTCTGTGCTGCTTGTCAGCTAATCTAAAATCCTCCCGTACCGCTGGAGATGAGCAGTCCCAGACAGCCCTACCTGTCTCCGTTTCTAGTACGGAGTTGCTGCTAGCTGTTCTGCGTCATGTGGTTGCTGTTATGTGATTTAGAGATAGACCCTGTCACACTTTGCTTTCCATGAGACCTCTTTTGTTTAATCACTGAGATGCAAATTAGAGAATACAGAGTAAGTACCCATAAAATCATCCAGCTTATCTCTCTGCCACTCCTAGATTCCGCTCCTCCCACCAGACTGCACATTTCACAATCTTCTTTTCAGGTTTTTAATTATATTAATAGTTAATAGGCTTTTAAATTATTACAAGCATTTGGTCTTTCCCACATGTGTGAAATTGTCCTCTGAAATAATAAAAATATCTAAGGCTGCACTGTACCGTACTCAAGTTTGCTTTGAGCAACCTTCCTTAGAAATTGCATGTTACATGTTCGCATGCAAGCTAGCAGATGAAATAGGAAAAGCAGTGAGTGGTGAGATACCACTAAGGAATTTCAGATCCATATCAGAGGAAGGATATTCCTGTTTGATGTTTAGAAGCAGTCAGGAACTCAGTCTTGATGCCCCCACGAGAATAAGCATCTATCGCAGGCAGCATCTTGCTGAGCTGCCTGCATTACAGAAGGGTAAGAAGCCTTTTTTCACCGAGTTCCCCTGTGCTTTTCAGATGGCTTCACCCCCCTCATGATCGCCTCGTGCAGCGGAGGAGGGCTGGAGACCGGCAACAGCGAAGAGGAAGACGATGCTCCCGCCGTCATCTCCGATTTCATTTACCAAGGCGCCAGCTTACACAACCAGACTGACCGCACCGGCGAGACCGCCCTTCACCTGGCTGCCAGGTACTCCCGCTCGGACGCTGCCAAGCGCCTGCTGGAAGCCAGCGCCGATGCAAACATCCAGGATAACATGGGCAGGACGCCTCTCCACGCCGCCGTCTCTGCCGATGCCCAAGGAGTCTTCCAGGTAACTGATCCTTTCGCCAGCAGTCGTGGGGTTTTCTGGGGAAGGTTCTGGTGCGACGTGTTGAGTGGGTCACGCAGCTGAGCTTGTCGCAGGGTCTCCAGCTTGCCTTGGCGAGGTGCGGGGTGGGGGTCTTGAAAACTGCAGCCCCTGTTGTATCAGGGCAGGGCGCAGCAAAGCAGCAACCCCGTAGCCGCCTTCGGATGTGCATCCCCAGACTGGGAGCAGGGACTGGAGGCACCAGCCTCTGGAACTGGGGTTGCAGATCTGGGTACCTGGAGTGTCTGCTCTCTGTCCCTCCTAACATTTGCTTTTCCTGCGCTTTGGTCCTTGTTGCGGCAGATCCTGATTAGGAACAGGGCAACCGATCTCGATGCCCGGATGCACGACGGGACCACTCCTCTGATCTTGGCCGCTCGCTTGGCTGTGGAGGGCATGCTGGACGATCTCATCAACTGCCACGCAGACGTCAATGCTGTGGATGATCTAGGTATGCAGGCAACTAAAACGCAGCTCCCTCAGAGGTGGAAGGAAAGAGCTGCTTGCTGTTACTCTTACCACTCCCTAATGCGTGTTGTATTTCATGGTCTTCCTCCGTAGGCAAGTCAGCCCTGCACTGGGCAGCTGCTGTGAATAACGTTGAAGCCGCAGTAGTCCTCCTGAAGAATGGTGCCAACAAGGATATGCAGAACAATAAGGTAGGGGTCTTCTGGGCTGGCATAGGCAAGGAAAGAACCATTTGAGGAGTCTGTTAAAGGGTAATTTTTGCCTAAAGTACAACACTGTCTGGCACTGAGACTGATTTGATTGTTCTGCTGTGAATGAAGCTGTTGGATTTGGCTCAAAGAAGCATTGTGGGATTTGGTCCTACGGGTGATGTTGAGGGGCCCTGCAGTGCTTGGTGAGCAGTATGATGCAGTCTTAGTGTGGCCGTCTACTTGTACGTTCTGGGTCACTTGTAGGGTTCCTGGTTTTATGTCAGCATAAGGACATGGCTCAGCAGCAGCAAAACCTCACCAGAGGAAAGACTATTACCGTCTCTGCTGCCCAGCGTCATGGAGCTCAGGATAGTGTTAGCCAGGAGAATCTGAGAACTTAAACCCTAACCATCTTTGCTGGGTTTCTAGGAGGAGACCCCACTGTTCCTCGCAGCCAGAGAAGGGAGCTATGAAACCGCCAAGGTCCTGCTGGACCATTTTGCCAACCGCGACATCACGGACCACATGGACCGGCTCCCACGGGACATCGCCCAGGAGCGCATGCACCATGACATCGTGAGGCTGCTGGACGAGTACAACCTGGTGCGGAGCCCACCGCTGCACAACGGCCCGTTGGGGGCACCCACGCTGTCCCCACCGCTCTGCTCTCCCAACAGCTACATCGGCAACCTGAAACCTGCCGTCCAGGGCAAGAAGGCCAGGAAGCCGAGTACCAAGGGCCTGGGCTGCAACGGCAAGGATGCCAAAGACCTCAAAGCCCGGAGGAAAAAATCACAAGATGGAAAAGGATGTCTGCTTGACAACTCCAGTGTGTTGTCTCCAGTGGACTCCCTGGAATCGCCCCATGGGTACCTGTCGGATGTTGCCTCTCCTCCGCTGATGACTTCTCCGTTTCAGCAGTCCCCTTCCATGCCTCTGAATCATCTGCCAGGCATGCCTGATGCCCACATGGGCATCAATCACCTCAACATGGCGGGGAAGCAGGATATGGCCATGGGAAACTCCAGCAGGATGGCCTTCGATTCGGTGCCGCCACGTCTCTCTCACCTCCCCGTCTCCAGCCCCAGCACGGTGATGAGCAATGCCCCGATGAATTTCTCCGTCGGCGGAGCGGCCGGTCTGAACGGGCAGTGTGACTGGCTCACCAGGCTGCAGAACGGCATGGTCCAGAATCAGTACAACCCCATGCGAAGCAACATGCAACCAGGGGCGCATCAGCAGACGCAAAACCTTCAGCACGGCATGATGACCTCCCTGCACAACGGCTTGCCCACCACAAGCTTGTCGCAGATGATGAGCTACCAGGCCATGCCCAACACCCGGCTGGCTTCCCAGCCTCACCTGATGCAGAGCCAGCAGCTCCAGCAGATGCAGCAGCAACAGCTCCAGCAGCAAAACTTGCAGCCGCAGCAGCAGCCGCAGCAGCCCCAGCAGCAGCCGCCGCAGCAGCAGCAGCCGCCGCAGCAGCATCACAACCCCAGCTCCAACGCAAGCGGCCACATCGGCCAAAATTTCCTCGGTACCGAGCTGAGCCAGCCCGACATGCAGCCAGTGAGCAGCAGTACCATGGCGGTCCACACCATCCTGCCTCAAGATTCCCAGATGCTGCCCACGTCTCTGCCATCCTCCCTCGCCCAGCCCATGACCACCACGCAGTTTCTAACTCCACCTTCCCAGCACAGTTATTCCTCCCCCTTGGACAACACCCCCAGCCACCAGCTCCAGGTGCCCGACCACCCTTTCCTAACGCCGTCTCCTGAGTCGCCGGACCAGTGGTCCAGCTCGTCTCCTCACTCCAACGTCTCCGACTGGTCCGAGGGCATCTCCAGCCCTCCCACCAGTATGCAGTCACAGATGGGACACATCCCCGAAGCCTTCAAGTAAAAGACGGTGTTTCAGAGACGCTGGTGCTCAGCGGGAGTTAGAAGCTTGAGGGAGATCTTTTTTAAAAGGACATTGGATGCTTTTATTAAAGGATCCTTTTTAAATATGTTTTTATAAAAAAAAAAAGACAAATTAATTCCTTTTTTTTTAGTATTTATTTATGTACTTTTTATTTTACATGAAAACACTGCCTTTTTATTTATATGTTCTATTGTTAAGAACTCAATGTGGGACACCAGTTGTGTTTCGAGAAATCAAAAAAATGAGGTTTTTATAAGACATTCTCTTTTGTTTGGGGGGTTTCATTGTGTTTGATTTGAGAGGAAATGTTTATGTAAAGCTATAAGTAGCCATTTGTGATTCTGAAATGCCATTAATTTATTTTTTTTCTCTTTCAACTCAGAGAAGTGAAAAAGAAAAGGGGAAGGAAAAATTGACTAAAAATACCACTCCTTGGGGCAGGGGGGGAATTAAGTATGGACAGATTTTTGAAATGTACTTTAAAATGTTTCCTTTGCTGTTTTATCTGAGAGGACATTTTATGGTACCAGTCATGAATCTTTGTTTAAATTTCAGTATTATATAGTTGTACATTTGCCTTGATAATAGACATTTTTGTTCTCTCTTGTTTTTATATATATAAAAATATATATATTTAAATGATTTTTATGATCTAAAAAAAATAAAATCAGGATTATAGACCTGTAAGAACAGGTTCTAAGCTAAAAAAAAAAAACCCCTACAAAACACGAATACTGTCCCCCACAAAAAGAAATGCATTTGCCAAACTTTTAAGAGAGCAAGCTCGTAACTGTGGAGTATATCCCAAACCCGTAACTGCAGAGTTTATACACAAAGGAGACTTAATTTTACTTTGACTATCTTTACTGGTTTTTGTTTTTGTGTTTGCATTTGAGTAACTGTTTAAGAAATAAATGCCAATATAAAATTGTAAACTGCATCCTTATTTTAAGGATGGCCTGCCTGTTTTAAAGAAGGCGTGTCTATTAACGCAGACAACCTGAGTGAGAATACCAAGCATTAGAAGGCTGCCACCGCCGAGTGCTCGCCCGTCTCCAGCTCCTCTGGCAGCGCGAGCGCTGCGTGCTCAGCGGAGAGCGCTGCCGGCTTTGTCGGGGTGCTGGACTGGTTAAACAGGAGGGCGACGGACAGCACAGCTGAGTCTGGGCTGGGAAACGTTAACGTTTTGTTCTTGTTAGTCTGGAGTGCTGCATCTTTTTTTATATTGATGTACACTCTTTCTGTGTATCATGTAAAATATAGTATAAGCCTGTGGCAGATTTAATGTTTGTAAATATGTTTTTTTTTTAAAGAAAAGGTGGATTTTGTTTCAAAAATCTAAATAAGCAAGTCTTAAATATATCGTAAATTTATCACCTTATAGAGGTGTTGGAATATCACTCACTCGGGTGCAAAGGCAAGCAGACACCCTAGGACTGGAGATGTGTGGGACAGGCAAATAGAAAGCAGTTAATCACGAAAACCTAAGAAAAGGGTTCCTTTTCCTCGTTCCTTGTTATTAGAACACCAAATAAAATGGGTATTTCTCAAGGCACAGCGCCTTGCTGAGCACTCATCTTAGTTAACATTTCAGACCATTGTTATTGTGACACGCCTAATATGAGTGATAAAAACATCACGCGGTGTTGAATCTTCCTATGTTTTATAAACTAGAGTGTAGTTTAAGAAAAGATATCTTCTGTAATAAAGTTATCTACATGCAAAGTTGTAGTTTGCAAAAATGATGTATTTTTTTTGGTTAACTGATTTGCAATAAATGGTGCTCCTGGGCATCTAGATTTTACTAAAACTGGAACTTTAGTGTTTTTGTTACGGATTGGTTGAAATCTGGGCTTGATACCCACTGTCTTTCAATACTGCAGGGGTTCCTCTCTGCACAGAGGACTGGCACTTTCCTAAGGGCTTTTGCTCTACATTAAAGCTCAGAGCAGGGCTTTGGACAGTGAAACTTTCTCCTTAACTTGTGCAAAGCTCTCACCGATTTGAGATGTCTGGTTTGAGCGAGGCCGGCGGGGCTGTGCCCCGGCAGCCCTTTACCTGGGCTGTGGATGCTCTGATGTCCTCTCAGACCCCTGCCTGAAGGTCAGGATCTAAAAGGGGAAAAGATTAAAAGCTTGATTCAAGCATGTTCACAGCACTGTATTCTGCCACTTTAAAACTTTGCTTTCTGATCAGTTTTTAGGAACATTCTCTGGCTGGTGAGACGGGCAAGGGTAAGAAACCGCCGTGTGCTTTTAATTACAGTGCCTATGGAAACAGAGCCCTCTGTGAGTGGTGTGAAGAGTTATGTATAGAGCTTCCTACTTCACACGCAGCGCGGAGCATATGGCTGGCCTCTCAGATGTGGTGGCTTGCACAGATAGGAGCTGGAAATCCATCCGACGACGCTGCCGAGGGGCTGCGGCACCTGAGGGAAAGTTTCACTAATGCCACTCCGGGCACAAACACGGCGTAGAAACGTTTGCTGACCTTGCTGCACTCAAGATTTTCAAGGTAATTTAATTTAATTCTTTCTCTTCCCCACAGGGACTCTGTAGTCCAAATGCAAAGTCCCCAAATAACTGGATATAAATAGCCAAGCCGTGGAGCTCCTCCCAAATCTGATAAGCCTGGTAACTCCTGGAATGCTGGTATTTTCCACTCCAAAGCCAGGGAGGGAGTGGGCATGTGTGTACATGTAGCCAGTATCCCGCCCCAGACACATTCGGAGCCGCCAGATATTTGCTGTACAACTGGTCAGAAGCTGGTGCTGCAGCAGTGGCGTTTTACGTGCCACCCAGCAGCAGGGAAACGCAGCACCTTCAGAGGGCAGCGAGGCGATGCGACAGTGCGCGCTCCCTGCAAACTCTGCGGAAAGGGGTGTTTTAACTGAGGACAAATCCCTCTTCCCCTGCAAAATGTGGTTCACCAGTGAGAATCTCGTTACCCCTGGAGATGGGCTTCCTGAGACGTGCTCTTCTCCCGACTCGTGTCTCGCTGCATCCCATCTGGGATACGCTGGATGCAGTGTGTCTGCCTTCAGCGCGATTCGCACATGTGCTGTCCATGAATCGCGTCTGGGAACATCCAGCCATGTTCCCACGCAGCCCATCCTTCCAGGCTTCTCCCACACGTACACGTCCCAGCGCTCGTGCCCACAGCTGGCTGCAAGCACGGCATGCTTCCACACTGCCAGTGAGACCGGGAGACGCTCGTGCCAAGGTGAGGCATTAGTAAGACTCTCTCCTATCTGGTCACTCATGGTCAAAGCGGGAATTTGGCCTGGAATCAAATAAAAAAAGAGGGGTTATGAGGATGTGTAAAACGAAGTGATATCGCAGGAGGCAATTAAACACACGCGGCTCATTTAGAAGTGAGAGGCTGCAAAGCACTTAATTTTCCATGAGGATGGGTGAGAGGGACAGAATGAGGAAAAAGGGGGCTAAATACCAGGGAGAGAGGCAAAACAAAAAGGTCTGCACTGGCACATGAATAATAGACTGGCCACAAGGTAGTTCAAACTAGAAGTCAGAAAAGGTTTTCTAAGTAGTAGAGGAGTAAGGATACACAGTTTAGTTTTTAAGCGGCTAGGCCTAGTGACTTTTACATTTATGAAGGCCTCTGGTGACCCACAAACTCCTGCCAGTCCCTAGTTCCTGAGAGGATATGCGAGATGATCCTGGGGTCACAGATCCCCAGCCAGGATCGAGGCAAAGTTAAGGGAGATAAACCGCTGCAGTTTCAAACAACCCCCCGTCCACACTCAGGGCTTTCCCACCAACTCTCTGTCCAGAAGGATTTGCCTTTCCCCAGTTCCTTCCAATCAACACACGTTGTCCAACCACAAGCTCATCTTTACCTCCTGTTGGTAGAGATTCTGGGAGCTGAATTTCAAGCTCTTGCGTCAACAGAAGATGCTGAGGAATGAATGGGTCACGGCAAGCACAGCTGTTTTGGCACTCCAGCTGAAAGAGGCTGAGAAACACTAAAATTACATCCTACGCCAAGGGAAGGGTTCAGAAGGCTTTGCGTAAAACAAGATTAGCACCGAGCTATTCTGATGGCAAGTATGTGGATGCTATGAGGTGCATCTGAACTATTTGTTTACATGCTGGAGGGCTTGTTTTTTTTTTTTTTTTATTGTTTTCATTATTCCTGCTCAATTAGATGGGACATTTAGAAATTGCTACTCTATATTGCTTTTCCCTCCGGGCTATTGGTGTTTGCTCAGAAAGTTGCTAACAGCTGCTTGAACCCTGATTGCCGAATTGTTACTGCAGCTCCAATCACCCCCTTAAGAATGTACAAAAGGAGCCAAATCCAGCTAAGGTGTAGCCTCTCAGGAATTACACATGGGTCAATGTGGCTGGGGTAGTTTGAATAATCACAGCAACTACATGAGGAAATAAATAAAGCTTCGAGTTGGCTAACCTGACACACGGTATCGATACTCATAAAAGAAACTCTCCTTTAGCCATTTTCCCTGTTTCTGAACTCAGAAAATGATCCTTTTGACAGCCAGCTGCTGGGGCAGGGCTGTTTATGGTTGCCTGCAGCCTGAAGACAAATAAATTACCAGAACCTAATGGGAAAAGGTGATTATCATTTGTCTTGTACCCCAAGTAAGCTGATGAAGCAGGAGAGAAGGACGCAGGCTGTCCTCTTCCCACCAGCAAGCCTTTTTGTTTGTAATGGGTCACTCTCGAGTCCAGACCTGGCTGCGTTTGCTGAGCACAGCAAATCAGTCTGAAAGCTTCAGGGTGAAAAGGAATTTAACGTCTTCATGTGGCAATTCTTTATAATCACAGACTTCTTGGGAGAACAGCAAAGGTGAGAGCCTTTAGTGTTAGTGTTTGCATTTTGTACGTATGTGTGTAGATGCACAAGAGGAGGGTTAGATCTGTAGTGTAAATATTTGGCTATAGATACAGATGTAAGCTGTTGATGGTATTTACGGAATACGTATGTATTTTTAAAAAGCCAATCAGGCTAATTAAGATCACGTTTCCTCAGATTACACCTGTTGGGGGAAGTATCAAGGGAGGACCAGGGCTTTATCTGCAATTCATGGTTCTGTAGGGAAATTGTATTCGACAGGCTGGTTTATAAGAACGTTCCTACAAAAGAGGGAGATGAAAGGCACTTTACAAATCACAGCCCTGCCTCTGGTTCCCACACCAGCATCAAAGTGCTGCTTCCCCTGCTCGGACTGGGCTTTGAGGATATTACCCTGCTTTAATGATCAAGCGTGCAGAAACAGCTCTTGTGCTGATAATGACCCTTGATTAAGATGTTTGTTTAGGTCGCCTGTATTTTCCCCTCCAAAGCTTGTTGTGGGGTGCAGAGTGTGACAATATCGGCAGAGCGGCCACCGCCGGTGTACAAACTGCCAAATGAGCTACATCCTTCTTGCATTTGAATGGGGACTCCCCCTTCAAAGCTTAGTGTTTGCGTGTAATAGACCCTTAGAGCAGAGCAGGAACACAGAGCAGGGTTAAAATCTTCAGACTTGCACATAACTCTTTGATATCATGCTATGATCTTGCCTAAAAAAAAAAAAAAACACCACCCAAACATACACTTCTCTGGAGAAGTGCTTTTATGAGCCTTTCAGTTAACGCATCCCAGGGATAGCTGCGTGCAGCAGGGCCGAACCCAGGCATCCGCCGCGCTCCAGCGCTGGGACACTTGTACAGCAGGCTTCCAAGGGTTTGCGCGATTCCTATCCCTTCACGCCATTCCTGTCCCTTCACAGGACCAAGCCCCCGTGGACCTGCGGGACAGGGACCTCGCTCTGCAGCAAGTAACAGTTCCTTACATTTGCGTCTCCCTCATAAACCGTCCCCCAATTTTGACTCGTTCCCAGCTCCACCGACCCGGGGCAGCCTCCCGCACCGCCCTGCTCCCTCGCCTCCCTCCAGATCCCTCTGCCCTCAGCTCCCGCCCCGACCGGGACGGGCCCAGGCTGCAGCCCGCCGCGCAGGCCTGCGGGGGCCGGGCCTGGGCCTGGCGGCGCTCTGTCCCGCCCTGGCGGCCGCCGTCGCCACTGCACCCTCCCCGGGAAAGGCGGGGGCTCGGAAGGCCCCGGTGGGCGCCCGGCCGGGCAGCGCCCCGCTGTGACAGGCGGCTGCCTGAGGAGACCGGGACCCTCACGGGGGCCGCGCTCCGCCAAACCGCGGCCGGTGGCAGCGAGGCCCATGGCGGGCAGGGCCCGTCGGGGAGAAGGGGCCCCTCGGCACCCCCGATCCCGCCGAGCGGAGCCGGGAACGCGCAAAGATCGAACCGCACCGGCAGCCGCCCCAGCCGGGACTCGAACCCCTGACCCCCCGAGTCGGCAGCCGCACTGCGCCTGCGCTAAGCTGGGGGAAAGAGAAACACAAACAAGCGCACGCGCGCCGGCGGGCCCCCGCACGCGCCGTGACGTCGTCGCGCGACGCGGTGTGACACGTCGGCGGCGGCGGCGGAACTGCCAGCCGGATGTTCCAAGATGGCGGCGGAGGGGGCCGGTGCTGCGGCCGTGAGGGGGGGCGGCACCCGGTGCTGACGGGCCTCCGTCGCTGCGAGGGGGGGTTACCAGGTACCGCGGGGCTGAGGGAAGGGGCGCGCCGGGCCGGGGGTAGCCGGAGGGGCGGGGACCCCGGGCGGGCTGCCTGAGGAGCGGCAGGGCCCGAGGTGCGGGCCCCGGGGCTGGCGGCGGCCGGTACCCCGCTGTGTGCGGCTGGAGCTGCCCGGCGCCTCAGCGCGGGTGGGGGCCTCAGGGCGGCGGCAGCCCCTGGCCCCGGTTGGGGCAGGTTGAGGTGGCGCAAGGAGGGGCGAAGCGGCGGAGCGCTGCCGCAGTCCGCGGGGCTGTGCTGCCGGAGCGTCGTTCCTGCAGGATTTGGGGTGTCCTGGGCCTCCGGAGCGTCGTTCCTGCAGGATTTGGGGTGTCCTGGGCCTCCGGGAGTGCTCCGCGGGGACAGGAGCACGCACTGCAGGCCTCCCAAATAATATTGTGTGGGGTGGGGGACAGAAGGAGAGATCCTGCGGTCAAAACTATCGCCAGGCGTTTGTTACCGTGTGTTCCCTTTGACATACTTCTTGCAACTCAGGGTTTTTTCGAGCTGTCAGGTGCCGTAGGTCTGTGCTTTACTGGAGCAGCAACTGGTGCTGACTCAGGTGTACAGTCTCCTGAAGGTGTTCAGGACCTGGTACTCGGTCTCCCCTGCAAAGGGAATGGAAATGCTTTATGCTGCTGCTGCCCGTGGATCATATGAAGCGCTCTGCTTTTGCTTCCCAGAGAGCTCTTTTTGCTGAATAACATTTGTAACTATGGTTGTCATTTATGAGAAAGCCGGTAGGAAGCTGTCAGCAGTGCTCAAGGTGTACAGTGTGTTCAGTCTGAGTGTCACCCACATGTGTGCAGATGTGCAGCTGTCTGCATAGAAAAAGATTCTGAAAAACTGGTGTCCCAGAGACTGATTCTAAAGCTGCAGATCTCATTTTCCAGCTATGCTTGTCTTTGGGACTGCAGCGGGGTTTTTTTATTCCCTTTGTTCTTGTTTTTGGGTGTCTGTGTATGTGAACGTGTTACTTATTGTTTGGTACATGCACATGTGTGTGCAAACACACGTGTGTGTATATGTATATAGGCACACATGCAAATAAATAGTGGTACTCTGTAACCTGCTTTGTGGCAATACTTCTTGTTTTAGAGTAATTTATTTAGCTTATGTCCCTTGGAGATAGGATTAAATTAATTCCCCCCAAGTAAATTATTCCTTCATGCAGATTAGTTTTCTCAGAGGAGTTTAAAACTAATCATGGCTATAGAGCTCGTCAGGTGAGATTTATTGATGGCCTCGTCTAGAGGGTAGTTTTTTGTTTTTTTTTTTTTTTATTCCCTCTTTGGTAACATTTTCTTGGCACGTCTGGAAACACCTTCTGCAATTATTATTTCTGGTGACTAATGTTTAGCAGGCTGCTCTGCATTATCTATTAGTAAACCTGCTGAAAAGTTAAGAATTTCCAGACTAGATAAAGCAGAGGTGGATCACCCTTAACTTATGTAGTTATTTCTCATTTATAAGTTTCTTAAAATCAGCATTTTTAGTACTGGGCTGGGGGCAGGGAGGGTCAGTATCACTGAGCTGTTATCTTCTGTTTAAATTACCTGACATGGGCACATTCATTGTATTTGGACTTAATTCTTCAAATCTTGCGTGCTTTTACTACTGTGTGCAGTCTGTTAATATTAACTTTCCTTCTGTAAGGAATCCGATACCCTCGCACTGAACTTCTGTAATGCAACATTAGCGATCTTGTTATGGGAATGGCAAGCCAGCACTTCAGAGTAGAACTCTACACTTAATTAGCTGATTACTGGTGCTGGTTGTTACCAAAAAAATGTGGTAAAGTATTAGGATTTTTTCTTTGTGCACATCTGATAAGCACCGTAAGGAGTGAAGTCCACATTAGAAATTTGGAAGTGGGTATTTAAATTACAAAAACTTAAAAGCTTTTCTGCTCAATTGTGTTTCAGAAACAGCTTTTCTATTAAGAACAGAATTGTGAGGTAGATACCAACATTTTTTTTTTTTTCAGTTAAGTTAGCGCTTTCCAGGAAGTAACTGTCTAGGCACATGTTTTAATTCTCTTTTTTCCCTCCTCACTTTGCAGTATATTGCATAAAAACACTAGTTTATTTGGAGGGGAGGGAGGAGGTTTTGCAATTGAGGTTAATACAGTAAAGAACAGGATGAAAAATAAATGGGGATGTCCAGAACAGCCTGGGCTTTCTTAAGCATGTGGAAACTGAGGTGAGGGTTAGGCAGGGTTCCCTGGTAACGTGCTTGGCAGCAAGCGTGGTCAGCTGGAAAACCTTCACCTCAGCATCGTAATAGGAGAAAAGATTGCAAAGCACTGAAACCTTCTTGTAAATATTTCTTGGTAGGAATTCAACGGGCAGCTGTGTTTTAAAAAGAATATTGAAGGCAAATACAAGTAATGCTTGAAACTAGTGAAGCTTTCTATGTAATGCTTTTCTGTTGAAGTCAGTTTCTGGTCTTCTTTCCTATTTTAACAAAACACAAATTTTAACAAATTTACAAAGCCTTACCTTAAGATATGGCTATGAAGAAGATGGGTATGGGGGAGAAATTGAGAATTGTCTCTGTTGACCGGTATTTCAGGCCCTCTGAGAGAGGGACCTGGGTTGTACATAGGACTGTTGGATTCTGCAGTGGTGACTAGAGGAGATTTTTCCCAAGGGTAAATTTTACTAATATCTGATAAAGTCTGTGTGGATCATGCTCTAGTACACATCAGCATGCTTTTTATTGGATTTTTTTAGCCGTTATGAAATACTTGTAGCTGTGCAGTGTTCACTCAGTGTGTATTTTTGTTACCCAGAAACCAGAAGTGTTCTGCATTTGAACTTCTCTATAGCTTTTAAAATTTTGGCTTGATTATAAACATCTGACTTTTCTGGCTTCCCATTTTTTTTTCTGACAAGATGCTGAATCTTCAAAAAAAAAAAAACCCAAACAAAGAAAACAACACCACCAACAAAAAAAAAAACTCTAAAAATTGCACAGCTTTTATCAGTATTCTATAAACAGAAGTGCATCTGGTATGAAACAGTTGCCATGAGTACTTCACGCTACGCAATATAACCATATTTGTTATGTACTATTAGAAAACAAGACTGTCACGTGTTGCTAAAGCTTCACTGAGCTGAACTGAACAAGTGCTGAAGAACAACTCTGGCTTTGTCAGCTTCCCTCCTCCCCACACTGTTAAGAGGTGATAAAATTGAAAAATACATGCTGCTGATTAATTTACAGAACTTCCTGTGTACCAAATTCCTCGCTGGTATTGTTTGGAGTTCTTGCTGGCAGAGTTGGAATACTTCTGTGCCTGTCTTTTCCACCCTGAAATATAGCTGTAACTCTGATACTGTGCCAAAGTCTCGCCAGTGTTAAAGCGAGAACATTGATTAATTAATAGGTGGGGGGAGTTGATTGTCTTTTCTGTTCTTAAATGCAGTTTTACTGTTATGCAGCATTCATCTAGAAGAGAGAATATTTGTGATGAAAACCCTGTTGCCTTTTTCAAAATAAATAACACTGCTGTCCTACACAATGTTCTCTTTCTTAAAACAAGAATGTACTGTGTTCTGTTGAGGGGAATGACATCTGATGAATCCTTTCCTGAGGTGCTCACTTCTCATCTTACCTGTAAAAAGGTCCATTCACACTGAGCAATAGTGCAACAGAGCTGAAGATTGTCTCTAACAGGATCAGAGTCAGATAATGATTTCTCAACTCTTTATAATTAAATTGAGCTTGCTGTAGTGCTTGCAGGCTCTATTGTAGGCTGACTGCTGCTGTGTCTTGTCTATGATGCATGCTTCTGCTTAAAGCAAATTTGGGGACATGCAACAGTGTAATACCGTTGGTGCTTTAACAGTCTGAGATTTTAACATTTGTGCAAGACTGAACTGTGTTTAATTACTCTTACTTGGAGCTATTTGTTTAATACAGTTGTTAAATAATGTGCGTTGTTACCACACGGCTTTAAACTTCGTTAATACTGGACTTGGATTTAGAAATACAATGTTAGGTGTAAATTTCTTATGCATTTATGGAGGAGACAGAGATATTTTCTACTTCAAGTTCTTTGAGTAATTTTGTTTCTGAAATAAAAATTGCTTAAGTGCTGTAGATATTGTGAGAAAGGAAACTAACTTTTTATCTGTTTTGCCTTCACAGAGAAGAAGAAGGAATCTGTCTACGGCATCCACTCCTAGTTTGTCATCTAGCGTCTGACCCTGCTAGAAGGCCGTCATGCAGCAGCCTCCACAGACTGTTCCAGCGGGAGCGGCAGCTCCTCCTCCTGCGGGCGTTGCTCGGAACATGTACTGGAGAAACACCTCGCTCAGTAAACGAGCAAACGCAACGGCTGCCCCAGTGCAGCCTGTGACAGACCCTTTTGCATTTGGCAGACAAACTCCACAGGGTCCCCCTTTAGATAATCCATCCAAGGGCAATGCGTTGGTTACACAAGGTTCTTCCCCAGCGGTGTTTCCGCAGCCTGCCGTTATGCATACTTCACCGTCACATGCAGGGGACAATCCTCATGGACCACATACATCTTTATCAGCTCCTGTATCTCAACCAGGAATAAATACCAGTACGTTTTCTAATGTTCCAATTCCTTCACCGTCCCCGGGATACGTTATAAATAGTACTACAGAAGTGCATCCAAATGCAGATCTTGGACTCCGTGGGCCTGCAGTACCATCGCATTATAATACAGGAGCAGGAGTTGAAAATTCTTTCAGTGTG
Source organism: Chlamydotis macqueenii (assembly GCF_036417535.1). Taxonomy (NCBI): domain Eukaryota; kingdom Metazoa; phylum Chordata; class Aves; order Otidiformes; family Otididae; genus Chlamydotis; species Chlamydotis macqueenii. The sequence continues at coordinate 3,448,352 of NC_141575.1, read as the reverse complement.
CATCCTGGAGTGGTGTCTGCATCAAACAAACCTGGAGGTAGACAAGGTGTTAGTAGAGATTCAAACGATGTTCCTTCAGGACCCAACACGGCAGCACTCTTCCCTCCACCTCCGCAGCCTGTGTCTCAGTGGAGGCCTGTTCAAGGTAACCTGCAGTCTCCAGTTCGAAATTTTGTGCCCTATCCTGAGCCATCTTCTCAGGCTGACGTTCGTAACATGTCTCAGTCTTCTGTTAGCACTTCTCATCCTCCTCCACAGGCAAGTTTACAGCATGGTCCTGTACACCAAGGTATTCCACAAAATATTATGCAAGCGCCTTTATCCGTTGGTTGTGAAAAGAATGGGCAAAATGGCTCTAATAGCAGCCATCACATGAACAGCATCCAGCCTGGAAATGTGTTTAGGCAGAACACAGAAATGACTAACGCTTGGTTAAGTCAGCCATACCAGGAACAGTTTTACCCACAGCCACCATTGCAAGACTCCGGTTTTCTCATTCCCACAGCTCAGGAAAATCACCCCAAAAACCAGTCTGCAGACATGTCTGAAACATCAAATAGACCTGTTCCCACAGACAGAGATTCAGGAACGCTCTCCATGTTTTTCAAAGGGGATGAGGCAGAAAATGAAGAAATACTTTCATCTGAAAAAAATTACAGAGTTGAGAAAACGGAGTTTGATGCTTGTCAGCCAAATTCAGCATCCTTCTATCACCAACCAGTGCATCCCCAGCGAATTGCAACTAATGTTCTCTCTCAGGCGCAGATGGGCACAGGTTTGGCCAATGAGATGGTACAAAAAGGAATGGATGTCCAGTACTTCCCTAAAATTGTAAGTCAGCAGGAGATGCAGGCTGCTAAGCACTCTCTGTTTGGTAGTGATGACAAGGCACGTATGGGTGACATGTCGGGGAATGGTGGGTCACAGTATGAAAATGTTGAGAACCTGGAGTGCATTCAGAATCAAGAAGTGCTGCCAAGTGAACCACAGAATGTCAACGCTTCATCCCCTGCCACTGGTCCTGATCTGTACAGATATGGATCCTTTCCGGGTCAGATGCTTCCAAAGAATGCTGTTGTGAGCCATGCTGAAGGAGGACCAAATTTGGAGGCACCTGATTCGTTACCTCATCCTGTCCGACCAGATAGTGTATCTTCAAACTACAGCAACATTAGCCATAGGAGCGCTTCTAGCTCAGCAAGACCTCAAGAGCAGGTTGGTACGTTTATTCAGCAAGAAAGTGGGAAGCCTGATGAAGAGCCTTCTGCCAGCTTCTTTAAACAGATTGACTCCTCTCCTTTGGGAGGCGATTCAAGCGAGCTAAACCTGGGCAAGAACTACCATGGTAATCTATCCCAGCCTCCAACTCCAAGTCCTCCTAAGCCTACAGGAGTATTTCAGACAAGTGCAAATAGTTCTTTCGAACCTGTGAGGTCCCATGGAGTTGGTATAAAACCTCCAGAGATTGACCAAGCAAAGATGGTGGTTGAATTAAGAGAGAACCACTCAAACCAAAAGAACATCAAGAAGAATACAGCTATGCCGGCTGCATCCCCGGGCAATCTTGAACAGCCACCAGATAATCTGGAAACTATTTTCATGCCTCAGGTACACCCACTGCCTCTTGCAGTCACTGGTGATGCTGGAAATATATTGCACTCTGGACCCGTTATGGAAAACATACAGTCTGAGAGAAGGTCCTTAACAAGAGCTCAGGGAGCAGTTAAGAAGTGTGATAGCCCAGCAACAACTTTGTGGGCTCATAATGAGTTACCTAATTTTGGGGGAAATGTTCTTCTAGCTCCTGCTGCTCCTGCAGTGTACGTACCTGCCAAGCAAACTGTAGAAGTTATTCAGCCACCAGAAGAAGGTCTGTCTAATCAGCAGCCAAGTAAACCAGGGACTATTGCTGTGCAGCTTACCCAAGATGGAAATATATCCTCTGAAAATCTTGAGAATCCTCCCAAAATGGGAGAAGAGGAGGCACTTCAGTCCCAGGCAAGTTCTGGTTATGCAAGTTTGTTGTCTTCTCCACCTACAGAGTCTTTGCAAAATCACCCTATCCTGATTTCTCAGCCTAATCAAAGCTATAACTTGGCTCAGCCAATTAATTTTTCTATTTCTCTATCTAATCAGCTGAGTAGCAATGAAAACAATCAGGCAATGAAGGACTCTGGGGTTGGGGACAAGCCTGCAATGAGTCCCCAAACTTCACATGCTGGTGGGATCATTTCTGGGGAAAACATGCCATTACCTGTGATGCAGGTTGGATCTCTGTTAGTTAATACACTTCCAAATACTAATCTGTTAAAACATAATTTATTACAAAGTCCTCTTAATTCCTCTGATACTGCTTCTAATCAGCCTGCAAACTTGCTTATGAAAACTCCGCTTAATTTGGCTCCAGAAGGGCAAAAGAATGTTAATATGGAAGGTTTTGTTCCTGAATTTGCTAGCAAGCCAGGGCCTAACTCATCTGCTTCTCCTGGAACGAATCTCCCCAGTGGAAGTGCAAGTGCACTAGCCCCTCTTGTTAATTCTGTAGTGCAAGCTAGTAATTCTGCAACTCATTCAAATAGCAAAGAAGAAGCTGCTGGAGTGCTCGACTTCACAGTATCACGGACGTTGGAGAAAAGCAGTGCAAGTAATTCTGTACAGGTGCATAATCAGTCACTTTCTGGCGACCCAGTATATCCTCAACAGTCAGCTGGCAGTGCCGGTCAGGTGGGTCCTGAGATGCGTGACAAACAACATTTCTATCAACAGGTGACAAAAGATGTACAGCATCAGGCTGTGTCAGACAGAGCTGTACCGGGAGCATTGCCATCCCAACCGCAAATGCAAGCAGCTCAAATGCAGCAACCAACACCTTCTGGGCTGTCCTCAGTTCCTTCAAACTACCAGATTGCCGCAGGGACTAAAGGCATGCAGGCGTCACAGCAGCATGAGAACCAGATGCTGAGTAGCCGACCTCAATCTGTGGGTCCCCAAGAGGCAAGTTCAGCACAGCTGACTGCAAGGTATGATCACACGAGTCCTGATAAGCAACCAGCGTCTGAACAGCCAGCGAGTGCTCCAGCTTCCACAGCCCCTGCCACCACCATCAGTCAGTCAGTCATGCCAAATGCGCAACAAGACCTGCAGCGTCCATCCCTGCCACCGACTCCTCAGGATGCCTTTGGTCCGCCCCAGAACCCTTACTACTACTATAGGCATCCTTACGATGCCTACCAGCCTCCGTATCCACCACCTTATCCTCCTGCAGACCCCAGAACAGCAGCTCATCTTTATTACACGGTAAGTTTTTATTTTTCCCTTCCTCCCCCCACTCAGTATATGTAAGTAATTTTCGTCTTTGAATTATGACTTTAAACAGTTGTGTCATTATCAACATTCAGCGTAGCATTCATGTTAAGTATTGAATCTAGGGAAAATCCAGACGGCAGTAACCAAACTTACATTACAAAGGTTATAAAAACTTAAAGTAGTTGCTAATGCCAGTTCCAGTTGGCACGGATGTCAGCTGATAGCAATTTATTTGGTTCTTTGGAAAAAGTTGGCAGTTATAACTGTCTTAGCTGCCCAGGTGTTCAAATTTGGTTCCCATCTGCTGCCTGAATTATTGACAGTTTAGCAGAGTGGCCAGCATAGTGCTTGAACTGCCTCTAGTCCAGATGTAAAGTTTTTTTCCTTAAGTTTAGGATATTAATAGACTTGAATTTAACTACCCACAGCAGGTATCGAAAGCTGTCTATTGATCTGTATCTCTTCAGGTATCTCAGCTGTGGTGTATGGTGATTCATTTGTTTTTAAAGGTCTGTTCTTGGAGGTGGGAAGCCTCTCACCTTACATGTTAATCTCTTTTTTTTCCTAGGAGGATAGCTACGGACAGTATGACCTGCGGTACAGACACTACGATAGCACCAGCACTGCTTATATGGAGCCTGGGAGCTATCGGTATTCAGAGCCTGAACGTCCCAGTTCCAGAGCTAGTCACTGCTCTGACAGGCCGCCTTCTAGGTATGCGGTTCCTAAACTGCGTAAAGATCTCATGTACCCTGAAGCAGTGAGTGTAACAATGCCTGTTGAAGTTTTATAGCATAAGCTGCAGTGAGGAAGTTCAAAAACTCATTGTCTGCTGCCGTAGGAACGGATGGTATCACATGCCACATCTGAAAGGGATACGATTCCTCAGTCTTCTCTGTTGCTAAAGCCTTATTAGCCCTTTCATTCAGTTCTCTGGGCGGTTGTTGGTGTTCCTGCTAGGCAGGAAGTCACTGTGGTGGACTCAGTGCTGAGGTTAGCTCTTTTCCACGTGTGGTGTGAGAGACCAGTGTAGGCCGTGGGTTTGTTCATCAACACTGGGTTAGTTTCTGACTGGCACTCAGGCAGTGGCCCCTGGTCTGTCAATAAATGGCACTTTTGTGCATTGTTTCTGGGATTTGCCTTGCAAGCGTAGCAGTACGTGTGGCCTACTGATACACGGTGTTTCAGATGTGCAGAAGAGAGATGATGAATCAAGTGAAAACGTCCTGCTGCTGTGGGCATGTTTCACCCACTAATTTCACTACCGGTTTTGATGCAGGTAGCACATGAACTAGGGTCTTTCTGATTATATTAAATTTAAAAACTGGAGAAGGAAACAATGTGTTCAGATGCTACTTGCATATATTAAATAAAAAGCAGAAATGAAATATCTAGTATTTTTCAAGCAAGCAGCAGCGAATTACCTTCCAGGGATTACTGCTTTCTGATGGTTATTGCATAAGCGATTTGTATGAGCTTCAAGAATGTTACTGTTGTATTACCTGGTGAGTGGATTTACAGGTTTCCAAGAGAGAACTGCAGTTATCTGTCTGGAAATTGTGAAACCCTCTGTAGTATTTGTCTGTTGTTGTTGGTACTTCAGTCATGGAGCAGTCTTCAAATTAAAAACATTTGGCATTTTGCTTACCACCTCCAGAAGATTATAGTAGGTGTATCTTGGCTTTGAGGAGTACAAAACAATGGCTGTAGCTGCATGTGATAACTTTTATCATCATCTTAAGTGAATCTAAGTGCACTGTGAGATCTTGTAATGAGATAATAACCTCTAGTAGCTCTTCCTGGTGTGTACTCTTCTCATGTACTATTTTTGTAAGAGGTTGCAGTTCCTACAGGTGGCATTGGGCAAATCGAAGCCTGTTAGGAGTAGTTCTGTCAGTGTTATGCGTGATGTGACGGTGCAGTCGGCTGTGGACTGTGGTGTGGTCCTGCAGGACAGCAGAGCCGAAGAGTGGCACTGTCAGTGTGACAGCGTGTCTGAAACGTGCCCTTAATGTACCAGTATTGATGATGCAGCGTTGTAAATTTTGTTTGTGGAGGGGAATAACATCTTTCTGAAGGAGACTGAGAAGATTGGTTGGGTGGATAAACCTGATCTGATAAGATCAAATCTCCTCCTCTGCAGAGGTAGATGCTGCGTTAGCAGACTTCCCACGGGTTCCAGGGAGGAGCGTCACTCGACTTGCTTGGGTACTCTGGAGTTTGCACTATCGGTTGTATGATCAGTTGTAGAGGAGCGTGAAAGTTCCCATCATTCCACATTGGCATTAATTATTTTTACCTCCTGTGTGTGTACCTCTGTGTTTGTGAGTGTATACGTGTGTATATACAGATGTGTAGATATAAGCATACATGTATATGCATGTGTGTGCATGCACGTATACGTAGACACACTACATTTTTCATCTAACATTCTTCTTTTAGCTTTTTTCAGAAATTGTGAGATGGTGTCCTAAAAATGGCATATAATAAAGGCTCATGACTTTTCAAGTAACAACCACGTATTTCTTTTTCCATCAGAAGTATTCTAGTTATCTTTTGTACATGCACTGACTCTTACTTTGTGTTGGTTTTAGTCAGGGTCTTGTGCTTGTTCTGTTAGTTTGGACAATCAATATTCTAACATGGGCTCTGTAAATTAGTATTTTCTTCTATTCAATCCTCTCTATTTGCTCAAATGAAAACCAAGCCTTTCCTGCTTGCTGCTGACCATCCAAGCCTACTGAGAAGCGTAATAATCTAGCAGATGCCTGGAATTAGTTGTGTAGTGGTGTGTTATGTTACAATTGCATCTCAATGCTATCTCATTTATTCACTGAAGTATTAAATGTAAGGATGTGCTAACACTCAGAACATTGCTACATCTACTGAAAAGCTGAGATTGAGAAACAGACTGAGTGCAGAATGAGAATAAAGCCTGGGGATTATGGTAGGGCTAGCCCTGACAGGTTAGTGTTCTGTGAGCTTGCCAGCCATAGACTGGCATCAGCTCCACGTTGGACAAGGTGATAGAATATTGAGTTCTTTGGCCAGATACCCAAAGCAAGATCTAGTGCGTTTTGATTTTGTTTGCTTTCTGACTGTGTTTGACATTGGTGACAGATGCCACAATGGCAGCCTCGGAGGCGGAAACCCTCTGTTCAGAATTATCTATGAGAGTGCTAGTTCACATCCTGACCCATTTGCATGACCTCTTCTCCAGACTGTAATCCTCTTCTCATCACCATAAGATGTATAACAAAACACTGGTAAAGTTGAGGGAGCAGTTGTTTCATTACTTGTTAAGTTAGTCACTTCTCTGAGACAGTTCAAAGGATGCTAATTATAAAAGTAGTTTTAGTGATTAATTGTCTGTAAGTAGTTAAACTTATCACCAAAGCAGTTTACAAAAATCACTAAATTATTTTATAGTAAGGGCTGTCAGCTTTTTCTGGCACCCAACAATTTAGTAATATATTGGTTTGTAAAGTCTCGATTTTATGATTCTTTGATTTCAAATAAATGCATTATTTTAAATAAGAAATTCTACCCAATCAGTTGTGGCATATAGTTCTTCATCTCTCCTGCTGACTTTAGAAGAGATTGAAGGAGGAATAATAACTTGTTATACCTACGCACTTTCTTTCAGGCAAGGGTATACTGAAGATTATTATGCAAAAAGTGGATGGAGTGATTATTACCCAGGCTATTACCCAAACTCGTATGATTATGGAGGTAAGGTCAAAATGAACTCTGACTTTTTCTATTAAAAATTGCAGATTTAAACAAAAATTTGTGGGGAAGAGGAACTTGAAGATCAGAGAATTATTATACTTTTTCGTATTAATAAGACTGATACCCTTTCCGCAAACAACGTGAATGAAGTTATACTTGCTGAAAATAGATCTTTGGACCCACTTCAGTTCTTAATACCACACCATCCTTCCTGTGTGTTTTTTATTCAGTAGAAGTAGTAAATAGAAAATAAATTAAATTCTTTCCTCACTACCACCCTTCAGTTTGCCTTTCCATTGTGAAAGCACACCATTGTTAGTCTACAGAATAGTTTTCTTCAATGTGTTGCAAGCCTGTCATTCACTGGGGTGTATGCTGGGCCTGTAACCTGCAGGCAGACTTCTAAAGTAGATGTTAGGTGGGTGTAAACAGAAATTGACTCATGAGTAGAGTTTGGTTTTGTCTGTAGTTATCTGAATGTTCACAGAGACATACTGGCGTTGGTAATCTCAACGTAATTGCTTGTATAGTGCCTGGGAGGATTTTAAGCAATGTCTGTCCGGATCCTGAGACATTTAATATGATACTCTGAAGACTGAACGCAGAGATTCTGTTGATGCTTGTTGAGTTATTATCATGTTAAAGTTAGGAGAAAAGATCTATCTGTCTGATGGCAAACACCAGCCCTTCAACAGGATCTAGCTAACTATAATGTTTCTCTGAAAGGTGTGAAATTGTTTGTGGTTTGTTTTTTTTTTTTTAGTTTTGCTTGTTTGTTTTAAACTAAAAATGAGTGGACATACTTATGTAGCTTTAAGTACATAATTTTGGTTTTGCTGTATGCTTCAGGACCAATTCAGCATGTAATTGAAGAGAAAGGAGTAGAAAAACGTTACAGGCAACAGCTTCCAGTACCTAAACCATGTCTTTTTGCTTTCCAAAGATCCAAGTCGCTGGGAACGTTACTCATCAGCATATGACCCCAGATACAGAGATCATAGAAGTTACGATCAGAGGTATTGGTATGATGCTGAGCACAACCCTTACCAGAAGAGAGAGGGGTATCCGTATGGCAACAGGTTTGTCCGTTCAATCTGTGTTCTCTCAGTGCTCTTTCCAGATCTAGGGCAGCATGGGGCCTAGGTGCTGATGGCCATCAGAGAACTGGTGTGTGTGTCTGAGTGAAGGCAGAGAATCTGGTATTGGTTTCTTCAGGGCCGAGTCCCCCATAGTCAAATGTGTCACCAGAAAATTAAGTTATGGCAGTAAGTGTTAAGGCAGAGACCGAGGCTTTACTTGTGCACTAACAGAAATACTGCTGTGTTTGCTGAAGGTCTGCCACAAAGCCTTCAAAATTTATGAACTGTTGTGATAGTCATACCAGGACCAGTAGGATTTGTTTTCAGGTCAGGGGAACATTCGGTGGGTTTTCCTGGAACAGACTCTGAGTATGATGTTGGTCTTGATCTTGAATATTCTGGAGTAACTTCTTGAAGAAATGTCAGTTTGTTTACTGTAATAAAAACCTCAATGTAGGAAGCAGTCTAAAAGCTGTTCTGAAGTTAGGAACCGTTTTCTTCTTGACAAGTGTGCAGTGAAGTCGCTTCGCTCAGGGATATGAGTGGCTATGTTCATTTTTGCTTTGAATATTTCTTTGGTCTTCAGACATGACCGATATGAAGATAACTGGAGATACGATCCTCGTTTTACTGGAAGTTTCGATGATGAATCTGAACCCCATAGAGATCCTTATGGTGATGAGTTTGATAGACGCAGTGTCCACAGTGAACATTCCGGTCATAGTCTCCGTAGCTCCCGCAGTCTTCACAGTCACCAGAGTAGTTTCAGCTCTCGCTCTCAACAAGTGAGTTTCAAATGATCGTATCAAGTATTATTTCAGCTTAGTTGAGTCTTTCTCTATGTTAGGGGTGGATGGAACATTAGAAATATGGAAATATTTCTGGGTTTAGCTTGGGAAATATATATTTTGAAAACTTCTATTGTGTAAGTTAAGACTATTTTGTATTATAGTTTTGAACTTAATATTTATCACAGTTGTCAAGAGAACTTTAATCAAAATCAGCACTCAGCTGTGCAGGTTGCCACACGCACAGAAATGGAAAATTTCCTCTGCTGAATCCATTTGCTGTTTGTGAGAACTTTGCCCTTGCTGTGCTTGGCTGTAGTTGATAATGTGTCTGGCTTCAGTGTTACGTCATTTTTCTCATCACAAGCATGAATGCTATTACTGAACTTGGGATCTGATCAAAGACTAACTCCATATTTGTATGATGCTATTTTAACTTTAAAAGCAAAAACCAAATCTAACTGATTACTCATCTGCTTATGCCGTAAGTACAAATACCTGAAAAACGCAGAGAGTTGAGTAATTTTTGAAGTACAATCTTTGCTAGTGGATTGTATTGCTTTTGCTGTAGTCTCGTGTTGGTTCATCATGCTTCTTGGAAGTTTTGCAGTCTGAACTCCAGTTCATTTAGTAGCATTGAAGGTAGTGCTGGAGATCATTTAGGCATTAATCTTTAAGCACCTGAAGTAATTTAGGTATTCCTCAGGTTTAATCAGTTGAGATTTTCTGTGTTATGGCAGAAGTAAACATTGATTCTGATCTGTGGTCGCTGATAAAGCAACACTTGAACCTGTAACTCATTCTGTAATGTTTTCACACAAGCATGTAGCTGTTCTGTCATGAGAGAGCTGAACATACTTGGATGTGAACAGATCAAATGGTAGTAAAAACACCGAGGGAGAAGTATGTGTGTGTGTATATATATTATATATATAAAAATGATCTTCTATAGCCTATTGTTGCAGCTGTCTTGCAGGGTAGCTTTCTCAAATGCAGTGATGTAGTAAGCCTGGTTTACAACCAGTATAAAGAATCAAAGCCAGGTTGGAATGCTTACCATCTTGAGTTATGCTTGCAGTATTGCTTGCTTTGTGTAACTTCACCCTCTTTGCTAACAATTACTAATATAATCTATTTAGAGCCAGCTGTATAGAAGTAATCATGATCTAACGGCTAATGCGTATGAAACTACTGCGCAGGCAGTGTCGCTCCACACAGATTACCCGTATGGCGGATATGCTGCTAACTTTGACGGACAACAGCCTTTTACAGATTATGGCTACGCGACTGAAACTGGATGGTCAGCTGTAGAACAAGGTATTGGCACCACTGGGGAAGGAGGAGGGAAGGCACTGTGCTTGTGAGGTGGTCTACCAGTAGTAGTTAGCACTTCTGTTGGGATCTGTAGTGTGTGAGATGCCTTTCATGTATTCATTGAGCCTGTTAACAGGGGAAAAAGTGCTCTTTTACAGTGTATGTACACACGAACAAAGTTTTGTTTGCTTTTCAGTGTAAGAATAACTTCCTTGCTGAAACCTGGGTATATCACAGAAGAGTAGTAGCTAGACAGTTGTTATGCTAGAAATACTGCATGCTTCCATTTGTAAATGTCTTTTTAGATAGATTTTTAGCTACCCTACTTATGTTTCATGGGGAATGATTAAAGTTTAAGTTAAACTTCAGATTTTTCCTTAATTTTTTCATACCCTTTCAGTGTGGAACAAAACACCCTGGGAAAGCTTTTCCAGGCTATGTTGCAGTCTTATTGTTAGCTCTTTGAAGGTGCATCATATATTTGTACAGAGATCACAGAAATGTGTCTGATATAAAGAATCAAAGCCCCTGCATTGAAAAAATAACGGGATTTTAAAGTTCTGTAGTCTAGTCTTGTTCTTGTTACAAATCTTCAGAAGATCTTTGGGACTACAATGGAACTGATTAATTGTTTCTTACAAAGTTTAGCCAGATTGAATGGCAGGGTTTTTTCACTAGGACTGCAGGATTACTGAATTGGATAAATACATCAGCAAGTTCACTTAGCTGCAAGACAGGTTACTGATACTTATTTTATCTTTCCTTCCCATTTCAGCACCTTTAAGACCCTCAACACCTGAGAAATTTTCAGTGCCTCATATCTGTGTTAGGTTTGGTCCTGGGGGCTTCTTAATAAAAGTGCTGCCAAACCTGCCTTCAGAAGGACAGCCAGCTCTGGTTGAAATACACAGTATGGAGGTAAAGTTTAAAAGAAAAAAGGGAGGTGGGTGGTATACCGATCTTTCTTTTGGAAGGGGAGTAGGGAATTTGGATCTGTAGCTTCCTGACTTTTTTTTTATATGTCAACGCATGTGTCTTTATATTTATCTGTTTGGGCTGTAATCGTAAGTAAAAGAGAAACTTTAAACGTTCTTTTTCTCCAAGAGATGATCAGATCTCTGAGTCATGATCAGATCATCCGGCTCCTTAGAACTTTGTTCAGGTAAAATCCTTACATCCTAGAAGCGCTGGAGTTGTGTTGGTTTAGTTTCTAATATATTGCTGTTTGTAGAGACAACATTGTCCTCGTACATTCTCTGCAGGGCTAAGGACTACTTGTCATCTAGGTGGACCTGGGGTTAAATATCATGGGTATATTTTAATTCTTCTGCAGCTACAAAGAAATGCAATAGTCAAGTCATGTAAAATATATGGAAGGATGGGCTTACATGATGAGGGTAGAATTCATTGGTAAAATATCACTAGAAGGGAGTAGAACTGTACACAAGTACTGGAACAGCGTCAGGAAAATTACTGGGCGTTGTGGAGTTAGGTTTATGGTTGGACTCAATGATTTTTAAAGGTCTTTTCCAACCTAAATAATTCTATCATTCTATTCTATGATTAAGGAGATACGGAAGATTTTTATATTTTGCTATAGAATGACTTTCATATAAAGTAGGTTTCATCATTTATTATTCTTGTGCATGTTGCAGGTCACCATATGTATTTTGTTTAAGAGCAATAGACTCAATTATACAATGGGTTATGTTCAGGTCTGGGGTTTTTATTGTTAAAAAGGAAAATTCATAGTTATAAGAGTTTCTTACGGTTTGTATTTGTATTTTAGACTATGTTACAGCATTCTCCAGAGCAAGAAGAAATGAGAGCATTTCCTGGTCCTCTTGCAAAGTATGTTCTTACAAATTTCAGAAATATCTTTCATGCATTCAGAATTCACATCTTCGTTGAACTTTTAATTGTCTGCAAATTACAGAATTTAAACTGACTTAAAATATTTGTGGCTTTTCACCTGCTTGAATAATACATGAGCTTTACATTTATCCCTCATACTAATCACAGTAGTGATCTGAATGTTTACATTTATCTTATTAAAGACTTTTTTCTTTTTTTTTCTTTTTTCAGGGATGACACCCATAAAGTGGATGTTATTAATTTTGCACAAAATAAAGCTACACAGTGCTTTAAGAATGAAAATTTAATTGACAAAGAATCTGCAAGTCTGCTTTGGGACTTCATTGTACTGTTGTGCAGGCAGAATGGGGTATGTCTCACTGCTTGAATTTTTAACTATCCTAAAATATTTTATACAAAAACTGGGATTTATGTAAAAGACAGTAATATACGTATAGTGACTTATCTTGGAATAGTTCACAGATCGATGGCACAGGTAAACTGGTCACTTGTCCTCAGGTGCTCAAAGGTGCTGATATTCCCACATTGTTGAAGTGATAAATAAAATGAAGGCAATGTTGAAATAACAGATTTTTTTTTTCTTTTTTTTTTTTTCTCTCTGTCTACATGTATAGACTGTAGTGGGCACAGACTTGGCTGAACTTTTGCTCCGAGATCATAAAACAGTCTGGCTTCCTGGGAAGTCCCCTAATGAGGCAAACTTGATTGATTTCACTAATGAGGCTTTGGAACAAGTGGAAGAGGAATCCGGCGAAGCCCAGCTCTCGTTTCTCACTGATAGTCTTATAACCACAATTGACAGTCTTGAGAAAGAGACAGAGAGATTCAGAGAGTTGCTGCTTTATGGCCGCAAGAAGGTGAATGCTTGTGCTGTTATTCCCAATACTGCATGTATTTTATTTTGTGTTTTTATTTTTCACAACTCTTAAAGCTCCAGGCATGAGTTAAAATCATATTTGTGCCTTGCAGTGCATGTAATATTTCATGGCACTGCACTACACTGATACGGAAAGATATTTTGCCCTACAGTTTATAATATAAACCAAAATTATGTTCACGTGTTAACATTAGATCTAAACAAACATTTTTTTTCATTCAGTCATGAAGTACTACTGTGAAACTACTTGTTTATCTGAGTAGTATGTTAAGCTATTCCTGGAAAACTCATTTCTGTATTAATTAGGATGCTTTGGAGTCTGCCATGAAGCATGGTTTATGGGGTCATGCTCTGCTACTTGCCAGCAAAATGGACAGCAGAACACACGCAAGAGTTATGACCAGGTACTGGTTTGCTTGTTGATTAGTACAGTATGACTGCCTGTTCTGCTAAGGAGGTAGAGGCTTGGTGCTCAGAAATCTTAATGTCAAAATCATGAGTTATCCTTAGCAGCTCATGCGAGGATTAAGCTTTAATTTTACCTATATATTCGGTTGTCATCTGTTACTTTTTATTCTGGGGCCTTCTTACTGTAAACTTAAACCTGAGAAGTTATTCTGTGCCACTCTTTCCATTTAAGGGGTATTTGAACAGTGTCAAATGTGGGCTTGCTTGACAGATGCTGTTAGTCAGGCTTTGAAAAAACTGCAAAACCCCAACTGTCAGCTTTGTTAAAGCCAAGTAACTCTGTCGTACCCTTCATTCTCCTTGCTTGAAAGAAGCGGATACGTTCATGCATGCTTTGTCTGTAGACAGGAAAACTTTCAGCTTCCTCAGCTTGTGAAATCATGTACAAAGTCTAGTCAGCTGGCACAGGGAGAATCCTGAGGTTTTTCCTAGCTTGGACTGACTTATGTCAGCGTGGCAGATCCAGTTAACTGGTAATGTTTTGCTTTTGAACATTGTCCACTGGGCAGTTGCTTATTCAGTGTAGTATTTTCAAACAGCACTTCCTTCTCTTAAACTAAGCTAGATTATCTGTTACTGAGCGTTCAAGTACGTTTTAACTGCTAACCCTGTGTTTGTTTTCTGTTTTTCTGTATAATGTCTCTCTAGATTTGCCAACAGTCTCCCAATTAATGACCCTCTGCAAACTGTTTACCAGCTCATGTCTGGAAGGATGCCAGCTGCATCCACGGTAAGATTCAAGCGTGAGCTGCAGTTGAGACTGAAGAGGTACTGCAGTGAGTGTAGTTCACAACCATATTCTTTCCATGTGCTTTTTCTAGAATGTTAGATAAGTTGTTTTGGTCCTTTTTAGGTTGAAACACTTACACATGCAGAGCTCCAGTCACTGACTTGACTTACTAATTCTTCTAATTTCAGTGCTGTGGAGATGAGAAATGGGGAGACTGGCGGCCTCATCTAGCAATGGTGTTATCCAACTTGACCAATAACGTGGACTTGGAATCCAGGACCATTGCTACCATGGGAGACACTCTTGGTAACTCTCGAGGAATGAACGGGGTGATGACTGAAATAAAAGCTTTTTCTGAAAGCTGTAATTGCTCAGCTTATTTTTTTGAAAACAAGCAAGTGCTATGTAAAATGTAAAGTGGGACAGTTTTATACGGGCATGTCTCTATTGTGAAGGCATTTAAATGCAAAGCTAAATATGGGACACTGAGTTACAATGTGCCACTGGGCAGAAATATCCTGAGTTCTGTCCCTTATTTCTCTACAGCTTCTAAAGGCCTGCTGGATGCTGCTCACTTTTGTTACCTTATGGCCCAAGTTGGTTTTGGAGTTTACACGAGGAAGACAACAAAGCTTGTCCTAATTGGATCAAATCATAGGTTTGGCTTTTGTTTTGTTTTGTTTGTTTTTTTAAAAATAAATAAATAAATAAATAAAAATGAAAGCTTAATAGCTTGAGAGTTGCACTGCTCCTCTTATCATCACTGGCCACGGCTGGTTTTGAGATAACTGTCTGATGCCCTGGCCTTGTTTGAGGAGTAGAAGTTATTGATATTGTGTGTCTAATAGAGCTATGTTTCTGACTTTATTTCTGATTGTCTTTATTGTCAGCTTTTATAATCTCAATGTTAAATAATATATTTCCTCTCCCATTCCCGAATAGCTTGCCGTTTTTTAAGTTTGCCACTAATGAAGCCATTCAAAGAACAGAAGCCTATGAATATGCACAGTCACTAGGAAATCAACCTAGCTGCTTGCCCAATTTTCAGGTGAAGAGCTGTTTTGTTTTGTTTTGTTTTTTTTTTCATTATTATTTTGTGAGGTTTTATACAAGATCTTAATCTTCCATGTGCTATATTCAGCACAGCAAATATTTTATCCATTGTAACATGAAATATTTGTGGCTAGTGTAGTGCAAGATAGCTTTTTTTCCTGTTGTCACTTAAATCTCCTTTTCACATTTTTCATCTGTGCATTCTGAACTTCTGAATTTTAAATTTTGTTGTTGTAGTAACTATATTCCAAAAGAAATATACCCACCCCGGCCACCCCCCGTATGGATGTGTTAGTGGGATATCTGAGCTTTCAACTGAAATGACAGACTATCTTTCATTTGATACTTCTAAGAATGCTCTGGTCACTTGTTTTATTCCACCTGCTTGCATTCCATAGGTTTTCAAATTCATCTATGCTTGCCGGTTAGCTGAAATGGGACTTGCTGCTCAGGCTTTCCATTATTGTGAAGTGATTTCCAGAACTGTCCTTAAAGATCCGCATTACTATTCACCTGTACTTATTGGCCAGCTAATCCAGGTAACATAAGGAAGAATTAAATGTTTGTGGCTTCATATTGTAGATGGTAAGCTGTTGCTTAAAGTTGCCTTTTGTTGGCTGGTGGACTTAAACTTTACAATTATTCCTTTCTCTAGATGTCATCGCAGCTACGCCTGTTTGACCCACAGATAAAAGAAAAACCAGAACAGGAGTCTTTTATTGAGCCTTCATGGTTAGTAAGGCTTCGACATGTGGATGGACAGATCAAGGTACAGAATGTACTTTTCAACGTGAATTATTCTCTTTTAAGGATTAGTGTAAATCTAGCTTTTAATGGTTTTGTTTACACTGCTAATTACAGAAACATATGAAGTGACCTTATGATATATTCATGTCATAAGTGCAAGTATTATGCTTTGAACTAAGTGGATTTACCACACTTCAGTGCCCTGAGATTCAATACAGAGTAGTCAAAGGGGTGGTGTACGTTATATGAGACAGACTTTTCTTAGTACTGTAATGCAAGGAGAATTGCAAGACTCATTAGCTTGCAATAACTCCTGCTGTAAGCAAAAAATCTGTTTGCCAGGAAAAAAAAAGTTATGTGTGAGTTAGTGTAGCTAGATTGTAACAGAGTGGAAGTAGTTACCATTTATTTAAAGACATATGTTAGAAGTTTGAACCTTGAGCTAATTAACTAAGCATCCATTAAAAAAAAACCAAAAACAAAACCAAAAGAAAACGCCACAAACAAACAAAAAGCTTAGATGCTTTGGTTGAACTTGGCCTGCAAGTCAGCCTGAACTTGGCTGACAACTCGTGATTTTTTTTTTTATCAAACACTAAAAAAAAACCTGTGTGCTGTTTTCACTCTTAAGATTTCCTTTGCTGTATGTTCCCTTGGTTATGTACTTAATGTCTGGTACAGTTAATAAGATCTTGCTTTTTTGTGCAGGAGGGTGCAATAGCTTATAACACAGACAGATCCACCCCACCACCATATGCATGTAGTACACCAAGCTCTGAATTAGACCATGCTAGTCAATGTGATGGAGCAGGAGTTGGCCGTGACATGGGTCCAGGTGCTGAAAATGCATTGTTAGCATCCTTGTTACCCAGTATGACGCAACAGATGCAAAGTGTGCAGCTGATGCCTTCAGGTTAGTGTTTCATATCCTTCTTCAAGACAGAGAGAAAATAAACTTTTCAGGTTTCTGATACAAGAAACCACTTAAGAGGGTGGTAGAAACAGTGAGATTTCACTTCTGCATTGTATCATTTTGTTTATAGGATAAAAGGTTCACACACTGAAATTTTGTTTAGTTGTAACTCTTAACTTTTTTTTTTCTTGTGCTGCAGTACCTCAGGCTGTCATTGATGGGCCAGGTGCTGGGATTCCTGCTGGTGACCAGGAAGCTGTCCGAAGTGTCCCTTTCTATTCAGTGGCTTCTCAGCCTATTGGTCCAGGACCTGGATTTGCACCTCCAGGGTTTTCAAATCCCTACGGAACTGAACCATCACCACTGTATTTAGGGTCAGCGCTGCCACCAGGAGGGCCACCACAAGAAATTGAACCACGGTCAGAAGAGCAGACAAACCTGGAAACAGGTCTGGGATCTTAGTAAACAGCTTTCCTTCCTTAGAAAGGGAATTAAGTGTTTTGGGGAATAGTACAAAATATCCCAATACTTAAAAATAGTAAGTCAAGTGTTGGGTAATGAAATTTTAAACCACCGTGTAATGGCACAGAAACATTTGTGGAAAGTTATAGCATTTGTCCTACTTATTTGGCTTAGTTTAAAAGAGGGCTTAGACTCAGCAGATAATGATTTAGACCCTAACAGGTAAGCACTGAATGTGCTGGGATTGGCAGCTCTGTTTCAAGGTCTGTGACTGGAGCCTCAGGGATTTCTGCCGTTGCACGTCACGTTCTAGGACCCTGATGAGTTTTAATCCTGTGACAGCAGAACCTGATGTGTGAAGGCAGGCATACACAACTTTGGCAGAGCTATGTTAGACATGTGAAGAACCTTAAAAAACTGCCCCATGCCCCATACTGATGGTTGCATCCCTCAGCCTGCTCTCACCTGTGTTTAGAACAAACATAATAACCATGCAGGAGAAAAAAAAAAAAAATCACAGCAAGTGCAGTTCACATTCTTTAAAAGGCTGCTCTGCTCTACTCTGCTCTGGTGAGATCCCACCTGGAGTACTGCGTCCAGTTCTGGAGCCCGAAACATAAGAAGGACATAGACCAGTTGGAGAGGGTCCAGAGGAGGCCACGAAGATGATCAGAGGGCTGGAGCACCTCTCCTGTGAAGAAAGGCTGAGAGAGTTGGGGTGTTCAGCCTGGAGAAGAGGAGGCTCCAGGGAGACCTGATAGCGGTCTTTCAGTACCTCAAGGGGGCCTACAGGAAAGATGGGGAGAGGCTGTTCAGTAGGGCCTGTTGTGACAGGATGAGGGGTAGTGGTTTTAAAATAGAGGGAGGTAGATTTAGATTGGATATTAGGAAAAAAATTTTTACACTGAGGGTTGTAGAGCCCTGGAACAGGTTCCCCAGGGAGGTGGTTGATGCCCCATCCCTGGAAATGTTCAAGGCCAGGTTGGATGGGGCTCTGAGCAACCTGATCTGGTTGGAGATGTCCCTGCTCCTTGCAGGGGGTTGGACTGGGTGACCTTTGAAGGTCCCTTCCAACCCTAACAATTCTATGATTCTATGATTCTGTGGCTGGGTTCTTTCTCACACTAAATTCATAGCTAGTGAAAACTTTCGCCTTGAAAGTGGTGGTGTAGGCTCTGGGGGCTTTTTGGGGTTGTTGTTGTGTTCCCCCCAGCTGCTAACATAATTTAATTTGTTTTTTTAAGGAATACAGAGAATCGCCCCGGACTCTCCTTCACAAAACTCCTTTCCTGAACAGAGAGAGGAAGATTTCTATGGCAGAATGGCTAGCATGGTATCTTTATTTCGTACATCTCTTCAGCAAGTGTCAGCTGCGTTGCAGATCTTTGCAAACACAAGAGTGTACTGGGGCTCTGTCTTGCTCTTCAGCAAGACTTGGAGCTTAGTTTTTCTTGCCCACTGTCCTTCCCCTTCAGTGGAATAAATAATGAAGAACTAGCAGAAAAATTTTAGCCATGATTTTCTTCCGTAAAAATAATTATAGTTTTTTAAAAGGAGGGAGGGGGATATCAGACTTTTGTCTGAAAAGTTTAATTTATCTTTCTCTGCTCTGCCTTCCTTTTCCATCTCCCAGAGGATTCTTCATAGCCAGAAGAACTTGTAGCGTACATCAGCAAGTGAGGCAAGGGGCCCTAAAGATCAGTTCTGTGACTTGAGTTTCGAAAGCATAGTACTGACTACCCTTGGTCATGACTGGAAACATGGAAGGCATTTATCAAATCACAACTCCCTTTTAAAAATATGTAGTATTTTAACTGTTTAAATATCACTAAGTTAATATCTCCTTGGAACTTAATTTAGGCTCCTGAAGTGACAAATTTTTTAAAAGAATTAATGTCAACATTTTCAATAGGGGTGTATTTGGCAATTCATAAAGGATGGGAAGACTTTTTAACTAGAAGTTGACCGTGCTTACAGAAGAAACAGTGATTATTTTATTTTATTTTTTACGCTTGAGTTGCTATACAAACATTGGAAGAACAACCTAATGTTGGAGGGGAAAAAAATGTAGCAACTGCTCCCTGGTGCAGCATTTTTATATCTTTCCTCTCGTGGGCTCATTAGCCTGCACAGCAGTGCCCCGAGTTAACTGTTTAGTGATCCAGTTACATGATAATGCAGTTTCTTGGCCAGACTTCAGCTCTTTTTTTGTGCATTGTACGTGTCAGAGGAGTTAAAAGTAGCCCAATAACCAGCTTAAATATCTTGAATTGTGTGGGAATTCTTGATAAAAAGTGAATGTTGTGTATATTTAGCTGTTTGCGTACTAAGCGTATCCTGGCTTTATATCTAACCAGGCACCAGGACGAAGATCCAGATCTGCATCTCAGTCTTCAGCGCATATGGTATGCCACGAGCAAGCTTTCTTTCACTAAATCTTCATTCTTATTTCTGTTTAATTTTTACATGCTTTTGTATCTCTTCCTATTGCTAACTTTCTAAAGAAAGAGTTTGTTTAGCAAGATGAAATGTAATCTATCACTTCAGCAGTGACAACTTGGTGCTTTCCTGTGCATTTGTAATACAGGGCTATGGGCGAAGATCCCGAACAACATCAGAGTCCTCTGCTCATTCTGTGGGACGAGAGAGATCCAACTCTGCAGCAAAACAGCCCTCTCCTCCTCCCTCTGTTCCTGCAGGGAAAGAGACTAAAGAAACTAAAAAGGAGCCAGCACCTAGGAAGGTAAACTTTCTAAGAAAGGTAGCTATAGCCAGGGGAGATTTGTTACCCTATGTGGTAACTCCTGGTCCAGGGTACTGGTTTAAGAAATCCTGACTAAATTGTTTCTTTCTATTTATTAGGTGCAATTCTAGGCTCAGAGTTCAAGTCTCTAACAGAAAATGAATTGTTGCATGAATCTTTCTTTTAATCTGCCTGTAGAGACAGTGTTGGGATAATTAACTGAATAGATTAATTTATTTTTAGACTGGTGCGAACTGGTTGCGCTGGCTGATGGGAAAAGGAAAGAATGAAGCTCACCTTCCAGATGACAAGAACAAATCAGTAAGGCCTCTAAGTCACAAAAACCTTTCTACATTTTAATGTGTTCAGAATGTTTTCCTGAGGGACAGATGAACATAGTTTTGACAAGTAAACAAATGTATGTAAAACTGTCAAGATTATGCTTATTCCAAGAGTGGCTTTTGTGGCTTAAGAGCTTTGTTTGAACTCCTGATCTTTGACTGTGGTTTTCTTGTAGATTGTTTGGGATGAACAGAAACAACGCTGGGTTAATCTGGATGAACCAGAAGAAGAGGTAAAAATCTGAGTACTCATTATTTGTCCAAGTGGAAAACTGAAATCCCTACTGGCCCACAATTGTCTTTAATCTGTCACTGGCTCTTAAGAGGTGCTTTTTACTGAATTTGGATTAAAATGTGCATCATCTTGAAACTAATAAACAGGTTACATGTTCTTATACTCTACATCCTTATGGAACCATTTGTGTCTTTAATTGCTGGTGTGGATCCAGTAATTGCGATTGAATTTGCAAGGGAATTTACTCTAAACTTAGCCCAGTGTATCTCTTCATAGAGGCTGGCATCATTTAGGCAACTGCTTGTTAATTAATTTGCTCCAAACAGAGTATAGGGAAAAAAGGTAGGAAGAGTCTGTGGTTTTGAAAATGTAATGCATCATATAGCAAGGAAAATCACACATCCTGCCCATCCTTGTCGTTCAAGGATCTATCTCAAAACACAGACAAATGATAAGAACGACTGTCGTAAATGTTTCCATTTAGAGTGAGCATAAATAGGCTGTAGAAATGCCACTGAACATTAGTGAAGTTATCAGATGGAAGATCAGGCATACTGGTCTACACTACGAGATGTTTGTATACCCAATTTTATGTGCTCTGGAATAGATAAGGGAAAGGAGAAGTCAGACAGATACTTAGTTTAAAATTCTCAGTCAATGATATGGTTGGACTTTTTTTGTTCTTCTTGCAGAGTAAGCCTCCTCCGCCACCTCCAACAGGATTTCCTAAAGTTCCTCAGACTGTTCCACCTGGACCTGGAGGCCCACCTAGTGCCCCTGTCAACATGTTCTCCAGAAGAGCAGGTAACAGGCAACACTGATGCTTGAACTATGGAAGACTTTAGATTTTTCTCTTGCATAAAATGTGAAGGCAGAAGTCTTGGCTTTTCTGAAGTTGCTTGGGAACAGTTGGCAACTCAGTGATATCACGGAGCTGTCGCTGTTGCTGGCTTTGCTTGTGCCTAGTGTCTGCGCTGTGATGGCTGTCACAGCTGTGTCGTGACTTGGGCATTATCGTTTGTATCCCTGGAGCATTATTTTCTGATTCTGAAAGATGTCTTAACCAGCAGACTGTTTGAAATAGACTTGAGGATGACTAACACAAGGCTTATTGCTGTTATTTGTGGATTTTTCTGTTTTAGCTGGAAGCAGAGCCCGTTACGTTGATGTCCTGAATCCAGGTGCAACCAAGTCAAGTGGTGCTGTTCCTGCACCATCAGACCTATTTGCCCCCTTGGCACCAATGCCAATTCCTGCAAATGTATTTGTTCCAAACTCAGGTGTGTCATGAGTGGACAAAATTGTAAGGAGGTTGTATGTTTATTTATGGTTATTTGATTATCTATGCCACTTTTGACTTTGTGTATTGTGTAGCCTTGAATAAATGTTCAAGAATGTTCAGTCTTATTAACTCCATTTTTTTCTAGAAGTAGAATTATTCTGGGAACTGCAGTAAAACCAATGGATTAGTAAAGCCCAGCTCTGTGTGCTGCAGTCAAAGGGGTTATCTTTTTGGGTTGTTTTTTTTTTTTTTTTTTTTTTGTTGGTTGTTTTTTTTTTCCCCTATTATAGAGTGGGTAGGCCATCCAAATAACAAAATCTGAACTGTGTAGCATTCCTGCATTGCTCAGTATTTCATACTCACTGTGACACCTGTTCCTAGTTTCAGGGTTGCTACTGGGGGAAAGAAAGGGTGAGGTCTTACCTGCACACTTGCTTACCATCTTTTTTTTTTTTCTGCTTTCACTACATGCTGTGTTGCACCAAGGTTATGTGTATGAACTGTTTGCATCTCCTGCTTTTACAAGACTGGGGTGTGTAGAGACATTAAAACTGGCCTTTTTTAAATTATCTTTTCCTTGGGTGAAGATTGGTATTGTAGAAACTCAGTTCTGCTGATGTCCCGGCTTCTCATTCTGTGAAATCAAACACCCTGCTATGGTGTGTTTGCTAAATCCCATTTATGTTGTAGTTCCAGGGGAACCCCAGCTAATGGAAGGGAGTGGAGCAGCAGAGCACACACCAGCTGCAAATCAAACCAACCCAGATCCTGCTGCATCTGTTGAACCAGAGGTGGGTTACAAAGGATGTCTTGTATATGTAATTCAAACTTCTGATTAAAAAACCCTCATGACTCTGAATAGTAGTTTCATAGCCACAATAAGTAGAAAGCACATTGTTGTTATACACAAGCCTAATATCTGTTTTAGTTAAAAACTGGAGAAGAGAAATGCAGGTGAAAATGGAAGTGGGAAGCCTGTGAGGAATGACCAAAGGGACCAAGAGCATAGGAAGTAGCCACACACTGCATGTTTCACCTGGCTTGATGAATTGTAACTTTGTTTTGCTTCAGTGGGATCAATATAGCAGAGATGTGAGATAGCATCATAGTAAAGAAGACAAACAAAAGTGCATTGTTTTTCTTTAGTATTTAAACCCTGCAATCCTTCCTCCTGGATCCGGACTTCCTGTTTCTAACCCTGATGGCTCGCAGTCAGGCGAGGTAAGGCTTGATTCAAAGTAGTTATCTAATGACTTTTGCAGCACATTTTAACCATTAATTTGTAGTGGACTTAACATGGGCCATCCAAAACAACAGGTAACTGATTCAGTTGTTGATGACTAGCCGAGATGGAATCATATGACTGCCTCCAAAATTGTACAGAAAAGACCTCTAAGCCCATATGGGAAGTTCAGCCTCTGTGTCCTACATTCTGAGATGTGATCTCCTTTTTCTGTATAAGTAGACTTTTACAAGACTTTTTCAAGAGTAAAATGTCAATAGTTGTTTGAGGATCTCTTCTTGCCTCCATGCATGCGTATAATTTCACTAATATTAAGTGCAAGGTACAGTGAGGAGAATAGATTGCTGTGTGCCAGGCAGAGTAACATTACCTTTGTTCCTACTAAATGTTTTCTATATCTACATAATTTTGTGCTCTAAGAAGTCCTTTTGATTTAAACTAACTTCTGGCTTTACATTTTTTTTTAACTTGAAGTTGGTTTAACCTTTGGCAGTGAGACTTTTAAAATTAAATAAAACAACTGAAAGCTTGGGGCAGTGACATGCATGACGACTTTTTTATTTGTGTTTTTTGTATTTGTGTGTTCTTGCTGTTTTGTAGCTTTCGCGCTCTAGTTCAATGAGTTCATTATCACGTGAAGTAAGCCAGCATTTTAATCAGGTACATGTGGCTGGCCGTTCTCATTTACGTTAACTTATTTACTTTTCCCCTCTTTATTTTGCATTTGCTCAGATACTTACTAATGCTACTTTTAGTCATTTTCCCCTCTTCTCATTTCACAGAAGTAACATTCAAAGTGACTAGTGATGTAGTGTTCCTTTTAACGCTCAAACAGGGTCTTCAGAGTTTTTTTGTATTTATGAGAATGCATGTAATCCAGGCATGCTTTTTGTTTATGTTCATGTTCCTAAGAGATTCACTTAATAATTTTGATCAGCTCTTTCCTGGGATACCAAAGTAGTCAGTTGATTTAAAAAAAACAAACAAACAACAAAAACCTCCTAAAAAGACTCGCACAAGCAGAACCTTGTCATTCTGCTGCTACCAGTCTCAAATTGGTAATAATACCATTGCCTGTTTCATCTGCAAAAGCCCCTGTAGGAATTAAAGGAATGCTTCATCTCTGCTGTAAGTTCCAGTACTGTGGGGTCACCATAAAGGGGTGACGCAAACTCTTTCTGATATTTCTTAGTTAAGCAAAACTTGACCTAGAATGTTTATTTGGGGGCAGGTCCTAAGGTCTACTAACAAAAGCAGAAGGCACTAATTCAGTGGAGTCGCACTGGTGTCTTGGTTTGGTTTTGCATGCTGTGGATGTTCAGAGCTGTTTACAGTTTTTGCATGTGACCTTGTTTTGCCAATTCCTACATTAAGCAAGTAATATTAAAGACATGGATGCAAACTGTACCAGCACTTTTTGCAGTTGTTACAATATGCTGCGCTGTCCGTATTGTTGGCATTATTTACTGTGAGTATTTGCTCTGTATGACTAAGCAAGCCACATCTGAGAGGCAAGTGAAGCTCTGCAGTTCTGTAACTTCAGTATTTTCTACTTTCTAGCCTGCCCCTGTGCCACCTTCGGGGGGACCTTCAGCAGGAACAGTACCGTTCTACAATCCTTCTCAATTTGCACAAGTGAGTAAAGGCTTCGTCTTCACTTTGAACAGGGCTATCGAACAAAACTGTGATTTTATGTCTTACTAGCTCAGTCTGGACTGTTGCATGTAGAGTGTTAAGTGTGCACGTAGACCAGTCTAGCACCTGTTTAAATTAACAAGTTTGCTTTCAAAACTTTGTTGACAACTTTTTGTATTTTGTCTCCAATATGACAGTTACAGAACATTTCTTTATTCCTGTTCTCCTTTTTCAGTCTCCTGCAGTCGCTGGAAGTTCAAGACTGGGAAGAATTGGACAGAGGAAGTATCCAACATTGAAGTAGAATCCAATGGCTTTGTATTTGGAATTCTCATTCATGTTCTGAGTATGCAAAGAACTATTCAATCTTACAGCACATGATATCAGTACTAGGTGCAGTTGACACGACAGAAATTTAATGATGGGTGATTTTTTTTCGTAGGTCTCCCTACTTGCACCTCAACTACGCAAATCATTACCAAACATGAAATATATGTAACTTTTCCTTTTAAAAAACCTGGCTAGAAATAGCTTTGCTGTGGTAAAGAATAGACACAAGGGAGGAAATAGTTGCTGTCTGTTACAAAAACTATTTGTAAATTGCATAGGCAATTTATTCCTTAAGTTTATTTTAAACCTACTAGCGTGACCTTGGAAGACATAGTTTTGGGGATTCCTTCATTTCTGAAGGATGCTCCCTTCCCAGCAGGGGAAAAACATGTCCACGCTGTAACACACTGTGGCCTTAAGAGGACCATGCACAATCGTAACGCTTATCGCACAGGACTTGGTTTGTCTGTGTATGAAATTGGAATTGTTCACCTGGGAAATGCCTCATGCTGGGTTGTTTTTTGAAGGGAGGAGGGGGCCACAGCTCATCCAAATAAATTGACATACATTGAATGACAACTGTGACTGTAATCTAATACTAATTTGATTTGGATCTTACCTAGTATGTATGTAGTTTGTGGTTTAGACTACTTGTAAAGCAAATTGTATAGTCTGAAAGAAGCTCTGTGTATAATAGCCAATGCTGTACTATTTGATGAGTGAGTGTTCTTTTAAGTGCAATACGGTTACTTGCTTTCTCTCAAACTGCTGGCGCTGTACAATTAAGGTGGTAACAGCTTGAAAGTTTTTTCCTATTCAGTGCCAGAATCAGCATAATAGTCTATTCTTGAATTTCCATTACTAAAATAACCAAGGTCTTAAATAGCTGACAGCTGTATTTCAAACATACTAAGAGTAGACGGATTAGACCTCTACCAACGGACTTAAAAATCTTTAGGTTTAATATAGGAAATCTTGAAAACCATGATATGCAACATTCATGTTCATTGAAGAACCTGAACTATCTGCAAAGAGAGAAATAAACTTTAAATATTTATTAAATCATTAGGCCATATTTTATTTAGAACTTGCCACCAAACTATTTGATTTTACTTGAATTTCTGCCCATGAGTAGAAATAAGGTGAATGTGAAATTGCCAGTGTTGGTCCCCGATTTTTTTTTTTTTCTTTTCCTGAATAACACCACCTTTCTTGAGATCTCGATAGCCTTGCGTATGTCCTAAAAAGGTTTGTATGTAGCCGAAGTAAAATGCTGTTTCGGGGGATTAGAAACCTTTATATAATGGTCCATATTCAATTCCCGATGTGGTCGGCAGCAGTCAGTGTGGTTTACTTTTCTATAATTGAAACCTAGTCAGACACTTGGCTTTCCTCTAGTTCAGCCAGGCTGCTGATTATTTTCTCCTTTCAGTAGAGACTGCCAAACAACTTAATTCAAGAAGGCTTCCTTTGAGCTGGGAGCGGCTATCTTTCCTAAGTGTAAGATTTGACACTGTAAATTCTTAAATAAAATATTTTGCGCTCTGGAGCACTTTCACATTTTACTTCTTCCTGTGGTTATTGCTTTAGCAAGCTGGGTGAAGGAACCTCTCTTGTAAGGTGGGAAATAATCCTTTTAAAGAGAGAGAGCTGGAGAGTGCTGCCTCTGAGGGCTGGCTGTTCTGTGCTGGAACCAGCTTCGTTCTCGGGGGTGTGCGTAAGTGTTTTTATGAAAATGTTTGAAATTGAAGCTGTAGAGTTAATATAAGCAATTTATGTGGATAACTTTTTTTAAAAAAGTGTAAAATGCTTTGCTTTAAACTGCTTATTTAAATGCCGTTAAACTGCTTATTTAAATGCCGCCTTGGTCGGGAATGGTCGGTGACAGCCGCGGTGCTCCATGATCCATTTATTTATTTATTTATCTGTTTGTTTGTTTATTTATTTATTTCTCGCCCACCCTGGCCGGCGCGGGGGCTGCCGCTGCGCTCCTCCCGCCGCCAGGGGGCGCCGCCGTTGCGCGCGGGGCGGGCCCAGCCCAGCGTCGCCGCCGTTGCCAGGGCCGGGCCGGGCCGCGGGCGCGCAGCGGGGCTGGAGCGGCCTCCACCGCCCGCCGCGCCGGGGCAGCTGCCGGCCCTGCCTCGGTTGGGGGCCCGGGTGGAGCTGGCGGGGCCTGGGCCGCGGCGGCGGGGGAAGCATCGCCCGGGCAAGCGTAGCGGAGCCGGCCTGCGCCGGGGCGGCGGCGGGCCCGGAGGTGAGCGGGCTCTCGGCCGTGAGCGTGGCCGTGCCGCCTCAGCGGGGTGGTGGCACCGTGGCCGCCGCTGCCCACGCGTGTCGGTGACCGCAGCCGTGGTGGGGTTTCGTCCATCCTCTCCTCGCTGTCAGGGTTGCGGTCGTGGCGGCGGGCCGGTGAGAAGGCGAGAGGTGCGAGGAGCTGGCGGAGCCATCCCTCCCGTCCGGTCGGCCGAGAAAGCGGGCGCCTTCCCCTCAGGTACAGAACCGGCGATCTGCGGTGCTCGAGCGGGATTTTGCATTTCCAGCACAGAGCTAGGCGGTCTACAGTGCAGGCCGGTGCAGGCGTGCAGTACCTGCAGGATAACGGGGTGCCGCCCCCCCCCCCCCAGTAGCAGTTTGCCTTGAACCCCGGTTCTCTACCCCTGAAACTGCTCCTGGGTGTTCCTCCGTGCGAGCGGCGGTGGCCCAGGGCTGGCGCAAAGCAAGAAAAGGTGGCGGCGATCTCCCCGCTCTGAGGTCACGGTAGGAGCTGAGATCACTGGAAATTTCCTGGCCTCTGGAAATGCTGCGGGCAGCCTGGAGGCTGGTTGTACTGGTGACTCACTGTACAGCGAGGAGCACAAGCTGTGATTTATGTGCAGTTTTAATTTCCTTTCATGCTAACAGTATACACAACCTTTTCATAAAGAAGTCAGTGCACAGCCGTGATGCCTACAGCAGCAAGGAAGTCAGTTCACTGCTCTGCTCTTGAAAAAAAAAAACAAAACCAACAAATATTGGTTTTCTAACAAGGTCACGTTAAGGTTTGAATTGTTCCAGAGGGAGGTCCTGTGAGGAGCTCGTTTTCTGATTAGGGAGCAGATTTCACAGCTCAATAACTTTTTGTTCTTCTGCGTTTCTCTTGGGGAAATCCAGGTATCCCACCTCTTGAAATTTTGCAGACGATGTATCTGCCTATGCAAAGACCCGCCCTTCATTCTCAACTACAGACTGAGCTGTCTTCAACTTCCATGTCTTTCTGGCTTGGTTAAAGCCCTATAAACCTACAGGGTAAGCAAGGGAAGGAAACGATGCTGTGAGGAACTTTCCTATGGAGCAGCATCTGTAGCAGGTACCTGGGAGAGGATGAGTGCTCCAAATGGATTTCCACAGCACTCAGGGACGTGCGTTACTCGGAGCACGGAGCGTGGAGCGGTACAGGACCTGCACGCTAAAAAAGCTGGCAAAGCAGCAAAGAAGGAGACTGGTAGCAATGGGATGCTTACCTCTGAAGATCCTCCTGAAGGCACCTCTTTAAATGAGACCTTAAAGCTTCTACCAGATGAACTCAAAGCTAATATGAAAATTAAATCACTCACCCCAAGACCTCCTAGGAAACCCCGGCTGGAGCGTGCTGCGTCTCTGGATGAGAAAAGCTGGAGGAGGTGGAGACGGTTTAGAACGAGTCAGGAAAGTCTGACTGATCCCAATGAGACAAGTTCCTCAAATGGTTCTCTGCAGGAAGCGGCGCTCGGCCCTCCCCTGAGGGGTAGGGCAAGCCCCTGCCACCAGTCCTTCCAGCAGAATTCCTTGCACAGTTCACCAGACGCCTTGGAAGGCAGTCCCGTGGGGAAGAGCAGAGGAGGAACCTCCGACCTGGGGAAACGAGCCTCCGAGATCTCCAGTGCCTTTGGTGGGCTTCTGCGGGGGAAAGCGTTTGCAGGCGGCAAACCCCGGCTGTCCCAAATAATGCCAGCTCGACCTCTGCCACCCATGGAGCTCAATGTGGCCTCTCACACGCTGAGGACAGCTAATAGGATTGACTCAGATTGCATGGATTATCGACATTATTCTCAGCACAGGTTTGGGAGGGTAAGCAGCAGCTTGAGCGATACCAGGCTACATGGCAACGGGATGGTCTATGATAGTTGCTCCACAGACTCCATGAAATCTACATTCAGCCTGCTCACTCCCATTCGCTCCAAGGATGTTCGAGACAGGTATGTCCCCCGGCTTCTCGTGGCAAAGTTTGGGGTGTGTTAGCAGGGAGAATCCTGCTGGGCAGTGGCAGGGAACTTCTGACCGATGGGGAAAGCACAAAAGTTGTTCTGTGTTGTTTAAGCTGCTGTGGAGGCTGGAAACAGTTTGCAGATGAAGAAAATTACTACAAATACTCTATATTTGCTCCTTTCAGCTTTTTTTTTTCCATAAATATAACTTTGATTTGCTGTCAGCTTGCTTGTAATGTTTAAATAATCTGTCTTGAAAATTAAGAAATGATAGCTATGCATGCTAACGGTTGGGAAAAATGATTTTTTATTTAAACTACATTGAGCTTGAACTGAAATGTTAAATGGCAAGACAAAAACCCTGAAATGTTTTGCTTGAAACTATCATGCAGTACGCATAGCACTATTGCAGTCCTGTAAGGTGCTGAGGGTCCTCTGCAGATGTTGAGCTTGTTTGGTTTCTGGCAGGATCAAATCACGTACTGTGAACTGCCTCAGTGTCCCACAGGAGCTCCTCTGCCCCAGCTTTTCCAGGAATCTCTTGAGGAAGAGTGTGACTCCACTCAGATCTCAGCCCTTTCTCCTAGCGTGGCCCTGACCTCTTGCTCTGGTTGCTTGTTTGTCTTCATTCTTAATTAAGTTTAGATTATTGATTAGAGGGAACTGAGGTGGGTACATTAATCTGCGTGCTAGTGCATCGAATCCTCTTCTGGAGCTGGCTGCAGACCCTCTATTTTGTGAAGACCTGCCAGCACACAGCACAAACACTGCAATGAGCAATACTGATAATACGGCAGAGCAGGAAACACGGGAAAAGGTAAAGGATTCCAAGGACTCAGCTGAAGGTTGTGTGTTATAGACACACAACGGTCTGCAAGGCCTTGAGGGATAAATCTGATAACTGATCCAAAAAGTGAGAGTCAGTGGTACAGGGGAAAATAATTGTGAGATCAAGTGTACTAACTGGTGAAGAAGCCCCAAAGATAGATTGCTGCCTGTTTGCCGTGAGGGCTTTTCTTTCCCTTTCCTCTGCAAAACCGTTGGGAGTCGGGTGGGCAGCTGGGTAGACCAGTGGGTTTGCGCAGCATTCCCTGACATCATGCTGTCATTGCTATTTGCAGAGCTTAAGCAAGATTAAAAATGCCTGTTCAACTTGCAGTCCTTTTGCCAATACCCCTTGCTTTTGAAAGCTGCATGTTCTTGAGAGGCAGGCACTGTGGGGCAGACCTACCCTTTCTGAATGTGATGTTCTTTTAGACCTCAGACTCAATAAATCATTTACTCAGAAGCGAATTTGATGAGCTGAGTTGAAGGAAGATTGTGAGTCTGAATCCTTGATTAGGAGCAAGTTGGTGCCACAACACTGGGAGTGGTGGAGCTATTTGCATGTTTTAGGTAAAATGAGCTGCTTCAAGACACTCATATATCAAACCAATCTCTATTTTGCGGTAAGTACGAGGGAGACTGAAGATTTTGGATGGTTTCAATCTTATTACAGAACCTGTGCAGCATCAGTCTCGCCATCATACCTGTGTCCTGGCTTTGAAAAGGCTGGTTTATGCCGGTAGTTTTGTTTTCTTGCATGTGATCCATGTAACCCTCTGTAAGGGTTGGAACTTTATAAGGAGCTTTAGGCAAGCAGAACAATATATACATACTAAATGCCATTTTCTTGAGCTAAAGGTGTGTTCCTGATTCACTCAGGATCCAAGTGTTACAAATCATTATTCCAACTGTCTTGCTCTTTCCTTAGATGCTCTTTTATGGGTCTTTTGTTCACAGAAGCTATTTGGAAGGCAGTCTTTTGGCAAACGGTGCCTTACTGGGAGCAGAAGAACTTAGCAGATATTTCCCTGATCGGACCATTGGAATTTTTGTGGCCACCTGGAACATGCAGGGTCAGAAGGTATGTGCACGTAAGTCTCCCCAAGCCTTTTGGCAGTGGTAAAGTCAGCCCACCTTTACTGCAAGGACTGGTGCATTGTTTTTTTTTCTGTTCATAACTATGTTCCTCGTCAACCTGAGTTCATCTTTATCGAATTACAGGGCCATCTCTTGCATGTTCAGCTTAGTGAGAGAGTCATGGGAACGGAGCTCCTCAGGTACTAGGTGTGAAAACAGTGGGCTTGCTGGTGCTGCTCTGGCTTTTTGTGGCAGCTCTGTTGCAGTTAAGGACATATGAAGATGACTGACAATTTAGTGCTTAGGAGAACATCTCTGATAAAGAACAGAGCCTCCTGCCTTCGTCTTTACGTAGCCTAGGAATTCAAGATTGATTCTTCCAGGTGACTGAGAAGCCATGCTTGGAAGAGCACAAGCAGCCCCTGGGGTGTTCAGTGAACAGCCCATGAGCTTGCTAAAAAGTAAGCATCACAGGAAATTGGAAACATCATGTAACTGGCCCACGCGGCTGCACGGTGGAATCTTGGTTATGGCTGGAGTGACAGCAGTTGGAGTCGGCCTTTGGGAAGAATTTTTAGTATTATCGCTTAACCTGTTTTTTGAAACCTGAATTGTTTGCATATGCTGTGGAACTTGTAGATTAGCCTGGACTTTTCCTGTACTTTTCTAGTAAATCTTTGCATAACTGATACTGCTATTTTATATATATATATTTTTTTTTTTTTAATAATAGGAACTTCCAGCGAATCTGGATGACTTCTTATTACCAACAGATCCTGACTATGCCCAGGACATGTATGTCATTGGGGTTCAAGAAGGCTGTCCAGACAGGTAGCAAAAACAATGTAATGAGCCATCCTCTTTTATTGCTAACTAATTACTTTGGTTTTAATTAGTCTGGAAATAGTCTCCATCATATTCTTAAAATTTTCAATAAACAACCTATGCAGTAAGAGTCTGAGTCAATTGCATGAGCAGTAGGGGAAATGTGCTTTAGAGGAAAATGTCACAAAAATTTGTAAATACAGAACTAATAGCAAAACTCCTGTCTGATTTCTGTGGGCATCTCACCATAGATGTGAGCCGGCCGTGAGCTAGCTCACGGGCTGGCCGTTAGCGTTAGCAGCCATGTGCTCATTAGTAGTACATCGCTGCGGATGCCTAGTCTGTCTGAGATTGATCAACCCTAGAAGAGCAGGGTGAAGCCTTGTGTCAGACTCTGCATTTTTAGGGTGTCTTCCCAGTGGGACTCTCCTGTCCTCAGCTTCACAAGCTGCTCGGTGCAGTGACAGTAATACTCACACCAGCATGCAGAGCGGGCTGCGTGGCACGCATGGAGCTGCACGTCAGGCTGCCCAGCCTTCCCTGCAGCATCGCTGTGCCCGTGGAGGTTTTGCTTACGCTCACTTGCTGTTCTTTATCAGAGGGATTGCTCTGTTTTCACAATGCTGATTTCCTTTCCTGGTTATTGTCTCTTGTACTGTCCTTGTGATCCAGCTGTTATTCTTTCCTGCAGAAGAGAGTGGGAGATCCGCCTGCAAGAGACGCTGGGCCCCCACTATGTCATGCTCTTCTCTGCTGCACATGGGGTGCTGTACATGTCAGTCTTCATTCGGAGGGACCTGATCTGGTTCTGCTCAGGTGTGTGGTCCTGTACGAGCTGGAGAGTGGGGAGGTGAAAGGACTGCTGCCATCAGGTGTCGTCCTTTTCTCCAGAGCTGTCCCTCACCTAACTTTCCTGCTCACCGTCTCTAGAGGCTTTTCAGTGAAAGCAGCTTCTTTTTCTCTTTTCAGAAGTGGAGTATGCCACAGTGACAACTCGAATCGTATCTCAGATCAAAACCAAGGGTGCTCTGGGAATCTGCTTCACATTTTTTGGGACCTCCTTTCTCTTCATCACCTCCCACTTCACATGTGAGACATGTACTATCTTGTTAGAAGTGTCCTGATTGAGAGAGGAGGGGGGTTGTTTGACAAAGGCAAGAAGGCTGCAGGGGGGTAGAGGAGCAGGACAGATGGAAGTTCAAAGCTCAGGATTGCTGAGCTGAGAACAGTAAGAGAGGGGCTTTTTTTTTTTTTTTTGTAGCAAACTTACAAAAGAACTGTATTTAGAAAACCAGAAATGATCTCTGCACATTTATATCCCTTCTCCCACACTTTCTGTCATTATTTTTCAGTCTGTATGCTCCCTGGGGGAGTGTTGCATTTTACATGTGGAAAATGTGTGATGTCCTTTGGAAGTTGCTGTTATAACCAAAAATGGTAACTGAGTGACGCGATGCATGGTTGGCAGTAATGGCATTTCTGTCTTTCAGCTGGGGACAGTAAGGTGAATGAAAGGAAACTGGACTACAATAAAACCATTCAAGCCCTTACACTTCCCAAGAACGTTCCAGACACAAACCCGTATCGATCCAGTTCTAGTAAGTGTGAAACCATGCTTGTGTGGGAGCCCAGATGAACAGAGTTTGTGCATTGGCTTTCAGTGTACAATAAGGAAGAGAGAATGAGAGTGCTAATTTGAGACAGTATAAAAAGAGACCACAGGTCTTTTTATCTGAGGATAGTTATTATTCACATGATTTTTTTTTTTTGGGGGGGAGGAATTTGAGAGAAAAAGTTGTCAAGAAGGGAGAGAGAGAAAATTCAAAGGAATTTTAATGTGATGTATTTTTTCTCAGAATGGCAATAAGATAATTTTGGTGTCATTTTTATCAATAATATGGATGTGTTTCACTTTCAAAGTGTTTTCTAGAACTAGTAGAAAGTCCTTTCTTTCAAAACTTAGAGAAAGAACATGATTTCAAGTTGCACATACACGGGTCAGAGTATTGTTTGATAAATTCCATTGTTGTTTCTTAATACTGTGGTTAACATGATGACTAGATATCTGAGCCCTTTTTCTAGAAAGGTTAATTTACCCTTTATCTGCAGGGTAGCATTAGGTGTCTGTGGTCTCTTTTCAGCTTTTTCTATGATTTTTTAAAATTTCTGTTCTATTTTCTACTGGTTTTTTTATTACCACATGATGTGATGGTGACAGGCACGCTCAAGTATTCTATCTCTTGGCAGTAAAAAGAAAGAATTTATGCCTGTTCCTTGAACAATAAGGAACAGTAAACTATGCACCATACAGTTCCCATTTCGAAAGAATTTAGTTTAATTTTAATGAGCACGTAGCTAAATTGTATGCTTTTTTCCCTCCAAAAAGTCAAAAGGAGATTCAGGAAAGAAATTTGGGTTTTTGGTTTTTTTTTTCAGAACTTTTCAGGATGTTTACCTTTATACTGACACTCCTGTCTTAAATTTGCAGGTGATGTCACAGCTCGGTTTGATGAAGTGTTCTGGTTTGGTGACTTCAACTTCCGACTGAACAAGGATCGTGAGACCGTGGATTCCATCTTGAAGCAGAACCCGGAAACAGACGTGTCCAAGCTACTGGCATATGACCAGCTTATTAGTGAAATGAGCAGGGGTGAGGGACAGCTATTTTTCTCCCTGGTGCCCAGGAATAAAGATATCTATGCACAGAAATAATTACAGCCAAATCCCTATGTCCTGGAGACCTCTCCTGCTTTCTCTTGTTAAGTTCCCTAAAAAGGGAAGTCAGCAGTTGTCAAATCCAGTGGCAGTCTGTACAAGGGACTTCTTGCTCTGACTAAATAGCCACTGGCTATTTTTTATCCTCACTATGTAAGAACTTGAGCTTGCTCCCTTTCCAGAGCCCAAGCCCAGGTTTTTCTAGTCGTGTATGTACATGGCTGCAGTTTCTAGCCAGCGTTAGTTCAGAAGTGTTGAATAAATGCAGAAAGTGTGCCAGATTCTTAGGAAGGAGGAATTTGTTGTTCATGCTGTTCTCCCCTTCCCTTACAGGGTCTATTTTCAAAGGATTCCAAGAGGCTGACATTCATTTCCGTCCTTCCTACAAGTTTGACATAGGAAAGGACAGCTACGACACCACTTCCAAACAAAGGACTCCTTCCTACACGGTAAGGGATAATTTCAGAGCAGCGTGCTCGGAAGGGCTGCTCAGCCTCATATCTGCCTCCAAAGGGGAGCCTGCCAGAAAATCTGCCTTCCACAGTTGCTCTGCATGAGATGTAGTAGTGCTGAGATCTGTTGCTTAAGAGCAACAGGGCATGTGGAACTGGTTTGGAGGAAAGGATTGCTGGATGTGTGAGCACAGGGAGAGTTTGGTACAAGCTGCTAATCCTATTTTCTCTGCCTTATATCCTGTTCAGTGCATTCTCCCCTGTGCTCAGCTGGGCGCAGAACCACTACTGGGATCGACGCATTCTTCATGAATGTATCGCTGTCCAAGACACACACTTTCACTAAGTGGAGTGTGAAAAATGAATGGATTTGTCTCTTGTGAACCAGTGCTTCTTTCCATGGTGGATGCGCAAAGGGAGTTACCATTAGTCTCCCCTCTCTCTCTGCCTCCCAGGATCGAGTTGTATACCGCAGTCGGTACAGAGACGACATCCACGCTGTCAAGTACTCGTCTTGTCCTGTGATCAGAACTTCCGACCATCGGCCTGTATTTGCTTTGTTTCGTGTGAAAGTGAGGCCCGGCAGAGACAAGTTAGTACCTCCTTATGCCACTCTCTGTGATTGCACGTGGCTCCAGTCATCCTGAGGATGTGCTGCTGTTCAGAGTTTGTCCTCTCAGGAGAGTCCCTGAAATAGAGTTAATCCCATGTAGCTCTCTGCAGCCTGTTTGGTTTTTACCCAATATATGCTCAGTGGTCAGAGCAGTAAGAGCGCTTAAACCTTGCACTGACATCCCAAATCCCTGCTGCCAGGTCCCTTAATCCTCCTGAGGCAGATAAACGGAGTCCATTGCACTTGACTATAAATCTGTGTTTCGTCTGAGATGCAGTGCTCTGTTTTTCCTATCAGCATGGGCAGCTTTCCTCTTCCGTTTCTCTTCCCCTCTTTGGGATCAATGCTGCTTTCTCTCCCCAGCAGTGGCTGCATTTCAACGTAGCTGTATGTCAGTGGAGCATTTTGAGGCCTTCCAAGTTTCTTAATGTCCCACTGTGGGCTGCCATGCTAGTAGAACTCCTTAGAAAATTTGGTTGTTACTGGAATTTACTTAGTCTCTTTTCTGTGAGTAGCATGCTCAGGGATTTAAAAACCCAGATACCTAGAAAATGGTGATTTCTCAAAGCACTTGAACAGCACTGCGATTAGGATTGGGATATTTCTGTTTGTGTATTGGTATTAAATACCCATTAAATAGAAATATTGCAGAGTCTGTGAAGCTGGGCTGCTAGGATTTCCCTCTGACCTCTCCAGAACAGTCCAAAGTAAGAACAGTTGTGCATGAGCCATTCCAGTGAATACAGCAAGCTAACAGTAAGCTAGTTCAGCTTTTCAAACGAGTGGTTTGTGGTTTAGGGTCATAAAGACCATCCTCCATGTATATCCCATATGAACACAGGCGTGCTCATGTTTAAATTGAAAGTACATTTGCCTTTGACAACCAGTATTTTCTTCATCTAAATGTATTGTGAAACACCTTAACTTGCTGTGGAAGAACAACTTTATTTTACCCATTTTCTCCCACAGCGGTAGCTCGAATGACTTAAGAAAGTAAAAAATAGGTTTCTGGACTTTGTTGTGTGAACTAGTTGGGAAATGTTGGTCAAACAAGAAGAACGTATTTGTGCCCTGATCTGATTGCTTGTGTTTATGTTGTAGCATTCCACTTGCTGCAGGGCAGTTTGACAGAGAACTCTATTTAATCGGAATAAAGAGGCGGATTACGAAGGAACTTCAGAAACGGCAAGAGCAAAAGGACCAAAAATCCAGCAGCGTATGTAGCATTTCCTGAGCTGAGAACTCTGCAATGCTTGTGTTAGAGGTGCCCAGAAAGAGGATTTCAGGCAGGCCACAGCAAACTCTACAGGGAATTGTCTGCTTAAGCACCTCTGGCAGTTGCTGTGGCTTGTGAAGGATGTCTTAAACCTCCTCCTGGATTCATTTGCATGAGCTAATCCATGTAGCTCAAGTGCTTTTGCTGCAGAACATGGAGTCAGTTATTTAGGACATTCATCCCAACAGATGTAATTGATTTATTTTTAACTGTATTCTCTTTGGAAGCAATTGGGTGCAGTCTCTTGGTTCTAGGATGACTCCACGCAGGGGGCACAGCTTCTGGAATTGGCATGACCGGGGCCAGGGGACCTAAGAAAAGCCTGCAGAAAGGTGAAAATTTTCATTTGTCTGTCTGATTTGATCTGGTTTGCTTACATACATTGTGAGGTTGGGTTTTTTTCTCCTTATCTGTATCCAAGTGTACTGTATTCTGTAAAATGCGTAGCAGGGACCAGTTAGGGTACTTGGGCAGTTGTGTGGAAGGATGGTGCTCCTGTGTTGGGCTTTTTTGGTCCTCTACAGCAAGATCTGTGTGAATGTACTACTTACTGTACATTTGAAGTGTAGAAACATTGCCTTTCAATAATTATTCTATAGGCCTTCTTTTACTAAGGGGGTAAATATCAGTCTCTCACACCAGTATTTGGCTGTTGAGACTGCTTGAAACAATCCCTTCCTTAAATTACTTGCCCTCTTCAGGGGTGATAAAACACTACCTGCCTTCAGCAGGACACCGGGGTTGAAAATGATGGTCTAACTACAGCGACTGTGTAACGCTTCACCAAAGTGATTATGGTGTCACGTCAGTATACATGGGAGAAATTGCACCAAGTCGGATCAGCACCGTTCCATTACCTCTGATTACAGTTAATTCCTTTTGGGTTTATTTTTCCAATTCAGTGAACTGTGAATAACTTGCTGTTTTTGAAGTAGTGTTGTCTTACGGTTAAACATACTACATGGACCAGTATGGCACTGGTAAAATGTTAAGTACAGCTAATACTTAAAAATTCTTCATGGGCACAGATCGGCTGGATCATTAATCACCGTAGTACAAAAAACACCGTGCAAACAACTTGGAGAAAGTGCTGCTAACTATGCAACCTGTCCAAGACAGAGCTTCTGTTCTGCGGTACAAACATTTATGGCACTGACCTGTCTGTAGCCATCAGGTATTTGAATTTCCTTTCTTTTTAAAGGAATAAAAATAAATTAATGCAATACCTTAAATGAGAACCAGCTCTTATTGCAGAGTTGTCAGAACTAGAGCCCTTTCTGTGATGCATGCTAACCACTGGGGTGACCCGAGCCATCTGTCTTCACCTCAAAGAGAGGACCAATTTCTTTGGGAGCATTTGCATTGAACAAACAAAAGCACATTTCACCTGCCAACTCAAGAAACCCAGCCATAAGCTGATGAATTTCTGAACTCTTACTACTTGCTCCAGTTGTTTAGAGGTCTCTTTATTTTCTTACAAACACACACAACAACTGAATAGGATTTCCATACCGTGGGTTCCACAAGAAGCAACGCAACATGTTTTCTTCTAGTTGCGTGAGGAGAAATGTGGGGATAAAGCAGGCAATAGCTGCCTCTCCGTGTTCTGCTCCCAGTTTGCTTGCTCCTCACAACACTCATCCAGCCAGTGAAGTGCTGCGATGCAGCACATTTCAAAGCCTGTATTTTAGGGGATTATGTAAACTGAAGGTCCTGTTGCTCTCTTTTGGGTCTCCATTTCTGCTCTATGTCAAATGCATAGCACTTAGCTTCACGTCTCTTTCTGTAACACAGTGTCAATCACTTTCAAGATCATAAGCTTTCTAAATGTCATTCTGTTGACATCGTGACTCCTGCTGGGTGACATCTCTGCTCTGAGTGACAATTATGTCTTATTTTTGCAAGGTCTTAAGTTCATCTGAGTGACAATTTGAAGAAAGTAGGTATGAGTTTTAAGGTGTAGCAGCAACTCCTTTAATAACTTTGTTTGTATACCCACTCTAGAGTAAAAGACCTTTTTTTCTTCAGCATAGTTCACTTGCAAGTGAAAAACTTGAAGAATAGGATCACTTTCATTCTAGGGCAAGTGTCCACGTAGCATTATGCATAGCATCTCTGTAAATGAACTCCCCAGAAATTTAATTTTGCTGGAGCTGAGAGGAATAACTGTCAAGTTGTTTCCAGGCGTGATTTCTAGTACTACAGATGATAAGTTACACTGATGAAATGGACCCTTGATGCTTTTAACAAAACCTGGGCTGCAGGAAACTTCTTGCCTAACTTCACATGGATAATAACAACCTCTAGTATTTTCCTAATTCATTTTGATCAAGTCTTTGTCCACCTTTGTAACGGTTATAAATATTCTTTGCATTCAGGGATGCAGGCTAAGCTCTCTAACAGGCCGCCGCCCTCCACAAGAAGGGCACACCCTGGGGCCTCCAGTGTGACAGCCCCACCTCTACAGCTGGTACCATCAAGTGGTAACACCCAGCAGTGACTTTTTCCCAGATACATGCTTTCAGTTGTAGTGATTAATATTTTGGCTTGCTGTGATCTCCCCAGTGCCAAGAGAAGGCTGTATACACCCATCTTCTCTTGTAACCTACTCAGAGGGCCAGAGTACTCATCCAGAGCTAGGATGGACCTTGAAGCCCAACATAACGAGCTCTTCACAGTCCAATCTTCTGAAGCAGCTTTGTTCAGCTGTAGCATAGCTCCATGTTTGCACAGAATGCCTGGAAAGACTGGGGGCAAGGGCTTGCAGTAATATTATAATCTCAAAAACATTAAAAAAGAAGCAAGTCTGTCAGGCGTGCAGGATGCTTTATCGAAAGAGCCGGTACATCCGAGGGAGTCGCCCATCCTTACTGGAAAGCGCTGCCTGGATGTGTTCGTAAGTGGGCAAATCTGTTAAGTCACCCAGTGCAGCCACAGCTGGTTTTTTATGAAGCATCTTAGTGACCACTCTCTTGATATCAGTAGATTTCACCTGACCTGCAGAAAAAAAAGCCAGAGCTGTGACAACTACATTCTCAATAGCACAAAGCAGCTGAAATATGAGGCTGAATCAGACCCTTTGCTCAGAAAACCAATCACTAACTCTACGCCTCCTATTGTG
This sequence comes from Chlamydotis macqueenii, assembly GCF_036417535.1. Lineage (NCBI taxonomy): Eukaryota > Metazoa > Chordata > Aves > Otidiformes > Otididae > Chlamydotis > Chlamydotis macqueenii. The sequence goes on along the minus strand of NC_141575.1, from coordinate 3,408,072 downwards.
CTAGCTTGCAAGCAATTCAGATCAGTTTGAAATATCTATCTGGAGTATTTATGCCCTCAGGCTTTCTAAGGCAATTAACCTGTGCTACAAGAACACATTGTAAGTTGCCGCACCCCAACCATACCTACAATTCAGTCAAGGCAAGGCAAAGATTGTCTACTCACCGATCAGCGCACAGAGCTCATGAGGTAGCTTCCTTGTGTTCGTTGCCAACACTTGCCTTCCCACATCTTCAAAGATAACTGGCCGAGACTCAAGGTTCATCATCAGCATGGACTTCAGCTGCGTCTTCGCTCGCTCAAGTTCCACCTGTAAATGAGCAGCAAATACAAGTAGGTGTTCAAAAAAGTCTGGCCACTGCTCTCCAATACAAGATACTACGTAAGAGTTCTGCAAACACCCTCCTCTTTGTGAACGTGTTGCTAAAGTCACTATATTCTTTTACAGAAACACGTAACATACTTATCTACAAAAATTCACGCTAGCAAGGCCAGTGCAATGCGTTATTCCAGCTCAAAGACCATAGTCTGCAAGTTAGACTGCTGACCTCTCCTACAGCTCCTGCCATGAGAATGAATTCTCTCGTGATGATTTCCACCATCTCTCGAACCTAAGGAGAAGATAATTGAAAGGAGATTAGAACCATGCTTATTCTGTTAACATTGCTGGCTGGTAGTAAGTGATGAGATTACTTTTTAAGGGCACCTGTCTTTGAAGACAGGACTGTATACCTGTTTTGGATCTGCACTGGCATGTATACACAGGAGACCTGTATCCTCGTAACTGTGGTGGTAAGAGGTTGCGTTATACATCCAGTGGTGCCTGTCAGTATACAAACAGTATTTAAAGATTTAAAAACCAGAACTGAAATGTAAAAATTAAACATGGAGAGCAAGTCCCCTCTGTGCATTTTCAGGATTCTCAGCAGTGCCAATGAGAATTGTCAATTCCTGCCTCTGACATAATTTCTGCATGTGCCATCTACTTCCTTCTCTTGGGTTGCATCCTTGAGAATAAACCCAGAGCAATACAGAGCAGTAGTACTGCCACTTCTGTTAATATCCCCGGACTGAAGGACGACTTGGGCTAGTGGAGGAAGACAGGACTCCTGGTTACTTCTGCCCTTTACTTCCACCCTCTCAAAATGCCCACTGACAAATCAGCCCCGCATGTTTCAAGCGGAATAAGATGATGTAAAACCCAGGGGTGTTGGCTTTCAAAGACGAAGCCTTCTATATGTGAACCTGCTAGAGAAGACTCGTTCTGCTATCCCTTAAACAGGAAGCAAACAAACCTGTTGAGGACGTTGAGATACAGTCGGGTGAACATGCCCTTGCCGGGCCCTCCAGCTGAAAAAGAGCCGCCACCTCCCATCATCATGTTTAATACCGCAAAGGGAATGAAGTCTTCCTCCTGAATTGCAACAAGAAATTCAGTCAGCTAATAGCAGAGCTCTCAAGGGTCCGGGATGAGTAAAGAGGGAAGAAAGAAACATGGCACAAGAAGAGTGTCAAAGTCAGTGCCTTCATCAAACTGTCAGTGAAAAAGTTGCTTGTCTGTAGGTGCGGGGTCAGCAGCAAGAGTGCCAATGTTTATATGATGACATACAGTAACCTGGAATTCTTCGAGTACAGGGCACCCAAACCAAACGATTTTAGGTTGATACTTACTAAAAATGAGCAGCTTTCTAACCCAATCATGATGTGGGTGAGCTCTGGGATGGGAGTAGGGCCCAGACTGACGTCTGACATATCTTTTTCAACCTGTGGGAAGGGCAGGCAAATTATTAGGACCGATTTTCACCTCTGTTGTATCCAGCTTCATCCGTTCCCAGTAATTAATCTGACACCCAGATAATGGGTGTCATGGCCAGTTTTGGCTGATATTCATGAACAGTGTGTAATTTTTGAAAAATCAATCAGCTCGAGTCTAAATCTGCACCTCCAACAGATAGGAAGAGGCGCGATGCCACCTCCAACTTCCTTTTACCTTGACAATGCCTCCTGTGTACTGAGCCACAGATCTGTCCACGTCCTTGGTCTGCCCACTGCCCCACACCGGCTCCACTCCAAGCAGATATTTCTTCGCACACTCCACTAGCTGTTCGTGCTCGATTCCCACCCCGGCAAGCACCATCCTGTCTGGCGTGTAGTAGTTGCGCAGGTATGAATGCAGGACTTCTCGATCTATTTTGTCAGTGTTTTCCACTGGGCAGAACCTGTTCAGTCCAACTGTATTGTCTCTATAGGCTGCCTAAAAGGAAACAGATACATAAAGTAACAAATGTTACTTCAGCCTCCTCAATCTAAACCTTCTCTTTCTGTTTTAAGAGAGGAAAGGCTGAGCATTATTTCACTTGTGGCAGCGTAACTCATCATGTTGTCACCCATGTCAACAAAGATCAGTTATAGATCATTTTAGTTTAGGTTAAAATCTTTCACATGTGTATAATATAGGATGTCAAAGTAGAAAGACAGCAAAATTCTCCCTCTCACCACTGAAATCTAATTTAAGAACAGAAAAATATATTTTCAGAATAGTCTAAAATAAACCCTGAAATTGAGGAAAAACTGAGGAAGAGAATGCAGCATGTCTCATAGCGGGGACTGCAGGCAAGGTAAGACTTTTCAGTGTTTTACCGCATGGATCATTTCTGTGAGGAGAGGCTCTGGATCAGGTCTCATGTTCAAGTCTTCAAGCTCAAATCGTATAGCCGTTCGAGTCATCTCAATTTCTTCATCTGTAATAAGAAAAGAACACAAGAGATAACAAGCACCACGCAAAATACCCAACTGCTACACGGTAACTTCCTGATGAGCGTGATCTAATGAAGAATTCTGAAATCTAATAACAAGTCCTGCTTGGGAGTCTTTTTTGAGAGAGAGACTTATGTTCCCAGACCTGATAACCTGGGCTGCAGCGCTACATCAGCCAGCAAGTTGACCACTGTGTCCAGACCTTTGGCGTCAGCAGAAACAGCGTACATGATGGTGTCCCTGCAACACAAGCAGACAGGTTCTGCGCTGAGAAGTCACGTCTACAACCATTCAGTAAACGTACACCAGGCAATCACATGTAAAGCTGCTTGACCATTATCGTTAAATGCTTTTGAAAGGAACTAGAACTGACTTTTACAATCCTTTCAGGTTCCCTTTTGTAGCCACAAATGGATTTCTGCTGTTCAGAAACAAAAAGTGGCTTTTACTGTCACACACCAAAAAAAGCAACTCAGACTACTGTCCGTGTTACAACCGCTCAGGTAACCAAGCAGAGAGAAGGAGCGTCGTACCTCGATGCCTGGCAGTCACAGATGCCGCCGTGCTTTTCTAAGGTGAGGAGAATTTCATCTTTGCTGCCAAACTGAGCTGTAGACTAAGAAAGAAGATAGAAACATAGAAGGGTTTGGGTGGGAAGGGACCTAAAGATCATCCAGTTCCAACCCCTCTGCCCTGGGCAGGGACACCTTCCACCAGACCAGGTCACTCACAGCCCCGTCCAACCTGGCCTTGGACACTGCCAGGGACTGGGAAAGGTACCGGTGTTATTAATTAGTAAAGCCATAACTGTTTATAATCCTTCAGCGTAGCTCAGAACAAACATCTTGTTCTACATTCTTTAAGTCAAATAGCTTGCTAAAGACTCACTAACTGAGGGGGTGAAAGCACAACAGACTTTCAAGATATAACTGCGGTAACAATAACTAACTAGGAACACCACCCCGTCTCTTCAGACAGATCAAACCCCCAGTGCTGCTGCAAGGAGCAGACCCTGTCCTGGCCGCTCTCTCGCGCTCCCCCGTCGCTCCCTGCTGTGCAGATGTACGGTGTTTTGCGCAGACGCCAGGACCCCGCTACAACAAGTCCGGTACTCACGGAGAAGGCCAGCTTTTCCAAGAAGTGCGAGATGCCGCTGAGGTATTTCGCTTCGTGTCTTGATCCCGAATTTATAAGAACTAGCGTTAAGAAGAGAAAAAGTCAGTGCGGCTTTTATCCCCTGCTCCCTACGCCAAGCGCCTGGCTCCCGGGGGAGGTGAAGTGTCACCGCCGCGTCCCCGGCCAGGCCAGCGGCACGGCCCGGTGCCCCCCTCCCTTGCCGGGCGCGGGTACTCACGGCCCACGGTGCAGAACTGCCCGAACTTCTTCTGCGAGGCGACGCGCAGCCCGTTCTCCAGCACCGTCACCCGCGTCTCGAACCGCTCCCGCCCCTCGGCCGCCGCGAAGACCGCTTTGGGCACACCGGGCAGCGGGCAGGTCAGCGACACGCTGGGGTAGGCGCCGCCGCCGCTGTAGCTCCGGCCGGCCGCCAGTCCGCACCTGCGGGACACAGGGAGCCGCCGTCAGGGACATCGGGCGCCTCGGCAGCGCCTCCCCCGCGGCCGGTACCGGGCGCCGCACCCACGCCCCCCATTCCCCGCTCACCGCCGGGCCGGGCCCCAGGCGCCCCGCCGCAACCACGCCACGGCGGCCGCCATCTTGCCGTCACCCGGGAGCGTCGCTGCCTCCCGGCGTGGGGTCAGACAGCACTGCGCAGCCGCGCTGACCGCGGGGAAGGGGCGGGGCCGAGGCTCCCCGGAGAGGCGGGACTCGGGCGAGGCAGCGATTGGGTGAGGGTGTAGTCGCCTCTCGCTAATTGGTCCGTTCTGAAGGGAGGCCCCGCCCCGCGGCGGTCGCCGCCCGGGTAACGGAGAGGGCCGGGGCCGGGGCCGGGCCGCCATGGCGGCGGGGGGGCTGCCGGCGGCGGCGGGCCCGGCCGAGCCCAACCCCTTCTCCTTCCGCGAGTTCGTCCGCAGCAAGGCCCGGAGCGGCGAGGAGGCGGGGGGCGCCTGCCAGGTAGGGCCCGGGTGGAGGCGCAGCTGGGCCCCGCCGCGCTGAGGCGCCCGCCTCAGCCCCTCTGCTCTGCTCTCCCCGCCGCAGGCAGCGCGGCCCGGCCCGAGCCTCGGCCCCCTCTTGTTACCGGATCCGGCACCAGCGGGAGAGGCGGAGGATGACGATGAGGAGGAGGGATGGAGCGGGAGCTACCAGCCCTTGGCCGCGGAGCAGGCCCACCTCGTCGCCGCGGGTCCCGCCTCGCCCTCCGCCGGCTCCTTCTTCTCCGAGGGCACGGGGCTGGCAGGCAGCGAGGACCCGAGCGTGGCCTCCCTCGGAGCCCCCCCGGGGCCGGGCTTTCACTGCCTGCGGCAGCCCAGCTATGAGGAGGTGAGCGCCGCGGCCGTCCTCCCGGCGCTTTTCTCGGGGCGGGCACAAAGGCCGCCGGCGGGCTCTGTCTTCGGTGGGGCGAGCTCAGAGCTGGCGTATCAGGGTGTTACAGAAACTTGCTGTCAGCCTTCGGCGCTACTAAAGCTCGCTGTCAGCCAGGGCTGCACAATACATGGCAACTTGTTGTTAGAGATGCTCACAGAAGAGAAGTAGGTCTGAAAAACTGCTCTACAGCGTGAGTCAGATTCAGTGCCTTGTCTGTGCTTCTGCCTGTGGCGTGGTCCAGGTGCCTTCCTCATGCTTTTCCTTTACAGTCACATTAATTAAGATTTAACAGCATTTGATTATTTACCTTTGCACTGGTTGCTTGGTGCCACATTTCTGTGCCCTACAGAGTTAGTGAACTTAAATGGTTTTGAGAGGGGAAAGCTAGGTGTGAAAGTAAAGCTTGAATGAAATTGCAAGACTTTCCAGCACTAGAGCTGAAGCTGAATATTTCTTCTGGTACTGGTCTTGGAGGGCTAGTAGTGTTGTGAAACCACACCCTCATTTCTAATGAGAATTTTTTATTTTTTTAGCTAAAAGAAGAGAATGCCATTTTGAGAAGCAAGATCAATAAGCTTCAGATTTTCTCTGAAACTCAAGCAGACAAGTGCGTAAGCCACAGTATGGGGGAAAGTAACCACATAAGCCAGGAGTTGCCTTAGAAGAGGTGCTCACTGGAAACAGTCAACGCCTTTAAAGAAGAAAAATGTAGTTGAAATCTATGCTATTTATTAAAACACTTTAACAAACCTGGTTTTCTTATTGAAAAAGGCCTGGAAAGTAGGTAGCAAGCTGACATCTGATGAGTGTGTTTGTGTGGCTTACACTTCATGTGGTTTAGGTGGTTAGTGAAAATCAGGGTAGGGCTTGGCAAGATGCATTTCATAAAACTTCAGATTAACAAAATAATGAATCAATCTCCTTTGGAGCAAGAAAAGCATTTTTATTTTTGCTGGTGAGCAAAGTGATATTGGGAGACTTGAATTTCCTGAGGTTAAACAACCCAGTGACCCATCTAGGGTGGCAATGTTGTAAGTTCCCGTCTGAATCTTCTGCTCCTCACAGTGAGGCAGCTGGTACTCCCATTGTTATGCGGTAACTGTTTCAGAATTACCCTTTTCTAGGCTGATTGCGGAATGGCCGTGTTTTGTGCACGGCCTTTCTGCGTTCAGCTGTACAGTTCCCATTAATGCTAATAGCTGTTGAACAAAGAAATCCCCTGAGCCACAGCCTAGAAGTGTATTTCTGTTGGAAGACCTTATTTTTCTTAGAACACGAAAGAATGAGTTCCTTGATCCTTCCCTAGAATTTTCTTACTAAGGCATTTAACGTTACAAGTGCTTACTGAACATTGTATTCTGTTTTTTTAAGGATGAGGAAGCTTGAAAAAAAGCTTGAGGAAAACAAAATTAAAGAAGAAAAAGAAGCGCAGGATCTGGAAGCAATGGTGCAGCACGTGGAACAAAATCTCCAGCTGATGACTGTAAGTGTTGGCGTTTGCTGTAGTAGCAGGAGCTTGTTTGCAGCTGGAACTGTGTAATTCTGTTCCGTTTCCTTCCTCCCCCAGGAGTGAGGGAAGCTGAAGTGATTGCTTCACCCATGTGAGCACTAAACAGCTCTGATGTGGGTTCAAACTTTTCCCTTATAATAAAACTGCGTCCCAGCCTAGAACTCATTTCATTACCTAGAATAAGGGAGGTCTTTGCAGAAACACCATTTTTTGATTCATCAACACCTTAAGTTGCTTTTTTCAGCCTTCTGAGAACACCTCCTGTACGAATGAAGGTCTGTTTTTCCTGCTTGCTTATTATACCGAGTCCCTTTTCCTCTTGCCCACAAAAAAAAAAAAAAAAAAAATGTCCAGAAGTGATGGACTGCACTTGAAGATATCGGAAAGGAAAAATGGGGAGGGGAGGAGCCAGCTGACCAGACGAGATCCTCATCTCGTAAAGCGTTCAGAACACGAGGTGGTGTAGCACAAACCACATCAAGTTACGTGCTGGGATCACGCATGTAGCACAAACTGCCCGCTGTATCCTGAGCGCTGCTAGGGGATAAATCATCTTTATTCTATTTCAGAAACGGGCTGTTAAAGCAGAAAACAGTGCTACGAAACTGAAACAGGAAAACGCGCGACTTCAGGTACGAAGCAGTGTTCGTAAGGCCTTGCTGAATGTGCTGGGGCTGCAAGTGTACGTCTCGAAATTGAGTCTTTAGAAAGGATATCGAAACATTTTAACTACGCCTCACTTTTCCTCACGAATGCCGTAGAAGATGTTCTGGACTAGAACACTTCAGCTCTGTGCAGACTGTTAGCTTCCTGCCTGGGACCTGTGGTGCTTGCTGCACTTACGGTTTCGCTGAGGTTTCATGCGATGCTCAGGTGCTGTTCGATATTTGGGACCTGAGAATGCCGCAGTGCAACAGGGCAGGTGGGCGTTCAGCTGCAGGAAGGGTCCTGACAGAGAAGGGAGAGGAGCTTGCGAGAGATGAGAGAGCTCAGCAGAGCCGCTGGAGTTGTGTGGTTATTCTCCTGCAAAGTTGGTGTTTGTTTCCTCCTTAGGTCCAGCTGAAGAACTACAAGACAGAGAATGAAGCCTTGAGGTCGGGCCAGTCAGCGAGCCTGGCTGTGGTGAAACAAAACGCGGACCTTGCCTTACAGAACCTTCTCGCGGTTATCACAAACTCCCGGTCTTCAATCAAGTGAGTTGTTTTAGCGTGACTCTCCTAACAGTGTCCCCAGTGCTTGTCTAAATGCTGAGGTCACAACTAAATGTCCCTGGTGGGGTTTTTTTTTAGGATTGAAACTCGAGTTCTTGTATTCTGATCAGCTAGTCCGCGTTCGCACTTACCTGCCGTATATTTTCCTCAAGGTTTAAGTAATAAAAATAACGAGAATGTGCAAGTCGTTTTTTGTTTTTGTTTTTTTTTTTCCATTTGATGTAAAACTGTTATACTTAGACTCCAAGTCTCTTCACTTCCCTAAAACTCTTGTACTTCACTTCAAGTGGAGTCTTCAGTCCAGATAAACTTCTTGCAAAACCACCTTGCGTGGGTAAGCACTGCCAAAACGCTGCCTGGCTGCTTTCTCCTCTCCTCCTCAGTCTAACGCTGCGTCTCTCCCACGTTCCAGGCAGCTGGTCTCCGGCGCGGAGTCACTGCAGCTCGTCGCTGATCTCCTCAAATCGATAGACAGGATTTCTGAAGTGTCGGAGGACGGACAGTAGAGCTGTGAAACGGACTCAAAGGGAGAACTTTGCTCTGGTGCAGAAATCATTACTTAAAAGTTAATTAGTGATATTCAGCCTCGTTATGACGTGTGAAGCCGTTAGCGCTGCTGCGGAACCAGCTTTTCCACGTCTGCCCACCGTGCGGCTGTCGGATCGCGAAAACCCAAAAACAAACCCCGCACGCACCAGAGTACGTCCTTTTCCTGCGGGCCGCGGCCCCCGTCCCCTCGCCCCCACCTTCCCGCCCCTTGCCTGTCTCTCCCCATCGGGGCGGGGTGAGGGAGAAGGGGCTGGGGGCTTTGTGCGGCCGTGTGTAACCCTCACCCCGGGCGCTGTGTACCGGCTGCCGCGGAGGTGGCGGCGCGGTCGGTGAGCGGGGACCCGGGGCCGGGAGCAGGGACCCGGGAGCGTCCTCTGGCCGGCCACGTGCGCCCGCCGCGCCATGGAGGCGCCGCTCGATTGGCGCGGCAGCGTCACGTGCGGATGGGGCTCAGCTGACCCCTGCGCGCAGCAGTGATTGGGTGGCGGGCGAGGGGGGGCGGGCCCCGCGGGCAGGCTGTGCGGCCCAGGCCCGGCAGCCCCCGGTGCCGCCATGTCCCGCTGGCCTGGCCCGGCCGGGGCCCGCCGCACCCCCGGTGCTGAGGCCGCGCCGTCCCCCGCGGCCCTCGACCTGAATGCGGAGCGGGAGAAGATCCGGAGGGAGATCGAGGAGCTGGAGAGGAGCCTGGAGCCCGGCGGGGCCGACATCGCGGGGGCCGTGTCCGACTCCAGCCTCGGCTCCGGTACGGGTACGGCGGGGCGCGGGCTCGCCCCTCTGCAGCCTCCCCCGGGGCTTCTGCTCTGGCTCTTTAGATGTGTGTCTGGCGTGGCTCGCGTCATAACCCCGCCATTTCTGCCAGGCGGTGCTGGGAACCAATTTGGGAGGACGGGAGGCGAGGCGTCTGCTCAGGGTTTTTCCCTTAGCACGCGTCCTTGCAGGAGAAGCCTCTTGCACCGGTGTTCGGCGTGTTTTCGTGATGAAAAGCATGGCAGACTGGCGGGGGAGGCCGAGAGAGCCATCACGCCTCCTGATGGAGGTTTCTAGGCGGGGCGGGTGGTAACGGGCTGACTCACGAAACGCAGCAGCCCACCAGATACTGTCAAGAGTCGTTCCACGCCGTCTGAGTGGACAACTCAAACTCAGCTTTGTGAGCCGCTTCGTTTCGGAGTCTGCCCGTGCCTCCTAAAATTATTTTTTCAAAGCAAAGAGGAGGTGGTAATAGTTCAGGTCCCTGTACCTCTGCTGGCTGTCACAGTCGCTTCATCTGCCAGTGCTTTGATCGTGCAAGGCTGGATAATGTGTCAGAACTCTGCGGCCACACTGAATGCAAAACCAAATACTGCTGAAGAGCGTGGGAGGGCTGTTAGGTGCTCACAGTTTACGGGTTTTGTTGGGTTGGAGCGTTCCCTTGGCTGCTTGCTCTGGAGCCTTTGTTTTACCATGATGTGTAGGACCAAGATGCAGCTTGATTGTTAGTGTAGTTACCAGGAGCTGCTCTTTTTTCCTGCTCTGGAACAAAGAAGTGCATACATGAAGTATAACTAAATATCGTTTTTACTTGACAATATTGGTAGTATCCAAAACCTCTAACGGTCATTCTGAGCTACTCTGTGGTGCTTTATTCTGTATGCTTTAGTTGAAAAGTCTGTGATATTGAGGCTTTCCTTTTTTTATGCTACTGCAGTCAGCATTTTTGTATTTTATTGTCTGACAGATGATGGTGAAGATGATGACGACTCAGATTCTCATGCTGAAATGGTAAGCATTTTCTCTTTAAGCATCTCTTTCCATTTGTTTATTGAAGGGAGCAGGAGGAAGGGGAATTTCACTCTGTTCTGGGGAAATCTAGGTAGCTGGCTTGACTCTGTAGCTTAGGGAGGATCAATAATGGACCTGAAGGTTTAGTAATTCCTGCCCAGGGCTTTGTTATTCACGTGTAATAGAGAGCCCTCTTCATGTGAAAACAAATGACAGGGGTCAGAGGCCTCACTGCTCTGCTGCTTCCTGATCTCTCACTGGAAACACACCAGCTTCTGGGGAAGTCACACATGAGAAAGAAACGCTTTTATTATGAGCAATAGAAGTTTACCTTTGGTGTTGTTTTAAACATAATATTTTCCTCAGACTTCATGTAAAATGATTTAGAAGATAAGTATCTTAACACCTGTACAGCACAGGAAAGGAGAAGCTGGTTTGTGAAGACAAATCCGCTGGTGCAGATTGGACCCAGGCGCAGAGCACTTTCATGAAACAATCAGCCACGCTTTGCGTCCGAAGCGTGTGGTAATAAATCATGTAAGGGAAGAACTGCTTCAGCAGGAATTTGAAGGGGTGGTTCTGAAGCACAGATTTAGCAGGCAAGAGGGCTCCAGTGTAAAGCACTACTTTTGGGCAGGTCACTTACAGTTTTGCAGTTGATGGCACAGGACCAGGCATTGGCAAGGTTTGGAGTCAGACTTTGGTTCAAAGAGCAGCAGGCTGAACTAATGAACGGGCAAAGGAGAGTGAGGTGAGGCTCGTTAACTTTACTCCACAGTTATGTACCTTCAATTATTTAAAAATCAGTTTTGTAAGATAACAGAAGTGTTCAGTTACAAAAATAATTGTTACATGCCTGCTTTTGAAGCAAGTATTTTTCTCCATTTCCCTCTCCCTTTCTCTCCCCCTGCCTTAAATGCCTTATTTGCTTGAAGGAAGTGGAAAGAGAAGATGACAGTAGCGATGATGATATTGAAAGTAGTCTGCCACAGGATCCAGAAACATGTCTGCAGATGAACCACGTGTACCAGGAAGTTATCCAGGAAAAGATTGAGGAAGTCGAGCTTCTCATTGCACAAAACAGAGAACAGCAGGTGAGCGAAACAGGAGTAAAATGTTCATTCCTGTGCTTTTCTGGGCTGCCATTTGCCATCTTCCTCTGCCCATCAAGCCCAGTAAAACTTTCCAGGACATTCCTGATGCATCACAGGTACCAGTGGAATCGGCTGCAGCAGTCGTAGTCCCTTATTCATATACTGATGCAGTGCTCGGCTTGCTTGGCCAGGACCCAGCTTCGTTTTCTTCATGGCATTCAAACCAACGTCACTTGACTGGCCTTTCGAATGGCTTATTTGACAAATCTTTCCATGCTTTCTTTTCACCAAAAATGCTACCACTGGTGTATTTTATATCTTGTATTTTAGCTTGTTGTAGAAAGTTAGTATTTTTTTTTTATTATTTATTATCTGCAGTGTATTATACAAACTTAGGAGGTTCTAAAGCCTAGTGTATGTGTGTGTGTTTAACACATACGCTAATTTACAGTCTGGTGCTGCAAATTTGAATCCTGCCTGGGATGTTTGTGACTGGCTCAGCCACTGCTCTTTGAAATTAGGAATTTGAAGGAGACACTGATACTGTTTAATTAATTCTTGTATTGCAGAAGGAAATCATGGGCGAGCTTGGTGGTCCGAAAATAGCAAAGGCAGGAGATGGTAGAAATCTACCAGCAAATATATTTCTGGGTCATTTTATGAAGCCATACTTTAAGGATAAAACAACAGGAATTGTAAGTAAACATAAGTAGGTTACATACTGATACGTCTTTCATTTATAGAGTTAAATTGTAACTGTGTTAACTGCCTTATATTTCAGCTGTGAGTGTCACTCCTCAGTTTGAAATTTTTTTTTTTTTTTTCTCACTTGTTGCTTACTTACCCTCTTTTGGAAATGTTTGTTCAACTCATGTCTGGCTGTGACATCTGAAAGTGAGTTCTGAGGAATGGCATTCCAGCCATGGGGCGCTTGAAGTTTTCAACTTTACTGTGATTGTTTGTCTTCATCTCCATGATCCAATTCATAGAATCAGGGGATGGTTTGGGTGGGTAGGGACTGTTAAAGCCCCCCCAGTCCAACCCCCCTGCCAGGAGCAGGGACATCTCCAACCAGATCAGGTTGCTCAGAGCCCCGGCCAACCTGGCCTGTGATGTTTCCAGGGACGGGGCATCCACCACCTCTCTGGGCAACCTGGGCCAGTGCTCCACCACCCTTATTGTAAAAAAATATTTTCCCTATATCCGGTCTGAATCTGCCTCCTTCTATTTTAATTCCTTGCTTCTGTTTAAAGTACTTGTTGAAATCTGACTGTCTTGGAAACAGTTTTCTGAGGCAAACTTTTTTCATGTGTTTTTAAAGGGTCACTAGCAAAAGTAGATCCTGACTTTTTGTTGTAGCTAAGATGTCAACTGTCACCATACATACATTAGTATAACAATTAAACAATGACTGGTAATTTTTCTGTGAAACCCTACCAAATTTGGTGGTGCATCTTAAGTAGGTTCAGATATATGTAATACTTGTCCCCATGTTCAGAATGCTTTTTCGACCAACTGCCAGCTGGTGTGAGCAGGCCTGGCTCTGAGCTGAGAGTGTGCTGTGTGACCAGGGACAAACTTACCTGCTTGAAGTATCTATTTGTATTTTTCTTCTATCTTCTGATATACCTGTGAGCTAGTACTAATAAAGGTAACTTAGCAGTTTGAATGTGACAGTTTGCGCAAGTTTGAGTTACCAGTCTCTTTTTTTTTGTAGCAGTTCATGCTAGAGTTTTAAGAAGAAAAGGCAATTTTTCTGTGTATCTGACTCTTCCAATGTATGTAATCTTCACTAGGGCCCTCCTTCCAATGAAGATGCCAAGGAAAAGGCAGCCCAGGGCATAAAATCGTTTGAACAACTAATTTCAACAAAATGTAAGAAGCTCTCTGTGCTGCTCACTGTTCTGTAAAAGCTATAACAAATGTGTATGTTAATACTGTTAGTTCCCTGTCCAAGCATTTGCAGTTAAACATCAACACTTCTGATATTTTATACTTGACTCCAGAAAAAAAAGTAGTTAAAAGAAAACGGGATGCTCTCTGAATTTTTTAATTGAGTGATTAATGACTCACTTCTTTCATTTACATTTGTTTGGATGTGTCAGCTCTCTCTCTCAGCAAATGAGATTGTGCAAGGGTAGAGCTCAGATGAGAGCAGTTAAGGGATGCTTACAGCTCTAGATAGTTACAAACGCTTGGGTGAAGATCTTTATTGAGGTCTCTTTGGAACTAAAACTAAGCAAGAGGCCGGGACACCCCCGGGTCAGCCGTGACATCAGTAATTTAGGTGGAGAATACAATCAATTTACCTAGCCTCTGGTAGGCGCTTTGCCCAACAACATTGGGTAGCTAATGAAGTTGAACTGTTCCTGAATACCTGGGCGATGCTTTCACAGTGGTATTGAAAGCAGTCTTTTTCTTGGCGGTGGTTTTGCACTAATGACTGAATGCTTGATTACCTTGTTTTGTCTAGGGAAAAGCAGAGAGAAGACATTATTGCAGAAATCAGTAGTAAGTGACCGCCTGCAGCGCCTGCTTCAGCCAAAGTTACTGAAGTAAGTACTGTGCAAAAATCTTCTTTCTCTTGGTGAGAATGTTGCGTATGAAGGAAGGAGAGGATATATGTGGAAATTCCACCTTCCTTCAGCAAGTTCTTGCATTAACTATTTGTGATTCGATAAGGTTACAAAGCACAGCAGACATACTGTGACTGTCAATGTTGGGCTTGGGAGAGCCACTCTAAATTACAGCAGTGGTTCTCAAACTCCCCTGTCCTGTGGGTCCTCAAACTCCCCTGTCCTGTGCAGAGGGTGACACTTGTAGGCAGCAGCATCTTTCAGTCTTTGTTGACATCTATATTATCTGTCTGTGCACGTGGTACCGAAGGGTCTCGGACTGCAATGTTCTGACCATAAGCAAGAGGTTACAGCATTTGGGTTGGGTTGTGAACGCTTGATGATTGTTTTGCGGGTATCTGGCAGGTGGAGAGGTTTTGTTTGGGAGGTATTGCGGCATTTTATGGCCATCTATTTCTTCCCATGGACACTGGTACAACTTAAAGTAGCCTACAGGGCTTGGAGGTGAAATTGTGATGTGCAGTGAGTCATGATGATGTGTCCAGTGAGAGATTTCAGTGCCTGGAGCTGGTATGGTCTTTGTTTGTTGCTGTATTAGTTCTCTCTGTAAATACCAAAATAATTAATCTGAGACCTGTTCTGGGTCAATGATTTGCATTGAATGGGCAAAAATAGGACAATGAGTGTGCCATGTGGGAAAACCTAGAAGAACAACAGTTTTGTGTAGTGTGGAAATAAACTTGAAGGAAGGAGTGGTACTGGTGGGGAAACCATCTTTGCTGCATGCCTTCTGATGCCGTTGACCTCATTCCCGTCTCGTCATACTAAGTAAGGATAAAAATGTCTTTGAACAGGATGAGTTATTGGAATCAGAAACTGGAAAAAGTCAAGACTGAAATGGAAAAACAGATCTTGGAGAAGCAAATCAAAGAAGTGGAGCAAGAAATAGAGGCAATTAAGTGAGAAGTCTTTTTTTTTTATGTTCTTGGTGAAAATGAAAGTGTGTTCTTGGAGTTTACCTCTTAAAATACCCTCCTTCCTGAAGTACTTCTGGATATGACATTTGGAGACCGCTTTATTTGTGTTACCTAGCAAAAAATTAAGTGCTGTTCAAACTCAGTGTAGAGCTCTCATCTCCACAGTTCTTTACTGAGAACTTTTGGGTCTTGCCATACAAATATAGTATCTGTACCCAGAACAGAGGTGCTGTTTTAGATAGCTCTTGATCTAGCAACAAGGGAGTGGAGAGCGCAGTAGTTCTGAGCTTGGCTCATTAACACATCTGGAACAGTGTACTTTGATACTGCATTAATTGTTTCTCCTGCTATACCATCATCATCTTGTAGGGGACTGTTTTTGAAGAAGAAACATTGTTTTGGGCAAAGTTACTATGTTAAAGAGCCCCCAGCTTTGAGACAGTAAGTGTTCAGTTCTTGTGGAAGTCAGGTGGTAGGAGTAAGATGAAGCAAGATCAAGAAGACGGTGACTCTTTAATTAACAAATTAATGTGGTTCGTTCTTTCTCTTTGTACCTTCTGCTTTAGCCAGCTCCCGGAAAGTGACTTGTTAGGAAACAGATTTGATGAGCATGACTGGGAGAAAATTTCAAACATCCACGTAAGTTGGGAGATCAGCTGTTTTATTACTTCTGATATCTGTGTCCCTTCTCTTGAGAATTATCTGAACTGGTCTAGTTGCATCCACTGTTCCCATCACGCATTTATTGAAGTTAACTGTTATGTGATCTCAGCTTGCTAAATGGAAAACTTAGCAATAAGACATCTCTGGAATGCAAAATATATTCCTTGTATCGATGTTCCTGTCCAAGCTACTAGACTAACCAGGTTTTTATTGTTTCTTTTAGTTTGGTGGACAACGTAGTTCAGAAGAACTGAGGAAGTTTTGGCAAAATTGGGAGCATCCAAGCATCAACAAAAAGGAATGGACTGAGGAGGAAATAGAGAGGCTAAAGAAGACGGCTGCTGAACACAATTATCTGGACTGGCAGACAATAGCCCAGGAGCTGGGGGTAAGGCCTTCTAAGCTCAGAAACAAGAGGTGACAAGTCAGTTAATTCTGACTTAACTGTGCCTCATGTCAATTTTCAGAAAATGTTGTTAACTCATTCTTAATTAATGCCCTTCTGAGAAGCATTCAAGAACAGTACCAAAAAAGTTTGGTACTTTAGCCTTTCCCTCTTGCCTTTTGTCCTCGTAAATAACCAGTTATCTGCATGTATCTGTTTTCATTGTATTAAGACAAACAGGACGCCTTTCCAGTGCTTGCAGAAGTATCAAGTCTATAACAAAGATCTGAAAAGGAAAGAATGGACCAAAGATGAAGATCAGATGCTTTTAGAGCTTGTTCAAGAGATGAGAGTAGGAAGTCATATCCCATACAAGAAAAGTAAGTGGCCTACAAGTGAAAATGCCTTCCATTCACTTGTAATTTTTTTTTTCCCCAGTTCTCCCAGGCTTATATCTGTTAATGTTTCTGCTTACTAGAGCACCCAGCCTGCTCTGATTCAGTTAGTTAATGAAGTATTTCCTTCCTTTGTCCATCTTTTGAAATTTGATTGAAACTGGCTGAGAGTTATTAATAAGTACTGATGGTTGTGTGAGTTTTGGTTTTTTTGTAGCAAAATCATCAGAATTCTTTCCTAGAAAGCCAGTACTCATTCGTGGCTAGCTGTTTTGGCAGTTTTCAGTGCTGGGCCCAGAAGCCTTTTCTAGGGAGTCAGGGCTGCTGCTTCTGTTCCTCAGAAGGGTGCGAGGCAGTATAACTAGTGAGGGGTTGTAGCAGAGTTGAGAACAGTAACCAAGTATCTGGGGTCCCAAATCCAAGTCTGTGAATATAACACCTGGTGTCTTGAACCTGTCAGATACAGACTGGAGCTGAAACCTCTCCTAGTAATTCTCTATTGTTGCAAGTACCATTGTTTAAGTATTTAAGTTAAGATTTAAATGCTTCTTATGGCAATCCACTGTTTGAAAATATCACAGTTACAATGTAAGTAAAGGAAGAAACACTGTTTGCAATAGATTTTTAAATACATCTTTGCATTTCTAGTTGCGTATTACATGGAAGGAAGAGATTCTGCTCAGCTGATTTACCGATGGACAAAGAGCGTGGACCCCAGTTTGAAGAAAGGACCCTGGACACCAGAGGAAGATGCTGTAAGCTCCGTTCTCTGATGCCTAGAATTGCAAGGTGTAAAAAGTGGAAGGGTTAGACTGTGGACGTGTTGCGTGGATTTATGCAGCTGAGCTTTAACAGTGACACACAGGAATGTAAAACGAACCAAAGTGGGCAGTTTACAAGTCAAGAGGGGTGAGAAGCTGCTAAACACTTCTGTTCAGAGATTTACAACACAGTGGAAACAAATACAACTGCTTCTGTCTCGGGCCTTTTAGGATTGTTATTGATGAGAATTTTGACTCTTGCTTTGTCTGATTAACGTAGATGCTGTTGGCTGCAGTTAAGAAGTATGGAGAGCGTGACTGGTATAAAATTCGGACAGAAGTGCCAGGTAGGAGCGATGCTCAGTGCAGAGATCGGTAAGTACATTAAATGTAGCAACTGTCCTTTCAAGTTTATTACACTGAGCCAAGATGCAACTTATTTTACAAACACATTTGATTTGCTTACACCAGTGTCACCTTAAGTACTGTTTTGTGAGAAGTGGTTATGATCTAAATATGGTCTCTAACATTGTTACTGCGTAACTCTGCATTTGTAGCTAGGGAAGACAAAAGTTGAAATTGAGTTTAACAGAGAGAACAGTGCATTGTTACCTGTGGCGTGCTACTTCCTCACCGTGGTTGCCTATAGGTTAGCAGGAGGAGGGAAGCGTGTTGTTCAAAATAAAGCAAAGGAGTTAGTAAACTTGAATGAGTGAATGTAGGGAGGGAAGTTTGTCATCCAAGTATTGTCTGTGTATCTGTGAAAATGGTCTAGTCAGTGACTTCCTGTAACTGAACACCAGTAATGAGAGGTGCTGAGCAATTTTCAGCCTTGGACCCAGCTTCAGGAGGTGCAGAGTACAGTATGTCCTAATTTCAGTGACCTGGTTTACAGTGGCTTGTTGTAATTCTTAAATGTGCAGCCTGATATTTTTGAGAACAAAGAAATTGTACCTGTGCTGTATTAAGGGAGTAGGTATGGGACCCCTTAGAAAACAGAAAGATCTGGTAAGGAATGCTAGTTTTGTTCAGCCTCAGAGTATGCAGTGGTGATCGGAACTGTACAGGTAGGATTGAACGTTCTTTAATGTTTTCACTTTGAAGGTACTTAAAAGCATTGCACTGTGATGTAAAGAAAGGCAAGTGGAGCTTAGAGGAAGAGGAGCAGCTAATTGAACTGGTTGAAAAGCATGGCCTGGGTAAGTGTTTCTGTGACTTAGTCTTTAGAAGCTTAGAAAAGTAAGTGCTATTTAGAAATCTATCATTCAAGTTTTCTCCTCTTTTATTTTAAGCCCTGCAGCTGATACTAGCAGGCTCTGCTTCGTACTGATGATTGCAGCCTTCCTTATATCGTGTAGTTGGTTCTGGAAATTCAGTTCTTGAGGGACTGTGTAGTAAATAGTTCTGTAGCTGTGTTAGCAAGGTATCAGAGCTATGACACTTTACAGGGGTGAGTTCCCCTCTGAACAGCCTGTGAAAGAGTTCTCTTATTTTCTCTAAGACAACTTTCTTTAACAAACAGAAGCTTTTCAGCATTCAGTTTGACCATTCTTCTAAGTGCTGCAAGGGAGTGTGTAGTTCTGCGAGGGTTTTTGTTATTGGTTCATTTGTTGTAGTTTCTAACATTAGCTCAGTGTGTACTAATGCAAAGTCTGAAGAACATAAATGAGTATTGAGGTTTTGAGATCCATTCATATAATAACCCTGTCTCTTATACAATTAAATATGTAATATGTGTATAATATTCTGCGCTGAAAAGGCCTGTTGCTCAGTTTGTTGCATTAATCGGTGTGCTCGCCTCTGCATCCTTTTTAGGTCACTGGAGTAAGATAGCTTCTGAACTGCCACATCGGACTGGCTCCCAATGTCTAAGCAAGTGGAAACTCATGATTGGGTCTAAGGTATTGTACAAAGTCCTGCTATGTCGCAGTCCCGTCTCTTTAATTACGGTTCTCTAAACTAAAAGCAAAATCCTGTGAAATCAATACAAAAATTGACATTGATTTCACACAATCAAGATTTTGTCATGATGTTCATGGTCTAATTTTTTGATCTGTTAAAGCAGCCTTTGCTCTCAAGGTCTGAAGTTAATTTGCTATATATTTATATATTATCCAGAATGTCTTTATTGCCTTGAAGTGCCTGTAAGGATGGGATGTACCTAGGATTTCATGGGTGTACCTCATGAGTTGCCTGTTCTGGTACCAGGCACTCCAGAAATTCTATGTTTAAGACCATGTTAGTCTTGTTTCCACTGGCAAAGCACCTGCCCTAGGGAAGGGTTCATGGAAACACAGATGTGTTGAGATGGGGCAACTGTACTTAGTTTTTACTTCCACGTGCACCAGTTCTTAACATGAGCTTATCTCTATCTGTAGCTTTTTCTTTGCATACAAGAATCTAAACCAGTAAAAACCTGTGTCCAAAACCAATTGTCAATAGTCCTGGATTTAGATAATCTTAGCAGAAGTAAAGCAGAACTATCCATTTGAAAGCCACGCTTTACTGATAGGGTACTGTCCCACAAAACTTTATAACTTAGTGATCTGTAAGTCAAGAGTGAACACTGGCTAAAACTTGTCTGTGCTTTTTTTGACTGAGAAGAAAAGATCTAGACCAACAAAACGCCGACACGTGGAGGAGAGTTCCAGCTCTTCAGAGAGTAGCAGTGAAGACATAGAACTGGACTTAACAGACAGCTCCTCAGAGGAGGAGATGACAAGCAAGGAGGAGTATGCAGTTCCCAGCATTGATCTGTGGATACCAACGCAGACAAATACAGAGGAGTCAAACAAAGGAAGATACCAAACTCCATCCCTTTTCTCTCCTGTGAGTGCTGGTGCAAAGACTGGTAGTAGTGAAGTTCCAAGTGCAACATGTGATGGGAACAAGGACAGAGTTGCCGATAAATCGTCAGAGTTGAACACCCTCTTGAGGGGCATTGCGCGTCCACATTCAACGGACATCGTTGTGAAGAATCCCATAGAAGTAATGAACAAGGTGAATCCTGGGGTTCTCAGTCTGTTCTTGATGGGATTGGAGCTTAGATCAGAAATGACCAGGAAGTGCAGTTGCTGCAGTAAGAGACTATGTGATGAGTAGATAGCAAAACCCTTTTTGTGCCTCTGGCTGCCTTCTCACTGTGCCATTTGGAGGTGCTGTTGAAAACTGAGCTGTGGGATTAAGCAGAAATTTCTAGCACTGCCTCCCCGTGCATTACCTAGAAAATAGCTGTGTTCTTTCCTACCCACAGTGTCACAGAAACAAAGCTTCTTTTATATCTTCATAAAGCCAAATTTTCCAGTGAATTGTATTGTCTCTCTACCCTGGTGAGAGGGTGTATAGACTTAAAGTTTGGAAGAATTAAGTTACTTATACATCTGCATCTCATTCTGAGCTGGGTGTTCACCCCTACTCAGGCACTGAAACAGCGCACATCCTCCTAGCATATTTTTGCAGAAAGATACTCCTTAGCAAAACATTAAATGTTAAAATTGCTATTGGAGTTCATGTAAGCAAAAATGTTCTGATTTTTGTGTTAAGAATTGCGCGTGTGCCCTAGGCTGCAGGGCCAGTTGCACTGATGACAAGTTTGTTGGTTATGGAAGTGGTGTGTTCTGGTGGTTTTGGTGTGCAGGTGTTGCAAGTGCTTTAATTTTGATTACAGATACAGCATCCCTTTACTAGTAGAAGTTTAGGGAAGAGTCAGTGGCTTTTTCAAACCTCTCCCTGTTCATTCCCTTTGGCTGATAAGCCAAAAAATGCAAAGGGAATAATCCAATATATTCTGACCCTCAGCATGGGTTTTTGTAGACATTTCACACAAAGGCTTTTACGAAATAGACATTTGGTATTGTGGTAATGCACAAGGACTAGAAGATCAGGTAAACGTCTGCACTTGAGAACTGGTTTCTTTTAATAAGATACTTTCAACAGCAGGAATGTTGAAAACTTTTGTACTTTCTGTATATAGTCAGTGCAAGTAATTTTCTGTGAGCTACTTTCCCTTTTATCTTTTCTTGTATGCTTTTAAGGCTTCCAGGTGTGGAAAGCAAGTGCTGCGGATTACCCTGGAGAATGTGAGAAGAATATTAAGAAATAACACATGCTTTCTGAGAAAACTTGTAAGTGCCTCTTCTGTCTTGTCTGCCTTTGTGATGTGAGCGCTGCCAGGCTGTACTTAGTGGGAAATGTTTTTTGATAGAATCACAAATCTTGCACTGTAGTCCCAAGAGGAAAAGCTCATAACTTTTTTTTCGTAACTGCCCTGTGAATAGTTTGTCCTGAGAGTAATTATGGTAGAACCTTCCTAATTGGAACTCTAATTGTATATTTGTTCACACACAGCAATCAAAGATACCAAAACCTTCTGCCACTGTTTCAACAAAAGTATCTGGAGTCAGTAATGCTGTTGGCCATAAGCTTCAGGGGTCGCAGAACATCACGGAGAAAACTTATTGTCAAGAGAGAGAGCGTTGGAGAAGAATGAACCTTGACAGAAAGCTTCTAATGGCAGTGACGCCTTGGGTGGGCAATGTGCTACTGCCTTGCGCCTTTCAGACTGGGAAGATGGCTTTTCATCACACAAAAGGTAGCGGTGACCCATCAGGGATAGAAATCACCTTACTTTTTGTCCCTGCTTTCTACATCTTGTAAGTGAATGCCCAGCTGATTTTGATGTTGTATTTTTTTCTAGTTGGTTCTATTCAAGAGAAGATTAAGTCAGTCAGTCTTGCAAGCACTCCTCTGTTCACGCTTTTCATTCAGGTAGGTTTTACTGTCTTAATGGCATTATCAGCTTTCAAACGGTGGTAATCTTTATTTCTGTATTTGATACTTAAATAAATGGTTTATCTTTGTTTCTTAAACAAATAATCTAATTACTGTATTAATCTGACCTCACGGCTTGCATCTGATGTTTCTTAAATAAGTCCTGCGTCTCAAATCCAATACTGTCAGGAATTGTTCTGTAAGTGTAGAAATGTCCCCAGAATCTTGCCTGTGAAGCCTCTCCCATCTATCATGTATTGTCACTGGCTGTACCAGAACACTTTTGTTCTTAATCAAATTTTAATGAAATTCTTATCTTGCAGCTCTTTCAGATTGATACCAATGGCTGTATGAAGATTATTCGTGAGGAAAGGCTACGGCAGTCGGAGCTTCTTAGGGCTAATGCAAGAAGGCCTCAGCAGGTAATGCACGTGGTCTGTTTCTAAGCTTTCCCCACTGAAGTCCTGACTGAAATAGAGATTTTTCATTGTGTGTGGCCAGTGGTGCTGTTTGTGTGTGTGCGTGCGTTACCAGTTTGTTTTGGTTCAGAAGCGTAATAAAATGTATAGGATGTTGGCAGGTGTGGGTTTGATTCACATCTGTGCTGTTTTAATGATCTCTGTTTTAACTATCTCAGAAGTATAATTTAATGTAATTTTTTTGGCAGGCTTCCCAAAATATGGAGACTTCTTCAGGTATCTACCAGAACATTTATTTTTACGATGTGCAAGAATTTTCACTTAATTCATCATTAATGACCAATGTAACTGAAGGAGAACTTTTGGAACAAAACTACATTGACATCCTCATTTTTGCTAGCTCTTGGATCTTTCACTTATTGTCTAAATATGTTACCCTTTGGTAAGAACTGGAAAAAAATACTGAAGGGCTAGGAGCCCAGTGGCAGTGGGACACCAGTTCTGTAGACTATTGCTGTTACTCTTTGCTCAGCAAGCTGCTGGCTGTAGCGAACATGCTGGCACCAACAAAACCCCAGTTCATTGTTGTTATCTGGTGCGAAGTGCCCGTGTAGTGCTGACCAGTACCGTTCGTCGTGTGCGGTGTTAAGGTGCGTTGCTAGCCCATCTGTGATTTCTGGGGAAAATTACACAATTGCTGAACAAGTGGTACGCTTGCTGCATCAGAGCTATCTGAAGAATGTCAGGATGGGGCTTGATTAAATCAAGACTACAGTGTTATAGGAACTCTCACAAACAGGAATTTTGCTGCTTCCTGTGCAGTGTACTTGATGTTTAATAGCTAAGGAATGGCTTTTGAAAATACTATTCAATCTTTTTAAATTTTATTTCCTTTCCTCTGTAGGCAATTCATCACAATCTTGTACTCAAAGGAACTCGCGAAGGGGTGTCCCAAGGAATGCTATCAGGAGACCTGTTGCCTTAAAAGCAAGGGAGACTTCTGATACTGCCTCTGAGAGTAGTGCTCCTGCCGTGCAGGGAGCTCTTCCAGCCCAAGCGCAAAGGCAGAAGCCCAAAACTGTCTCAGAATTATTGAGAGAGAAGCGGCTAAGAGAATCCCGGGCTAAGAAAGCTATGCAGAGGACAGTATTTGTTGCCCCGCACATGCTGGTTTCAGGGCCTCTGATCATCCAGCACTCACCACAGCAAATCATTCCTTCTGCTCAAGCAGGCAGCAAACCTGCAGCAGTTGGTTGTGCAAATAGCCAAGTGCAGTGCGCACCAGCTCCACTGCCAGCATTTACTTCTGTGGCAGGTTCAACTTCTACCACTATTGTACTTGAAAACCATTCCTCATCAGTGTCAGAAACTGGGGAAAGCCCAGGTTCCTCACAAGGAACAGAACCACAGTCCAATAAGGAACTAAAAGAGCAAGCTTTGGAAACTAGCCCTGAAGGAGGGGTTTCTCCAGGCATGAATCCAGCTGCAGCAGAGAAGGCCTCAAATCAGAGAGGGTGCAATGATCAGGTCCTAGCTGGCAGCTCAGCTTCGGTAGTGTTGCAAAACCCAGCTTTTGTGCCACATCAAATTACAGTGGTGCCTGTTGGCACTGAGCCTGGCACCAACAAATTGTCTCTTTCCACGCCAGTTGCCTGTGAACTGAATAGTAATGGGCCACAACAGAGGCCGGTCAATCTGTTGCCTGCTCTTGTAACACCACAAACTGGTTCACATTTGATTCCCAACAGCATACTGCCTTTCACGTGGGTTGTAACGCCGCAGGCTTTGCTCCCCACTGCTGTACAGACTGTGGTGGGTGTTCCCCAAGGACTGCCAGCTGCTGCTGTGCAAAGTCAATGTCAGACGAGCGTGGCTTCCAGTGGCAATGTCTCTGGCTTAGGAGTTCCTCCTGTACCAGCTGGAGCAAACACGCCTCACCCGAGCAGTGCAGAGACAAAAGCACCAAGTGCCCAGTTAGCAGGAGTACCTTTGGGAAAGACAGCCAACCATTCCACAGTTCTCTTACCTGTGACCTCAGCAAGCCCTGGGTGCACCACCAGCTCTTCTTCTGCAACACCTGCATGTTCAGATGGCTTCTCCAAGGCTTCTGACTCCTCTGCAGCTCAGACTACTCTTCCAGCTGATGCCCCAACCCTGCATGCTGTGCTGCTGCCCCAAACACAGCTACGTGCAAGCGCTCAAGGCTCTGATTCCCAATGTGTGTCGAGTCCCACTAGCTTGGGAAAGAGCCATGACTCCGTTACAACAAACGGATCATCTTCCAATCCAAGCACCATCACAAAAGCAATTGTGCTCCAGCCAGGAGATCCAGTTCCCCATAATGATGTCCCAAAGAACTTTGCTGCACAAGCATTGAAAAACAGACCTATTGCCTCCAAACCTCCGACCACGCAGCCTGCTGACAGTCCACCCCAGCCAAGCACTTCCAGTGCAGAAAAGAATCTCCTTGACTTCAGCCTGATTTCCTTTGAAGATGAGGGGCTGGTGAAGGAGTGGCTGAATGGGAAACAAGGTGTCCAGGTACCATCGCTGCAAACCAGGTTGCCTTATCTGCCACCTTTTCTGTGCAACTTAAAAGCTCTGTCAAAGCTACTTCTGCAGAAAGCAGCTCTAGAAGAGCAAGCAGCATGTCTTCTGCCTTCTGATGCCCGTCAGGATGAGGGCAGTGGTGTTGATCTGCGTGCTATTGGAGAACTGGTGCAGCAGAAACTCGGCGATAACCCTGCTTACCTCCTACTGAAAGCCAGGTTCCTAGCAGCCTTCACGCTCCCAGCTGTGCTAGCAACTCTGCCTCCTCCAAAAGTGACAACAACTCTGTCAGCCAGCAGGAGGCAATATGAAGACAGTGACGAAGAGGAGTGGCAGAGTGAGAAGGAAGTGTCTGAGGAAGAGAGTTGTGGGGATGAATTAACAAGTGTGCGGTTGGATGGGACGGTTGGTGATGAGCCTGGAGACAAAGATGCTGATTTACTAAATCAGGTGAAACGGAGGTGCCAGGGACCAAAAGCAGAAAGTTACTGCCTGCTAAATGTTGTTCCCACTGGAATCCAGGGTGAAACTCCCACTGTTCTCAAGTGTATCATAAATTTTGTCCTTTTGAATAAGCATAGTTCATCAGCTGATGGAAGAAGAAGCTCTCTAGCTATCTGGGAGCCCTTGGTCCTCACAAGGGTAAAAGCCTGTGTTTTATGCAGCACATTAAACTTGACATGATAGTTTCCAGAAGTGGGTATCAAAGCTCCCTTCCTCTTACAGTTTATAAGCTGCTGCAGACTCCTGTACTTTTGAAATCAAGCCCTTGTTTTTTATTGTGTGTGCCCTTTAAACCCCCAAAATATCAGGGAATTGTGTATGTTTGCTCCTGTTGCCATTTGAGATCTTAATCCTGAATCGTTTGTATGACTAGAGATTATTAGAGTATATGGATCGATGTAAGCCATAATGTCAACCTAAAATCAGTTTCTGATTTTTAAGCTAAATGTGTTACTGTCTAGCACTGTTTCTTACAGAACATCCCAGGAAGTTGTGTAGCTCAGACTTGCCTTTCAATTCATTGTGGCTCCAAAATAAACAAAAAAAAAACATTAACAGAGATGAGTAAACAAGGTAAATTGCTGTTTCTACAGAAAGATGGCAAAGCTGCCTAAAAATCAGAGCTTTTTCCTAGTAAAAGCCAGCAGTTATCTTTCTATTCTGGCTCTGACTTCTGAGTCTGGGCCATGTTCAGTGTAGTTTGAACTGTGAGCAGCTGGTCCAGAAGCAGACAGCAATTCTTCACCACCTGGTAGCCTTACTGCCAACCTCTGTGCTGTGTCATCTTCCACCAGGCTCCCTCCTATTCCTTTGGTTAACGCTAGAGCCAGATTGCTTTCCTGGTGCTTTTCTCTGAAAAGTGTGTGATAGAGGTATGTTTCATGAGAAATCAAAAGCTTGTGTTGCATCGGGCACTGTCTGGCTCCAGCAGTGAAAGCTAAAGCACCGCTTGTGGCTGGCACGCGACCTCTGTAACGAACAGTTGTGCCCAGACAGAAGCCACAGCAGAAATTGCAGTAGATCGATAGCGCTAGCAGAAGCAGGAAGAAATGCCAGTCTTGACTGAAAGTTTTGCTCGAAAACTTTGGGATGTTTTGTGCTTGCTGTGACATTGGCAATCGAATGTTGTTGTCCCATGATTAATTTTGAAGGAAGATTGTTTTAGAAATCTTCCGAACTCCTACAATATAAAGATGGCTGAAGGGGTTCTTTTGCACTTGTGCCAGATCTCATGGTATTGATAGTCTCTTCTGCTTCTGTTGCAGGGCACAGGAGCTGAAGAGATTGCTGCACAGTCCGTCCTGGACTCCTGCACTGATGTGGCTGGTGCCAGTGCTCCTCAAATCAGGAGAAGTACTCGCTTCAGGAAAAGGAGGAGGATGTGAGAAGGAAATGTGTTAGTAGCTACTTAGTGAATCTTGGATTTCTTGCCTGAGAGGAGAACCTGAAACACATTTGTCTGTGGTACAGCTTAGACAATGAATCATGACCCTAGGACAGGACTGAGATTATCTTGACTTTTTTTCCCCTTAGGACACAGAGTTCTACAATCCCCCAGTAATCACAGACTAAGGCAAATACTTTGACTTTGAGGGGGAGGGAAATTTGATGTCTGCAGGATAAAATTATATGCGAAAGTCATGAAGTTCAAACATTTGGCAGCCTTTTAGTCCATGCTACTGCCTACTAGCATATACCTAGCTGGCAGCACTCTGCAGGCTTGGCTGCTCAAATGAGACCGGTAGAGGGTCATAACTGGTGGGGCAGGGAAGCCTGGGCAGCTGCTGCTGAAGAGAAGGGGGTCTTGTGTGTGTGAGTGCCAAACGCTTGCAGCAGAAGCCAAAGTAAATCCCTGCTGCAGGTTCTAGCAAGCTGATGGTAAGATGTCCTTGCTCTGAGCTGTCAGGCAGTCCCCTAGATCCTGGGCAGGCAGCAGCAGCTCTTTGTGTAGTTTGCCCTCTGCGGCCTGGCTTGTGAGTCTTGAAGTGAAGAACAGTATTAAAAGTTGGTGGGGAGCTGGGGCTTAAGACCAGTGGGTACTTCGTTGGAGTTTGTCTTTAACACTTCATCTTTGAACAACTCTGTGGGGTGTTTATTTCTCCTGCGTGGCTTCATTTCTCCACATGTATAACAGGACAGCTTCTATAGGGTACAAGTGTGTGACTTCTTAATAGATGTTGAGGCTTCTGGTGAAACAGACCAAGTGAACTCGAATGGTGTTTGATTCAAATAGTTGTCAGATGAGACTGACTTTTTCCTTTAAAATCTGTTTTAGAAACTCCAAAATGGCAGCTTCCCTATAAAAATGCTGTGACTAATAGGAGTTGTTTGTGCTTTGTTACAGGGGTCACTTGAATGAGGTCTGCCTTCCTGCTTGGCAGTAGGAGATACTTTTTGCACTATTCACTTTTAACGCTTCCAACAAACTGACTAACCGGACCTGGGGAAGATAGGAAAATGGCTGGACACTTTTCCCACTGCCTAACAAAGTCTGCATCTTTAGACAAGTTGCGAAAAAATGAAACAAAATGGCTGGAGGGAAGCCTTTCAGGCGTAGACCAATTCTGTTCTCTTTCAAACTAGCACCTGCTGGAGATGCTGTGGAGGAAGATTGCTGGAGAGCTGGGGAAACCAGCAATCATGGTTATTTATTTCTTTTTTGTGTTAGCCCCTATTTATGTGAATGTTTATCCATGTTCAGAATATGTTGTTCATTGGGTGGTTTTTTTTTTTAGTGTTGTGTTTTGCTTGATAGCTAACTGACTGAATACTGCTGAATAAGCGGCAGATTAATTTTGTATCAAAATTAGTCTTGAGTATTTGTTGAAATACAGATGTTTTATTTTTCTCACTTAAAAAATTACTGATGCATTCTGTGTGGTTTTTTTCTGGTAAAGAGTGCTTTTAGTAATGTGTGTGAGTGTGATTGCTAATGAGAAAAATGAAGTTTGCAAGCTGCATGAAAACCAGGGAGAATGTGGAAAATGAATATGCATGTGGCTAAGACTGCAGGATTGAATTAGGCGTGGATTCTTTCTTAATTCTTTCACAGCCTGCCCCATACAGACATTTAGCAAATCGCTTAACAAAAACTTGTTTCTTCATTCATAAAACAGCAATTTCTGTCTTTCAGAGAGGTGCAAGGCTAGCTGAGTCAAAGCTGGTAAAATCTGGTGGGAAAGTGCTGCAGAAAGGTTCATTGCGCTGCACTGACTAAGCTTCCTGAGGGTGTAGTGGTGAGTTCAGAGCGCTGCGAGGTCCAGCGCTTACTTGAGCACCATTTAGGCAGAGCTGGGCGCAGGGGGAGAGTGGGTACCAGTGTTGCTGTAACTAGATGTGAAGACATGGAGCAAAAGGAAGCATTTTGAAATGGCTTTCCTCCTGCAGTGTACCCTGGTTTCTGTAAGCCGGTATAGATAAGATTTTTCCAAGAAATTCAGATGTGGCAGAAGCTCTGCCGTACAGTTCTGTGTGCTGTTCACCACAGGGCTGTCACTGTGAGGCACTGGCCATAAATGTGATCTGCGCTCTAAATGATTGCTGTCCTTTGCAAATGCTGCTTGACAGATGCCCTTGTAATCTCACTGCTTGTGGAAAAACTTTGTAAAACTGTAAGAAGCAGCTATCTTTGTTCTTTTTCAGATTAAACTGATCTGTTACTATAGAAAAAAAACTCCTGAGGCTAGACTGGTCACTTAGCAGACATTCTGATTTCCTTCAGCAAGGGCATCATTAATAGAGGTACTGTATCTTTTTTTTTTTTTTTTAGTGTAAAGCTAATTCAATGTCTAACAAGAAGCACAGGCTTAAAGAATCTCTGAGTATCTCTGCCCTACTCCTAATGATAGCATGAAGAAACTCTCCAGAAACTTAAAAAGCAGAACAAAGAGTAGAGTGGGAAGCTAATGGGAAAATGTGTCATGCTGCCATGGAATCAGAGCGTGTGTGTTCTTGAGGCTTTTTTTAAAACAGAGTATTAGTGAGTTCTTGTTGCAGCTACAGTTCTAGGGCTGTGGGAAGGCAGGGAGGCAGTCCAAGGGATGATGTTGATGCTTAACATCATCACAATGCTGCTTGCTGGGCTGCTCCTTTAATTACTGTTAGAGCACAGCCTGTAATTTGGGAATCGTGGGTTATGTTCGTTCCTTGCTTTGCCAAGACTTGACTCCCTTTCCCTCAAAATACTGAATTGTCATAATTATACTTGAAGCTTAAGGACATTCAAAATCAGTGGCATCATGATAGAAATCGTCCTTTTCAGCTGAACTCTAAACCAAGAGTTCTCCTGTGTAAAGATGTTACGTGAACAGCTGAAAGGCCAGTTGAAGAGACTCTTCCCTATAAGCCCGTGGCTTGTTTTGTCCCCTGAAATCAGCTGGACAGACCTGTGCTCGTGCCCTTCACTCTTTTGAGTCTATCTGACCACTGCACAAAGAATCTTTCTAGACCCTGGCTGGTACTTCAGTGGTACAGATTGGAAAACAAAGCCAGAAAGAGTCTAAAGCCACTGCATACGTAATGCTGATGACTGGCAATGCGACTAGCATTTTTCTCCTCCCCCATCATCCATTCTGGCTTCCCTTTTTTTTTTTTTTTTTCTTTTCTCCCCCCCCCCCCCCCCCACCATGTACAGTATAGCTGAGTAGTTTCCCCTTTTCTCAAACCAGTTTTGCTCCTGGAATGATCTTTGCTCTAGATAGAATATAAAGGGAAGCTGCATCCAAGACAAGTTTTCTCAGAGACAGAAGACAGACAAATGTTGCTAGACCAGGAGAGGAAACAAGGAGGCTTTTGACTGCACAGGCTCAGGTTGGTCCATGTAATGCAGAATGGTTTATATTAACAGGGATAATTTTTTTTATTTTACAGCTCTGAGGTAAGGGTGTGGTGTTTATCAACAGGGGAATGCACTTCTGCTTGTAATCTGCTGGGATTGGTTTGATGTCAGGCAGAGCAGAGTCTTTTCTCCATGCTAAGTAATGACTAGTTCTGTGTCAGTCCAGCTCGTTAACGTTAACGGACAATGTAGCGTGTACAAGCGTGTACTGAGGATGTTTGGAGTCTTTCTCTGTGCTGGAGCAGAAAAACAATGAAGGTTTGAGATGACCTTGGAGAGAGATGCAGTAAGCTGTGTGTGAAATCCCAGCCCCTGTACAGCTCCTGATGGTCAGAACTCTGTTCCTACCCTCTCTGCCCCCAAACAAGATGAGTAAAAATGTGAATACTAAGATTTCTGGCAGCCTTCCTGAGCCACTGGAGATGACAATGGCTACTACAGTTAACTCATACATGGGATATAAGCATAGTAATTAATGACTAGGATTTCAGAAGGCACTCATTATGGAACAGTCTGAGCACAAAGGGGCAAATAAATAAATAAAAATCCTGCTAGTTTCTTATTCGAAAGGCAAAGCAGCCTAGGTATAGAAGTGTTGGGTTTTCTGCATGTGTTCACCTGCACACTTCCAGGCTGAGAAGCAGTAGTTTTTCTGACCCCGTGGTTAATAGCAGGCTCTTGTGGGGAGGCTAGTAACCTCAGAGTACAGCTGAGTGGGAGCACTGCAGCAAGCTCCCACCAAACACACAGACACAGAAGCGCTCTCCATCAAAGGGAATGCTTCCATGGCCCCTCGCTACGTCTGTCTGTTAGTCATGCATGTGGTGGTTGTGAGCATAAATTGCTGAAGCTGCACAGGTGGAATCTGTGAGGTGGATGTGAGAGGCAGCTGACCTCAGGGTTTCCTCTTGCTTGATTTGCACCTCTGTGCTGACAGTTAAACTTGTATACAGCTGTGTGTTCCCCCTCTTTGCACATGGATAAAGCAGAAAACCAGCCTTAACTGGGTTCAGCTGTAATCATACAAAAGCTCTCACCTTTGGGGGTTTTCCAGAGCTTCTTGTGGGTGTTAGATTTAACAACAGTGTGGTCAGACAGAATACAGGGATCTCTCAAATGCTGGTAGATGGAGAAGAAAGAGTATGAACTATTGGTAAAGCACAGACAAGAGATAATTAGGAGAGCTTTAAAGATGTTTACGCATCCTCTGAAGAAGTGAAGTTTCAAATTGGAAAGTTGCAGTTTGCCATCAGCTTATCCTGTGTTGTGTTCCACCCTTTTTGTGTTGTTTATCAGGATTAAATATTTAATTCTAAACATCGCTGAGCATTTGGAGAACCCATGGTGAAGTCAGTGAGACCTGACGGCACTTTCTTAGGATACGCTGTTGGGAATCTAGAGTTAGCTGGATTTTCCCCCATTCATGGGGCTCTCGGTGACTTGCCTATCGCCAGCGGACCTGTTGCTAAATAGTTCTCCTCTTGCGGTGAGATCTGTGAGATGTTCAGCTGTTTGGAGGGAGATCATCAAGCTCTGGTGAGTTCTGTTTTCTCAGAATGTCACGCTAGCTCTCCTTCATCTGTGTGTCAGTGGCATTGGTGCTAGCCTCACAGCTGCTATATCTCCAGTCTCGCACTGCACTGTTCTTTCAGGTATGACTGTAGTGTGTCACCATGTTCTGCAGGTGATTTGCAAGTGCTGAGTTAAAGACCACATGGGAGATGTGTTCCTGTATCTGAAAGACACTTTGCCATTCTCAGCCTGTTAACAATCTTGGTTTCAGCAACCCCCACTACTCCACAGGAGGCTTAGAGTCTGCTTTTTTGGTTTTGGTTTTTGTTTTTTCAAGACAGGACAATACAGCTCACAAATACTTCTCACTCACCAACATGTTGGAAGAAGATAATGATGAGGCATGTTGGAATAACCTGGAGAACTTCCGGGTGAAGCTGATCTCTGTGATAGATCCTTCCCGTATAACACCCTATCTTCGCCAGTGCAAAGTAATCAGCCATGACGATGAGGAACAAGTTCTTAACGACCCCAGCCTGGTCATGCGCAAACGGAAGGCAGGTGGGTGAAGTGCAGCCTTTGGCTCTGTAGATTCTCCCGTGCTCTCTTGGCTCTTGGGAGCAGATTGGAACGGAGCGCTGGCCTGAAGGAATACATCGTGTCTAGGTTTCCATCTGCCTGTCTTTAGGCACAAACATTGCAGGCAGTGCTGTGCAGCCCCTTTCCCCAGCACATCGTTGTGGGGAGAGGAGGAATGGAGATGGCTCTATCGATGCATTCCCAAGCTGTGTAAGGGTAATGGGAGCACAGAGGGTGTGTGGCCTTTTGGTGTTCTGGATCTCTAGATGAGCATAAGGGAGGGAGTTGCTCTGGTTTGACCAACAAGGCTATCCTTGTTTAACAGTTTTGCAGGGGGAGATTTCCAAGACTAATTCAGCATGTGTTGTCCCTCGTTCCTGTCTTCTGGTGTTAGAGGGAATGCTGGCAGCATATTAAGCAAATTCTTTGTGACTGTTCTGTACAGTCCTGGCCTCCTTCCAGCCAGGGAGAATGACAGAATTCATTGTGCTATTAGTATATCTTCTGCATTGGATTACCTCTTATTGAAAAACTACTGAGGTAAAAAAAAAAAAAAAAAAAAAATCTTCCCTGTTTTCCAGATGAGGAAACTGCAGAACACAGAAAAGCAGCACAGAGTATTTCTAGACAAAAGAGGGAACTAAGCTCAAAGTCGTCTTTTTAGTCCAGTCTCTCTTAGGCTTGTCCCTGCTGCCTCTCTAGTTATGTGCAGTGTTTTTACACCACTGGCCCTTTTTTTCCCATATTTGCCTCTGGTATTTGGAAGTGGAGCCTTGAGCTCCAGAAACTGTCATGATGCTTTGTTTTAACTTATCTTTTCTGTAATTATCAGCAGGGTAACGTAAAACGCTCTTCTGAGATCTACTTTTTGTACCCACTGTAATAGAAGCGAGGCACAAGGGTTAAGTTTTAACTGTTCCTTCACTGTTACCATACTTTTGTACAGTTACTGGGTACTTGGCTTGGAATTGGCTGGGGGATTTGATCCTAGAGACTTTAATCTGTGTGTGGGGAAACTTAACAATTTTTTGTTTCATTACAAATAGGTAAATAAATGAAGAGAATATCCTATTGCTATTATTTCAGGTGTTCTTCTGGACATTCTTCAGCGAACGGGACACAAGGGCTTTGAGGCATTTCTAGAGAGTCTTGAGCTTTATTATCCACAACTGTATAAGAAAATAACTGGCAAGGAGCCCAGCAGGGTCTTCTCTATGATTATAGGTAAAGTTTGCGTTCTGATAAACAGCTCTTCATTTGGTGTTGCCGTGCAAATAAAGGGGGGATTCACCTCTGCTTTGCCTTTTCCCCAGCTTTGGTGAGCAGAGTCCGGGAGTGTTGCCTGGCTTGCTCCCTGTGCACTTTGGAAGGGTTCTGGCAGGAATGGCCCTGCTATCCAGTGTCACAAGCTAGACCTGGGAGGGTGGGGGAGGAAGCAGAAGGATCAATTTTTCCTTCTGCCTGTTCTGTCAGTGACACTGTGGTGTGGAAAGGCACAGAGCAGGAGGGAAACGGCAGGGATCGTTTGGTGACACGTCTTCAGGGTTTGCATGCTTGTGCGTGGTATGTGATGATCCCAAGCTGCAGTGAGAAGGGGGTGGGAACCTGTGCTCTGTGTGTGTCTGGGGAGCAGACACGACAGCGGTGGCTGACACCTGCCCACCAAACAGACACCGCTGGGGAATCTGGCCTGAGCCAGCTCCTGATGAACGAGATCATGAAGCTGCAGAGCACTGTGCAGGAGGAGCGGCAGAAGGTCCAGGAGCTCACCATGTGGTTGCACACCAAAGAGGACACGATCAGAGAGATGTGGGTGAGGGACAGCCTGCTCCGCAAGCACCAAGAGCGGGCGCAGAAGATGAAGGACGAGAGGGACAGCCTGAGCAAGGAGCTGCGGAAGTGCAAGGATGAGAACTACAGCCTGGCAATGAACTATGCCAAACAGAGCGAGGAGAAGAGCGCTGCCCTCATGAAGAACCGAGACCTGATCCTAGAGGTCAGTCACGCTTTTCTAAAGCTTCCACCTTCTTACCTGATCCCTGTAAGGCTGTGCTGTGCACCAGATTTGTCTTTGCCCACAATGGTCTGGACTAGTCCAGCATGAGATTGTGCATCTTCTCTAGCATGGCTTGGTCCCTAGCTCAGCCCAGTGGGCCCGTGTATTACAAGTTATGCTGTGAAGAATTAACAATCTTCCCCTCACTCGAGACTGGGCCCTCTCACAAGAGCAACATGTTGCATCCATTTAGCACACAGGCAGGACTCTGGTACCCAGAGCACCAAGCATCCTGAAGAAAACAAAGCTGAGGAGAAATTTGGCCCATGTTTGTCTAGGGAATGGAGTGAGAACTGCTTTACTGCTTTTGCAGGCCAGAGTTTGTGTTACTGATGAGGTCTGAATCTTTTTGTAGATTGATCACTTGAAGCACAGTCTCATGAAGGCTGAGGACGATTGCAAACTGGAGCGTAAGCACACGATGAAACTAAAGCACGCCATAGAGCAGCGTCCAAGCCATGAGGTGATGTGGGAGATCCAGCAAGAGAAGGAGTTGCTCTTGGCCAAGAACCAGGAGCTGGAGAACACTCTCCAGGTTGGTGAGGGTGGCTGGATATGGACTCCTGAGAAGTCATCACTTGTAGAAGCCAGGGCGGCAATGGGGCTGCTGTGGCCTTGTTCTCCCAAGTCAAACAGAGGACGTAGGACTGTGGGAAGAGAGTTAAAATGAAGTTAGATTGTTGCTGTATCTCTCTTTTTTTTTTTTTTTGTCCAGCAGGCTGCCAGGGAGCAGAGTTTGGAGAAGAGCCTCTCCAATGAGACTCTGGAGAATGACTGTAGCCAGATAATAGAAGAACGCCGGAAGCTGGTGAACACCATTTACAGCCTTCGCAAGGAGCTGCGGCGAGCTGAGGTGCTCCAAGACAAAGTACGTGATGCAGCGCAAATTGGCAGATAAAGTACCTGCGATGTCTTGCCTATGGAGCAGAGGAGCTGCTAAGCAGCAATCCTTGCTGCTCCTACTCTAGTGTCTGTGTTATAGTTTGAAAAAAGGCACGCTAATATTTTAGCATTCTGTGTCTGTGGCTTTAACCGTTACCTGTTAATGCCTATGATAATTACCAGTCTCTGCCTCAGCCTGGAGGGTGATGGGAGCTTTTATCATGATTGACAGCTCAGATACATGTAAATCCATCATGTTAGCAGTCCTCCTAGTCATGCTGACCAACCTTCTGGTTGGCCTTGCTCCAGCTGGACAGTCTGACTTAGCTTTGACACTGCATGGAGGCCTGGCCATAGCAGTCTGTGGCACAGAGCAGAAGTGGTGAGAGTCCAGCTCAGACTCTGCCCACAGCAGAGTGTTTTTGACCTTGTCTCAACAGTATGCAGAGGAAAAAGAGATGCTTGAACTACAGTGCACATCTCTGAGGAAGGACTCCCAGATGTATAGAAAACGAATTGAAGCTGTCTTGCAGCAGATGGAGGAAGTGGCTTCAGAAAGAGACCAGGTGATAAAACATTCCTCTCAGAGCTGCTGCTAATCTCTGCTTCGCTGCCTGAAGTGGGCAGACACTGTAACCCTGAACGTACTGTTGTGTGACATGCCACGACATGTTGTCCCTCACACCAGGCCCTCCTGACCCGAGAACAGTTCTATACGCAGTACTCCAAGATCCTGGTTGAGAGGGACGCTTACCGCAAGCAGATTCGGGAGCTGGGGGAGCGATGTGATGAAATGCAACTGCAGCTCTTCCAAAAGGAGAGCCAGTTACTGGCAACTGAAGCCAAGCTGAAAAGATTGCAACTGGAGCTACCCACACCGGTATGCCTGCGGGGTTGTCGTCTGCGTGATGGGTTGGGATCCTCAGCCACTCTAAATAGAGACCATGTATGAGCCATTTGGATGAAATTTACAGCAGGGTGTAAGGGTGCTAAGGTTTCTGGAACTAAATAAAATATACAGAGGCTTTTAATTAGTGTACTTTCTCCAAGTGCTCCCTCAGGAGTGTAGGTGGGAGGAAGTCCATGCTTCTCTGTTTTCTGGAGCTTTCAGTCTCCTGTATATTCCCTTCCTGCCGCTTCCTGATTAATTTTCGCTGGTTTTATTTCAGACTTCTGACCTGGACGATACCTCCTCCAGAGATTCCCAGGAAGTGAGTAGGGTGCCTCATTTACCTTTTACTTTCTTCTGGGATGGTTTCAAATTCCTCACTTGTGCTCAGTTTCCTAAGTCGTAGCAGTTTTCAGTCCTTGGCTCAGGCTCATTTCAGTGAGGCAGCAAAACAGACCAGTGTCAGAATCTCCCTGTGTTCTGAGATTTCTAAGTGTAGGACACAGTTATAGTGTTAGTCAGCAAGATTTGTTGAGTTAAGCAAACCTGGGGAACTGAATTATTTTGAGTTGCTTCTAATTGTCTCTCTTGTGGGAGAACAGGGGAAAATAAGTCTTACCCTGGAGACATCAATAGTAAAGACTTTTCACTTAGTTCGTAACTTAGTTTGTAACTTCAGTGTGGACGTGATTGTCATGTTGTAGACCAAAAGTATAAACGAGGCCAAAGGAACTGGATATACTCATGGAGGATAAATCCATGAGTAGATCTGTAACTTCTGGCTCAAGTCTCCTGTTTTGCTGACAGCAAGGTGCACTAGGCAAAGGCCGGTTCTGCGTACGTCCTGTTTCTTATATTCCTCCATCTGTTCCTAGCTACGGTGTGAGACAGAGTAAGGGACCGTTCTCATCTTCTTGCTTTGTTTCTGTCCCATAGCTTACTCTTCACGGTCATCTAGATGAAGATGCACAGCCGACTAAAAGTAAGGTTTTTCTTGGAAAATGTAGAGTAGAATTTTTAAGAGGATGGTCAGTGTTTCAAAGGGACAGGAAAAGATATTCCTGGGTTTTATTTTTAGTGAAGAACAAGTAGTCTGACTGGGGACTGAGTTTGTCAGAGATGCTTCTCAGCGGGGTGTGCTTGGCACTCTGAGTAACACCTCCTTGAGATGGCTCAGAATAGGTAGCTGTAAATCAAGCATTCTGCCAAACCATCACCTTTCTCACCTGTAAAAAGCAGAATGTGTCCCCAGATGCTGGGAATGGTGAATGCTTGTAAAGCTTTTTTGAGAGAAAAGGCTCCTCAGGCTCTCTTTACTACTAGGGACTTTCATATAGCTGAATGACCTGGGAAAAGTGGTATCATTAGACTAGCCTAGGATCTTCAGTCTTTTTTTTTTTTTAATTTTTTTTTTTTTTCCCAGGTAGTTTGTCTGCTGAATTAATCCAGGAAAAATCACCTGGTACATGGTGCCTTTGAGAAATAGCTCCTGGGTGCCTCCCGCCCCCACCCCCCCCACTCCTCTTGCATTTCTGGCAGAGCTGAGAACAGAACAAACATCCTTCCACTTCACTGGACCATGTGGCTTTCTCTAGGGATTTTTCCCTCCCCTCTTCCCTTTTATGTTGCAGGCTATTTTCACAAAAGCAGAACCACATAGTTAACGCTGTCGCTGGTTCCGTTTCTGTAGCATCCTCAGTGGAAATGATTCAGCAGTGTGGAAAGGAATTAATAGGCTCCCCCAAGAACTTGAAATTCTTTTTCAAAACATATTGAGAAAGGAAGAAAACTAGCACAGTAGAAGAAATTTTCTGGTTTTCTGATCTCCTGGAAGATCTAAATGATCTTTTTATTCATTGAGATGGGAGATTTTTCACAAAAGCTAACCAACACCGATACAAAAAGCCTTTTATTATTCTACCTTGCTCAGTTCAAAAACATGTATCGCAAAACCTGATCACTACCTATGGAGTTTCACTGAAATACGGTCCGATGTGAAGTGCCTTGGTAGGCACACCTTAGTTGTTGGGGAACAGGGACATATTATGGGTAAAATAATGATTAACATGATTTTTCATGTTGACTTTTTTTTTTTAATGATGCTAAGCAGAGGTGTTGCTTAGCAAAGGTTCGTTTTGCTCCTGCATAAGTGGAAACTAGAAAGCTGCTGTCTCTTTCTGAGCCTGATGGGGAATTCCATCATCCTAAGCGAGGTTCAGGGCTCAAGTAAAATGAGAAGCGACTCGTGCGTTGATCACAGGACTGAATCCTGAACGTTTTGAGGCTTGGTTTCAGTTCTGCTGTTGACTCTGTGTGGTGCTGGGCAGCTGTTACGTTACAGCTACGCTCTTTGACAAACTGGTGGAGGGAGAAGTTACTTCACAATGGCAACTATGACTAAAGCTGTGGTTTTTCCTTCTCTTAGAAGATTGCCCTGAAGGAAAATACCAGCAATTTAACACTCGAGAGAACAGTCTGCCTCCAAAGTCACCACATGTAAGAGAATCTTTGTGGACTCTTATTTAATGTGGCTGGGGTTTGTGATCTTTAATGTTCTTGTTAATGACGGATTTACCAGGTTGAGAAGCATGTAAGCAGCTACTGCTTTTCCAAAATCTGAGCACTTTGTGCAAAATTCACCCTCCAAAAAGGGTGAGCTCTGAACAGCAGAACACTTGCTGAGGTTATTTCTCAGTTTGTGCCTAGAAACTTCTAGTTACTTTCTGGCCTTCATCTCTGGGTATGGATGTTTTCCAGTTTAATTGTCTGCAGTATTACTGTTGGTACAGGAAACAGAATCCCAAATTTACAAATGGGAGAGAATAAAGAGTAAAACATGGTAAGACTATGTGAAGCAGATATGTTACCTCCCTGCACACACAATAGTGGACAGCCCAGAAAGGAAGATGCTGTACTTCATTCTGCAGGCCCAAGCAGATGCAGGAAGCTAGCTGTACACAGGGGACTGCTTTCCTGGAGGAGGTTTTTGGTAGTGAACAGCTATTCTTGGGCATCTGAAGGCATAGATTGCCTTTTTTTTTTTCTTTCATTTAAATGTAAAATGATTGATCGCACAAAGAAGTCATAGAGGAGAAATTACCAAGCTTATTTTGGGTGGTCTGCAGCCTTTTACCCTGCAGAGGCCAGATGTAGTCCATCAGCCTCAGTGCCAGCCACCTCTGCCCAGCAGGTTTGCACTACCTGGTGCTAACATTGACCTGATCTTCAGAGGAATCCAGTTCATATTTGCTTGGATTTTTTCCAGTTCAAGGACTGTGGCTTAGCCAATGAGGAACTGGCAGAAAAGGAGCGGAGGAGGATGAAGGACTGCTTTGAGCGTTACCGAAGGTCTGGACTTTAGTAAGCAGGACTAATTTAGTCATACCCGTGTGAATTAACTGATTAGCCTGTTGTATGTCCTCTTTTCTGTTCATCCCCTGTCCCCAGACTTGATTCTTGGAGGGCATAAATTCATTACAGATCTTATCTTCATAGGCTCATGCTTCCAGCTGAGCTGGCCGGGACTTCTGTCTTAGCACACCAGAGGTAGCCAAGATAGCAATGATTGCATTTGCCCTGGATCATGCAGGTGGTTCCACAGCAGGGAGTGGAGGGCGCTCCAAAGAATTGCTAGGTTAATGAATTTCTTCCATGCGAGTGAAATCTGTCTGACATTCACTGTCCATCTGATATACTGCTGACATTCAAGACCCAGCTCCCGTGACTATCAGAGATTTCAGTCCTCTGTCACCTCCAGATGCTCTTGTTTGAAGGCCTGTTCTCCAAATGTCTGGTGTCTTCACTGACCACAGCCTTTATGGGGCATCAGGCCAATTAAAACCTTGTAAAACAGGAACCTTAGTTCCAGCATTAGACAGAAGTGCTCCTAATGGCACTGTAAACAACTCTTCTGACTGTTCACAATACTATTTTTATTAAAGAAAGGACTTCGAGTAGGATTTCTTGGCTTCTTCAACTGAGCATCAACAATACACCACAATTCAAGAAATATAAGAATGTCTTTATCAATTTAGACCAATTCTTTATGCTATGCTTGCTCCCAGTCACAGCTTTATCTTGGGTGTGTGAGCGAGCTTGTCACGGTCAGTTAACACTAAGTGCAGAGAACCTCCCCACTGAGCTCCCCAAAGCCTTCAAATGCCACTTGTTTGCAGAAAACATCTTCTAAAAATGAAACGTCTAGTCTCGTTTTCAGAAAAAGAGCGATGCGAAGGGTGCCGAAGGACCGACAGCACGAGGCGGACTGGGAGAACACCACCGGCAGCGACAACACCGACACCGAGGGCTCCTGAGCGCCGGAGCCCAGCCCTGAGCGACCCGCCAGCCTGCTCGGGGCTGCCCTGCCCTCGGTGTTTCTCGATGGACTTACGTTCTAAAGCCGTCTAAACAAACATGATGAAAAGTTCATGTTTGTAATGGGACTGTGTGTTTTAGGTCTGAAATGCAGTGATGCGAGAGGTGTGTGCTGCACCAATAAAATAAATGGGATTAAATATCTGTGTGCTAAAGGTGCCCAGCGAGGCTGCTTTTTAATTCAACACGGGTCCCTGGTGCGGCCCGAGGAGGCTCAGCTCCTCCAGGGAGCCCGACAACCCTCAGCCTCCGCAGGGAGGAGGCAGCCGGTCCCACCCACCCACGGTTCCCGGTGCGCCGCCCGCACCCGGCATGGCCGCTGCCCGCACCCAACATGGCCGCCGCCGCCTCAACTCCCGCTCCCTCAGCGCGCCTGCGCCAGCGCCATGCAGCGCGCGGCGCGGACGTTGGTCGCGGCCCTGCTCCGCGCCGCGCCGCCATGTCGGCCCCGCCGCCCCCCGCCCGCCCCGCCGCCCTGCCGCCCGGCCTGCAGCGCCGCCGCCCCGGGGCCGCCGCGGGCCACGCACTATGGCCTGGTGTACACCTGCAAGGTGGGCGGGGGGGCGGTGTGCGGGGGCCGGCTGCGGTAACGGCTCTGCCCGGGGCCTCTGTCTGGGGGGCGGCGGGCGGGCCTGCGCCGGGATCCGGCCCCTGGATGCGTTTACACGGCAGCATGAGCCACCTTGCGGTAGCAGGAGGTGAGGGAGGGGGAAAGAAACCTTTCCATCAGGTACAGAGAATGTTTTTCTCGTAAAATGTCCAGGAGCGGCAGTGACCGTGGTGATGAAATCCATTCTGTTTGCTTTGCAGGTCTGCCAGACCCGATCAGCAAAAACAATTTCCAAGTTAGCCTACCATAACGGAGTGGTGATAGTGAAGTGTCCCGGCTGCGGGAATCACCACGTCATAGCCGATAACCTGGGGTGGTTTTCAGATCTGGAAGGAAAGAGGTAGGTGTGCCAGCACGCTCGGGTTTGGGAGGGGAGGGGACTGCTGAGTCCTAACTGGATCCCCCTGAGCTGGTACGTTGTTTCTCTGATGCTTTTGAAAACGTGGTTTGGAGGAAACCAGAGTTTTTGCTGGGTGCAGTTCTGTTTCATCCAGTTTCTTAAAGCACACAAACTGAGCTTTACGACCTCCTGTAATTTGACCAAGGATCCAAATAAACGGCGTAAAGCTGCAGCAGAAGCCGCGTGATGCACCGGCGCCCTTGTTGGTGCCAGCAGGTGAATTGCTGCCTGTGGGGTTCTGTTCTCCCTCAGCCTTTATCAGTCACTGCCGGGTTTCCCTGGCTGAGCGTTTCAAAAGCGCAGACCCATCTGCTGCTGAAGGTCAATGGTTTCTAACTCCTTGAGATACCTTTAAGAATTTTGGTTTAGCCAGAATTGCTAAACTATTGATCCTAATGGATGAAAACAGTCCCAGAAGGTTTGGGTGGTTTTGTCTGCTTCCCAGACTCTTTACAGAGAAATACTGTGGCCGTGCTCACGTGTGATTCGCTGCGTAGTGTTAATCCTGAGAGCGAAGCGTGAGAGAGCGAGCCCGCGCTTGGCTCTCAGCTCCAGCCTTTGCTGTGTTGTCACTGTTGGTTTTCAAATCGCTGTTAAGGAATATCGAGGAAATCCTGGCGGCCAAAGGGGAGAAGGTGAGACGTGTGGCTGGTGAGGAAGCCTTGGAGCTGCTCCTGGAAAGCTCGACGGATACCGGGTCTCAAGGTCAGCCCACGGAGGGAGAAGGCGGGGAAGCGCCCGCAGAGACTGGCGGCAAGGGGCAGAGCTGACAAATGGGGTTTGTGTCGTTCTGCTGGTGGCAAGAGAGACTCTTAACCGCTATTCTGTGATTTCAATGGGAAATTTCTGTGTTTAAAATAAACTTGGGCGTTGGTCTTTCTCTGTTGTATTGTATTTCTCTGTCTTTGTCTTGCGTAGTTTTGCCTTTGATCAAGCTGATGTGTTTAGAGATGGAGCGTGGGTCTTTTTCCTGGTACTTGTTTTGCTGACTTTTAGGCAAGTCTCCGTGCTTCGGCAGTGTCAGGAGCAGCTTTGTTTTCTGCTGAGAAAGGAGTCAGTAATTCTTTGTCCGTGTGCTTTGGCCTAGGGAGGTGCAGCTGCAGCTGTAGCCAGAGTTTTTAGCGATGTCCCGTGGCCTGGGCCAGGTGCTGCGTGGCAGCAGCTGGTTGCAGAGCTGGTGGCGGCCATGCTGTGGCAATTGTTACCACCTGAGGAGGTGGGCCGCCACCCTCCGTGAGTGCGCAAAGCCAAAACGACCCTGCAGGAGGGCCAGATCACTCCTTCTTGCTGCAGTCACGTGCTGCTTTTTTCTTTCCTTTGCAGTCTTCCAGAGTTTTGCTTCTGTGCCCCGTGCATCAGGGCTGAAAGTCTTCTGTATTTGTGGGTTACGCTGTGAGCAGCCCCCGTGCTTGGGAATCCCACCCTGGGCGCTGCGTCGGCTCCCCAGCGCTGGGGTTGTGCAGCTTCCTTGTTGGTGAGGGGGAGGATGAGTGCGAAGGCAAAATGAATACTTGTGAAGCGTGTTGGAGATAAGTAGAGCACCTAGAAAGTTGTCTTAGAGTTATTTGATAGATAATGAGATGCTTATTAATGCTCGTGCCACATGTTAAGATCAGTTAGAAGCTCTCATTAGCAAGCTATAGAAAGCGGTAAAATCCCTCTTAGCCTTTGTGTCGCCGAGCTGAACAAACCCCATTCTTTCAGCGAAGGACGGCCAGGTGCTTGTGGTCAGCCGGGTATTCAGTGAGGGCCTTGCAGCTATTACTGACTTGACTTCATTCATCTGAGGTGTTCCGAGTCACGCTGTACGTGTTGCGTTACAAGCGCGGATCAGAGCGACAGGAAGCGAGTCATATTTTCCTGTTGCTGTGTGAGTTCAGCGTGATGAAACAGCATTGAGGGACAGGAACTT
Source organism: Chlamydotis macqueenii (assembly GCF_036417535.1). Lineage (NCBI taxonomy): Eukaryota > Metazoa > Chordata > Aves > Otidiformes > Otididae > Chlamydotis > Chlamydotis macqueenii. Next base: position 3,364,659 of record NC_141575.1, on the reverse strand, counting down.
CCTCTGGCAGCCGGCCTGTGTGTGTTTAGAGCCTGGTGAAGTACAGCTCTGTGAAACAACGCGGTGCCAGAGCGATCCACGTATTGAGAAACAGGGCTCTCGCATCTTGGAACATCGCTGTGTGCTCAGCCTGTTGGGAGTTGCTGGAGGAGTGGTTGTTTTATTACCTTTTACCTGAAAATCAGCTTTCAGCTTCCCTTGTGCTGGTGCCTTTGAGGGGCTGCAACAGAGCAGCTGTTACAGGACGCGCGTTGCCTTGGAAACAGTTCATTTACAACCTGACTTTTTTATACTGCCTTACCTGTTCCTGTGCCCCAGCTACAGAAAGGCGGTACCAGTTTTTGCTGTGTTTCAGTAAAAACCATAGCAAAGTCTGTCCATTTTGGCTGTTACTAGATTTTAGTGTTTCCTCTGACAGTCTGCTCTCTGCAAAAGAGCGTGCCTGGCCCTGCAGCACCCAGATCTGAGGCCGGAGGGTGGCCTGTTTTTGCTGCTGCTCTGAAGGCTGAGGCCAGCATGGACAGAACGGGAGGCAGCAGGTCGCAGGGACTGGGCGAATCTTCGGGGTGAGGCGCCGCGAGCGCAGAGAGCTCGCAGCATCCAGCGGTGCAGGAAATCAGTGCTGCTCAGGACAAAACATGCTGGGGCTTTCAGCTGGAAGGGGAGAGGGTTGCAGTCATGTGAGGGAATTTGCATATAATACAGAAGGTTTTGCTGCTGACAGTGCAGGTTAAAAAGGAATTTTGTGCTCCCTTTTGGAGGGAGTTTTTCTGGAAAATGCTGTTTCAAGGCAAGTGTGTCTGCTCTTGAAAGAGGACAGGTGAACACGCCTTATCGAGGAGGAGCCCAGCAGACCTTACTTTAGCCAAAGACAAGGGAGCGTGAGGAAGAGAAGCAGCCTTCCTCCTGAATGGGAGGTGTGTCAAGATGGGAAGAAAGCGATGAGAAGGCCTGGTGCAGCAGAGCAGAGGAGAGCGGCTGAAGGTGCAGCCGACCAGGGTAAGCCTTGCGGCACAGAGGCGAGGTGACAATTTCAAAGTGGGGGCAAAGTAGCGGTCACAGGATGTAACGCTGTTTGCACGGTTCTTGAAGCATTTCACTGCCGCTGTTAAGGGACGGAGCCTGTTCCTGACACCTGTCCCATGAGGGCTTTTCTGCAAAGTGGCAAATACTTCTTTGCCTTTTGTTTTCTGCCTCTTTGAGCAAATCCTCCTGTTGTGGTGCAGCCACATTCTGGAATTAAGCTGGACAGGGTGGGACTCTGATGGGGTCTGTCTGCTAGCTGCAGGGGTTACTGGTGTCCTGGCCCTCGCGCAGCAGGAAGGCGGTGGTGGTTGGTAAAGAGGGGTTGGGGGGGCCCTTGCGGGACTGGGAAGAAAGCGGTGATGGGACTTGCTGAGGGAAGGCCTTTGTGCAGGCGCAGACAAGAGGGTGGCTGGGGTGCATGACGTGTTTGCTGGGACTACAAGACATAACCCCCCCGCTCCTTTTTGCTACCAGTGTGCCTGGATGCGTTGTGTGCGCTGCGTGGATCTGTGCCTCCTGCTGCCTTCTGCAGAGCCGGCAGCTCTAAACCCCGCCACGCCTGGGGGTGCCGTGGAGGGCCCCGCTGCACCGAGGAGCCGCTTGGGAGCCTCTCTGGAGGATCTGGCTGCGTCACTGAAATGGTGATTGGGCAGGTATGTTTCTTTTCCTGTAGCAGCAGTGCAGGCAGTGAGGAGGGGCACTGGGGACTGTGAAATGAATCACTGTTTAATTGTGTTGCTTGCATGGGGGTCTGACTTAGGTGGGTTCAGGGCCTCCTGGTCCCAGGAGATGGCTGTGGAGAGCTGCCGAAAGCTGTCCGACTCCAGACTGAAATGTACAGCACCTGGGCGCTCGGGGCCAGCGTATCCCTTCCTGCAGGCTGAGCGCCTTGCCAGCCAGATGAATATCAGTGATGGCTGGAGCAGCACAGCACGAGGCTCTGGGGAGCGGTGAGGTAAGTGCTGAGCCTCAGCCCTGACGTCACTTGGCAGATGAGCAATGCAAAAATCCCCACGGGGCTGACAGCAGCCCTGTCTCACTAGTGCCTCTCAGGGCGTGTGTACAGCTGAGTGGATCAGTAGCTTGCATTTCTGCTGGGTGGTTTTTTTTTTTTGAGTTTTCTTTTCCCCCTCCTGCCCTGCAGTGGGGACAGCACCTGCTCTGCAGTAACTCACACTTTACAGCTGCTGCAGCAGCGCTTCATGGTCCAAAGCCAAACCGTGAGTCGGCCTGCATTAGCGCTGCGCAGGACTTGGCAATCCCATGTCTGTCCGGCGGGTGTCAGCATGGGAGAGCGCTCCCCTGCGTGGGACCAAGCTGTGCTGGCCTGGGTGGCTCGCGGTGTGGGACAGGGGAGCGCTGGCGTTGGACGCTGGCACACAGCTGCCTGTGCTCCTGCGGGGCACAGCAACCATTGCAGGCTGTGAGCCACGCTGGCCATTCAGTTGTAGCCATTGTCTCCTGCTCACAGAGGCTCTTTTTCTGTTTGGTAGGTGCTCTGAGAGAGACAGCATTTACCGGAGAGCATGTGCTCCCTTCCCCAGCTGCTACGGACAGAGACAGACAGCAGGTGAGCCTCCCCCAGTCCCTGTCCTTTACCTGTGCGCAGGCGTGGTTCTGGCCGCAGGGCACACACAGAGCCTTCTAGCACAGAGCTCCTTGTGCCCAGGCACCGAGAGGCGTGAGAGTGCCTGATGAGGACGAGCTGGTGGCTCTTCATTAATCTCTGATCAGGACTGGCGGTGGCCAGCACGAGTTAGGCAGGCGTGGGAAGACCAGCTGTGACTTGGCTTTATCCCCCCAGGGCTCAGGATCCGGAATCAGCTTCTCCGAGGCCCACTTTCTAGCAAAGCCGAAGGGCCTGCTCACGCCTGCCGTGTTGGACTGAGCTAGCACTGCCCGCTGCTTTGTGAGTATCGTCACTGAGGGTCGGTGCCAGGGCTTCGCACAGCACTCGCTGCCCTTTTCCTCTGGTAGCTGCCGCCTGGGAAACAAGACACAGCTTTTGGGCCAGGCGCCGAGACGGGGCTGAGCCGGAGCCCCAGGCTCGGCCACGTTCCTGGAGGAGGGCTCAGGCTGACGGAGAAAAGCCGCTCTTTTCTCGGCTACTGCAGGGCCCTGTGTCTGCCCCGTCACCCTGGTAACTGCTGGGCGCGGGCAGGGAATGCGCGGGGCTTTGTGTCTCCCTCCGCAGCCGCGCGGTCGGAGACGCTGAGCATTTAAGGCAGGCAGAGCTGGGGCTGCTGGCAGTCGCCCGAGACCTCTGTGCTCTTAACACGCAGGGATGTGTGGGTGGGGGTGTGCACCCGTTTCTTAACGCTTACACGTGGTGATGGCTGCCGCAAGAGACCACCGCCCACCCCCAGCCCCGCTCCAGAGGGCCAGCATTCACTCTGCCGGCAGCAAAGCAGGCAGCCTGGCCAGGAAATAATGGAAATGAGTTTTTGTCACTGAAGCTTAGACACAAATATTTATTAAGCACAACCCTCCCCCCCTTCCCCTTGAGCTGTATTCATTTCTAATATATTAATTCATTTGGCAGATTATTTTTTAGAAAAAAAAGTACCTGTGGGTTGGAAATTCCCCATTAAAATGACATTAGCAAATGCACATGTAAAAAATAAATAAGCTCATACATTCAAGTATATGGCAAATAATTAACACCTCTGAAAGCTTAATGGTCAGATTCCAGTTCACCACCTGGCTGAGCTGCGCAGGCCCCAGCCTGCAGCTGGTCAAGTCATCTCCAACGTTTTCCTCCTCTTTACAAACGCAAGCTGGGTCGGTAGGTGGGTGGCTGGCGCGTCCTCCCGTCCCTTCTCCAGAGCTGTGGGCGGCCCCAGGAAGGAGGCAGCAGGTGGGTGCTCCCTGGTAGCAGGTGAAATGCTGCTGCCCCTCCGCGTGGTCAGTGCAGGCAGGTTAAACGCCCGACAAGCAGCATCACTGGTCTAAAAATCTTACTGCTGGTTGGAAATGTTTCCATCAACTGCATTTCAAATAGAAAGTGCTGACGTGTTCTCTGTAGGAACGTATCTGCTTTGGCAGAACTCATCTCTGGAGTTTCTGAAGTCCAGGATAGCCAAGCAAAGAAAAAATGCTCCACCTCCTGAAGTCAGATCCCTGCTCCTCTCCTCCCTGGGCTTGCTTTTCCCACTGTTCCAAAAGGGGAAGGAACGAAAGTAAATGCAGACCCTTGCACGTGTGGGGGGTGGAACCGACTCCCCAGCCAGCACCCCAGCCTGGAGCTCTCCTGAGGCTCCGTTTGTGGAGACAGACTGGGCAAAACCGGAGCGCCGTGCCGAGAGCAGCTCTGCGGGGACAGAGCTCAGCTCTGCTGGGGAGGTACAAGGGGAGGGGAGGGCTATTGTCCCTGACTGCTGCTGGACACCAAAGGGAGGAGGGGATGGGGCTGCTTGCTCTCCTGACAAGCCGTGGCCAGAAAACGTTGCTGGTTCTCGAAGCGGGTCGTTGCCGAGTGCACGCTCCTGCGTCGGGCACGCTCACCTGCACACAGGAGAATCCTGCCAGAGACTTTTGGCCCAGAAGCGATGAGTTGCCCACGTTTGCCTTGTGCTGAACAAATGGGCAGAGAGAGACTTCCTTCCTCCCTTCCCGGGCCTGCAGCTGGGGCTGCACAGCTGATCTCTGGAGGGAACCAAATCCCGCTAAAGCTCAGGGCAAGCACAGCTTTGCTCCAGCTCTGCACAGGACTGCGGCTGGGGGAGCAGGCGGGGTGCCACAGGGCTTGCTGCAGAGTCACAGCAAACCTAAAATAAACTTCAGGGTGTGTGGGACCATGACTGCAGCTGGGGTGGGGACCGTGTTTAAAAGGACCGGCGTAGCCTCTGACTTGGGCTTTTTTCCTCCTGTAGAAAGAACACAGCGAGCAAGACATACCAGGGAAGGATCCGGAGCCACTTCTGTCACTTCGTGATGCAGGCAAGACAGGAAGACTTCAAACTGGACAATGTGCTCTTCCCTTCCCCCATTAAATTAAAAGTGTTGTGGAAATAAAAGACATCAAGGCTGGAGTTAAAACTACCCGCTCTGGGCTCTCCTCTGGCTCACAGCACAAGTTCCTGGATTTTTAGGTGCTAAGCAAAGGGGCTGCCAAAGTCTGCTTCCCTCGTGCTGTGCCCAGCGGTACAGTGGCCGTGTGTCCTAAAAATCCCTTGTTTAAAAACGGTCCCGTCTGTCGGGCCTTCCTGTAACACGGCCTGCGCAACGCCACGGAGGTGCGGCTCCCCACGTCCCTGGGCGGCTCCTGGCAAAAGTCTGTGGTAGCGCGGGAGCACTCGGGTTTGAAACCAGCTACGCTTTTTTTTTTTCTTTTTAAAAAACAAAATGAAACTCAAAACAACCCCCCCAAACCCAGCCCCAGTTCTTAGCTGGAACCAGGCCTCTGCTGCTCCTCTCCTGGCTCCTCCTGGGCTGAGGCCAAATCTACCCGCTGCTCGTCCATGCGCTTGGCCTGGACACGCTGGATGAGGCTGAAGAAGTCTTCGTCGGGCATGGTGGGGCCGCGGGGGATGGAGTCTGGTGGTGCGCAGCGCTGGTCATCTATCCTGGAGGACTGCACGGGGAGGAGAACGGGCATTAGGACTGGGTACTGGTAGGACAGTCCTGTCGTGGAGTAAAGGGCTGGGAGCAGTGCCCGGAGCACGTGCTCCCCGTCCGGGGGTGCAGGGCAGCAGGACCAGCCGTGCTGCACCCCGCTGCGGGCTCCAGCGTAAGGGAAGAGCAGCGCCCCAGCCCAGGGCTGTGTGGAAGGTGGGTTCTCCAGCCGCCCTCTCGCTTGTAGAGCGGTGACAAAGTGCAGCCCTCAGGCCAAAAAGAAGGACCTGGAGCAAAGACAAGTACCTGCCCAGGTACCCAGGGCGGTGGGTGGGCAGCTGCTGGCCACAGCCCCTCCCAGCAGGGCAGCTGGCATCAGGGGATGGCGTCTGCCTGTGCGGGAGAAACTGGTGTCCCCCCGACTCGGCCCTGCCGGTACCTGACACTTCATGAGCATGTTGAAGAACTCGTCCCCAGGCTCCTGGGCATCCCCCTCCACGCGCAGGTGCCCCAGGTTGTTGTGTGTTATCCGCAGGCCCGGCAGGTTGCCGACGTTGGCACGCTGGTCATCCAGCCGTCTGCTCTGCGAGCTGGCAATGAGGTCGAAGAACTCCTCCGTCTGCGGAGATGCCATTAAGGAGGACTGGGCTGCGAGTGGGGAAGGGGAGCACACAGCAGGGTCATGGCTCTGCCTGCTCATGCCCGAGCTGCAGCTCTGCTGTCTGCAGAAACCCCAAATCCTCATCAAACGGCTGTTCAACCAGGCTGCAGCCGAGCCTCACGCACTCCCCTCCACGGGACAGGGGCTCCCTGTACAGCCAGGCTCCCTGGGGCTGAGCCAGGGAGATGCTGGCTTCTCACGGGACAATCAGCATCTCCTCCCACCCTGTGTGGGGGAGCAGGAACAATCCCAGTGCTGGCAGCACAAGTGAGGAAAAACCTACCATCAAAGCCAGACGTGTTACAGGGAGCAAACCCGCTGCCCCATCTCATAACCATTCACTCCCAGTTCTGAAGGCCGGTGCTGTAGCCCAGCCCACGGTACCCACCTCCCAAAAACACCTTGGGCTGCAACCCTGCAGTTGCCCTGCCCGAAGGGGGAGCAGGACTGGCTGCGAGGAGCCTGTCTGCGCAGAGCTCCCGGCCGAGCAGCCAACGTCTTCAGTGAGACTCTGCCCTGCCTTCCTGATGGGAAGCAGAAAGGAAGGCTCCGGTTCAGCAGAGCTGCAGTTTCCACGTCCAGCTGGAGCACGGCTCGCCCAAGGGCAGTGCACGCTCCCTGGCCAAGAAACTTCTCAAACAAACCCATGCAATTGGTGGGGCTGGGCTGTGGAAACAGCACGGTATGCTCCGGAGCGTGCCTCCCCGCCAGCCTGCCACGCACACACAGACCCGGGCAGCACAGGGGAAAGCAGGCGCCTTGGCAGGGGACAGAGCAGGACCTCACGTACACACCTCCCGCTGCTGGACCTCCCGTGAGGGCTCCCTGCTACGTCCTGCACTTGGGCCAGCTCCTGGAGGACACCAAAGATGCCACCTCAGCCCGGGAGATCCGGTGCCCAGACATAAACCACTGCCTGTGAGTCCCTGTTGTCACCAGCACAACTACAGGCAGCCTCACTGCTTCCACCCGATTTGCACCGCGAGCCAAGAGGCGTCACCGCACAAGGGCCAACGTGCACCTCGCTGCGGGCACGGGCACGGGGCTGGGCAGACGCTGGCAACCGCAGGTGAGCACAGATTTCCTGAGCGCTTCTGTGGCTCGGTAACGGGCACCCGCACAGTCCCGAGGGCCGGGTATAATTACAGACAGGTAATCAGCAAAGCCCAGGCCTGGCTAAGCCATCCACCTGGTGGCACACCCTTCCCAGGACTCCCAGAAGCCCAGCCTTTTTTGGGCCAGCTCAAGCAGAGGCGCTGCAGATGCTCCAGCTGTCAGGAGCTGCACAACCTGCGTCACAGCACACGTGGGAAAAAAAAAACACTTGTGGGGTCTGGTTCTTCTCATCACACAGAGCAGGGCAGAGCCAGCCTGGGCTCTACCTGCCGGGAAGGGGCTGGCACGGGCTGGCAGTGGGGTGTCCCAGTGCAGAACCTATACGTACAATCAATACTCTGTAAACCCCTGGAGGGAGTATCCCATCCCAGCACCCCATGTGCCTGCTGCTTTCTGGCCATACTGCGGGAGCACTGGAGGAGCCGTCGGGCCCCGCACAGGCAGTGACCCCAGCCTTGGCACGCCTGCTCCGGGCAGCATCCCCTTGGCACCACCGAGGGGCTCGCGTTGGGCAGAGCAACAACGGGACAAAGGCAGGATTTTCAGACACAGCACACGAGCAATGCCGGGATCTCGGCAAAGCGAGCGAGTTGGCTTCCAGCCCTGGAAACATCTCGCAAGCAGCGCTCAACGGAAAGAGCCTGCTGGCTCCCGGCAGCTGCTGGGCACTGAAAGGCTCCCAAACAGACACTGCGCTCAGGACAGGGGCAAGCAAAAGAAAACTGTAAGAAACCCGGCCCAAGTGGTGTTACTGTCCCAGGGAGCACAAAGCACTCGAGGAGATGGTGCCCTGAGCCTCCCGGCACAACCTGCTCTTTGTAGAGCCCCGGCTCATGGAGTTGCAGAAACGCATAAAAATCTCAGCGCTGACACAAAGATGAGTTTCTTCCCCTTCAGCTCACAAAGAAACCTTGAAAATAACACGACTGAAAGGCTCCGAGACAGAACGAGAGCTGAACAGAACCTATGCCTACTTGTACATGCTTTATAAAGCTTCATATTTTAAACTCAGTCTCCTAAATTACACAGCTGTTACAGCCAAATGCATTTCTGTATCAGAAATGCCTATCTTGGAGAAGTGACGCTCATTTCCACTCTATCTTTAGCAGACAAAAACCTGCTCACCTCACAGCCAACCCAACCTGCCTGCCGCGGCCTGACCTTCTCCACACCGCTCTGCTCTCGCTGCCACTTCAGCCCCTGCTCCTGGCACCCACTGCTCCGAGCAGCGGCTCCGGCCGCACTTGGAGGGACGTCAGGGGTCTCCTCCTCTCCTGCTTGTATTTCGCATTCATTTAGAAACCGATAAACAAAGCCATCAGTTCAAATTAAGCGCTTTGAGCCCTTTGTGATGGTGCTTCAGCGCAAAAGTGCGACCTGCACATTTTAGCGCTCCTCTCCAGCTCGGTTTAAACAAAGGACCTCAACACCGTAAAATAAAAAAAACCCACGAAACCAAAGCGCAAACACAGCCCTGACCTGCCTTTCCTGTCCCATCTATTTGTCAGACAGCTTCCTCAATTTATCCCTGTTCTTCCCATGGGTGAGTGAGCTGTCTGCCTGCTGGAGCTTCCTACTGTTTATCCATCCTCCTGCCTTCCCCGTTCTCACACAGCACCTATCACCGCAGCATCCAAGAACTGTACAAAATCCAGAAGTTTGTCCTCCATGGCAACGCTACGAGAAAAACTGGCAATGCTTCCCCTTGCCTGCGAAAGCCTGCCCCAGCCCTCTGCAAGCCCCGGCTCTCCAGGCTCTTACAAGGCTCCCTCCGTAATGACCATCAGCATCTTCCTCTGGAGATGCTGGCAGAGGCAGAAGTCCTCGTGCCAAGCTCCCTGTTCAGAAGGCTGGACCTTCAAAAGATCCATACTGAAAAAATCCAAGTATATTTTGCATTTCCCTTGCTGATTTACTCTCCAAGCCTTAGTTCACATTCTCCAGCCTTTCCCTCGGCAACCATTAACATAAGAATGTTCCTTTCTTCCTTAAATAAAGATGGAGACTGCCAAAGAACTGCGGAGTTCAGAGAGCGGAGGCTTGGGGAAAACATCACAAGGTTCACAGCAAAACCACGACAGCTGACCACACCACGGGAGCAGCGTCACTCCCACAGTAACAGGGACTTATAAACGCGTCGGTGCTTACATATCCGTTCTTCCAGGGCAGGGACCGGTGTGGCAGCTGCCTCCGCAGCCTCCGACGGGCATTCTTCCAACGGGCAGCGCTGATCATCCATCCGGTTGCTCTGGAACTTGCTCAACAGGTCAAAGAAGCATTCCTCATCTGAAGGGGTCCGGTTGATTTTCTGGAAAGACAGTAAAATACAGGGGAGAGTTAGAACGGCTCAAACAACTCCCCGTGCCTTTTCCTCTTGCCGCTCGCTCTTCAGCGTGGACAATCTAACACCATCCTGCCAGAGGAGGCATCAGGAAGGTCTCCTGATGGGAGATGGGAGCAGGGTGAAGAGCTGCTCTGTGAGACGGGGGATCTGGGGAGAGCTGCGGCCCCTCTAACAGGCCGCTCGCACCACGGCTGACCCCAAAGGCTCTGGGCGCTTCTGCAGCCCAAGCTGGAGCCGGGCTCCAACCAGCGAGCAGACAAGCCTCGCGCAGAGCAGCCTGCGTTGCTGCACAGCATCTTGAGAGCTCAGGGCAAACTGGAGGCTGAAAGGGAAAGAGGGGACGAAAGGGCATTCACCCTGGCACTGCTCCGCCGGGAAGAGGAGCTTCTGGGCTGGCAACAGCATGGGCTCAGAGAGGGATTGCAGTACGGAGCGCGAGGGACAAGCGGGAACCGCGCAGACACCCTGGCTGAAGAGCTGTGGTGTGCCCAGCTGAGGCTGAGCTGGAGCTCGGGCATGCCAGCACTCAGCCGTCCTCTCTAACCAGCTAAATTTAACCTCTGCAGGCCACTGCCCCTTGCACCCCAGTGCTCCTGTGTCCCCAGCACGCCGCTTGTAGCAGTCACTGGGCTGCAAATGACACCAAATTATAGTTTTTCAGGACAGTTCTTGCGCGAGAGCCCCAGATAGGCACCTTGCACTGGACAGGGATATATTTAAGTCGTCCTGCAGCAAGGTTTGGATTCAAGGCAGCCTCTCAAAAGCGCTGCGTTGTGTCCAGTCCCAGTGCAGTGAGGGGCTGCGTGCCCCGTGCTGGGAGAGCGAACCCCAAGTCCTGCCCTGGAGCGGCCGGTGCAGCAGGAACCACAGATCACAGAATCATAGAATCATAGAATGGTTAGGGTTGGAAGGGACCTTTCAAGCCCATCCAGTCCAACCCCCCTGCCAGGAGCAGGGACATTCCCGACCAGATCAGGTTGCTCAGAGCCTCATCCAGCAAGGAGAGTGCGAGGGGGCACCCAGATCTTTCTGAGGAGCCACTCAGAACGGGATCGAAAATCAGACAGCGATCAGAGGGGCATCTGCCAGGCTCAGGAAGGGTCCCCTGCCTGCTGAGCTGCTCACACCAGACGCTGGAAAAAAATGTCACAACAGAAACCAAGCAAAACTCCTACAACTGGGTCTGCCTGGGCTGAGCTGTTTCCCAGCACAGGGCTGGGGAAGGGGCACTGGGTCCCTCCCGGGGCGCAGCAGACATCCACAGGGAAAGGGACGACGAAGCAAAGCCCCTCTCCCAGCTCTGCCGGTGGCCGTCCTGGGCAGCCCGCGAGCCTCTCCTACCACACGCGGTGCCGCTCTCACAGAGCATCCTCCGCCGGGACAGGCGCACGCGGAGCCCGTCAAGGGAGGCGTGGGCAGGGGAGAGCCTTGCGCTCACAGGGTTAAAGCTGCAAGTTGGATTCGGTAAATGAAGGGAAACAATTTTCCCGTATGCTAAGCGAAGCAGATGAGATGCACTCAGCTTCTATTTAGGGCAGCGTCAAAATTAGCAGCGGGCCAGAGAGGAACATTAGCAATGCGGGAGCTGAGCGGGGAGAGGAAAAACCCCTCTCGCCTCTTTCCACGTGCCAGTCCAGTAATGAAACAGCGGCTCAGATGGACTCTGAACCATCAACAGTTGCACCTTGGAAATCAAAGCTTGCTTGGGCTTGAACCGAGGATGAACTACATCTCTCACAGCTCTGCTGTGTTGGCTTGCGTGACCCACATTTCAGGCTGGCGGAGGAAGCCGGCTCATTCACACCAAACTCCCTGCAAACGCACAGAGTAAATCAGGGCGGTGCCAGGTCCGCAGGAGAAGTTTGGCCTTGCAGGGAGCAGCGTGCGGGTCAGAGTCCCCAGCTCAAGACTTCCCCCCAGCAGAGACCAGATTCCCCCGGGGCGCATCCTGCCAGGGACCCTGCGATTTCCCGTGTCAGGACCTCCGCTCAGAGCGCTCCCGGGAGAGAAAAGGATGCTTTGAATCGGTAGGAAGAACAGCCGGCGCATGAGAAGTGTGGGATGGGGCTGGCTGCGCGCCTGGGTGCCTCCCGGGACGGTGGCACCTGGAGGGGCAGGAGGCTGGTGCCCGCAGGCCAGCGTGAGGGCTTGCACGTGCTGCGCCAGCCCGGGACGCGGGGTGCCGCGGAGCCCAGGGCAGCACCCGCTGACGCCAGGCTCCCTCCAGCGCTGCCCCAGCCAAGCCGCGCCCCAGGCTGGCACCTCTCTAATTAAAATGCCCAAACGCCACGCGGCGTAGAGCGCTTGGCTCCCTCCACTCGCAGTTTGCTCCCGGCCCCGAGGAACGAGCTGCGAGGGCAGATGGATGTGCAAGCACACCCTGGGGCCACCATCTGCTAACCGAGCTGCGCTTGCCCAGGGCTTGGTGCATCCGGGATGGTCAGGAGGCTTCCTGAGAGCCAGGGCATCCCCTAACGCGGCTGAGCAACACAGGACACACGGACACGCAACAACCAGTCACCGCGGGCCACGGCGCAGAGCCCTAAATGGTTCCTGGGCAGCGGCTCTGGTTTCCAGCCCTGAGACCGCTTCTCGTCCCATGGCTGGTGTCCCTGCCTGGCCTTGTCACCCATCCTCCAGCCCGAGCACCATAACTGCCCAAATTCTGCCAACTGTTCTTTTCCACCATCACGGACAAAGCAGCAAACCAACCCCTTTTGCGCTGGGCAGGGACCCAGGGCTTTTGCGGGCACCCGTGGACCGGGGGCTGCTGGCGCTGCAGAGATCATCCCCGGGGCAGCTTCAGCTTCGCCCTCAGCACGGACACAGAGACATGAACATCTCTCCCCACGCAGGGACCAGGACAAGCGTGGAGCCTCTGCTCCTGCTCCCCGACCCCAGGAAGGACAGGAACAGCCACCGTCCCAGGCAGGCGGAGGCCCCGTACCAGGGGGTCAGAGCTTTGCTCCCATTTTCTGTGACTGGTATTTCCATCTGGACGTTGCCAGCTCCTCGGAGAACTGAGCAACCTGGCTCAGGACAGCCTGGGAGCAGGACTTGCTCACCTGAAACAGGTCTCCTTCAACTGGAAGGCATCTAGGCTTTTGGGTGCATTTATTTGCTGGTGGTCCCTCTGCTCGGGGAGCCCGGCGCTGCCCCGAGCCCCTGCCTTGCCCAGGCCGCAGGTTGCTGCCCTTCGGAGCGCAAATGCACCCTGTTCCTCTCCGATAAGTCTCGCTCATGCTAAATAAAACCCTTCAGTCTCTGGCTGAAAAGGTCCTGGGCTGCCCAGCTCTGCCCCCGAGCACAGAGCATCTCTTGAGGAAATCCCTCAGACTGGCCGCTCCGGTTGCGCAGGTGAGGCCAAGACTGAAGTGATCCCAGACAAAGCAAAACAAAGTCAGAACAGACTCCTGTGCCTAAACCCCCTCGGCCATTTTCACTCAGATTCAGGAAAGCCATTAAACAAACGTAGAAGGCCTAATTACAAGAGCTAAAACACTTTCTGCTTCCCAACACTCGGAGCCGCAGCCCACAAACGCCCCGCAGGGCTTCTGCCCTTGGACGCTGCTGCCCACTGGGGTCTCTGCAGAGAGGGGCCCTTCTCTGACACATTCCCAAGCCCCATCCCGGGACCGGCAGAGGACTTGTTAATTCTTTCCATACTTGTTTCACACGGTGTTCCCGTGCCTGAGGGCCCTGTGGAGTGGGACACAGTGCTCCTTGGCAGGCAGACGATGGAGCTCCTCACACCCGGCCCCGCACACGCATCCCGGGCCAGAAGCAGTAAAGCCCTTGGTCGGAGCAGGGCAATGCCCCCGGCACCGTGGCTTGGGCTTTCTGCTCCACGATGCTGCTCCCAGGCAGCAACCTGTCCCCGGTCTCACGTCACCACCCAAGCAGCCCGAACCCACCTCTGGCCCCGGCTGCGCTCCCCCCGCCACGCACCGGCACCTGCTGTTAGAAATACCCCAACTGAACTGCAACGGCGGCTCCTCCCGCACAGCGTCCTGCTGTCCCCACGAGGTTTAGCACCAGCTCGGGCAGGGCCGGACAGCTCCCCGGGGCACCCAGCATGGGGTCCCACCAAAAAGCCTGTCCCAGCTGTTTTTGAGTCCCACCAAAAGCCTGTCCAATCGTGGCCACACAACAACACGCTGCCGGGTTGCTCCAGGACAGGGCTCCAAAGCCCCCAAGGACCATGGCAGATGATTTCACAGCCACGGCACGTCCTGCAGCGATTTCTGCTGCTGCCACGTGCCAAAAGCGCCCGCTGTACCATGCACGGGTGAAACATCCCCTTCGAAGGGAGCATCACCCAGCAGACCAAACTGCAGACATTCCCATCAGCTACTCAAAGGGCCAAACCTCGTTCCTCCATCAGATCAGCTTCTCCTTTTGCAGTTGGTGTCCCCATGGGGTGCTGGCCTGCCTTTGGTCCCGCTCTTCTCCTCCAGGTTCAACTTCGTGCAGCCCTGTCCCAATGCAGCAAGGACTCGTCAAGCTCGAGGTCTGCTCCCTCCGGCTTTGCCCAGCCCCTCCAAGGCCCCACCAGCGGGCAGGACCCGCTGCCCAGCGGTGGATGGACCTCAGCAGGTCTGGCACAGCAGATCCAGCTCAGGAGCTGCTGCTCGAAGGTGGTCTGGCTCTGTTGCGTGGGCCAGGTCAGGGACAGACACAGGTCCAGGGATAAGGCAGCAGCTTTCACCGCCGCTCCCACAGCAGCCCCTCAGAGAGCACTGCCTCAGCATTTAGAAGCATCCACCAACCATTCCTCCTCCTCACTTTATTTCAGCAAGGAGACAGCCTGGAGGTGAAGTGACTTGACCAAGTCCCGCAGTGGCAGAGCTGGGACAGGACCCAGTGACCTGTCCCCAGGGCCAAGCTTTTGACTACAGAGAGTTCTTGGAAAAACTGTAGCCCTTGTTCTAGCAGGAGTTATCTGCCCAGGGCCTGACAGACGTTCATGCCGACACCCGCGCGCCGTGCCTTATCTGTTTCTCCCTCTCTACACCAGAGGCATCGCAACTGCCCACCTCCTCCCTTTCAATGCAGCCGACCTCGAAATCACGAGGCTGGAGTGGGGCTGGCGTGGTGCTGGTGACTGCCAGTGCTTTATCCCAGGCTGCCCCGCTGCCTGCCAGTCCCCTGCACGCAGCTTTGCTTCATCCCTGCACCAACCCGACACCTCGCCCTGAGGAACCCGCCGTGGGCGCCAGCACCACTGGCATGGCCACAATCCCAGACCCCCCTCACCTCGCAGGTGCATCAGGCACTGGTCTAACTTCCCCATTTCATCGCTTCTCCTGGTGAAAAGCAAGGGGGGAAGGTTTGGAAGGAGTCTCCCAGAAGGTGAAGGAGGGGCTGGAGGGGAGGAGTGGAAGCAAGCCGCTGGCGAAAAGCCACAGCCTGTTTTACCAGGAGGGCAAATGTCTGGAGCATCATCTCCGGGCTTGGGAGCGGGGCTCTCCCAGTCCCCAGCCACCAACACCTCAGCTGGAGTCTCCACTCCTTGATCAAACTGTTATCTCCACAGTCAGAAAAGCTGTTAAACTTCTCCAGTCTTTGCTGAGGACAGCGCGTCCCGTCCCATGCCAGTCCTTAGGCACCGCTGCCACGCTCCCCCCGAACGGCAGGGCCGGCCGGCAGACACCCCGTCCTCCCCCAGCGAGCACGGCCAGGCACGGAGAGCCACCAACCGCCCTCACCACGCTCTGCCGCAAGACGTTGGCAGACACCCGAGCAGTCTGTGCTTTGCATGTGTCTATTTCCCAAAAAGTTGCAAAAATATTAATAATTAAAAGTGCAGAGTGAAGCTACCTGCAAACTTTAAAAAACAAAGCGCACGCAGGCAATACCCAAGCCCCGGCCCGAGGAAATCTCTCTCCTGTATCTCTGAATCTGCCTCCTCCTCTTACTCCCGATGCAGCCTCTCATTTCAGAGGGCAGAAAGGAAACGCAAGCAAAAATCAAGTTTTACTTACTGACCTCGGCAGCCAGCTCTTCCCCAGGCTCCAGCTTTCACATGTCCACAGCCACGAGCGACCTCGGCTCGCAGGGCAGAGGCTGGCGACGCGAGGCTGCCGCCCCGACGCCCGTCAGCTGTCGCCAGCAGCCAGGGAGAGCTCTCCCCAGCTCCGCTCCGGCTGCCGGAGCTGAGGTTTCTGTGGAGCAGAGATTTATGCGGAGCGCGCAGCCATGTGAAGAGCGTCGCCAGCGCCGATGACCCGCCGGGTGCGAGAGGCAGCTTAAAGCGACAGCCCTGCTCGCCCCGCTCCTCCCGAGTCGCTCCCGCGCCCTTGCGCGAGGGGGTGGGCTCCAGCAAAGCCCTCGGCTCTCCCTCAGCTCGCTGCCACGATCCCGGTGTTATTAGATGATGCTCTTAAACACGCAGCAGAGCTATGTGAATATTTAGCTTTCCTTCCACCTCCTCACCTCCTACCCACCACACACACTTTACCTCAAAAATAGATTGGGATCAATTTTCCTAAACTACATCTGCAAACACACTCAGCTCTACAGGCACACGCGCAGCGACAGTAAATGCGCTGTGCACGTACACACAATCGGGTTTAAAGCATCAAAATATTGAAAGACCATTTTTAGCTGCTCCTCACACTATTAGGTACGTGATTTTTTTTTTCTTCTTTTTGTCCTACTGCAAGAGCCAAAGATACTCAGCCACAAGCATTTCTTAATTTAAACATACCACTGTTTAACAGAGGGAGATTTCTAATTGCAACGAGGCTTTAAACACGGAAAGGGTGGAAACGCTATGCAACAGCTGAAGAGCTGCTTTTACCTCCCATTTGTGAGATGTAAATGTGAAACGAGAATTTCTGACAGCAAAATGGGTCAGTGGAAAGAGAAGCAGCTTGGCAAAGGCCACCGGGCAGGGCGGTGGCAAAGTGGGGACAAAGCTTGGCACCCCCAGCTCTGTCCACACTGTCCTCTTACACTTCACTCTCATCTTTCACTGCAAACGTAGGAGATTTCTTCATCCTGAACAAACACAGCTCTGGGGGACTGCCTGTGCCTTTCTGTACCTGTCGTTTATTTCCGAGAGTCACGCAGTAATTAGAAACACGGAAACCAGCCCCAGCTCAGAACCCCTGGCTGGGTACCTGGCCCTGGCCCCTCCGGGCTCAGCCCCAGCCCCCTCCTATCCCAAGAGGGGCTGTGATCCCGCCTGGGCTCCGCAGCCATCCTGGGCCCAAGGACAAGGCATCCCAGATGCAGAAAGCATCTCCAGGAGAGCAGCAGGGCTGGGGCAGCTGTGAGCGGCAAATCCATCGGTGCCCGTGAGGCCAATCGGGCTGACGGGGAGGGGACCAGGCTGCACTCCGGGCAAGCACAAGGTCAGAAGCAACAAGTGCTGAAATGCCCCGTGCTGACGAGACAGAGGTGGGGATGCTGCAAGATGGATCCCGCCGGAGCACCAGCGACGCTGGCCGGGATCCGTCCCTGTGGGGCAGCCCCGCCTGCCCTGTGCCAGGAGAAGAGGCCAGCTCTCCATCACGCGGGACCTCGCCAAATCCGAGTGTCAGGACAGCGGGCAAAACGCAATTACGCTGCAGCTATTCTGTTCCAGTGCCACAGGCGATGGAAGGGAAGAGGCAACTGGGAATCGGCCTCAAACTAAGCTGCTGCCTGGGGAGCTCACACACTAAACTTCAATTTAGTTTTCTATTTAATTTTTTAAAATGCTGCAGCAACTGAGGAGGGAAAGAAGGGGCAAGGAAGGGCGAGGGGCAGGGCACAGCCGACCTGCCTGCTGCCACGCTGGCTGTGTAACGTCCGCGTTGCGGCCGCCGCGTCTCTGCTGCCGCGCTGCTGAGGTGCTGAGTTAAGGGGGTATTTTGGTGGAAAGGGGTAGGAGGGGAACGAACCAGAACCGAGACTCTGCCCCGTATCTGCAGAGCTGAGCCGACTTGGGACAGCTATGAAAGGGGGCATCTGAAGCTGGTATTGAGGGGGAAACGCAGAAGAGAGGTACGATACAGGAGCAGAGCTCACGCACAAGAGGTCCGTGCTCGGAACACCAAGAGGAAATGACTTTTGTATCTGGGTTTAGGGTGCAGCAAAGGAGAGCGAGAGAGACGTCCATGATCTGCAGAGATGATCTTCCACCTGCGACTTCAGACTCCGGCTCTCACTCCAGGGAGCCGCGAGCGCGCGCCCGAGTGTGCCCTGGGCAGGCGCGCGCCCTTCTCCCGCTCTGCACACCGCGCAGCCATGGCCCCCGGCGCAGACCCGCTCAAACGCAGGGCGCGCGCACCCTGGTAGGATGGAATTATCAACCTCACTTGGACTGTTTTCAAAGATTTTTTTTTCCTTTAAACAACTCGCCCACTCATCCCTATAAACGCCAGTGCTAAAAGCTGGTTCTGTTGTGAAGATTTCAAATAACTCGGGTTTTATTGTTTCAAACAAAATCAAAATAACTCACCCACGCTCCCTCCTTCCCTAATACAGTAACTGCTGACCTGCTGGGAGCACGCCCGACTGCCACACGCGGCTCAAATCCGTGCCTTTGGATCAATAGCAGGTGTTAATATCATTTTTTATTTCATTTTGAGACGAAGCGTGGCGTGCCCGTGTGGGTGTCTGGCTGCAGTGTTACTGACACCCCGGCTACTGGCAGTGCCGATTCCACTGCCTGAAAGGTGGTGCCACCGCGCTCAGATTTGGCCGCTTTGCGCAACGACCTTATTAATTCTGGATTTACACTTCTTCCCCCATACACCATCATCCACCCTGAAACCACAGGTCAGGTAGCCAGCCCTCACTGCTGAGACCAGCGCATCCCTGGTGTGGAAATTCCTTCTGGTTTCTCTTTGGGAGGCGATATACTACCCAGCGTATCCAAATAGCCCTCAAAGAGCTACAGCAATGCTCTGTAGTTAACGCAGCGACTTTTCCACATAGGTTTTGACAGCATTTACCACACCAGACTGGGTTTCCCCGTCAGCATTTCACAGAAACACACACGCCTGGATTTAGCACCTAAAGCTTAAATTGCTAACCAAGGAGACAAGTTAGAAGCATCATAATTCCAGGTCAGTCTCACCAATCTGTAGAAGAAGGCAGGAAGCTCCAGAGGCCAGTTTGGCCCATCAAAAACCTGGAGGATCCCTTAAATACCAGAAATGGGAGTGAACCTGAACGACTTGCTCAAAACAATTCAGGTTGCAGGCAGACGCCAGCAAGCAGTTGGTTCTCTGAGCGTAACCGGTGCTCAGCCTCACACAGCGCCGGAGCAGCCGGCCACGCGCACCGTCACGCACCCCAGCAGCAAAGCAGCTGAAACCAGTTGCAGCGATTCCCTCTGCAGCTGAGGGGGAGTGGAACTAGGACCACGCTCGGCTGCTGAGTCTCAGCCGAGCAGCAGTAATGTGCTAATCCAAAATAATTCCGTTGCTTTAAAGGATATAACCCATATTCTTGATTAATTAGCACAGAAGCCAAGGTTAATATCTAGTGCTCAGCTCCCAGGCACCTACTCTACCCACCAGACCTCACTGCCACCTCCCCAGTTCCAGCCCTACCAAGGAGTGGGAGGTGATAGAGGAGACAGGTGCCTATAAGCCCGCTGCCGGCGAAGGACGCGCTCCTCTTCAGCGATGGAACTGCTCCAAAGCTCCCCCAGCAGCAGATATGCCCCCCTCCCCATGATGTACCGCACTCGGTGCATCTGAAACCGAAACCTACTGACAATTTGCTTTGAAAACGCTTTGCAAAAGAGCCTGCTTGCCTCTGGATTGCCAAAATGGTGCTGCGTTCTTGAAACGCACTTTTATTTAGACACCTACTTGCTCTCAGCACAGCGTTGTTTTAAAAGGCAGCTGAAGGGATGCGGCACCTTTCCCAGAGGATGAGGTTAGGCACAGAATCATCGAATGGCTTGGGATGAAAGGGACCTTCCAAGGCCATCCAGTCCAACCCCCCTGCAAGGAGCAGGGACATCTCCAACCAGATCAGGTTGCTCAGAGCCCCGTCCAACCTGGCCTGGAATGTTTCCAGGGATGGGGCATCCACCACCTCTCTGGGCAACCTGGGCCAGTGCTCCACCACCCTCAAATGGGTGGTCGCTGCGTCCGCACACAACCATCCACATCAGCACCTATAACGCACATCCAACCTTCACATAAACACCCTCCACTGCAGCAAACGCCCAAATCTTAATTACTATTTACTCATATTCCAGTAACGCCTGAAGCCCATGCTCAAGATCAAGGCCTTGTTATGCAAGGCACCCCACAAAACACGAAATCCTGGCCCTGCCCGGGGCAGGGAGGATCCCGGGGCCGGCACCCGTGGGTTTACCATTTCAGCGATGGTCAGACACAGCCCTTCTCAGAAGAGCTTGAACAGGTCAGACAAAAATCACACGCAAACACAGGAACAGCTTCTGTCCACAAAAAGCAGCTCTTGCTCTGGTACGTGCTGATTAAATGGGCGAGATGAAACTGCACCCTGTTTGGGGAAAGCAAAGACGGGGAGCTGATTTGCTCCACAAGATAGCACCCACAGAATACTAGGATGCAAATGGCTTTAGCTACAGGCAAAAAATCCTCCAGGGACTGTTCCACACATCCCAGGGGAGTTGCACCTCCTGCATCCAAGCACATTCAGGGCTCTCACTCTTTGCTGGCTCTGGTCAGAAGCAGAAGCTGGCTCCCCCTCAGCTCCTGCACAATGAGCAGTGCAGGGACCTGCAGCTCTCTCTGTGACCAGACACCATGATCCAGGGTGGAAAAGCTGGATCCATGTGGCTGTTCAGGGCCCTTTTCTCATTGTGCATCTCAAGAAGCTTCCCGAGCAGTCCCTGCACGAAGCACTTAACTGGGCTCAGCTCTCCGCTGGGCTCAGGCTGCAGTCTTCTGGGTCACACGGGGAACAGGAAGGAGCCGGGGGCCCTGAAAAACCATTATTTAGGCTTTTTTTAGATTAATTGGTGTTAATTGCCTTGGGAGGCTCAAAAATAGCACTGCTAATGGGAAATGTGAAGGTGAGGTGTGAGCAGAAGCTCCTGATTGCCACGTGAATCCCAGACACAGGTTGTGCCCTGCCCAGCCAGCAGCGACTGCCAAAAGCAGGGAGCCCCTCTCCTGCCACGCTGGGGTCTGCCTGCCCGCACCTCTCACCCTGACACCCCCCGAGAGCCGCATTCGCGCTCGGTCGGGGGCAGAGGGACCCGACCTGCTGCCACGACAGTTCTTCATCACGAGAGCTCCAGGGAACACCACTTGAACCTTCCTCCTTTCAGGCTCCTTTGATTTATGGATTCACATCCTTCTCCTTACTCCCACAACCGTGGAGGGCCCTCAGCCAGCTCCCAGGGAGCCCCAGCTTTCTGCCGTCCATCTAGTCCAAGCACAGACAGAAGGACAGCCCAGAGAGACCCTGAAACCTTTGGTGATCCCAAATCCGGAATGGAGGGTTGGCACTGGCTGGCACCACATCTATCCACAAGCAGTGGGTTACAGAAAAAAAACCACTACCAGAGGAAGGTACTGCCCACCGCCCGGGGGGCTCAACTCCCCTGCCTGACCACAAACGAACGCTGGGGATGGAGCTGGGCCGGTGACCAAGGAAGGCAGCGGGGTGGCCTCTGGGCAGGACACCCCGGTGAGCACGCGGGACAAGCTGTTCACAGGCCGTGATCTGGCCTCCCCAGGCGATAACAGACAAAAGCCAAACTTGCCCCAAGGTCATGCTGTGTTTGTGTCTTCCCAGAGAGCTCCAGCGCCGTAGCCCCATCCTGCAGCTGGTAACAGCCCTTATCAGGAACAAAGTACAGCCAAAACTGGCCTGATTACACAGGCTCCCGCTCTGCTACAGGTCTGTCCGTAAATGAAACCCAAAAACCTATTATCAGGGGGCATTTCTCTATTTTTAAATACAGTTCATACAAAGAGAAACTTTACTGGTACAGAAAAGATGATCTGTGTAAACTCATCAAGCACACAGCACGGCTCCAGCAAGCTCAGCCAGACCACGCTCCCTCCCCAGCCTCAGCCCGCGCACAGAGACCAGCTGGGTCCCTCGGGTGCTCCCCGACACGCCAGATCCCACAGCCACGGCTGGGAGCTCAGCCCCGGCGCTGGCACGGATGATACAGGTCACTGCTGGCACCTTGGGGAAACACGGGCACAGCCACCCTACCTCCCGCACTCGCGTTCGCCCGAGCAAGAGGCGTTCGCGCAAGAAAACCTAACAAAATCCCCAGTCACCAGAGGCCCTGTGTCACCTGGTGTCATCATAGCTCCAGTGATTTAAGCAGAGTTATGCTGATTTACATCCAAAGAGAACCTGGACTATGATATTTTTTTAAGCTCTTCTGGCACATGCAGTTTATTAAAGGCGAGAGGCCGGAACCGTGAACGTACGAAGTGCCCCAGGCACGGCAGAGACCCTAGAAATGAATGAAGTGTTCCAGATTTTGAGAGAAGTCAAACATTTGGAGTTTTATTGCTCTGGGTCTGGCTTTGATTCATCCCTCTTTTCAGTATTGTTCTCTTTAAAGTGACAGTTTCTAAGAAATGGTGAGTGTAACATCTCTTCTACTGTCTCATACCACTTGATGGCTGACAATTTGCCGGGAGAAAAGGCTGCGCAAGGAGGAAAGCAGACCTCAATTACGGCTTCAAAGTGCCAATAACGGAAAACTCAGTTACAGTGAGTCAAGGGAAAAAGAACGTATTTCGGTAGCTTGGTTACTCAGCCCCAGCCTCGACCACTGGACTAGCTGGTCTGCAGACCTTCTGTCGCAACCTCCAACAAATATCTGCTGGGGGACCTTGGACAACCAGTTCAGTTTTTACCTCCTTTTAGAGCAGGTTCCTCTGGTAAGTGGCTCTTTCTTGCAGTTTTCTAGCTCCAAAACCAGCCTCCACCCTTAGCCTGTTAGGGATGGAATATGGGCTCTCAGACACGCTCTCACACATTCCTCTGATCTTCAACTCAAGGGATCTGAGAAGCATCCAGACCTTGGGGGTCCTTGGTGAAACTTCTGCAAAGCCGAGGGCTCGGACACCCATCCTGCATGTGGGGCAGCCGGTCCATTCTTTTTTTTTCTGCATGTGGTCGATGCACAAGCACAGACTTGTGTTAAATCCTCCCTCCTATCTCCTTCCCACAGCACAGCTTTGATTCACAACCTGACCTCAGTCTGGGGCGAGGAAAAACAAGGGACAGGCATAGTGGAAAAAAACAGAAAAAGGATGTCCGAACCACAAAAATGTCCCCAAGACAGAAAGATAAGGAATGCAGCTTTATCTCTGGGACCTTAAGTACTGAAACATCTCATCGGGGACAAGGCGTAGGGGCCGGCACCCAGGCTCAGAGGCAGCCGGTACCTCTGCCTTGCTTCTGTTCGGAGCAAAATGTGGGCAGGACGCTCGACGGGCAGCTCGGGGGCCAGCCCTGAGCAGGCAGTCCTCAGCCCACCGCCACCCTGGATAAAGGACACAGATCACCCTGCGCCCATACAGATACCACCCGTCCCGCCAACACCAGTCCTGTCCCACAGAGCGGTGAGAGTTATCTGTCCCTCACGTGGCGACAGGCTGTCTTCTACTTAGCTCTTGCCCTCCCTGTTGTCTGCAGGACAAAAATGAGAGCCCCAGCCACACCTCGCCAGGACCAGCTTCTCCTCCGCGGGATGCCGAGGAGCCTGGCAGGTCATTCCGGCTTTTACTCCAGCAGTGTACAACACCCTACATCGCAAACGCACCCCTCTGCAGGAGAAAAAGTAACTTAACGAAGAATCGTAAAACCATAAGCCCCATGTAACTGCTTGTGCAGCCCCAGCCCCGCACACCAGAGCTGCCCCACTGGGAAGGGTCGTGCCTGGAGCTGCCCCCCTGGGAAGGGTCGTGCCCAGGTTCCGTCCCCCAGGCACGACAATTGCCTGCAGCAGCTCTGGCATGCCTCCCTCTCGCTCACACACTCTCATTGGATAATTACAGAGAAAACCAAGACAAATCCCAATTTTAGTGCCATTATAAAACAGAGAGGGGGAATTCATTACCTGGCAGCTGTTAATATTTAAGGAAGAAACTGATAATTTACCTCGGAGGCAATGAATGCAGCAGAGGCAGCGCAAGCCAGAAAATGCTATTGCCTCCCCCCACCACCTCTGTGCAGTCACTTTGCAGAGATTTTCTATCTGCCCATTTATTTCCCTGCCTCCCACGCTAGCACCAACGTCCCAGCGAGGAACAGCATGTGTTAGGGCTCGGCCTCACAAAACTCACGAGAGTCTTGCCCCTGGCTGTGCTGTACCTCTAGATTTGGGAGAGCGTTTTTAAATCTCTCCTGGCTCACGCAGCGTCTCTGCAACCAGCCCACCTGAGCCAGAGGAGAGGAGCTAAGGAAAAGAGGGGCCCTAGAGCTTAACAAAAAGACTCATACAGACACACGGAAAAGAAAGGTCAGACAATTTAAGATGACTCTGGGGAAGCAACCGGATCACTGGCTGCTTCTACAAACAGCCCAGATTCCTGGAAGAGCCTCCCGATACCTGTCAGACTCCAGCCCTCCAGAAAGCTTTCCGGCACATCCTGCCTCCAGCTAGGAAATATCTCGGCACAGCCTTTCCCCCAGGTCTGCATCTGCCCAAAGCGCTACAGGATGTCCCACAAACTGAACAGGAAAGAGAGAGCGTTACAAGAATGAGCCGCAGCTCCGTGTTTACCTGCTCAGTTCCAACGGGACCGACACCAGCGCAGCAGCCTCCAGGTGTCATAGGAACAGTCTTAAATTTAGCAGCAGCCACCTTCCCCCTCCCCGACTCTGGCTTCTCTCTTCCTCTCCATCCCCCTCGCTCTTGGATTCTCAGAGCAGGTTTACACCAGAAAGTCTGACCGACGATAATGGCATAATTATACCCACGCAGTTAAACAAAACAGAAAGGCTGTGGGATAAAGGAGGGCGTGCGTTTGCACTGCCCTTGCGTTGCGGTAGTTTACACGTCAATGAGACAAAGAGGCTACCCCACCTCAAAAGAGAGGGAAGGTGCACAGACAGCCCCCACCGAACAGCAAAGGCTGCCTGGTGCAGCCCCCCATGTTCAAGCTGTTGAGGGGCTGCAGGGAAGTACCAGTTTAATCTTCTCTCAAACAATACAAGAAAACCAGTGGAAAGATGCTCTGAGGCCAGAGCGCAAGGGTCTGGGTGGAAGCCCCCCAGCTGTATTTATCCTTGCACCCGAGCACCCATCTGGCCAATTCTGTAGCCTAGGGTGAAGTCACAGGGGACGGGTAGCCTAGGGTGAAGTCACAGGGGACGGACGGGGACATCTGACACCCCAGCGGTGCCTGGACAACACAGGATTCTGCAGGAACAGGGAGGAGCTCCCTGCCCGGCTGTGCCACGCTGCCCTCCAGCTCTGCTCCCCGCCCGGTCACACCAGGCACCCAACTCTGGTGCTTGCAGGCCAGGCAGAGGGTCAACCACGAGCATCTGCTCCGTGCATCACTCCTGCAACCTGACAATCCCTAGTAAATCATAAGAGACAAAGCCATCAAAAGAGCTCTGGCAACCTGCCTTTGGGGCAGGGGTGTATGAGCTACAAAATTTTCCCTTCTTTTATGGTTGCTCTTGACTGTAATCATAAAAAAGGTCTTATGAAAACATTTGTCCTAGGGAATGTCTGGCGATGCAGCATGCTTGCAAATTGTCCAGTGTCTGAATACATCAGCAACCCATCTCTGCAAGTCGTCGCTGCAATCAAACACGGCTCCTATTTCTCTTGACTATAAATGGCCTTTGCCGAAGACGGGGCGGAGGACAGGTTTGAAGAGCAAAGAAGCACTCCCTCGAGCTCACGCACTCCCCCAAAAAGAGGAGAGGCCAGATGAACAGGATCACTTCTAGAGCACGGATCCCCAAGGAGGGGAGAGGATTGGGTTTGGTCCTTAACCGCTCTCCATGGTTTTTGCTCCAGCTGTTGGACCTTAGCCCAACAAAGCCCTTGACCCCTGGCACACGCACAGTCCCATTACCTCAGAGACTTTAGCTCAGTGCTGACCTCAAACGCAAGGCCCAGAATTGGGGAGGTCCCCAGCCCCTCCCCAGGCAGACTTTTCAGGAGTACACCACCCCTTTCTTCCATGGACCTTCTCCTTTTTCCACAGCGATTGCTCTCTCAGAGAAAGGAGTGAGGGACGCAAAACCTCTGATATTTCTGAAGTGTAAGAAAAATCCTGGCCCTCTAGTAACCCTCCAAAGTACAGCTGTTACCACGTCAATCAAGAGCTGGACCGTTGACCTTCTCCACAGCAGAGCAGAGGGGTTACATTTATGAGCAAGCCTTTGATGTCTGCAAGCTTCACGTGGTACAAACCCTTCTGCTTTGATGTTACTTCTTTTAAAAGAGAGGAAATGCAGACGATGCGCGGTGCACGAGTCCTAGGGAGCACTCGGATGCGGCCACCCGCAACTGCAGGCGCCAGGACTGAGCTCTAACGTGGCTGCTTTTGCTCAAGGCTCTGCTGCAACAGAGAGAAAATGTGACCAAACGCATGCCACCCTTACCAGCTTCTCCTGGACCAAACCCACCTTTGCTCTGTCTCTGGAGAACCAGGCACTCACAGCGGGAGCTCCAGACCTGACCCCAGAAGTGAAGAGGACCCTGCCCTTGCCCATCCCCCAGACCCAGGCTCTCCTCCCGGCGACCATCAGCCATGGCTGGGAAATTCCCCAGCTTCATGGGACCACAGGAGATGTACGGAAGTCTATCTCTCTGCTCTGCCAGCAGCGCGACCCTGCTGCATGAGCCCTCCATCGTGTGCAACATCAGCACCTTGCACACCCTCCTACCTTACGCAGCACCTGGGCCATGGCTTCTCCGATCCATCCCAGCATCCCCACGGCTTCGCCAACAGGCTGAGCCCTTCTTCCAGGGCCGGACAGAGCTGCCAGCAGGGCCAGGCTCCTCTTCATCCCCAAGCTCACTTCGCCTCCCTTCACTTTTCCCTGCCTCCCCTCCCCTCTCCCGCCTCCTCCCATGGGGAGTTTCCCCGCAGCTCGGTAATTAGCAGCATCATCACCAATGCTAATAACACCACCACAGCTCCTGCCATCCAAAGCTCAAACAACTTTCACAAGGCATCATCACGCCTCTGTAACCTCCCCAGGGTAGGCAGGGAAGCAGCATTACCCCATCACTCAGATGGGGAAGAGGGAGGTAAACACCAGGCAGCCGGTGGCAGAGATGGGCAGCGAAGCCAGGAGCTCTGACTCAGGCACCGCGCCCACAGGACCTCCCCATCCCAGAGCTGCCCGCTGCAGTAAGGCCCCTTTGGACGGAGGTCAGCGGCTGTGTTGTCAGCAGGACTTATCCAGAGGTTACACCACTTGGCTTGGGGCCTGGGAGTCCTGGGATGAGGTTTTTTCCTGGGCATCCCTGCACAGACCCTCGGTTCCCCTCCGCAAAATGACCCTGGGAGAGCAGCACGCAGGACCACGTGTGCAGTCCAAGTTCATGTCTTCTGATGGGACAGCGGGCATTGTGCCATCCCATAAAAGCATCTTAAATCACCATCCCTAATTAAGGACTTGCTGTTTACTGATAGATTACAGAGAATTTTTGCTTTGAGCATTCACAAAATGAGGAATCTGGGCAGATTCTTGTCTGAACAGCCTGACCAGAGAAAGCTTCTCTCCCACCTTGGGTGGAGTTTGCTACATTTGATTTTTAAATCTCACATGGATGGGACTTACAACTTTTCAAAAAAGCCCACCCACACTCCCATACAACAGACCGACACAGCCCCAGGAGCCCCCTGACAGACAGGGCCAAACGCAGAACACACGGCAACGGGTTGATTCGCTTTTGGCAAGTACTCACAAGACAACATTGACTTCAAATGTTCTGAGGTCTGGCCTATGCTACAAAGTCAGGCTGGCGTACCAGTCAGCTGGGAGCACCGACGCAAAACAAAATTCACCTGAAGCGACCCAGCCTCGTCCACCAGAACATACTGCAGAGATTTCTCCTGGCAAAAGAGCCCTCTCTGGAGGATCTCTCATGTCTGAAGACAACCCGCTGGGGTAAGCCATGTGAGGGACCATTTCCTTCTACGCCTGGACAAGCAGCACACACGCAGCACAGCCAGGTACTGCAGGGATCAGGTCAGAGTTCCAAATGCCTCCTGAGCCTCTCCAGCTCTGACTTCCAGGGTGCTCCTGGATTTCTGCGTGTGTTTCAGAAAACTTTAGGAAAGGGGATATAAACACACCTGCCTTCACTCCGTGGGTGCAGGGGCAAAAACCTAGTTGGGAGCTCTAGCCTCCTTGGCAAGGAAGGGTGGCAGGATGCCCCGTGAAGGGCATGTCCCACCTGCATTTTGCCAAGCAAACTCCCCTCTGCCATTCAGAGCACCTGCCTACAAAAGCCGCAACCCTGATCATGCTACGTATACGTAACTCCATATAGCTTCTGGCCTGAAGAAAAACCCAATGAAACACTTGTCACTGTCATTTTAACGGGATACGGACTACGGTCCATTAGATATCAAATAAGGGGCATTCTTCAAAACCTAAGACAGGCAGTTCTTCTCCGGCCGTGAGCAGTGTCGAGTACATTGACCTGTTCTCTCCTGGGATAAAACAGGACACGTTTAGTGCCTGCAAGGAGGAAGACACCATTTTTTTTCCACACACTGCTGCTCTGCACATCCTGTTGAATTCCCTCTACACTGTTTCACTACCATGTGCACCACGCGTGCCTAGGAACTAAAAATGGACTCTCAGGGCTCAGCTCACAAACCCAGAGCAAGCAGGGAGCTAACACACACTCTGCAAAACCAGGGCACGCAGGGAAGAGGCCCTGGGAGAAGAGCTGGTGAAAGGACCAGGCTGCAGCTGGCAGAGCCAGAGCCACCCCTCTGCAAGGGCAAAGCCTGGGCTTTGCGTTCCTGCTGCACGGCCCTCATCCCCTCAAGGATGAGAGGAGCTACGTGTCCCTCACCTGCTCACACACATCCGTCAGAATCAGGGACAGCACAATCCCCGGGATCCGAAAGGCACCTCCTGTGACTGGAGTGCATATGTCTACACTTGCTCTTTCATGGACATTCACCAAGACCCCACCTGTACTGTCACAAGGTCACTGGTGGTTGGCAACATCCCACGGGGCCTTTTCTTAGACACAGCCCATGTATTCAAAACCCCACTCCTGAGGAACACTTTCTGCCTTGCTGTTGATGGAGCATGACTTTTGTTTGGTTTCTGGCTGAGCGTCTGAGTTAAAAATACATGGCTATTTCTGGCAGAAGTGGGTTTTTTTCTGCTTTTGTATTGCCTTGGATGCCCCCGTGCTGCTGTCTCCTTTCTGGCTCAGATGAGCTTTGTTTTCCTTCTCAGTGATCATGTTTGCACCGGTGAGCAGTAGGAAATGCTTTTCCTATTAGAACATATCCACGAGCACTGTTGGGAATGAAGAATGAGCTCAGTGGAGTCTAAAAAAAAAAAAAAAAAAAGCTGTTGGTGTAAAGATCCTGTCTCCAGCAGTCAGGGAACTGAAAATCAGGAATGTCTGTGGTCAGAACGGGATGTGTATGTGTGCACATGCACACAGGTACAGAGGGACATGTTCTGCCCGTGACCCACAAACCAGGAGAAAAGGGCTCAGTGCTAGAAACACTCTCAAGCATCCTCACTCTACAGACAGGCTTCATCCCAAGCTCTGCAGCTCAGACCCTTTCTTACCCAGCACGAAAATATTTTATTTTGTTTTTCTCAAATGCCAAGAAAAAACAGGCCTGGCTTTCCTGGCTTGGATTTATTCCATCAGAAATCACTGCATGATCACAGGACTGTCGTAGTGTGTACAGTCTCAGTACAAAGCAAGAGCCCAAATACCTTCAAGCACTTGTGTGATCATTAAATCTTCACTGTTACACTCCATCGCCTGGCAACAGCAAGCTGAGGACTTGGAGCTTCTCACTTGAGATCACCGAGTTCAAATATCTCCAAGCCCCCTCCCACGATCCAGAAACATGCCAGCACTTGTGGGTGTGATCCCCATCTCCAGGACTGAGAACAAAGCCAACACAGCTGCAGGAAGCCTCCCCTGTACACTGTATTTGCCGCGTGTCACAACAAACATCGACACAACTGGAAGATAACGGCCTAACAAACAGCTCAATTGTTTAGGATAAAGACATCAAAAAGGCACGTGGAGAGCTTTCCAGGGCAGGGATCCCCCCGCCTTCTGGGGAGCCAAGCACAGGCTGAGTCAGAGCTCTTCAACACCCAACGCAGGACTTGCCGCATGCCATAACCCATAAACCACTGACATCAGGGCCTGCTCTTCTTGCCAGCTTCTGCTCTTTAGGAAGCACCCTCCACCTAACTTGCTTCCAAAGAGAAGCTCCTAGGCAATGATCTTCTATCACCTCTGCCTAATGACTGATGAATTCAGAGACCACTCTGCACAGTGCCACTCTGGAAACCATCAACGTGATCAGCAGATGAGAGGGAACAGGACCTAAGGTGCCAGATTTGGAAAAGGCAACCAGCATTTTTGGTTGCTCATCAACCTGAAAAGGGTTCTGTTTCTTGAAGGCAACAAGTCCACTCCTCATGAACCCCAGGAGGCTGATGAAGTGAGGATCCTGACAGTCCCAAACTCAGGGAAGTTCAGGTCTAGACTCAAATCCCTCAAGAGAAGGTTACAAATACCACCACTAAATGCCAAGCTCTCAAACCATGACGGAGATTGGTACCATTGTTCTGCTTAACGAACAGTGAAGCTGAGGCTCAAAAAGGCAAAATGATTTGCCTACAGTTGCCCAAACAGTCAACAGCAGAGCTAGATGCAGGCTCTGTTTTCCTGCCAACAGGCCGCATTGCCACCCCCATACCAGGTCAGAAACGAGGTAAGAACAAACATTCTATAAGAAACTCCCAGAAAAAAGGAGGAAAAAAATAATCTTCCTACCAACTGTGACACCTGGACTCGGACTTCACTGGTATCCAGTGGCGATGTACTTGACCCCTGGGACTTTCTCTCTGAACTGGACTGGTGCTCCCGGTATTTCTTTGACCTCGCAGGTAACGACAAGAACTCTTTTCCTGAGATCTTCAGGTCGCCCACATGATGGCTGTCCCCATTCTGGTCCTTGGGAAAGCAAAAAATAGTCACTGCACAAAGTGCCCGTCTCAGGTTTATGTGGTGATCTGTTGGCAAGTAGCCACAGATTAGAAGATGCACAGAAGCGAGAAGTTAACGTGGAGTTTAGGTGGTGTGAGTTGCTACTCATGATCTGCAGGACTGAATGAGACACTTTGCCTATCTCTGCAGTGGGTGATTTTAATGAGCAGAGAGGAAGCATCACCCAAACAATACACAGTAGTCAATTTCTCCACAGGGAGAAGTCAGGAAGAAGTAGCATCCTCTTAAAAAATCCAGGTATGGAGGTAGAGACATGGCTGGTTTATTTACAGGCTTAGGGAATGACGGATGAGAGGTCCAGAAGCACTCACTGCTGCTGGTGATTTCTGGCAACCGCACTCACAAAAACCTCTTCCAAACAGACTGGCAAGCTCGTCTCGCCCAGATTACCCAACCCTTGGCACCCTTGGCACAACCCACTTGCTGTATCTTCACTCCTTCCCAGCGCCCAGCCATGCTGCAGCCCACACTGACCCGTGGTAACCTGCCCATGCCCCCAGGAACATGGCTATGCCAGATGTTCCACAGCATTTCCCACCTCCAGGATCTGGCTCCCAGCACAGACGGGGCAGTGCCTGTCTCAGTGTGTCCCACTGGCTTCAACAAGAAGAGCCCTGACCCAATGGTTTCCGAAAAGGCGGATTAACATGAATGGCTGGAGTCCCGCTCAGCTGTTCTGCCAAGCCTCACGCTACCAGAAGCACGCGGGGACGGCAGGGTAAGTGACTAACTACAGCAGATGGTTACAAGCCATCCTTCACTGCTGTCCTCCTCTGCTCTCTTTAAACGCTTGCGCTCCGTGCTCCCGTAGACATACAAAATATAGGATTGTCACTGTGCAACGCGTGGGGAAACTGAGGTGACAGAGAATGCACGTCTATCAAAGTTTTTGTTCCTTCTCACTTTGCTCTTCCAGGCCCTGCCCTGTGCCTGGATCTCCCGTTCTCAGCCCCTTCCCGTAAGACACACACACCTCCGTCCCTTCCCTGTCAAAAGACTCCAGTTAACGGCCCTGCCCGCGTTATCATAACAGCCTCATTACTGCTGCCACACAGACGAGGCCCTCGTACAGAAGCACCAGCAGGAGCATGAAGCGTTTAGCTCCAAAGACACTCGTTAAAAGCACCAGGCATTTTACATACAACCGGTGGGAACAGAGTGCCTAAACCTGCCTGATGCTTTGGGCTCCAGCTGTAAACCACCTCTTCATCACATGTAGAGCACGGAGGGGACTGCCTGGGGTGTCCTGGCTGCAGCATCGACATGAGGGTGAAAGAAGCTCAGGTACAGCTCAGGAGACGACCCACAGGCCCACAAGCTTGGGATTTAAGAGCAGGTACACCGAAAAACGAAGGACACTGAACAGGATCTGAAGTCACAGTAGGATGCTCTAGCCAAAAAGACTTCTCCATTTCTTGCAATACAAGCAGGAATAGTGAGAACAAGTCAGGAGAAATTCATTTCCCTAGATGCTACGGATGGGATCAGCTGCAGCCAGGTAGTGTCCACATTTTGAAAAGCGGCACAAAGGTGGATTTCAGAACTGGAAAGAAGCTGCCTTACTGCCTTAGTTAGAGCCCTGAAACTGTTTAGTTCATGACAAAAAGAATAGATGACTCAATTATGGCATGTGAGCACCTTCAGGGTAAAAACCAGCAGGTGATAAAGAGATTTTTAGTCTGGTAGAAAGAGGAATAAACAAGAACCAATGGCTGGGAGCTAAAACCAGAGAAGCTCAAAACAAGGAACAAGGAACGAGGCACAGGTTGGAGAGAGCAGGATGAGCAGGGAAGCAGCGTTCCCGCTATCTGCTGAGGCATTCAGAGCCGACACGGGCGCGTCCTGGCACATACGCTCTGCCCAGGCACACAACGCCATGCAGAGGCACCCGACAAGAGCTCCCCGCCCGCGGTGAGAGTCGTCCCTGCTGACCTGAAGCCCATCTCTGGCAGAGACAAAGGGCAGAGAGGGTGGGACAATAACCAGAGGGTGCTGGAGAGATCACAGCTCGTTCCACTGATTTATCCTGTACAATCTTATCACCCTCACCACAGCAAGCTGGAAGCAAACAACCCTTTCCCATGACTGCAACCACCTCTCCTCTAAGAGCCGCAGCGGGGGAGAGGAAGGGGAGCTGCACCCAAAACACTCTCGTGAGGAGCAGGGAGCTCGCACACACCCCACAGGATCACCGCAGGGGGAACGGGACAGCCCACCTCTGACTCCACGCTTACGGACCACCCACAGCCCCTGTTTGTTCCAGCCTCTCCATGACACCCCTGAAATCCCATAACCCTGCCCAGAGTACTGAACGAGGCTCGGCTTTCACAGCAAAGAGTAGGAAACCAACAGCAGTAGCAGCAAACCACACATCAGCAAACCTCTCCCTGTCAGCACCCTCTGGGCCACGCCGCTCCAGTGAGGACACACAACGGGATGTCTCCCTGAAACTGGGCACAGCTGTCCCCGCTATCAATGCCCCAGAGATGGAGTCACACTGCTTAAAGCAGGTAGGAGACAAAATAGCCAGTGGGCAGTTGGAAGAATTAAAAAAAAATAAATTAAAAGTTCATTTGGCATTTAACTCCCAAAGAGAGTTAATTCAGGGAGGAGCTTTTGTCCAGCCCTCCCAGTGCTTACTGGGATGTTTAGGCACGCAAATAGTTTTGCAAGCCTGTGGTTGTTTCCCTTTGACCATCTGTACCCACCTGCAACTTGGGTGAGTTTTTTCTCTTTGTGACACTTCTGTAAAAGGGGAAATGCTCCCTGAGACACTTGGGAGAGCTGTGCCTGGAAAGCACTGGATGAACGTGAATTCATCTGATCTAGTTGGGGATGTCCCTGCTCCTTGCAGGGGGGTTGGATTAGATGGTCCTAGACTTTGAAGGTCCCTTCCAACCCTAACCATTCTATGATTCTATGATTCTATTTGTGCCAAAGACCTGGGCAGACCCAGTGATCCTGCATGGGGTTTTCAGAAAAACTTAAATGGTCTCCATAGAAAGGTTCAGTGCCTGCCAGCTGACCGTAGAAACAGCCTTTGCCCTGGGGAGACTGAGAAAACACTGATCTGCTTGGATCTGACATTTCCAGCAGCACACTGGAGCAGAGCCCCTTGGAACAAAACCCTCTGCCTCCTGCAACGCATCCTCTCCCGCTTCTGACCTCTCCATCCCCGCTCCTGCTGAACACAGCGCTCTGCTGGGGTAATACGGCACTGAGATTTGCCATCGGCCGCTAAAGAGACTAAAATGCTAACGATTATCCTCTCAATAAACGGCTGGTTTTTTTTTTCAAAAAAGCATAGAAGTGGCTTTTTCAGCTTTCAGTTGTTAAGTGCCTTTTTAGTCAGAGCAGCTGTTCCTCCCCTCCAAGCTCTCTGGAAACCCTCTCTGGTTAATCCCGTTGACTCCAGTGATATCTGCTAATTGCGTACTTCCCTGCAATCCAAGCCAGACAACAAGCCATTACAGATTCCTACTGGTATTTAATCTTTGAGGCCAGACGTCTTTGCTTACCTTCTCAGAAGCGAACTTCAGGAGGTCTAAGCCATCCATGCTGTTCCTTTGGAGTCTCTTTGGCCTGGCTCCTGCAAAACAATGCACTCTGGCATCAGGAGGGCGTCACTCGCCAACAGCACTAATGTCACACAGATAAAATCCAAACCAGGGCAGGCCCTCCGCTCCTGTTGACTACAAAGTCAAGAGGACGGGATGCTGCAGCTGTGCTGTCCTTGAGATTCAAATGTGGATTTTTCCTTTATTGTTTTGGGTGTTTTACAAAACAAAACCACAGCACAGTCAGCAGCAGCCAGGGCTGCGTGAAGCTTTTGCTATCAAACCAGTGGCTGGGTCACGCTATGGCCCTGATCTCAACTGAGGTCTCTGGAATTCAGGAGTTACAGCCCCCACTCCAAACAGCAAAAGCCAGAGGACTGGCATTGAGAAAAATCATAACAAAAATATAGTTTAACAAATGAGTGGATTTGTTGCTTTATCATCATGTTTTTAAGTAAAAAAAAAAAATGTATCTGGAATGCAGCTTTGAGCTTTTCTCCATGGTCACAAGGGCTAGAAAACTAAGTGAAGGAGTAAATATTTTCTAACTGTCATAGGCCCAGCCATAAGAGGAGCAAAACCTTGCCCTGAACCTGACAGAGAAATACAGATTTGGCAGCATTCACGATGTTTATTTGAGATTTCATAAAATTAATTTTAACGCGGTATTCCAGCAATAACAGAGTGGGTGAAACACAGCTCAGCTCCAACTCCTGCTTCCCAAACTCTCTTTACCTTCACATCTTGCTCCAGCCTGCTTCCAGCTGCTATTTCCCTGCTCGCTAACAGCCAGGATTTACAAAATGGCCCTGGGATGCCTTCACCACATGTGGGAAAACTTCTGCTCTTTCACCTTCCCGCTCCCCTTCCCCGCAGCCCGGTTTGGCTGAGCACCACGTGATGTCCCACACCAGCAACACCAGACAGGGCAGAGACGAAAGCTGTCGGCTCAAGGTCCCGTGACAACTTCCAAGCTTCAAGGGAGATCCTGGGGGAGGGTGAATGATTGCAAGCGAATTGAAACCCATCCCCACGCTGAGCCCTGAGAACGGAAACCACTGAGCGCTGTGTGGTTCCTGCCACAGCAAACTCACCAAACCTAAAGATTCCCCAGTTTCCCACCACCACCCAACAGCACCCTTGCTTACATTGCCGCAGCCCCCACAGCCCCCCTTCGAACGCAGGGTGCCACTGAGCTGCTGGACTAACTTAACGAGAGAGAAGGCACAAAATTCATAAATCAATGCAAGACTGACTGTAAGCAGAACATGGTGATTAAATGGAAAAAGCCACCAGGTAGCAGGGATTCATTCCTGCAGGGCTCCAGATGCGACCACAGTTGTATCCGAACTACAGCAACTCCACAGACGCCGCTGCTTTGAAAAGTTCAACCTTGCTCAGCGGCATGAGGTACAAAGAGAAGCTCAGATCACCTGGGAATTCACTAGGTGAACCACCTAGGTATCACACCTTCGTTCTAAGTGACCTAAAGGTGATTTCATTGCCCCTCGCTACTTCTTTGCTACCCTGAAATTATTTACTTCTTGCAGCCATAAAGACTCAAAACTGCAAAATACTTCTGCACCTTTCTGACTCTCTGCTCCAAAAAGCACGTTAGCATCAGCTCCGTTTTAAGGTGACTTTGTTACTAGGCTTTGAGTTCAGAAGGGACTCACATCAGGGTTGGTGAATTGGTGCAGAACAGATATTGATGCGAGCACACAGCAAGACCAGAGAGCAAGGATGCCATGATACGCAGCCGCCATTCCTACCAAACTCTACCCCCTTCCGCACTGCAAAGCCAGCGGCTCGCTTGGCAGCAGCTCCGTAACACCGGGATTTGATCCCGGAAGGTCTGCAATCGCTGCTGACACTGGGAGGGTTCAGATACGGGGCTGCCCTTCCTTTGGAGCAGGCAGGAAAAAAAGGGATTTTCTACCCTCAACAAAGCAGGCAGAATATGATTTCACCATTTTTAGTCCACGATGTTTACTGAGATATCTTATCTAAGGTGTCTTATGCTTGCTAACATATCTTAAGCACCTCCTGTGAGCAGTGAGGCTCACTGGTATCCAACAGCCCGAGCTGGGTACTAGCGAAACGACGTGGTTATTTGGTAGCTGAACACATCTGTTGTCACAGGCTGGATGTGCACTCAGCCATGAAAACAGCTGGAAGGATCAAGCCCAAGCCCTCTCCCACCATAAATTGGAGAGGGCTGCATCGCTCTCGGGGGGCAGGCACAACCCACCACCCCACAGCGAGACCCCTTCGCTCCACACAGCTGAACACTTCTCAAAGGCATCAGTGATGCCAGTTTTCACCTTGGGGGACCCAGAGCTCTGAAACAAAGCTGAAATCCTGTACCAACCCAGTGGGAGACACAAGACACCCCTCACCCAGCTCCCATCGCTCCACCACACTCCTACCAGTGAGCACCAGCACGGAGGAGGTGGCTGAGCAGCGGTAGGGCAGCCTCCACCGGCCCCAAGCGTCCTCCCACGCTGCCTAATGAGCAAAGGGCTTTCGGCTGCTGCCACATCGGTCAAGCAGGAGCTCAGCGAGGGGAAGGCAGCAGTGGGCTGTGCCCAGCAGCTCCCAGTTACACACGATGACATTCTGGACACACTCTACATCTGCTCACAGCTCTCAGCTTCCCTCAAAATAACCTGCAGTCTTACGTACGGAACAGCAAGGTTGGTCTGGAATAAGACACCCACAAACACTGAACGGGATCGCAGGTTTGGGTCTCAAAGCAATGCCCAAGAGGCAAGGCCAGCGTCTGGAAGTGAGTGTGCGTCACAGCGGCTTTTAACGGCCACTTCCAGGAAAGCAAGAAAGAAGCGAAGTGTGTCTGATTAGATAAACACACATCGTTTCCAACAGTCTAGTCATTAATTACACACCTCCGTCCTCAGGTGCTTTTGTACATTTACAACAGCATTAAGCCGCCGTCCAGAAACCATTAATCTCTGCTCCGAGAAAACCTGCCTTCCCCTTTGTTAATTTAATATACGGAGTCAGCTGAGACCACCCCAGCAATTAGGGCACACAGAACAATTTGTCTTTTCCAGTTGTTTTGATGCTGGTGTTCTTCTGTTACCACGCGGTTTTCACGTTCAATTGAGCTGGGAGAGGAAGAAGTTAGGAGTTACAAACTCAGCTCCAGAGCCGTCCAGCTCAGCTATTTTCTCCCAGAAGAAAACACAACCAGCACGAGGGCCAAACGCCAGCCTCACAGCAGCCCACGGTTCTGCCACCCCCACTCACCCCGGGCCGTCCCACAGATGGAGCAAGCAGCACCCTTCAAACAGCAGCTAGAAGAACTAGGAGGCTACCTATCAGTCAGGGCTATCGCAAACCAGATCGACTCAGGCAGCAACTCCCACCACGCGTACGGGAGCTTCTCCCCTTCACTCCAGCGTACTCGTCTTCCAGGAGAGCAGAGAGGTTTCCATACTCACAAGCATCCCGCGACAAAAGTCATCCCATTAACTTTCTGTCTCCAACCAGGACATTCCCTCAGATGACTCCAGACGTAACTTTCCGCCTCCTCCAAGTTATTTTTCCCAGAAATACCTGCAGCACCACCTAATACTCAGCAAAAGTTCAACTCTGCCTCCTTCTCCTCAGCACCGATCGACACAGCAGCCACAGATGCAGAAGACTGAGCAGCTGAAAACCTGGGTCTGTTCCTCTAGAAGGTTTTCTCTCTCTCCAGTATTTATTGGCATGTTTACCAAGCCTACTGCAGAGTAACGGAAAACCTCAGGGGCATTTCTAAATGCTCTCTCTGTCTTGAAGGTTTACTGAGGTCTCTAACAGAGCGAGTTGAAACCTTCTTGTGAACATCAGCTGAGCAACGCTCCTGACTGGCTGTATTCATGCCTTGTTTTCCTGGAGCTCCTCGGATGTTGTTCTTTTCAGTACTCATGCTCAGAGTTGTTGTTTCTTTTTTAAATATTTTTTTTCAAAATCTCTTCCACCCCGCCCGTGATCTCAACACCACC
Organism: Chlamydotis macqueenii; assembly: GCF_036417535.1. Taxonomy (NCBI): domain Eukaryota; kingdom Metazoa; phylum Chordata; class Aves; order Otidiformes; family Otididae; genus Chlamydotis; species Chlamydotis macqueenii. Next base: position 3,326,204 of record NC_141575.1, on the reverse strand, counting down.
ATGAACCAAGGGTGGTTTTTTTTTTTTCTCACTTCTTGCTTTTGCAATTTGGTTTCTGAGGTGAGTTTAACGGTTTTCACATTCCTGTATTTTAAAACTCAACAAAGCAGTCACCTCCTGGAAGAGAGCAATGAATTCCAGGGAGGGAGAAGTTTACTGCAGCAGAGCAGTGGGAGACGGTTGTGTGCTTCCTTGCATGCATGCATATATGAGACACAGCCCCCTTACATCCCCTCATCTTGCAAATACTCCCTATTCTTCTGTCTTTGGGACACTAACCCCATAGATCCACATTAGATAACCCATCTAGCTCCTCATTTTTCCCTCTGTCTCACATCCCCACCCTGCAGCAGAGACAAGGATAGTCCCTCTGCACATCCTTCTGCTACCTGTCATGACAGGATACATTAACAATTTATCTGCAATGTCTTCTTCACAGCCAGAAGTTTTGTAATGCCTTCTCCCCACCTTCCTTGGGCTTTTTAAGCTGAGCAGTGAAGAGCTGCACTGGGCCCTGCACAATGGAGAGGAAAACCAGAGAGCTGACACAGTGCAGGCAGCAAGCACAGCATCTCCACCCTGTTCTTCTCCCATCCCCTTGGTCTCTGGCACCAGCTCCATAGTGCCTGGAAGGGCAGGAACAGTATGGTCTCCAGAGGGAAGGACAACTCCTGTATAACAGGCAGGCCCTCCTACAGGCAAGTCTTTGGTTTTCAGGGTGCAATTAGAGGAGAAATGTTCATGTACCAAAACTTCTCCAGCAGTATCTTGCTACAAAGGGAGATATAGCCACAGAAAACACAAGAAAGTGTTTTATTGGAGGATGGTGAGAGGATCATCCCATGTAAACATGCAGTAGGGCAAAGCAGGGTAGACACTGTGGGCAGAGTTTTGTTCCTCTATGGACAGTCCCCATATCCAGCTGGCGCTCCTGAGACTTCAGTGTTGACAAGATCAAGCAGAACGCGTGTAGCAGCGACTCAGGGAGCTGTGCCAGGAGCTTGCATCAAGCTGACGTGTGCTTTGATAACTCCTAGGCTCTTTCCCATCTCCAGCAGCTTGGAGAGCTGCCTATTCCATCCCTGCTTGAGACAAAGCAAAGCCCCCCGATGAGGACGAAGTGACAGATCTATTTGCAGGCTGGGAACACGCTGTGTCCCTCTGACGTGGCTGTACCAGAGGAAGCAGAATTAAACCTGACAGCGGACTCCACAGAAGACTAAGAGGGAAAGGTTGTACGGCCAACATCGCTCCCCCTCTGCCCCCAGTGCTCCCAGCCAAGCAGCACGCACAGCTCAGCGGCCGCCGTCACCCCACGGAGCACAAGCTTTGCACTCCAAAGAGCACAACAAGTCTTGGCATAAACACTTGCTGTATTTTCAGGAAAAGGTCATTTCTCTCTGTACCTGTATTTACTGAGGTACTGACTTGTCATTTGGGCGAGCTCTTCCAGCCCAGGACAGTACATCTGTACAGACCCCAGCATCTCAGAACCTTGATTTTGGCAGACAACTCTAAATATTGTTCAGTGTGATTAAATTAGACCAGCCAGCCAGTTGTTTGGGGTGGAAGACTGGTCTGTAAACCCTACCAAGCTCAGAAGTGACAGTGGAGATACAGTCCAGCAACGCAAATGCTCACAGAGCGTCTCAAATCATACGCTACTGACATCTAATCAGGAAAGCTCTGTCAAGTAAGTGCTCTATTATTACAGCAAGCTCTTCAAAGAGGAAAGGGGGAAGGGAAAAAAAAAAAAAAAACACAAGCATACACAGCAGCAAGAAAAGGAGGGGGGGAGGCGGGAAGCAGCCTCCAGTAGGACAAGCATCTCATTTAAGGCTTTAATTAGTCTTCAAACATATAATGGGTTCTGGCAGTATAAATCCACTTGACCTCTATTATTGCCAACACTTGCATGATAAATTCTGGCACTTGTTTTCCCAGTTGTTACCAGGACAGAACAATACTTTTCTCTAAATAGAGGATGCAAATAATATCAGTTATTTATGACTGCACCATAAAATGCTGGCACCAAGCTGTTGTGTGTCGATGCCTGGGAAGGACCATCTGCTTATTCCCCAGTCCTTTAGACAGGAAAGGACCAGGGGAATCCTGACAGGATTATGGAATAGGGGTAGGTGGGCAAAACAATGTTTTTCCCCCATAAGTTATTTGAGGGCTTTTCTGGCTGCACAGTCTAGACAAGAGCCAAGAGCAGGTATGGCTTACAACAGAACGGACAGTACACATGAAAATAATAAAGTCAGCCCACAGCTAAGGGCCAGGGAATGCTGTGGGGAGGTTGTGTTCCATACGGTGTCACATCAGACTTCCTCGAGAACGCTTCGGTCCCGTGCAATGCCCTTTATCCTCAGCTCTCCATTGTCAGATTCAGGAGCCAAACGAACAGGAATGAAACCTCTTCTGCTGGGAAGATCAGGCTCCAGCGTGTTTGCTCTGACGTGCTGTATTCATTGGCACACAGACAGCACACAGCTGAGCAAATATCAACCTTCCAGACAGATCCTGAGCACTACAAAAACCTTCTCCAGAATAACAATTTTGCAGGTTTTTTTTTTTTCTCCATGGCAAAACTGCTCCTTTAAAAAAAAAGTTTATACAGTACACAGTAATAAAGAGAAGTTACTTTTCAATCAAGATGCTCATCTGCCTGATTTGGCAGAAGATGCTTTGTGTATGTGTCACTCAAGCTTTGCATCCTCCTGAATCTGGTCTGACAACTGGCCGAGAATAACAGGAATATCTCACATCTACATGGTGCCCAGGAGCCCCTCGCCATTTGGCTGACTGCATTCCAGGTGAGCAGCTACCACAGAGGCTTCTCAGATGAGGAGAGGGAACAAGGAAACACTCTGGACCACTGGCTGAAGAGCCCTCACACTGACATGGAAGACTTGGAGGAAAAGTCCTCCATGGAGACAGAGGTGGCACAAGGGGGCTACCTTCCCCCCGTGGGAGCAAAGCCAGCGTAGCTCAGGAAAGCTGCAGTCTTTGAGTACAAGGTGATCTTACATCTTGTAGCCTTACAGCTATTACTAATGTCGGGCACATCTTTGATTTCAGCTTTTTCCACACACACGCAACGGGCATTAGTTTTTTCTCTAACTGAGCAAGACTGGAGTAAGGCTTATTTGCAAATAAGTTGACAATTGCAAATAGTTGACAATTCAGGCCAAAGAATGAAGTATTTTGGTGTGTATTGGCAGAATTTAGAAAATGCAGAGCACCCAATCATGCAACACATAGCAGATAGTCAAATACAAGCCTTGGAGCTTGTGGGAAGCTCAGAGCTGTGTTAGAGGCAGCCTCCTCTAACCATCACCTCTCCCCCAGGTAATGGTCTGCTTCCCAGATTAACAGTTGTGGGGACAGGAGGATTTCCTGGGAGATAAACTGAACTGGGTGCAGCAGGCTGGGAGAGGAACATAACCTCGGGGCTAACTGAAGAACAGCCATGAAAGGCTTGGCAGGAACTTTTGGCAGGCTTTCTTCTATGAGCAGGATTTTCTCTGCCACTATACAGCAGAGCCTCATGACCTCCAATCTTCCATTATCAGCTTGTGTTGAACAAGCAGAGATCAAAGAAACTGAGTTTGAGCTAGAGAGTGACACACAGTAATTAAACACAGGCTACATCTCCAGCAGCCTTGCCTTGCTCTGTGAAGTGCCAAAGCAGACCACAGGCATCTATATAAAAACCTTTAAGAGATAAAAAGTAATTCTAGCTCTGCGAGAAAGAACTTTCTTCTCGGTCCCTTTCTGCAAGAAAAATACAGTAAGCAGAGGCATCTTGTTCTTACTAGTAATACTGTACCATTGGGCAGAAGATCATCGTGACCATAGGCATTTCCTACACGTTGGCTACCAAAGGAAACTGTCTGTGGAAAGTGCATTCGGGAAGCAGACAGCACGCACCAGAGCTGGGATGGCTGCAGGAGCCTGGAACAGCAGCCAAAGAGAACTTCAGGCTTCCCAGCTCGGAGCAGGAGTTTGTGTAAGGAACTGACCATTTCCAAAAAGTTAGCTCTCCCCGCAACAAGAGGTCCCTTGATTTAATGGATGGCTTTGCCAAAAGCCACATTGTACCTTCTCTGCCACAGGCTTCAAGAACTGGCGTCTTCCTCATCTTCCCTTCCAGCACTTACAGTCTCCCTGGAACCAAGATAAAGCCAGCACCTGAGTCTCCTTAGCACGATATCCTCTCCTCCAGTCCCAGAGCATTTCCTTCGCTGCAAGCTGAGAAGTCTTGCTGTACTTTACAGCGATGCTGGGGAGGAGGCTCGCATACGGAGCAAGGTAAGAGAAGAACACGAAATACTTAACACTCTGAGAAAAGTATTTTAAAACTTCATAAAGCCAATACTGGAGCAGTCTGAACAGAGTGCTAAATTACTTGTTTGAAATCCAAATGACTCAGAGATTCATCCCCTCATCAGTGCTGCTGGAGTGATTTAACAGCTGTAACAGCAGAGCTTACTCAGCTTTGGAAAAGACTCATTACAAAGATAATGAAGAGGCATCCTTTAGAAGTTCTAAATCTTCACCCAGGAAGCCCCCCACGCAAGGAGCATTCCTGCCCTTCCTGCTCTGCATCCCTAAGCATCGATGGCAAGGACCACCACAGAGTCAGGTCTTTCTGGACACTTCCCTGCAGGTGCCTTACTGGGAGGCACGTGGGAACGTTTGCGCTAGCACTCCTCTGAGCTCAGAAGCTAAGGCTCCACTGAGCATCTGTTAGAGCACAAAAGAAGCAACCAGACCACCTTGCATTCTGCCTTCCACTTGGCCAAAAGCTACTCTGCTTCAGTCACCCACCTCATCCATCAAAACCCTGCATACGCAGGTACAATTAACCAGCACGGCCTCAGGCTTTCACTTTCAGAATTTAAAAAACGTTGAGCTGCAGCCCACCAGCTCCTGGGAAAAATCAAATACAGTTGAGGACACTTAATGTTAAGCAATTTCAATTGCTATGCTTACTCAGTCCAACCAGTAAGAACGGGGCAGGTTCTGTGCTGAAGCTGTTAGCAATGTGACCCCTGTACTCGTCTGCTGAGCGGAAGGCAAACAGTACCGAGACACCGAAATCGCAGCCTCCGTGATCAGGGCTGTCCCGCTATCAGGAGGACGCATCTCTCGGCTGTCACCCGGCCCACTCCTTCGCAGAAGGGTTGAGCAAAACTTGGAGAAGGAACATCCCTGTCAGTGGGCAGCATCCCAGCCCGAGGCACAGGCTGGCATGAGTTAGCAGCACTGCCTCCTTCCTGCTTTGCGTCAATAGATGGCTGGTCAACCCAGTGTATTTCAGCAGCCCTAAACGCTTCTTAGATACTTCAAAGATATTTAAAGTAAGCAAACAAACAAAAACAAACAGGCTGGGAAACATAAAAGTAGATTTCTTCTATCCCAGTCTAATTGATCCAAGGGTTCAAAGATTCCTGTGAAGAAGGCAAGCTCTAAACTGCACCGAGGATGCAAAGACTCGCATTCAAAGCCACACAGAGCTGATTATGCAGGGATGAGCAGTGCTCCTCCTCCTGAACACCAAACAAGCAGACTAGCCTTGCGCCCACCCTTTTTCAGCAGAAGATGTGCAGAGAACGGGAGAAGCCAGGCTCATGGCCAAATCCGTTCCTGGCCTCAAAACTCGTTGAGCATGGCTGGGCAGCAGTGTCCACGTACTGCAAACAGGACAGAAACCATGCCAGGAACCAGCTTACAGTGCTCTGAAAACACCTACAACGCCTTCTGGAACACCTGCAGCCCTCCCCACCCACGCCCAGCTGCCAGGAGAGGTGTTGCTTGGGGTCTCCTAACACTTACCGCTGCTATCAGAGATGACGACTGAGGCTGAGGCACTGCTGAGAAAAGCAGCCTAGAACTAGAGGATCATTTAGGTTGGAAAAGACCCTTAAGATAATCAAGTCTAACTGTCAACATAGTGCGGCCAAGACCACCACTAAACCATGTCCCCAGGTGCCCTGTCTACATGTCGTCTTAGTTTTCGCTTTGGAGAGACACTGAGGCTGGCCAGGACTGCTCCCTGCCTTCTCTCCAGCATCTCCACCCCTTTGATGGTGGGCGAGCTCCTTCTCCATGTTCCCCTCCCAGCTGGCAGCTTGCCCCATCCAGTGCCAGCCTCCAGAGTGGAGACCTGACCAGGGGGAACTGAAGAGAGAAACACTGCAAGTCCGTGCTCTGTTCAGCACACACCAGAGACCCAAGCTACCCACCCAGGGATGGCCCAGGGAGGCACCGCCACCAGGCTTGGACTAGGAAAGGCTCAGCATCCCGCTCCCGATGCACTGCTACGCACCAAGCACCCGGCACAGCAGACTCCTCGCCAGGCAGACGCTGAACCCGCAGCCCGGATCAATTGATCTAGAAAAGAGCAGGCAGCGAGGGTGGCGGGGGCAGCCAGCACTCCCACTCTGCGGCTCGCAGCGGTGCCAAGGGCAGGGTTGGCTGTTTGCACCACGGGATGTCTCCCAGCACCAGGCAGGGGTTCTTGTTGTTCATGTTGCCTTCACCCCTACCAAACAACTCCTTTACAGGCACAGCAAGGTCCCTTATGTCTCATCAAAGGCAAAAGCCTCCGTTCTTAACTTGCCGTGTGCAAACAAGGGCAAGACCAGTTTTCAGGGCCACGTTTTTGAGTGTTTGGAGAAACAGACACAACCTCTGTTTATATTTGCTTCATGTTTTAGCTACTCTCGGTTTGTTGCTTTAAGCTCTCTGTGTTTGCATTTCTTGACAAGGTCGTTGCTTTCACAAGACTTTTGCAGCACTGCTCCGCTTCCCTGGCCTCCAGCTTTGTCTTCTGACGTCCAATTGCTCTCAGAATATTAATTAAAATCACAAAGGGCTCAGGAAGAGGAGCCAAAATAGCAGAGGAAAACATCAGACTCTCCTTCCTCCCTCAGGGCTCCAGTGGGAGGCAATGCCCAAGACTGAGAAGGAAAAGCAACCCATGAAGGACATCATAGTCTGATGGTCTGGCGCAGGGCTTCTCAGCCAATGGTACAGATTTTCCCCAAGCTTAAGTCTGCTATGAAACTTTATTCTACCTACTTGATGAAATTAATGTGTTTTCTAACATGTCTGCCCTATCGGATTATTTTAGCGTCCTTATGAATATGCAGATATTTTATGACCTTAAGCGGAGAAAATCATCTGAAGGGAAAAAAAATATGAAAGCTCTTCTCACCATGAGACTTACTGACATCAAAAGGCAGGGATGGTTCAGAAGTCAACGTGAATCTCAACTCTCACCTGCTTCCCATTATAGAAGCAGATGTTCCTCCTCCTGTAAATTCCTGCTATTAATAATCTAAATAATTACACTTTTCTAATAATTTAATAGGTGCACAGGAGGGTACCAAAGTTCCTGGCAGCCATCAAATACATCTCCTTTCTCCAGAGCTCAGAGACACATTGGTGGCCTCTCTCTTTCTCCACTGAAACTCAGAAAGAGAGAGCCAAAGCAAGAATAGAAGCTACGGAGAAACGAAGGGAGCCAGGCTCCTCTCCGCAGACTGTCTCTGCAGACCCATGCTCTCTCCAGATCTCTGTGCCACAGGGACAGCGCCTTTCCCACCCGAGGTGCGTCTGTAAAAGCATGCTCGTGGCCAAGCACTGCAACACTCGCTCCCTTCCTCCGGTAAGGTGCTGCTTCACAGCCCCAGCCCACGAGACTTAGGGGCAGCTGATTTTTACCCCCCGAGTAGGTTCCCAGGACCAAGCAAGGGGCAGCATCCCCACACCCCAATGATCGAAGGACTCCTGCTGTGCGAGGAAACCTGCCCCCCAAACGCTGCCTCTCCCTCCCTGCACTGCAAGCCTGACTCATTTGCTGCTTTTCCTCCAGAGAACATTTTGTCCTCCTGCAGACAACAGCCCCAGCCTTGGGAATGTGAGCGATGGCACTACAGATTAACGAGGTCACTACAACCTCCAGCAAAGGCTGCCTCTGACTACAGCCACAGCCCCTCTTCCCACCCTCCGGCGACCACGCACGCAGACCAGCACAGCTCCGGCACTGTCAAATGAGAGAAAAATCACTACTGGCTCCAGATGTTAACACAGCACAGGCACATCTGGATCACTGGAAGGCAGTGAGCAGCCCACAGGCCACACCAGCTCTGCCTTTCCCTGTCTCACCTTCAGAGCTAAGCCCAGCAACCGGCCAGGCTTGCCACTTTCCTTAAGCAAAAATCCCAACCCTTCTGTGTCACACGCTCTCCCAGTCTCATGTTGTGAGATGCAGTTGAAGGGCGATGCCAGGGAGGTGGTGAGGCTGTGTCACCACCCGTGTCAGGTACACTGCCACACACCAGGCTCAACCCTCCCCAAGAAGGGCTCTGCTTGGTACCAAGACCCTCCCTGACACCCATGGTACACTCTCCTGCCTGCAGTGGGACACTGGATCGCTGCCAGACACCAGACCAGTCCATAGAGGCTGCATTCAAGCCCAGGTACAATGGGGAGGTGTGTTAGGAGAGCAGAAACCCCCTTGCTCTATTTTTTCAGTTATTTCCAGATAAGAAAAGGCTGTGCACTCCTGCTTGTGCAATTCAGTCAGAGCTGCAGAGCCCCTCTCCCAGATAAACCTGGCCTGACCCCATCCACTGCAGCTCTTCCACACAACACCCTCGTACTTCCCATTGAAAACGCACCTCAGCACACGGCAGTCTCATGCCCACGCGATCCTTGGCGCTGCCCTCCTCCCACACCCCTCCATTCCCCAGCGCGAGGGACCTGGCACCCTATCCGCTCGTTTCCTCCACACCTTGTCCCAGGAGCCACAGCAACATCAGGGTTTATTTCCTGTTCCCCTTTCAAAGCAAAATAATTCGTCAAAAGGAAGCCCCTAACGAGGTGCCAGAATGAACAGAAGGCCCTAGCTAAGAAGTTTCCCAGCAGTTATAAATACGGAGTTGACACGCAAGAGGAGGCTGGGGCAGCTGTTATGGCCCACATGGCCTTTGAGGAAACAGCTGAGCTCCTGAAGGGACACGGCCGGGCACACCAGCTCCCTCACCCACAGCTCGAGTTATCGGGAAAGGATTTAGCACCAACGTAGCAGGCAATACAGAGAGCAAACACACGCAGCCAGCCTTTCTCCCTCCCAGAACATCGTTCCTCAACCTGAGCATCATTTTCTCTACGCCAGTTCTACCAACAATAAAGAGAACACACCACCCGAGAAAATGCGGCTGCACTAACAAGGTCATATTTAATCAGCCGGCACCTCCCAGGATGCAGTTTCTTCTGTGTGAATTAATAAGTTTGTCCACAGTGACAGAGCAACCAGCTGGCAATGCCCTGGATGCCAGGCACCCACAAATGCCTGCAGTGGGCAGTTCCAGGACAGGCAACGGTCCCCAAGCCGGGGACACAGCAGGCTGGCAGCGCGCTGCGGCGAGGACTGAGCTGTGCTCTCCGGTTCCCAGGGAAGCAGCGACAGAATGACCCAGTGCGGCAAGGAAAGACATTTTGTCTGCTGTCACCAAGTCTTGCACATCTTTGCATCCAAGTTGGGCAGCACTGATGTGTTCCAGGGGTGAGACAGCACCCAGCGTGTGGATGCTCACAGCCTGCCTTCAGCCCATGCTGTAGGCTTGTTCCTTGGGTGCTAATCGAAAGGAGAGCAGCCAAAAGTCCTTGCCAGTCACCTTTTGAGAGCTTGCTCTATCAGTCAAATCAGTTAAAAGGTCGTGCAGAGCTTTTAAAGAGACAAAAGTTGGTTTGCTGCTTGGCACCCAAATGCAGATTAATTCCATTAACTCATTCCGTGCCCTTTTTGGGGCAGATCCTTCTCTGCCCTCACAGCACAGAGCAAACATACTGCTGTCTCCCTTCTGGTAAAGGTACTCAATAGCCTGATCTTGCTCTGACATTCACATTTCGCCCCCACTTGCACACACCTCCCATGCACCACGCCACATCTCTCATGAGGCCCTTCAGTGCCAGCAAAAGCCCAGGAACTCACCTTGTGCTTCATAGCCAGAGTAGTGGTGAGCCATGCCCGCGTCCTCGTCCCCGGGGCCCAAGCCGAGGGCTGACTTGAGCTGGGCCATGTTCACCTGCGCTGTCAGCTCACCGTTCCGGTCCCCGATCTACAGGGTGAAAACCAACAGGGAATGGGTTAAAAGGCAGCATCCTCCAAGCAAGCAGCCCCTAGCAAAGGGTTTGCAGGTCCCATATCAAAGCAAACACACAGCCAGCCAGGAGAGAGCTCGGAGACACCCTGAGAGACCATATAGCCCAGCTTTCAGCATCAAAGCAACTCTCCAAAACTACTCCTCAGTGATAACTGGGGAGAGGGTCCACACATGCTGTGCACCAGCTGCACCTCAAGATGCATTTCTGTGGATTTCAGTACCAGGAACTGATGGGAAGCAGCTCGCCTACTGCTAGAGAACTGGGACAGAGGTAAACGTGCACGTCTGGTCCGTCTTGTAGCCGCATATGGCTTGGCAGGGAGCCCTGAAACTCTCAGCCCCCTTCCTCAAGTATTTCCATAGTTACTGAGCACCAGCCAGCCACGCTACTATCATCCACGTGGGCAGCGTCACACTCGGGGCTCAGATGCTCCGAAAGCCCTTCTCTCCTGGCTCAGGTCCATACAGCTTTGAGTTGTTCCTAGTGATCCACCCACACAGGACTCCAAAAATCTTTTGGAGACATTTTTTTTTCCAAATTCCTATCTCTCACCGGCCTAAGGAAGCTGATGTTAAATATTCAGGAAGAGATATTTCTGCTACTTAAAATGAGGAATTGCAAGACATGCTGCTAAGCCCTTCTCAGAGTTTAACAAAACAAGAAAATTACTGTGCTGCATATCACCAGAGAGGTCACTCAGAAACAGCCTCTAATCTTCAGAAGAGCAGCAGCCTCGGTTACAGAGGAAGACCTTGGCCGTTCCCTTGGAGCGGCCTGACTCCCTGTTAAATGCCTTGCAACAGCTCTTTTGTGGTCCTTCAAGATAGACCGCAGTACGACCCATCCTAGAACAAAATCATAAATCCCCACATTATTTATGACAAGGTCCCAAGCACTAGTAAAGGGAGGCAGATCAAACGGCTTATCAGGCATAAATCCCCTGCCAATTACAAGAGATTTGCTGTTGACATCATCTCCAGAGAAATTACTATGTCCTGTTAGGTCTCACAGTCCTTGATGCTGTTCAATGCTTCCCTGACTTCCACTCCTTCCAGATTCTCTCCAAGGCCCCACACACCATAGCAGAGCCCTGTTTTCTGCCCTCAGCTCGGATGTCTCCATTTCCCAGGAGCCCCCTGCCACTCGCAGAGATGGGAAAGGTACTGCGGAGCAGTGTCAGAGCTGGGACAGCTTCCAAGGTTTTTAGGTGCACATCCTTCAGTCCAGCTATTTCAGAAGAAATCATACAGTAACCTCTGATCACCCTGCAGCAGCTTCCAATGTGCTCACCCTGAGCAGATTTCATTTGGATTCAAATGTCACCGTCAGATTTATGTTGGCGGAGAAGGAGGAGAGGGTGATGAGAAGCGAGCTAAACACATCAGTGTGCAAAGGTCAAACTTCACCAGGTTTTTCCCGGGCAAAACGCTGGTGCTTGCCACAACACCACGAGCTCACTTGGTTCCCAAGGCTAAAATAAAACATCAGCTTTAGAACAGAATGACTAGCTGCTAAAGCTAATGGAGGCTCTCCTCACAAACGGACAGGCTCTGCGCTGCTCCATAATTAATGATGTGGGGGAGTTTATGAGGCACCTGCCATGAGTAACCTACTCCTGACGTGCCCTGTAATCACAGCCACCAGCCCAGGAAGAGGCCACCACTGTTAACCCCCACCCTGTCGGGTTTCCCCTCCTCCCCCAGAAGTCACCAGGACCACCATGCTCCTGTCTTCCCATCGCCCCTTTTCTGCACTGCACACTGCGGAGCTGCCACCTGGCTCCGAGCGATCCGGGCTGCAACCGTCCTAGCAGACTGCAGCTGGAAAAGTTAATTTGTCCTAAAATCTACAGGGCCAAAGAACAGGATTTCTTCTGCACGTCTGATAAGTAAAATTAAATACATTATTAGGTTTGTATGTCAGTCCTATCCCAAGATTTAGCCAAATTAATAGGCAGGAGAACACACAAAGCACTTACATATGGTGATTTCAATTAGTGCTTCAATAGGGCAATTGCTTCATCTGGAGAAACACTAAAGAGGCCACAGCCGATTTCCTCATAACACACTGGAAAGAGCAAAGGCACTCCTGCTTTCTGTACTTTTGAGCCTCCAAAACTGCCGTATGTTTTTGCACCAGGAAAGCCGCAGCTAGCTGGGCAGGCGCGTGGGTGAAATCCAGAGCAGCCGCAGGCACAAAGCGCCAAAAGGCACAGCAGTGGCACAGGGGTGGCTGCAGGCTGTGCTCGTCCAGCGGCAGCAATCGGTTGAGTTAGGACAGCGTGGAGTTCACCTCCTCACAGCTGGAACCCCGGCCAGCTCCACTAAGGGGAAATAGCTCATCACACGTACACTCTCCTGCAGGGCAAAATGCAGCGGGTGGAGAGCACCCAGCCACGGGGTAGAAGCTGCCCTTGTTTTCCCCAGGCACTGAACTGGCCAGCAGACTGGGTCAGACCACAGCGAGAGACTCACAGGGTCCATCCCAGTCAGGATCTCACAGTCTTGTGCTCAGGAAAGGGTCGGGGGGAGGATCTTCCTAACAGACTGGATACCAAGATGTATCCGAGTTTCTTCACACCACCTTGGCCAGCAGACTGGACAACTAGTCCCCATGTCCTTTCTCACTCAGGAACATCACTTAAGAGCAATGTTCAACAAATATACGTAGTTCCTAAAGACATCACTGAAACAGCACAGAGACAAGGGCTTCCCAGCCAGCACAGCCAGAGACGTGCGTTAATACAACTCACTGGCATAAAATAAAGTCTCGCAACAGGGAGGACCGATTCCCTCTGACCTGAGCCAGCTCCTCTTACCTCTTGGGAGATTTCAAGATGTTTCCTTGCAAAGTGCAAGGCTTGTTCATGGCTCCCCAGGGAGACATAGGCATTTCCGAGACTCCAGCAGGCTCTTCCTTCTCCCACCCTACAAAACAGGAAACCGTCAGCCACAGAAATACTGGGCAAAGCCCAGCAGCCCTTTCAGGGCCTCCTTCTCTACAGCGCTCACAGTCAGGCTTCCTAGCTACGTTTTCACCTACAGAAGTGTTCTGCAAAGCAAAATTAAATGCACTGTACTCCCTAAACTCTTCTTATGCTGAGGTCGGTAAGGTCAGGGAACGAGCAGTAGCCTCAGGAGTGCGCCTGCACCCACAGCAGCAAAAAAGCTAAGCAGTGTAGGAAGGGTTTGGAATGGTTCAGCTTCATTTGTGAGCAGAAGCCAGAGCTCCTGTCCGTCTTCCACCTCACACGGCAAGGATTCCTCTCCAGAGATGCACAACGCATCAAGAGGATGGGTAGCATCCAGCCCTTTAGTTCAACAGCAGCCCAGAGATAAGCTAGCAAGAACCTGGCAAGGAGAGAACACCGCAGGTGTGCCACCTTCTCCTGAACACCAGCATCGTATTGCCCAGGGTGCATGCACAAACTGAAATGGCACGTGAGAGCCAAGCAGATATTGACTTATTTCACAAGGCTTCCAGGGCCCTGCTGCTTGTTTTCAGAAGCCAGCGGATGCAAAACCTGCCCGGGGCAGCCCTTGTCCCCAGACCGAGCACAGCCGGTCCCTGCCAGACACCCAAGGGTTCAGCACCTCTTTGCAGAAGCAGGCAGAGATGTGCTGCTCATCAGAGCCTGCTCAGCTCCGCAAGCAAGCAGATGTGGGGGGTGACGGGATAAAAAAAGCTCCTGGGGGCGCAGGGGGAGGTTCAGCATGACTGCAACTCCCTTTTCAGAGGTTTGGGCGGGTTGATCAGCATTTAAACATTTTTCTTGTCATCCTGTTCAATACCTTCTGCTCATAGGGTGTGTTCCCAGAAATGCAGGAGCCCACAGGCCTGCACCCCCACAGCATGATTCACTCTGGGGTGGGATTATACCTTCTCTGAGCAGATACTGCTCGGGCAGTGTCTACGAGCTCCCTTTTTAATGTCTCTGCTCCATCTAGTGGAGCACACCCAGCTTCCCGGGAGCCATCTGCAGTGACACGGAACAAGGTGGCTGCAAAGTCACTCCAGCTGCAGGAAGGCTCCAGGATCTCTGTGTCCAGGAGAAAGAAACCAACCCCTCTCTCTCTCAAAAAAAAGAGATTCTAAGCCTTCTAAAGAAGGAGGAATGAGGTCAAGAAGCAAAATACAGCATTGAATCATCTCTACATGTAACATCATTTGTTTCTATGTGGAAGTTTCTAGCATGACCTCAGAGCAACAGGACAAAATGGCACGTATGTATATATGTCCTACCCACACAGTTTCTAAGGGAAGATAAAACTTTTATGAACTTAAGGAAGCTTTAGAGGGGCCCTACTGGGATAAAACAGCAGTGGCCACGTTGCCAAATGCTGAAAACAACACATTTTCTTGAAGTACCTCTTACTAGAAATCCCACTCAGCCCACACAGACTTAGCTTTAAGGGCACCATCTCCAGGTTTGAATGACATGATAAAGGTGTCAATCATGTTACGTTTCTGACAGATGACTGGACTAAAGGCCTGGGTTCTGAGACATTTCTAAAGACTTTCAAGAATACATGTCACTGTTTAGCCCCAGCAGCAGAAAGCAATAAATCAACAGGGAAGGGTCAGTGCTCTGAACCCAGCAGAGCAGAACGCTGTCTCTGAGGCAGCCCCTTACCTGTCTCCCAGCTCCTGGGCTATCACCAGGTGTTTCAGATGGTACTCAATTGCTCTTTCATAGTCTTGAAGCAGTGTGTACGTGTTTCCAAGACTGTAGCAAGCCTGGGCTTCTACTGCTTGGTCTTTGAGTTGTCTGGAGAGCTGGAGCGTTTTCCTGCATGGAACAGGCGGAAATGAAGAGACCTGGTCACTGTGGGCGCCTCTACAAGGCAACAGGACAGTCCCCGCTTGGCACACGCTGTGCTGATGTCTGTTACGCACCGCTGTCAGTTGGCTGTAAGTGCTGGCCACTGCTGACCACCACACATGCAACTGGCCTCCAGGTCCCTTGTCCCATCCCCCTGAGCCTCCAAACTCCCTGCAATAGGTCAGGATTTCCAGGGAACATCTGCCCTGAGTCTGCCCTTGCCCTGGGCACTTACTTGTAGTACTCAGCAGAGATGTCAAACCTCCCAAGGAAGATGTGCGCGTTGCCCAGATTGCTGTACGCTCTCCGCTCAGCTGCCTTGTCCCCAAACTCCTTGGCAATAGCAAGGCGCTGCAGCAGACACAGAGAAGTGAGTACAGGCTAGCCATTGCCAGGTTTCTGTAACACAGCAACTTTTCTAGATTAACTTCTCGGTTTGCAAAGCTCCCACCCAGCTAGGTAGTGGTGCACACGCCTATCAGGGCTGGATGCAGCAGGAAATCTCTTCCTCTTTTGCAATTCAGGAGCAGGAAGGGTCTTTGGAAAAGTGGAAGTAATGTAGCATCCTCCTCTAACTCCTCCAGCTCAGGCAGTACACAGCTCTCCAGCTAAAGTGCAAAAGGAGTTACACAGGTACTTCAGCAGCTGAATAAAGAGGTGAACGGAGAGCTGTAGGCGAGGCTGTGAAGGGACGCGGTTGATCAGCAGACTAACGCGGAGGAACAAGGCTGTCACTTTGTGTGGTGCCGCGGCAGGGAATGAATGCGCGTCTGTGTGTACTCCATCACATCCCCCTGCTCCCCATGCTTCCCCGGCTCTCCCCCTCCACTTTACAGCACCCTGCTCCTGGTCCCAAATACTGCACAAAGTCTTCCTGCCCCTTTCAAGCCCCTTCTCCCAAAGCACTGCTGGCTGCTGTCCTCCAGCATTTAAAAACCCAAATTTCTATGACAGGGTTGACTTCCCAAAGTGCTGAGCACCTTCCACTGCAAGGAAACTGATTAAACTCTGAACTGGAAGCTGAATGGCATTTGCATCGGGGCAGGGACTGTGTCACCTCATCCCTCTGTAAAACTTTTCAGAAAGTTGTTATGTTCTATAAGCAACGTTTATTCCTGATCAACAGCCCTTTCAGCAGCTTAATTAAATTCATGGCTTGCATTTATTTAAAGCTAGAGAGAGACAAATAAAGAGCAGAAGAGCATTGCTAGGCCCAGCTGGAGTTTGCCCTTAGATATCTCCTTTGGTTTCCAAGCCAACAGCACCCTTCCCTCAAGGTGCTTATTAGGTGCTGATGGGGACTGGAGTACGACGTTGCTCAGCATGGGTTTGCACAGCAGGGCCAGACCCTGAGGTACACGCAGGAGGGAGAAAAACAGCTGAGGGCAAACGCCTCCCCCGTACTTCCCATGCTGTGATGAGAAGAAGGGCTGCTTCTCAGGAGCCAGTCTCAGCCCCTGGCCCCGGGAAGATGCCGCAGCAGTCTCCTACCTCCTTGTGGAAGGCTATAGCTTCGCTGAAGTTGCCAAGTAAGTACTGGGTGTTGCCCAGGTTGCCATAAGCACGGCCCTGCGCAGCTCTGTCCCCCAGCTCCTTCACCAGGGACAGGTTCCTCCTGAAAGACAGAGCAGTATGTCCAGTGAGACAGAGCCCACGCTCTCTGCCGGAGACACAGCCAAGAAACTTGCAGGGTAAAAAAGGAGAGCAAACCCCGGAGAAGGCATTTCCCCTCCCCAGCCGCCTGTCCCGTGTAAGTCCCCGCTGCTCTGTGGACCTCAGGCAATTTGCAGCCGTGTGCAGGAACTGCACACGCGCTCACACACCAATGGCCTGGTAGAATCCCACACTAAATAAGAAACGGCCACCGCACTGCACAGGGAGAACCAGGAGCATGGGAGAACAGAGATTACCTACAGCAGGGCAGGGACAAACTGGGGGAGAGGGGCAAGATCCACAGTCCCATACCACAGCTCTGCTGATGGAGCTTCCCTGCACTTCTTTACCTTGTTTTTCCCCCTCTAAACATCCAGCATGCACAGGGAAGCTTAGAGCTCCCAGATGGCGCAAATTTACCCACTGGCTATGCTACATGCACCGTTCTTTGGAAAAAGGATGGTGAGCTATACATAGGTACTATCACATCCTCGTATCTGAGAAGACAGCTATAAGATCTTGTCACTCTCCATTTAGAAGGGGTACTTAAAAAAACCTGCAATATTGAAGCAAAACTCTGAAGAAAAACATTAGCCCAGAAGTCTGGTGACAACCTTCCTGTGTGGGACATCAGAATGATCTCTAAAGCTATTTAGGAAAGGGAAGGATGTTACAAGCAAGAGAAACTACGGATCCATGAGAAGGACAACCAGCACTTCAGGTGAAAGCCTCTTCCCGTGGGTGAAGGAAAGTCTGTTTGTGGCCTCAGCGATGGAGACAGAGGGCTCCATTCTCAGGAAGGCCAGCAGAGAGCAGCAGGGGCTGCAGGAGCCAACAGGAGCTCTGAGAAGGAGCAGGCTATTGAACTTAATTGCATGATCATACTGCAAACTACACTCAGTTTAACCAAGGTAATGCCAGGACAAATTTTAGCTCTAGTTTTATAAAAGCTTGCAGTCCCTCTCTCACCTTCCTTGAGATTAATTTGCATGATAACTCACCATCCCAGGGGAATATTCCTAATACATTACAACACGCAAAATCTCTTGCAGTGGCCTGACTTCCAACGGCACTGAACCTACAGTCTCATTCTTTGCAACAAACATCTTCCAGAGCTCCCATGTCCTCAGTGGCCCAGGAAACAAATCCCTGCCATGAGAAATGCTTCCAACAGGACTCGGCAAAAATTGTCATCTTGCACCCCACACAGCTCTCATTAGCTTAACAGTTATCAGAGCTCAGCTAATCTGCAGACCCCAAAAGCTGTCAGCAGAACAGGAACACGTTGAGAAAGCGTTGGCCAGGCTTGAATACTTACTCGTAATATTCTGAAGCTTTCTGTAGCGTCTCCTTGGCTTCTTGAGACAGGTAGCCTGGGTCTTGGGCCGTGTTCCAAGATAAGTGCTTTCCCTTCGCGTGGTAAACATTTCCTATGTTATAGAGTGCTCTGGCTTCACCTACCTGAACAGGAAACAATAAGATATTACACTTCACATCCTAGTATGGACCTTTCCATTGCTGGGCAGAGCTGGTCAAAGCCCGGAGGCCCACATTTTCCTTTCCTTCCCCATTTTCTTAACTGTCATCAGCATGAGATGTGTGATGCAGTCAGAAGGGAGAGCTTTACACTCCACCTCCTTCCAAAGCCCACCTCCACCATATCACACTTACTGACTTGCAGATGGATTATTTTTAAAGCTGGGAAGTATTCCTGCAGGATGCCATGAACCAATTACCTTGTCTCCCTGCTCCTGAGAAATGTCCAAGTGTCTCTGGCAACAAACAACAGCTTCATCAAACTGCCCGAGTATTTTCAGCGTATTCCCGAGGTTGCCACTTGCCTTGGCCTCTCCAATGCGGTCCCCAATGGTTCTATGAGATGCGCAGAGGAAGGAAGAGAGGTCTTAAAGAGCTCACAGACTTTCATTCACCAATGTTGGAGGAAGAATTCAAGCTGCGGCAAGCACTGCATGGTACATACACCACAGCCAGCAGTTCCCAGCACACATGCCTTCTCTCTCAGTTTTGAAGATGGATTCTTGCTTTTGGCTGTCTCAAGTGAACTGCTCTAATGACTTCAAGTGTATTTGCGATGAGTAACTGGGGACAGGAGAACTGGACGCTGCCCTGCTCTTGCTCCAAGCACCCTCCTCACATCCATATCCCTTTCCCCACCTCCCTGCTCTGAAGGTGGCTGGCCCATTCTTGTTGCCTCCCGAGTTTTCCACAGGACAGCCACCCCGTGCCTCAGGGATAGTTTTGGATGCTTATTTCTGGGGCAAATTCCCTCAGATTGCCTTTGCTGAAGCCCTCACAGGTTGTGTCTGATTAGGACAAAGCACCACTGAAATGCTTACCTGGCAAGGGTAAGGTCATGCTTATGGTACTCCAGGGCCTTGGAGTACTCCTTTAGGTAGAAATACGCATTGCCCAGCTGACTGTAGATGGCACTGAGAGTCTTCAGGTCCTCTGTCCCAACCTGCACCGCTGCTTCAAAGAAGGCTGCCCCAGCTTTGAAGTCCCCAGCCTTGCACAAGCGCTCTCCTTCCAGGGCCAGTTCCAGGCAGGATGCCTCCATTCTGCCAAAAGCAAGATTGTCATTTCTAGACAGTGCATCCCCACTGCTATGCAACCGTTAAAAAGTATACTTCATTGTACACCTTTAATTACTCACTGTACCAGAAAAACTACCAAAAAAAACCCCAAACCACCCTGAAGGAGCCACCCTCCAGGCAGCAGCTGCCTCTCTGCATTCAGCCCCAAGCACCAAGGCACCAGCCCCAGGTCAAACACTGCTTGGGTGACAAGAACCGGGGGACATGTAGCTGGCACACCTCAGCAGTGCACACACCAGCGTTCAGTGGACACAGTGGGCAATCAGCCCCCCTGAGAAACCAGTCTCCTAGGCAGGAGACGCAGGAGCATCCCGATTTACAGACTGCATGGGCAAGCGGCCAAAGGCAGCCCCTGTGCTCCTGGTCGGAATCCAAGCAAGAGAGCCAGGAGCCCTGAGTTTCAAGATGCACGTTCACATTGCAAAAGTAACACTGCATCCATTTCCCTTCCAGGTGGTGCACAGGGCAGAAGCCACGTACCCAGGCCATCCACACCTGCACCACTTTCCTCCGGGTTACAGAGCGGGTAGCCAAATTGTAACACATTTTTATTGGATACCAGAGAATAGCCTGGACTCTGCGGAATTTCTTGGCTGAGCAGCTTCCAGCGCTTGGTGTCTGCTTTTCATTAACTCCCCTGCTGTCACTTTTTCCACAGGCGCTCTGCGCATTAGCCTCCAGGCTAGCCTTCCCCGCTTCCATCTCTCGACACCTTTGGCAACGACGCACGCCATGCTGTCAGTGAGCGCTCCGCAAGCCAGCGGAGAGGAGCCACACCACTGATACTGCTTCAAGAGAAAGGAAATGTGCTCCTCTGAGTGCTCCACCAAGTCCTCTCTATGTTACAGCTGTCCCTGTTAGACCACGCGTATCCTCCCATTCTCAGAAGAGACTGAGCACACATTTGAAAGCTTACACTTGGAAGTGTCTTTACTGCTGCAACGCCGGCCCCATCACGAGGCAGATGGACACAGCATGTTCCTGCTCCTCAATTCAGGCGCTTCTCTCGGCTCTTTTTGGCTTTTTCATTTCTGCTCAATGTATTTTTAAAAGTCAAAACTATCTAGGTCAAAGGTGGACATCTGCTCAGAAAAAACATAGCCCACTTGTCCAGAGTGAGAAAAGCAAGGGTCAGATAAGATAATAAATAGAATCATAGAATCATAGAATGGTTAGGGTTGGAAGGGACCTTCAAAGGTCATCTAGTCCAACCCCCCTGCAAGGAGCAGGGACATCTCCAACCAGATCAGGTTGCTCAGAGCCTCATCCAGCCTGGCCTGGAATGTTTCCAAGGATGGGGCATCCACCACCTTTCTGGGCAACCTGTTCCAGTGCTCTATAACTCGCATCGTAAAAAATTTTTTCCTATATATCCAAAGGCAACCAGTTTCCTTTCTGTTCTCAGCCAAAGAGCACTTGCAGGAAGTTTGACTGTGGTACCCAGACCAAGAAAACAACTTGCTCACCATCGCTGCAATAGCAGTGGCCCAGCTGACGTCTCCTGCAGCAGATTCCTGCACAGCCCTAGAAAATGCTTCCCCCAAAGCCCGCCTTGTGATGAGCCGAGGCCCAGCCCTTGCAACCAGGGTTTCTGCAGACCAAGGGCACTCCGCACTGCTCCGGCTTTGCTCCCTAAGGACACCACCCGTCCCCGGGCACCCACACACCCCCCGCGCACACTGACTTCAGGGCAGGGCTGCTCCTGCTCCAGGTCTGCGCTCCAGCATCTTCTGCCCAAGTCTGCACCCAGCACTTGCCCCACCTTGCTGCAAAGGGGTGCGGGGAGGTGCACTTATGAAATACCAGTCCTGATGCCATTCTGCCTGTTTGTAGGAAAATGTTTTTTCCTCAGCTGCCAGCAAACAAAGCCAATTCCTATATGAGAGTGCATAAACCGTTTAAAATCCAACCCTATTTACCTGGCAATCTTCCTGCTGAGTCAGGGCCGTATGGCTCCAAACACCCAACGCTTGGCAGCCGGGTGGCATTCTCCAAAGCAGGACAACCCAGAAGGATCGTAGAAACAATAAAGAAAAAACAACAAACAAACAAACTCCAAAACATCAAAAGAGCTGGTTTCAGACTCTCCCTCCGTTCACACTTGTGACCTCTCCTGCCTTACTGTTCATTTCTCCCCAAAACCATCAAGTAATAAGAGGGAGAACGAGATTGTGAAGCAGCTCATTTGAGCTCCCACCTCAAACTCCCACACAAATATTTGATTTCAAGCTCACTGCAAAGCCCACATTTGAATGGCTATTTTACTTGTGCAAGAAGGCTGCTTGTGGTGTCAGTGCAGCATCAGCTCCTGCCTCAACTTCTGCTTGATAGGAGAAATAAAAATATTTAGACTGTTCATACTGAAAATGTTTAATTTCTCTCTACTGATCCTCTTGCTAGACCACAGGAAAATTAGTAAGAATGAGCTTCTGCTACAGCATGTTGGATTAGAGGTACTCATGTGGGCAGCATACCAAACTTCCATCAGTCCCGAGGCACATCCATGGTTTGCAGATCGCTCGAGAGGTTATCACTGGGTATTGACAAGTCTCTGCCGATACCCAAACAGCTGAAAGACAGCCTGGGACTGCAGACAGACAAGGAACACCTTACACTCAAATCAGCAAGATTAAATTCAGGCAGCTCAGCAGAGATGAATCTTGAAAAGGCTTGAAATGCAGGAATGAGCCACTATCACAGGAATTAATGTTGGATTCCAGTTAGAAGATGGTAGAGATGGGAGCAAATTTCAAAATAATTTCAATTCAAACTTCAACACAAACAAAACTCTTCCCTATATCCAGGTTCTCTTTCAGAAACCGAGTTCACCAACCGTAAACAGTCTAAAAACTAAGCTGGAGACCAGTTTCTCAATTCCTGGCATTGCAGTCCAGCTCAGATCAAACTTGTGTGATTTCAATAGCTTGAAGTGAGGGTTCCCATCCTCACAACACAGAGAGCCCTACAGCAACAAACCCAACCACGCACTGCAAGGGTAACATCTCGCTCAGGCCACGTTTGCCAGCGGAAACATAACCAGAAGGTAAATCTGCGCGTGGGGCCTGTGTTCTGATACACGACGCACGTGCTCGCACGCACGCACACTCTGGGTACCTTTCTGGCGTTCCCATGGTAACTGTTCATGACCTTCCAGCACACATAGCCTTTAATTAAAAATCTGTTTGTTTGAACAGGCTGCTTTGCAGAGTATCTGACTTAACTAATTAACATCACTACTCAGTTTGGGACCCAAGCAAACGAGGGCAAGGGAGAGGAGGCTTTTTCTCTGCATCACACCCTGCCAAGACTTTGCTGTCACGTAAAGGAACAAGACTGAAGGACAGTCATTATTACTACAAACACAACCCCCTTCTAAAACTCACCTGCCCTTCCCACATCCTCAGGGCCCCACGGCCAGAGCCAGTTCTAGGAAGCAACTTTGCGTGCAGTTCAGTCACCGCAGGCTTGAAAGCACTCAAACACAATGCTAAGGGCAGAGGAACCGGCTAAAGGTCAACGAACAAACTCCAGCACACTAAAACACCACACGTACAACAGCTTCCACAGGCTCAACTGTCCGTTAGAAAAGACCAGAAGGGCAATTCAGGCAGAAGATAGAAATCTGCTGTTCAGGTGAGCCAAGCTGAACCACCTTGACAGAACTATCAAAGGAAAGGGGAAATAGTGAATAAAGACAGACCCGAGTTACAGCCCCCGTTCCTCCCACAGCACACGCCTGAGCCATCCCCTACCTCTTCTTCTGCAGGTTACGCATTTTCTGAACATAAACCCAGAGCTCCAAGCCTACTGGCAGAAGGAAGCAGCGGGGCTGAGGTCTACTTGGAACAATTTTGCAGACAGGTCTCTCTGTTAAGTTCACAGGTAGGATCCAGGGCTTTGAAGATGCTGATGGCATCTTTGTGTCCATACAACAAGCACTGCTCTCCAGTTTTCACTC
This sequence comes from Chlamydotis macqueenii, assembly GCF_036417535.1. Lineage (NCBI taxonomy): Eukaryota > Metazoa > Chordata > Aves > Otidiformes > Otididae > Chlamydotis > Chlamydotis macqueenii. The sequence continues at coordinate 3,302,971 of NC_141575.1, read as the reverse complement.
CATCTGCTTGGGCAATGTTATCAGTAAGTTGCTGGAATCTTGAACTTTATCTGGGGCACTTCTTTCTCTCCCTGTATGCTGCCCTTGAAAGGGAAGGGGAAAGGAGCACTGCTTTTGTTTCCAGAGACCTAGAGAAAGTCTCCTCCTCTTCCCGCTAAGAAATATAATATCCTTTTGTCCACTGTTGGTTTCAGGTACCAGACAGATGAGTTCACAGCTGAAATCCAGAAACAGAGAGTGTCTTGGTTCACTCACGTATTTTCAGCACTGCCCAAAGGAAAAAAAGGGCCCTAAAAGAATCCATGAGATGGCCGGAGACGAAGGCAAGTAGCTCCCTCCTTTCTGTCTCTCCCCAAAGCACTCTGCCTCTGTGGTCACGTCAGCTCTTCCTGCTGGTGCCCCTTCGTTCCAAGAGCAGAAGGACTTCTGCTGCTATGAACCTCTCCTTGTCAGGCGAGGAGCTCAGGGTTCCTCCAAGAGAGGGTCATCTCTGGGCAGAAGCACACATCAGTCTGACAGGCTCCAGAGGCCTCATCTGTCTGCCACCCAGGAAGCTTCACAAATTCCAGAAATGATTTGAGTAGTTCTCTGACTGGGGAAAAGCAGAGGCAGATCCCACAGGACACATCCCTGCCCATTTAAACGGGCTCCAAAACATCCCCAGCTGAGAAGACACAGCCCTTTACCCCCCAGCCCCCAGGTATTAAGCTTCTCCTCTGCTGACACAGAGACAACATGCCTGGGCCTGTACCACCTCAGCAAGTGCCTACTATTCATGTCTTAATACCAGAAAAGAAGATTGAGTCCCTCCTGAGCCAGCAAATTACTGCTGACAAGCTGAAGGTGCTGGGCTTGGCCATATGGTGTGGTTCAGAAGAGAGACGCTGCAGAACATGAGCTGCTTTGCTTACTTCCAGAGCGAAGATGCTAGAGCTTGGTAACGCAGTTCCTGCACCACTCGGCCTTTTAGCTGACAGCATGGCAGGTCCTTGCCTGCAGGGTTGAATAAAGACGCAGGGAGGGTGTGATGCTCACTTGGAGCATCCCCTGCTCATCAGCCTTACCCTCAATCAGTGCAAACCACTCATACTGATTTTGTGTGTTCCTTCAGACAGGCAGGGTCTTCAAGTATTGGCAGAAGTCACGTCCCAGCCTCCAGGCCCACCACAAGCAGCCACAAAGGTCAGACAACCATTCCAGATGATCAAGTCCCACACCAAACCAAGACTACACCACGTACAGCAAAGTGTTTTCTTCTGAATGCATGGAGAAGACAGCCCATGACAAGTCTGAAGGTAAGCACAAAGTTTTGAAGGCACCAGTTGTAAGTGGGAAATCAGAACAGTGCTGGTGTGTACAGAGTCCCAGCATCAGTTCCCAACTGGGTGCTAAGCAAGACCCACAGCTCCTCTGCACCCGGGTGATGTACACATCTGTAAAACAGCAATGAAGGTGGCTCCCGGGGCACCTGGAGATCCTTTTGCAAAAGGTACTTCAAGAAGTGCAATACATGTGTGTTTAAAAAAACAACAACAGAAAGAGCAAATTTTTTAGAAGCAGTAAGAGGCCAAATATAAACCCAATGTTTGGCCACAAATGAGCTGGGCAATCTGCACAGCATTCTGGCAGAGGAATGAGTGAGTGGCATAACACTGGCAGATCCCTCGGCCCCCATCAATGTGACAGCTGCGAATTTCAAACCCAGGAACGGATGATGCTTCCGACACTCATAGGAGGGAGAAAAGGGTGACCTCGCACTGCACGGTGACAGGGATGAGGAAGTCTCTTCCCAGTCCCAGGGCAGGGCCAGCCTCCCTCCTCCTTAACAGCTTCTTTAAAGGATAACTGATGTGACGGCAGAAAGAGCCGAGAGGAACAGGAAGAGCAGAGATTGCCTTTAACAACAAGGTTTCCCAGGGTCATCCATCACTGTTAGGGAGCTAATGATGATCTGTATCTCAGATTGCCTTTTGGCTGCCTTGCCTTCGAGCAAAAACGTTCCCTCACAAAAGGTGCACAGGCAAAACGCAAGGACTCGCATGCGTCAGATGTTTTCAGGTAACACGGCAATACGGAGAAGGCAGCAAGGGTCCCAGGGGAGCTGGGGATGCTGAGAGCACTGCCAAGAAATAAAGCAAACAGCCAAGGTGTTATCAGTGCCACTAACAATGATCACAATGACTGCTGTCAAAACAGCCCTGTAATTAAAACTGGAGTGATGATGTAGGTCCCCAGAGGGGGAACACACCTCGTAACACATGTGAAGAAGCTTGGAGCCACAGTCAGACCTTACAACCCCACGCTCTCCCCCAAATCTTTGTGCCTCCCTTGCCAAATATTCCAAGCAAATGACACTGCAGGAACAACTATCAACAGCAGTAAACATCCCCCCCACTTTAGTATATCTATTGATACGAATTAATGAAGCAACAGATTTTAGCATCTTTCTTGCAATCTGATTTAATTTTATATAAAAATAAATGTAATTTCAGAGCTCTGATGACAGGGGCAATTAAACATTTTTCCCCAATCAAAAAGGGATCGTGTTTATCAGATGCTCAGTGTAAATGTATATTCACTGGCTTAACTAACTAAATATGCATTTACATAACTGGCAGCACATCCTTAAATAAAGCAATCAAGCTGGGAATTATTTCCTTTTAGTAATTTTCTTCGCCAGCATTCTGTACACAAAAAGCAGCCGATGACTCCGAAGCCCCAGATATCACAGCCAGGTAGGAGCTGCTCCAACGGCCCAGGGACGGATCCCATCACTGCGCGGGCACAGGATGGAGGGAGCTCGCGTCTCACACCAACCCGCTCGCGCTTCTCCAGTGCCAAAGCCCACGCTGCCCTTCACCAAGGGGCTGGCCATTTTCATGGGCTTCCCTACACGAGGAAAGCTGTCCCAAATCTTCCTGATGCACAGCCCAAATTTATTCATGGTGAATTTATTCTTGTCTAGCCTTGGGCCAGCACTGTAAGCCGGACTAGCACTGCTCTTCTCCACCTGGGGCACTCTCACAAGGTGTTTCAGGCAGTTTCCTCACTACAGGCCAGGGGCTCAAGTCGTCCCATTGCCAGCACGCACACATGTGCTCCCAAATGATGAGCTCCCATCTCTGAGATGAAGATCTTGTTACTAGCTCCTAAGTACATACACTTGCAACTCCATACCACTAAATACCATCACATTGCCACGACACCAGACCCATCAATCGTCCAGGTCTTCATATCAATACTCATCCTTCCCTGCGCCGCTCGTACCTCCGTATCATCAACACGCCCATGAGCAGCCTGCTCTGTTTTACGGGGAGGGCGCTAATGAAAATACTCAATTAGCTCACTCCCAAGACCAGCTGCAGTGTAACCCAGCCAGCCATGCCTCTCCACCTCACTGACAGCCCTCCCTTGCTGCCCACCCACGTCACAACTCAAGCGCTAATCCCCTGCTGACAAGCAGTTTTCCCACGAGGCAGGGTATCGAACACAGGCTGGCAGGGATGAGTGACAAACAAATCAAGCTATACATGAAATTAGTTTGAAACCAGCACATGGAAGCTGGTTTCCCTCCAGTCGACAGAGGGCAGAACCTCTGAGACATTTTGACCTAGGTGTCACCTTATTAGTGAGGGGAAGAAAACAAAAGCTCTTGTTTTGTTTGGAGAGGAAAGCCAAAGATGAAACAATGAATGCTGCACCCGCTCCTTCCCAGCTTTGGATTAGTTCCCAGCATCCGGGCTGGTTTCCTTCCCATCTCCCAAAGCACGTGAGGTGCCTCAGAGGCAGCTCTGTGCCACCAGCACGTCTGGAGGGGAGAAGGTTTCCACTCCGCACACTTTCACTGGTAGTAGTATTGCAGCGAGTCCTTTCAGTGACACCCAAACTGAAAATAATGAAATAACGTATTCCCACAGACTAACCGTTGCTTGAGAACTGTTTGTTCAGGCTGGAGCTCCAGGGAGCACCAAGATGAAGCGGCTTTCACTGCAGTCTTTTGATAAGGGCGTGAAACAGAGAATCCGGAGGGGAAAACTACAGGGAGTTAGTTCTGGAAGCCGCCGGGTCTGTGTGCTGGCTCCAGATTTCCTCTTCCACTCACTGATGGTAGCATCAGTGCTCAACAGTAGTCATTTCAGTTAATTGCTATCTACCATTAGCTGCAGAGTACTTACAAGGGATTCAATTCCACTGCATATTTGCTAATAAATACCAAATGACAGCAAGGAAGACAGCTGTATTTAGTTGCATTTACCCTCTTATTAGCAGAGCTGAATAAGACCCCATTTCAATTTATAATGGCTCCAACAAGCTGCGTCACTGTCAGAAATTCAAACTCCCCATTGCCTGCTTGAAAGCAAAAGTCATCCAGCATTCCCCTGCTCACACAACTACCCTGTGGCTGCACACAGCTCTCCATCTCCAAGTGCCACGCAGAACAACTGCCTCTGCGGCTTTGATCCACGGGGACAGCGAGAACCAAAGGCAGATGGGAGTTATTTGCTGGTTCAGTAGCATTTCGTGAAGCAGCTTACGATGCTGAACTGGTACACGTAGGAGCTTTTCAACTTAAGGACTGCAAAACATTTTGCAAAGGGGTGAGGGTAGCTATTACCCCATTTTGCAAAAAGCGAGCTGAGGTACAGCAAGACGTAACTTGCCCACAGTGAGTCAGCTCTAGAGAAGGGAAAGGAACGCAGGAGCCCTGGCTCCCAGCCCTCTGCCGGCTCCTCCCTTGCAAGCACCCAGGGAACCACTCAAACTACAGCTGCGCTGCTGGGGATGAGGGGCAGCATTTTCCACCCAGGTGAGATGCTCGCACAGCTCGTGGCACCAGCTCAACATCATGCCAAACAATCACTGAAGATCTAATCCTGCCCAAAGAGACACCCCAACTCCAGGAGCTTAAGATACTCATGACCTCTAGAAAGCTGCTCTACACTTGGAAGAATTGGGCTCTCAGTAAACTATACACTGATAATAGCTACCTTGAATCCATGTACCAAATATTTCCCACAAACACAGCTTAACCCATAGCAAGAACAGAGAACACAATTAAATTTTTCTGTCTTCTGAAGAGTGAAACCTCTAAAAGCCTTTGTGCTCCAAAATTACTCAAATATTGAAGGATCGTGATGGGATGTAATTAACTTACAGCACTTGAGAAAGCTCAGATGGGATTAAGGTGCAAATGTGAATTTCATCTCATCCTAGTTAACAGTTTCACTTGATGCCCAGTTTCAAAGCACTTAAATTATAAGATGCAAATACCTTCCAGGGTCTAAGGAAATTATGATTAAGGAGGTACCAATTTGAAAATTAACTGATAAAAACACATTCTGACTCCTAAATTAAAAAAAAAATAATCCACCAGACAAACAAACTGCCCAAGATGCCTCAGAAGAGGGACTGTGCAGAACTCACTTTCAAGAAGAGCAAGAATGAAACCTTCTGGAGAGGCTGGATCATCATCTCTCTGCAGGGCTCATCAGCAGGGTATAAACCCAACCACCACCACCTGCCATTTCAGCTAAAGGAAAATAAGCGTCCAGGCCAGCAGCACCAGCTTGCCAAGTGCTAGTGGAGTAACGATGCTCATGTCCGAGGATGCTCTTTCCCTTCCAGGAGGCACAAAGGAGGATGCTCAGTCTGTGCTGTCAGTGGATTGTCTCACCCCCGTAACTGCAGACCACAAAGGGAACAGCTCTAAACACCAGAAACCTGCCATACAGAGCAGCAAGGCAGCCAGCCCTTGCATCAGGATGAATTTCTAGGCATTTGGATTTTGTCATTGAGGATACTTGACATGAACTCTGATTTCAGCACAATGAGGGAAGCTTCCTGAGTTTTCCAGGAACATTTTGCTTTCTTGTACAATGCTGGTGCCTTCAGTGAAATCAATCCATCACACTGCAGCGAAACAACACTCTTGGGATGATTTCACCAGAAGTGAAGTGCTATTTCCTTCAGTCACTTCCAGAAACCAGAGGGCAAGAGAGGACATGCAGACTGAATGGCTTTTCATTATAACTTTACTTTAGTAATTAGGTCAACACATCCTCCCACTAAAATATATGCTGTGATAAATCAGCATGCTGCTTCTGCTACAAAATACATTAGAAAAAGAAATAGTAAGCTTATCAACAGCTATACAATTAAAACTGCTGATTTATTTATTATCCATTTTACTTATGATATTAAACTTCTGTCACCCACCAGTATACAGGGGTTCATTCATGCCAAACTTGTTACTGGAAATGGCTGGATTCTGGTTGGGGGGGGATTATCCTTCCGAATTTGGAAGCACTGTAAGTGGGAAGAGAGATGTCCAGACTCAGACCTCTCTTCTCTACAACTGCCCCATGCCTGCTGCCCACGGACACACCACGGGGGCTGAGCCCCCAGCCCAGCTGCTCCCCCAGAACCTGAGGGGACTGCCTGGCCCCTCCTGTCCTCTTCACCGGAGCCCGGGAAGGGTCCCCACAGGCCACAGCGGAGCTCCAATGCAGCGGTGCCAGCTCAGGTGAGACGAAGCGGTGCGCAGCCTCGGATGCGAGCTATGAGGCAGTTTTGACTGCAAGGCATCCCAGCCTCTCCCCAGTTCCTGCCCCCGGATCCTGTCATCCCCGCAGCTGCCAGCAGGGTCAAGCTCAGCCCCACAAATGTCACCAGGCACAATTGTTCCAGTTGTGCTGCATAACTGCACAGGCTGAGGGCATGATGAGATTTCCTTCCCTGCACACCCAGGCTACTTTTCTCAAGTCAAGTGAAAGGCAGTCTTGTCTTCCCAGCAACACAGAGGCCACAGGTTCAAGGCTTTTCACAGTTCAAGCTTCCTGGAAACCCTTCCAACTGCAGCCCCCCCGCTTCTCCTTCCTCTTTCAACCTGCCAATTGCTCCTGCCTTGGAGCACGGACTTGCAGCAGGAAAACAACTGCATAGTGAAAAGACGCTGCCAAGTCCCAGGGGCACCAAGGACAATATCTCGCTCAGCCCCGGCCAGAGGAAGCCCCCTCTGCCTGACCCAGGCATCCAGCCCCTTGCCTATGCCCCCTCCACATGCACGGCCTCATCCCCTGCATCTGCACGCGTGCCCTGCACGCTGGCTCCTTCCCACCCACGTACCCACACGAACCACTGATCTGTGCCCAGGGCACGGCTGACAGACCCTTGTGATGAGGGGTAAGAGGCAACGATGACAAAGTTCACACCGCAGTTTTTCCACTGACTCTGCAGCAACCAACAGCCAATTTGGTTCTGTTCCCTTCCTGTCTCATCTGCTTCCCCTCAGCCCCAGGCCAAGTATTTCAGTCCAAGAGAGAGGGGCCTTTGGGATCCAGCTGAAAACACACACCCCAGATCGCATGCTGCAGGGCCATCCAGGCTTTGAGCCAGGGAGATGCTGAGCGATCGCAGCTCAGGATGCTTGGCAGCCCTCCGTAGCACCAACACTCACACTCGAAAGGGGTTTGGATCTGATCTGAGCGACAGAAACAGCAGGAACCTGGCCCTTCTTTACTTTCCGCAGAACTCGTTGAATAGCAATTTGCAGGAACCAAGTGATCAAGTCCAGCGAATCCACACAAGCACCAACTCCTTTTTCAGACTCACATTTGGTAAAGCCAGCAAAGAGAGGAACTCCAAGCCAGAGCATGTCTGCCAGAGCCCGTGACAGTTCCTCCCTCAGTGATTACAGCCCTCTGTGCCCAAAGCAGAAAGAGGCACCAAGGAAAACGGACACGGGGGTTCTCCGAGGTCGCAAAGAGCAGGTGGGCACAGCTCGCACGCGGGCTGGAAGCGATGCCAGACATGAAGACAGATTTGCATTGGCAAAGCTGTAGCAGAGCAGATTGCACCAATTCTGCATTGTTTTTGTGCAGCTGTCTCATGCTCCGAGGGCTGTAAAAAGCATTGTCATGCTCTCCCTGAATATTTGAGGGGTGCTAAGAATCGGAAAACAGCCCAGACACGCACGCATTTTAAAGGCTGCCTTGGCAAACAGCGTGAGAGAGCAGGTGCAAGGAACTGCTGCTCTCCCTGGCTGTTGCACAGCCACAGGGCACCCCTCTGGATTTTGTAAAGATAATATTCCACATCTGTCTGAAAAAATAGGAAACAGAGGCTTCCCAAGAGCCCAGATATCAGCCAGGGGTCCTCTGCAGCATCTCTAGACAATTTCTGCAGCTCCTCTGCACAAACTCAGACTCAGCAGAACAGCAGAAGTGCTTTTGGGTTCTTCATGGCATTACGGAAAAATCTATGCGTGCCATCAGATTCATCTGCAAGCCCATAAATCAGAGCGTGGCAGGATTCTCAGAAGGCCAGGCCATCACCACACAGCTCGTATGCAAGGTGGGAATTACGCTCCGCTTTGCTAATCCGAGGAGAACAGATCCGCCGTCTCACACCATGCGGCACAGTCTGTGGAGGCTGTCTGCTGCCTCCCTGGGGAACCCGGGAGCTCCAGCATCCTGCAAACTGGTTTCACTTCTTCCAGAGGATCCTGTGGCTTAGTCCTCCAGCACATTTTCCAACATTTTTAGCACTTCTGTCCTAGTATAGCTCCACAGATAACACCTACCCTGGAGACGCTTGGCACCGCTGCGCTGAACGTCTGTATGAATCAAGCACACGTAGGCACATCCCGACTCCTCCCCGACACAGCACCGCAGCAGGTGTTGCTCCAACACCGGTATTAACATAACTCAGTCACGTGTGTAAGTAACGGGCAAGCCCATATCGCTGTATGAAGTTGCCACGTAGACCAAAGGATGGTACATCTCTCTTTTGCATCTGCAAAATGGACTCTGGTCCAGTTCTTCCATAGGAGGATTTGTATAAACATCATGTTTCTTGGAAAGTCTTCCTGAATACAGCAAGAACACCAATACTTTCCCTAATAATTTTTTTCATTGCTATCATGAAATCATGAGTCAGTGCTTATAATTTTCTTTTTAAGCAAATTGCAAAAATTATGAAAAAACACCAAAATTATGTTTTTATGTTTCCTGGAATTGAGCCATTGGTAAGAGGAATAAAATGAGGAAGCATTGGATTTTTAAGCTTTTCTATGCCAAAAAGCCTCCTCTGTTTTCCTCACAAAGTAGGGTAAAGGCCTGCAGCACATCCAGCTCCAACAAACTCCCTCCAAACCTTCTCTCTCCAGTCTGACACGGCAGCTATGGCTATGCCACAGCAGAGGCTCTCCAGCTCTAGGACAGCGGGGAAGGCTTCCAGCCCAGCTCAGAGCAGGGGCTTTTTTTTGCCATCCTCCATATTTCTCTCTGAGCCTCACCTTCCCTGCTGCTGCCCAGTCCCTCTTGACATAGCAAGTATTTATTACTGCAGATGTAGAGAGAATGAAGCCAAAAGTTTGTTATATCATGTATTACCTGCCTGATGGAAGTGTGGAGTTAAGGAGACAGAATGGATAGAGGAGATCTCTCCACAGACCTATTTTAGGTTTAGGTTAGCTCCTGTTGAGCCTCAGAGGTATTGCAAGGGCTTTACACAGAACACAGGCTGCTCTGTAGCACTGAAAGAATTCACTGCTCCCCTTCCTTTACACTGCTGAGAGGAGAGAGGATACAGCATCAGGGTTACGCACACACCCAAATCAAGGGAGTTCATTTAGCCTGACTACTGAATAATGCATATCTTCAGAAAAAAAAAAAGAATCTCTGTTCCTGCATAGAGACATCATCATCAAGCGGTGAAAGACAGCCATGGCACATCAGCAGGCTGCACGGAGAAATGCGCCTCAGGAGCACGGGCAGCAGCGACAGGGAGGACGAGACAGGTGACAAGGCAGCTTCTTACCTGAACCCGTACAGTTGGTGGTTGTGGAAGCTGCTGATGCGCAGGAACAACACTGCTTCCACAGGGATTTCGTGTGCTGGAGAAGCCTGCCTGTTTTAATCCAGGGCGTTATAGAGTGGCTGCATTTGTGCTGTACAAACAGCCTCTACCAGCCTTCCAGGAGCAGTTACATCCTCCAACACACATGGCTTTAATTGGGAATTCTTTTTAATTTTAATCCCAGTCACACGATTTGAGCTGTTACTTTTCTCTCCTCTGTGTGTGTATATAGATAGATACAGTCCTATGTCTCCTGTCTGTGTGCCATGTTAGCCTCAGGCAACCAGCTCCAAGAGAGCCGTCAGCCTTGACAAATGACTCAGTTCTTCTTTGGAGCCAGATCTGTACAGCATCTCCTTCCTACGGCTGCTGTTAGCGCAGCCACCCCAGCCCCGGGCTGGTGAGCTCTGCCCTCAGAGCTTCGCCAAGCACAGCTGGAGCCTGACCCTGCTTCAGCAAACCTGAAAGGACTCCCTGGAGTCACACCGATCAGATCCTCACCCAGGGTCCTTCAGAGAGAGAGATTTCCACCACAGGAGAATGTAATTTTGTTCAATGTGGGGGGGATCCAAAGGCAGGTCATGCAACAGCCTTCTCCGCTCACCACTCATTCTTGTGTTACTGCATATTTGGCTTCAAAACAAGAGCAGGGAGAGTCCTGGGTGCTGGGGCCAGGACTGCTCTGGTCTCAGAGATCACAGACCATGGAACAGAGGATGCCTGCTCACCACTGAGCCAACACGCTCATCAGCCATGGGCAGGACAGAGGCACAGCACGCAGCCCTGGCGCTCCTTCCTGCAGACACACGGCATGGCAGGACACCTCTATGGGAGGCCAGCGTCTCAAACACCTATGCAGCTTTCACAGGCGTTTTTTTTCACTGCTGATCTCTCACAGAACTCTCTGCAAAGCACTCACTCAATGGCATGACTGATGACAACTTTCTGCCAAAAACACTGATGCCAGAGAATGGCTTTATTGAAGAAAACGTACTTTTTGCAGAGTGAGTTTTCATTTTCTTCCAGAATAGCAGAAGAAAAAGTAGCTATTTCCAACCATTTCATTGTTAACTCCATAGACACCTGAACACAACATCAAAGCTCCCTGTCAAACAGCGTCTCCTCGCATAGCCTGTGGTATTTGCTGGCACGCTTTTGCTGTCTGCACGCCCAGCAGCGCACACGAAAGGGATGAACGCAGATAACACGCCAGCCTCCCTTTCTCCAGTGGCTTCACCCAGGAAAACACCAAGCCAGACTTCAATCAACCAACTAGCTCATGCTTGCACTTTCTGGATTACAGCCCTGATGGAAGCAATCGACACAAGGCTGCGGCCCTTGGCCAGCTCTCAAAACCCTAGGCGCATTGCAGTGAACTCATGTGTTTTATTATTTAGACCAGCGCGGGAGCTCAGACACTCGGCTGAACTCGGAGGCCAGGAAATGCCTCGAGGCACACGTGGAGTCCCATGATTCCAGGACATTCATCTGCATTTATGTATAAATCCCTGCTTGCTCACCATGAGATGTTGGCCCATGGGTTTCCCAAGCAAGCTACTCCTCATTGAAACCAGAAGGGCTTACTTGTCAGAAAGGAAAGAAACACACATTGCATACGATATTTTCATTAGTTCAGTCACTGGTCGTTTATATTCCTGCCTTCATGCTGCAGAAAGCTTGGCCAGTAAACAAGTCAATGCAGTGATACAATCCCCAGCGCCATTTTCTCAATCCAAATCTCTGAAAACAGTCACTAGAAGAGGGGCTGTTTGCTGATGCAGTATCGGCTGTGATACAATAACTCTACAAGAGCAGGGCTGGAGTACAGTAACAGCAGGACCCTCCTCAAAGCACCAGTATCCACTGCCCATCCCAAAAGCTTCCTGCCCAACTGTAAGAACAGAGATGTGTGTTTTTCTCTCTCCATCTTTCACCGTACCCCAAAGACAACCACCCCTCAAGGCAGGGCACTCAGGAACTCCACTCAGTTCATAAGTGATTTAACTTGCAGGTGATTTTCTGACAGGGAACGTTTTTCTCTGTGACCCCCTCTCCCTTTTTAAATTAATTGCTCTCCTCTCAAAGCCTGAGCGATAGCTAACTACGCAGAGTCTCAAGTGCCTGAGCACTCTGACAACTCAGGGCTGTTCTCCTTTCTTCAAGCCAATACCTGGATTTGGGCTCCGTGGTGACCAGGTCCCATGGCCATCCAGGCTGCTCTTTCTCCTCTCCTGGACCTGTGCTTTGTAGCACTGCCACTACATTCGCGAGGCACACCTTGCAAATGGGCAGAGTCTGGTATTTCATGCACCAGCTGGTAACTTCCTTCTGAACAACCTTTTGCTCCTTCCCAGATTAAGCAGAACAGCAGAACCATTGTAATATCATGTAACACAAGTGCTGCGCTGTCTGGTACAGTTCAGAAAAGGATGAAGCCAAGGTTTCCTCTCCAATTCACGATTAACCTCACCGTGACATGGGTAAGGAAGTGCTAAAGGGAAGGAGTGGGAGTCAGGACGTTCAGCTCCCAGGTTTGCCATCTATATTCTCTTTCACCCTGAAGACTACGCAGTTCCTCACCCTTGAGCACAGCAACAATATTTCCCAGAACGGCTGCAATAAAATACTGATGTTTACCAAGCCCTCTGAAACCCTGGAACGGATATAACCTTTCCTTGACCCACTCAGTCTGGCACAGCAGCCTGGGATGCTAGGCAGTACCGTAATACAAACCATGAATAACAGTAATTAACAAATAGCCCCAGAAAAATGAATATTAATCGGTACTTTCCAGCTCTCCCTTGGGCATGAATGGATACTCCACAGATGGAGCGCACAAAGAGCAATCTCAGCCCTGCAGTGTGGATCACAGGGAAACTTACCCCACAGCAAATTGGCACTGAAGAAGCTCCAAGCCAGAGCACAGGAAATTGTGGGAATTTCCACCAAAGTGCCCAGGGAGGTACCACCAGCCAAGCCTCTGCATGGTGTACGGAGTGACCGTTCAGAAAAGGCACCTGCTGGGATACCCACCAAAGAGCAAATACAGCCCAGCCGGCTGCAAAATCATAGAGGCATCAATAAAGTCATGGAAACATAGGACCTAGCAAAGCCATTTGGTACAGCAAACCCCTCCATTCTACCTGTAAATATGCGCGGGGTTTTTAATCAAGACACAGAGAAACTCCACACGGATCGCCTGTGTGTCCCAGCAACGTGCTAGAGCTTCCCCTCACGAACTCATTAACTATTCATTATTTGTGTTGCCACAATACTTGCAAGCCCCATGGCAAAGCTGATCCCACTGTGCCGAGTCTGCCAAAAACCCACTGCAAAGTCATCCCTCGACAGACTAGATGGGGTAGGCAAGCACATGAAATAACTTGCCCCAGGTCTCATCGCAGATCAGGAGCCGGACTGGCGTCTGCAGAGAGCCCTGCACAGCATCCAGGAAAGGGGCTCTGAGGGGCGATGCTTTGCTTTCACACGAGCCATCTCAGTCTGCTCCCTGGCAGCCAGAGCGTGGGAGGGAAAGGGAGCTGGATCCCCAGGGCAGGAAAGGAGCCCTGTCATGCAGCACATCTTCAAAGCTGCTTCCCAGGAGCATCATACAGCCATCATTTTCTCCAGCTCAGAGAGCAAACTGCATGTATCAACTGACAGCACTAACTTTTATCCATACATTTTTAAAAGCAGCTTCCAAGACAAAACATCTGCTCTCAGGTGGAGCCAGGGCTCCCTTGAAATGGCTTCTACACAGAGTTATGTTATAACAGAGGTGTTCTCCTCATTTTAAATCCATTTTCTTAATCTTTCTCCTGCAGCATCTGGAGGAAAGATGCATTAGCATCAAACGCCCAGAGAAGAGTCCCTGCAGCTGCTCCAGAGGGTGGAAATGCAAAGGGTAACAGAAAAGCATGAAGACAAGACAACCCAATATCCTTCATTCAAAATTCCTTCAGGTTTAGCAGCTGCACAGAGCTACTGGCTCACAGCAGAAGATGAAGCTGCTTTAGCTATATCATTTCTAATCTCAGAGTCAGAAAGGAAAGGCCTCTGGTTCCAGTGCCTGTCATCCTTGGGCAAAATCCTCCTGCTGAAAGATAACTGGGAATAGCAGAAGATTTTTTAAAGCTATTATTTCTACCCTGAAGGTAGTGATCAGATAGTAGCACTGTCTTCCAAGTAATTCATCCAGGGTTTGCGTTGCTGCTTCAATACCTAGGGCCTTCCAGAGGGGTCTTTTTATTGCTTCCACTGAAATAAGGAAGAGCAATCAGGTATCAACGTGATGCTTCAGCACATGCTTGCTCCCCCTTTCCCAGGCTTCCATGGGCCAGGGATCAGTCAGGCCAGTACATGGCTTGAGTTTTGGCTACCCATTCTGAGAGCTCTCAGCCCAATGCCTCAGATTCAGTTCCAAGAAGAGCCTGGATTTGCTCCACTCCTGGTGGGAGCAGAGGCCATGGCTATTGCCCTTACCAGCCCTGTCATTTTATCCTGTAGGTCAGTTAAGTACAGGGTTGTGCTGTAAATTGCTCATTTAATGTTGCCCTTGAAACTGCACAGTAATGATAAATTTTCATTTCCTTCCCTCACAGTTGTGTAACAGTGCTGGGCATTGTTTAGAGAGCTGCTGCACTCCCAGCACAGGCAGCTGGTGCCCCTTTCCCCTTCTCCTCACCGAGCACTGGTGGGACTGTTCCTTTCTGGATGTGGGCTGTTTTTCTGGCTGGAAAGTGTTGGTTTGTTTTTCACACTCTATCAGCTTACTGTATTAGACAACAGATAGACCTGACTGAATGCAAGTGGCCTTCCTACAAAATTACTCCTACTTTCTCCAGCTTTCAGTGGGGGGAAAAAAAATGTCCCATTTAAATCTAATCAAAAATATACCAGTTAAATCTAAACCATTTAGAAAGTCAGATCTGTCAAATAGCATTTAATTAGAAAGTATGTTTAGGGCGGGAGCAGCTCAGTCAATGGAAAGCTTTCCCACTGACAATATAAATAGCCCAGGCCCAGAATTTAACAGCCTCACTTTGCGGTCAGGCTACGCAGCCCACATGCCCAGACGCAGAAGGGGTTTTTATTTCGTGGCTTTGGTTGGCATGTTTTTTTATAACAGGGAAGCGGCTTGGAATTCTGGAAGCTGGGCTGGCTGATCAAAGCGATACACAGAGCAGGACTGAGGCGAGTGGGGCAAAACTAGGTATACTT
The DNA here is from genome assembly GCF_036417535.1 of Chlamydotis macqueenii. Classification (NCBI taxonomy): domain Eukaryota; kingdom Metazoa; phylum Chordata; class Aves; order Otidiformes; family Otididae; genus Chlamydotis; species Chlamydotis macqueenii. The sequence goes on along the minus strand of NC_141575.1, from coordinate 3,287,893 downwards.
GAGCAGCAATTTGGAGATAAAGTTGCTCTTAAAGCAGAACAGCATGAAGAATTAAATAAAATACATCCTTCCACTTCAGGAAACTTGCTGCTGAGGGCTCCTTGCAGCACAAGACCTGACAGAGTTCAAATCTGTTCTTCAAGCGAGGCTGAATGCAAGTTTGGACATCACCTAAAGTGCAAAAACACAAGACAGCAAAAAAACAACCACACTAGCACGAAAAAATGCAGTTTATATTCTCTGGTGACAGAAGGTCTGAGTTGTTGGAGAGGAAGCAGGACAACACAGAGCAGAAAGCAGGGTGGAACACGAGAGTACAGGGAGATGAGGCTGGAGACATACCAGTATTGGCTCTAGGGAGAGCACAAACTTACGGTTACAGCGCAGTGACAAAGTTGTGCCCTGGGAACACAGCAGGGATGCAGGGAGCCAGAGGTCACCGGTTGTGCAAGGGACCCAGGACAAAGCCAGAGTCACCCCAGATCCACCTCAGGCAGGATGAGGAGGGCTGGGCAGGCGGCAGCAGGGGGGTCCTGCCATCTCCTTTCCTCTGTCCTCACTGGCTTCAAACACACCTCCAGCCGAAAGCACCAGCAATGTCCCAAGCACAGTGGCCATCTCCTACAGGAGTGGGCATGTCACCCCCCAGCACAGTCAGCCTTCAGGGTTGGAGACCTCTTGCTCTCATGGGAACCCACACACACTGTACTGGTTTGAATCCAGGCAGGATCTTCCATCCTGATGAGCTTTGTTTAAAAAACAAAGTCACTCTATTAGCCCCAGTCCACAAAAATCCCTTCCTATCTGCACAGCATACTGCAGATGTTTCCCTACAAGCCTGCAGGTCTCAGTCCGTGGGGAAAGAAACAGATTCTCCAGCCTTTTACCAACACATCCAGTTTTAAGCCTTGCTGGCTGCCACTGGCTGTGATTTTGCTCGTTCTCAAGGCACACACCAAGGAAAAGCTTTCCCCTCTGGTTTTTGTAACGTATCAGGAATAAATCCAATGCCTGGGACGCTCTCATCACTGAACTGGAGCAGGGGAATGCCAGCTGAGCTATGCAGCCCACTCCTGCCTCCTTCACCCAGGTGTTTCTAGTCTCCCATCACCTCCCAAGTCTCCACCATCATCACCAGAGCAGTCATGGCTCAGCTGCATTTAGCTGAAGAGAGGAATGGCCACAAAGGAATTTCAAAATCACTCTTCTATAACAAATTAATGTCTCAGCCTTCATAAAGAGTTTCCATCCTTTGGTGTAATAGGCACTGCTCCCCTAGCTTACTTTGAAAATAAAGTGTAGCAGATCCTTGATTAGTGACACTCACCAGGAAAAGATAAATTAATTACACACAAGATTTTCACATGGCATAAGTCATGCTGCAGACACCAGCCAGAGCTCTGACACAAACCCCCAGGACTTTCTCTGTCCTTAAGACAGCCCCAGCCTGGCCCCCACCAATCTCCTGGTCACAGGAACCCTCTCCAGAGGGAGTCCTTTCCCCCTTGTGAGCCATGAGCTCTTCCAGGTGGTTGCCTAGGAGGGATGCACCTGATGACTAACGCAACAGCTAGCAAAAGGCACCTCAGTCACTGAGCACTGGGTAGCACAGCTCGCTTGTGCTTCACCGACAGCATCCCAGCCAGGAAGGGTCAAAGGCTGTGTTGCTTCCAGACCCAGCTCCCCACGCAGATAGGCCCTGGGGTGACATCCATCTCACAGGGAACTGGCTTCAAGGGGCACCCTCAGGCCACACTCCTGAGTCACATAAGCTTATTTGACTTCAGCTGACACAGTAGCAAACACCGCATATCCCACAAACATGTGGCCAATGCACAAAGTACTCTTTCTAGTCTGCTTGGCAGAAATGCCTTGTGCCATGGGAAGTATTTTGGGATAAAGAATCGAAAGGGACAGCTCTTGCCCCAGGAGCATGAGGCACAACAAGCAGAAGGTCTGGCATAGCTCGAGTCAGTGAAGTGTCTGCCAGCACAGGGAGAAAGCAGTGTGTCACTTCTACTTGATTTACACGTGTGTGCACGTAGAAGTCAAATTAACGCCCTGAAGACAACAATTGTTTGCATTGCAGCAGCACCTAGAGGTCAGAAGTAAGAGGAAGATCACGTTGTGCTAGGCACCGTACAGGTACCAGGCACATCCCCTACGCATTTAGCATCAGAGACCAAAGGGAGAAGAGAAAGGGAGCCTCCCTCCCCACATCCCGCAAGGTGAAACACAAGAATCTAAAAGGACGCCCGAGGTCCTGGGGAAACCTTCAAAGCCAGGCGCTGATTCCCAGTCTGAGGCCTGACCAGCATGGGTTCCTCTCCCTGCTGCAGTAGAGACTAAATGTTCTGCTTGGCTCCACGTTGGGATGACCACATCACTCACAAATGCAGAAACTACAAGCGAGTTGTTCAAAATGTCCCAAACCAGATGTCAACAAAACCAATACTGCACGCTAAGCTATCGTATAATTTTTGCGCAGGCCACCTATTATGCAGCACAGCTATTTTAGAAATGTTTGTCCTGTTTTTCACATCGTTCTGCCTAATGGAAGCTGACTGCATAGGCCTATGAAAGAAAAATTGAAATATTTTAGAAACCTCCAAAACAGCAGCAATCTCAAGTTTTTGCAAACTTGTCCATCCAGGACAGACCGCCTTCAGTCACACCACTCGACACTGTCATTTTCAGCAGGAAAATCCTTACCTGGAGAGAAGAAGAGGACATCTGTGGCAATTTGGAACACCAGAACAAGTTGTCCTAGTTCCTAAGCCCCTTCCCATTCCACAGAGCAAGCTAACCACCCTCTTCCTCTGCCATCCTCTTGTGAGCCAATGGCTCTCCAATCCTCAGGCTCAGAGGATTCGTAGCAAGGCACAAAGCTCTTTGTCACCACACTGCTGCTCAAACCCAGCCCAAGTCAACACAGAGCCAGTAGTTATCACTAGAAGGCTTATTCACTTGAATATTCTGTACAATTCCTAACACCAAGACTAGCACTGTGGGCAGTGCTGTCACCTCTGAGGCAGGTACAATTAAATACCACCTCTTAGAAAGAAAATAAATGTATCTTAAAAGAAACCAATATGTAACTTCTTTTTTTCTTTTGAACGAAAAAAAGGCAACACTGCTTTTAGCATTATGTCAAGTCCACACTTACAGAGTCTGGAAAGTTTACTTTACAGGGACTAGCAGCCGGAACGTGACCAGAATATTTCATGGTGCTGTGATCCCTTGGGTATTTTATGTCCATATGAACAGGAACCATTCCAGAGGGAGGTCCACCCCAATTTGGACTTTTTCCCAATTTGCTTTACAAACACCAGTTTATTCTGCCTTAATCCCCATGCCAAGTTACACCCTCTCTTGCTGCCTTCCGTGTCAGAAGGCCAACAATTCTTCCACCTCTGTTTTCCCATCAGAATAGGGGAAAGTTGCCTGCTCTAAAGACCTGCAGCGCTCAGAGCGCTCTAATTGCCCGACACACATTCAGGTCAGGTTCCCACTGTAGCGACATTAATGAGCGAGATGGAGACTGTTTATGACACAATCAAGAGAAGTTAGTAAACATTACAAAAGCCAACAGCTCTACTGAAAATATGAAGCACTGAGAGAGAGCACAGAGCAAGGGAAGGGAAAGGGACGAACAATATGCACTTTTATCTCGGTTTTCCTGTCAGATTTATACATTTCTGGTCGGACTGCAGCATTATCTAACGATCTTTTTGTGCAGGATCAATAATGCCTCCATGATGTCAATGCAGTACAGCAACGGTTTCTCCAGAACATGCCCATACCTCACTCCCAGACTCTGAAATCTCCACAGGAGCCTTTTAAAAGCAAAGGGCCAAATCCAGGAGAGCTCTCTGGACTCCAGCAGACCTGTCTCCAGCACAAGCTTGACACAAACGCGCTCAGGAACCATGCTCCAGGGGAATCATTTGGTGGGCTTGGCGCTTCCTATGCATTCAAGCTCAGCCAGCCAGCTCTAAAAGCTGAGACTGGTACCTGCAGCAGCAGCGAAGAGAAGGGCACCTGCTGCAAGCAGGTATTTCACAGCTCCCACAGCCTGGATTCTGTCCAACAGAAGTCCTCAGAGGTTACACACAGCTCGACCAGATGCACTTAAACCAACACCAGATCAAAACCCCGTGGAAGGTAAAGCATTAGCTCGGGCTCCTGCAATACTTGCTCAACTCAAGTTTGCGGAGCCCTATCACAGAGCTCGACATTTCCAACAAGCCCCGCCAGAAATCCGACGTTCCAAACCAGGAGCTGGCCACCGCAGACACGCCAGCCCTGGAGCCACGACTGCTCAACTGCTTCCAAAGCCCTGTGCTTCCCACAAGTCTGCCCCTCGAGACTGACACTTCTGCTGTAGCAACAGCAGTGAAATCAATGGCATCAGAAAGGTTAGCGAGAGCTGACAGAGAGCCACGCAGGCTCTCCTCTACAGAAAGGCATACGGTGTATTTATTATTGCTGCAGACATACTCCCAACTTCAGTCTCTGTTAACAGAAGAGTTTGGCTCAGTCAGCACACAGCTTGTCTGCTGCGAGCACAACAGCAGCACAGATGCCTTTGTTTAGGGTGGGCTGAATTTAGGGAAATACCAAGAGATGTAGTAAAATGAACAAACACTTTCATTGCTTTGTGGCATGCTTCCTTCCACCCTATCCCTCTTCCTAGCAGGAATTTACCTTCCCCAGCAACCCAAGATACAGGGTCTGGCATTCCCTGCCTGCACAGGCACCTTCTGCAGTTCTTACACCTGAGTTACTGCTCCCAGGCAAGAAAAGACACTGGGGAAGACTCTCATACCAGTCATTACGGCTTTACCACCCAAACAGCCACCTGAGGTTCCACCTGCCACCCCAGACAGGCCTACTCAATGGAGTTGAGAGTCATTCACTTCACGCTAAAAGTTTCTACACTACTACAAAGGCAAAGTAAAGAAACTCCAGTTTGACCAAAGTCTATTCCTCAGAAAGTTTTCAAGAAAAAAAAAAAGAGAAAGAAAAAGATCCAGTCTGATTAAAAGACTGTGTCTTTCTCTGCAGCTCTGCCTCCACCAGGACAGTCAGTCCAATGGTTTTAACTCTTTCCATTCTCCCAGGAGTTGCTACACAATACAACAAAACTGAGAAACACCTGCTGTCTTGATGAACCAATACTCATTAAACCTAGACAACCCACTAGCTGCAGCGCTAATTATTGCAAAGCATGCAAAGAGAATTGATGCAAAGCTATGATAATGCATATACTTCAAGCATTTTTTTTTTTGCCTTCTAGTCCAGATACCGCATTACCTCCGCTTCTGAGTGCTAGAGGAGAAATAAAACAGGGTGAGAATAAACAGCATAAACAACACCTCTCCAAGCAATGCTGTCAGGCCTCAAATTGACTCCCGTTCAGACTTTTTAATTTTTTTTTAATCTAAATGAAAAGAATACGCAAGATATGGTATTTTCATGAACACCAGAAAGCCTGAAGCTCTTTGCTTTTTTTTTTTTTTCCCCAGCCTTGTGTGAATTTCCGTAGCGGCCAGTTTCAAAGGCGAGGCTTTAAAGTCCTCTGCAGTGCCATGCAGAGCCTCCCACGCGAACGCCCGGCTCCCGCCGGGTCTCGGCATCAGCCTCAACAGCGGGAGCCGAGCGCGCCGCGGACAGCCCCGGTTCCCCCCCAGCGCCCACGGCACGAATCGCCCCACGGAGGGAACACCGCGCCCCGGCCCCCGAGTCTCTCCCTCCGCGCCCAGCCGCGCAACAGCTCCTCACAGCCCGAGGACCAGCGCTCCCCCCCACGCCCCGAGCACCCGCAGCTCCCACCCCACGCTCACCTCGAGTGGGGCCGGCGGGCGTGCGGGCTGGCCCCGCCGGGCGGGCTGGCCATGGGCACCGGCCCCGGCCCCGCCGAGCCGCCCGCCGCGGCGGAGGCAGGGGCGGCTGCAGCCCAGTACCGGGCAGCGGAGTATGGCAGCGGCGGGAAGTGATGCACCCAGCAAAGAAACTCGCGGGCAGGCCCCTCCTCCGGCTGATGTCAGCCCCGCGGCGGGCAGCGGCCCTTCCTCCTCCTCCTCCTCCGCCCGGCCCCGCATCCCGCCCGCCCGCGCTGTGACTGGGCTGGGGGAGCGGGGCCGAGCACTCAGCGAGGGCACCACCACCCCCCCAGGCACGGTGCAGGCGTGGACCAGGGGTCACGCGTGTCCCCTCTATTTAACATCACCTCGCAGCGCCACCGCAGCCGGGAAGGACGGAGCCACGGCAGCCCCGGGCACAGGCAGCGGCACGGCAGTACCGAGTTCTGACCCACGCCGTGGGGAGCCACTCGGTTTCGCGATAAGAAGCCTCCGGTTTTGCTTGGCCTGAGCCCTTTTGTCCTAAAAAGTCAATGCCCACAGCTGGAGGCACTAAGGGCGCTGCGGGACCTGGCGCAGCTGCGGCTGCCTTACCCCGCGCCCTCGGCCCTCCCCTCCCCGCACGGCTACATGGGCGGATTTAGCGCAGAGCAACGCCTGGCAGTGAGGGATTCACCACGAAAAGAGAAGCTGTTATGGGACAAGGGTTAATGGTTTTAAAATAGAAGGAGGGGAGATTTAGATTAGACATAAAGAAGATATTTTTTACACCGAGGGTGGTGGAGCACTGGCCCAGGTTGCCCAGAGAGGCGGTGGATGCCCCATCCCTGGAAACGTCCCAGGCCAGGTTGGCCGGGGCTCTGAGCAACCTGATCTGGTTGGAGATGTCCCTGCTCCTGGCAGGGGGTTGGACTGGGTGGGCTTTGAAGGTCCCTTCCCACCCAAACCAGTCAATGTTTCTATGATTCTAAGTTTCCCTCCAGCCCGCAGCAGCTTGCTTTCTGTGGTAACTGTCCTCTTCAGCCTTGGGGCCTTGGCTATTTACTGTCAACCAAATGTCTCAAGGTGGATGCAGGTCATCTCCAAACTCTGCATCCCTCTTTTTTTTTTTCCAGGGCTTGAGATGCTCCTGTAAAAGTTAGTGAGCTGGTTATAAGAAGCTTGTCTGTAAATTAGTGCCATTAACTAATCCAGCAACACCAAATTAAACATCATTATCATTACAGACATCCCAAGGAAGCACAGGTATAAATGGTGGCTTTCAGTGGGTTCTAGCAGCTTGTTCTGCAGACACAAGAACTCTGTGGTCAAAGGGAATCCTGAGCCATGCGCTGCTTACTGGACCGTTCACCCCTGGGGACCACACAAAAGCCCCTCTCAAGAGCAAGCAGAGATCCTGCTTGGGAAAAACCATCATCGATAACACCCTGCTAGCAAACTGCAGAAGCCTCTTTCCCCAGAGCTAGTTGACTGGGCATTTAAATCCCAAACAAAACCACATAAACAAACCTGCATCTGTGTCTGAGCTTAGGAATGGTCTCAGCTCTGTAGATAAATCACAGCAGAGAAAGCTGAAACCATCCTGCTGAGAGCTGCCTCCTCTCCCAGGGAGGTGGCTGGTGTCCTGGGTACATGTCACACCACCCAAAAAAGGAACCCTTGTGCACTCCTGAGCAACCAGCTACAGAAGGGAGGGACTGCGGGCAAACCCATGGGCCAGGCTGGGATACTGTCCCTCAAACCAGCCAGTTTTTACCCAAGTTTGTGGTTTCACCGAGAGCAACAAGCATCCTTGTGCAAGCAGCTGTTCACAAGTGCATGGAGATGAGTAACTATTCAGCCCCAGGAGATTCTGATATTGCCAGGGGGTGTGTTTGACCATGCCTCCCCCCCTCAAGCCCTCTTCAAGTCAAAAATACCAGTGCAAAAGATGAAAACCAGCTGCTGTTGCCGCTGGCTACAGCCCTTCCTCAGCCACAGGAGACAGAGGGTGCTTTGCTGCACCAGGCCCACAGCGCTGGGTTGGCATTACTAACTGCCCTTTGGAGAAACAATGCTGGAAAGGGGAGCAAAAGAAAGGAGGGTGGAGGCCAGCTTCCAGTTTGGGCTCCAGCCAGATATCTGGTATTCCGCAGAGCTCTGGGCAAACGGGTCACCCACACGTTAATGACCCAGGAATCGCTGGGTCAAATTCCACAGCCTGGGTTATGCAGGAGGTCAGACTAAGATGGGCATAATGGTCCCCTTTGGCCTTAAAATTCATGAATTTGCAGTGGATAATTTATCATCTGACAAACTCTGCTTCTTTTTCTTCTTGTAGAAGTGGCAAACAGGTCACAATAGATTTGAGTTCATTAGACGAAATAATTCAATTGCTTTGCTGTGGGTTGGGTTTGGTTAACCCAACATATTCATGCCAAGAAGCTCACTGAAAGTACTTGGACCTAAGCCACAACTCAGATCCATTGCTCAGTTGCAATGAAACAGGCAAATTACAAGAGGACAGAGAAAAAGAAACCCCAGTACTTTCAAAATGCCACTAATTCATCTGGTGAGCTGAGTCCACATTGTGTCATGTGTTGGGAAGGATGTGGAGCAATTAGAAAGACTCCAGATGAATGTGACAAGTGTGACATACGAGAAAAAGGTAAGAGGAATTGATTTGTTCAGTTCAGATAAGATCAAGAGGAAGTGGAGTGGTAATCTTTAAACATGAAAAGGGCTGCAGCAGACAGCAGCAAAAAAAAAAGAGGATACAAAATAGCTGGGCTGGAGTTCATCAAAGGTGACGCAGGGCTCATTTTAGCAAGTCAGACATTACATACCTCTGCACCTCCAACAGCTTTCTGTGTCTGCAATCTTAAGGCACCACCAATTCCCAGTAAAGAGCAAGACATCAAATTACCTGCATCGTCTTGTTCTTTCTAGTTACCGAATGTTTCTGTGTCTTCACTGACAAACACAGGCAGAATCACAATGCTAAGCAATAGGATCACAGGATCCTTAAAACTTCCTGAGCAGGTTTTCATATTTCTCTTAAAAAAAAGATATCCAAAGCTATCACAACTCAATATGAAAGAGCTCTAAGTATTGTCACAATTCCCACCACTTGTAAGAGACAACCATGAAAGCAGCAAGACACGGAAAGCTGAGGGGAAGGCAGTGAGCCAGTAACGCAGAGCTGTGATACCAGCAAATTCTGATTTCATTTAAGGATTGCTAGGACATAGGAACATCCCTCCACTGCCTTGATGTCTGCATCATCCAGACACACTAAGGAGTCAGGCACTCCCTTCGAAACACAAAGATCTCTCTTAATCAGCACAGAAGCTTTCCCACAGCTCATGAAATGGGTTACTGGTGGCCTCTGCTGGGGTTTATGTGCAAGAAGAGCACTGTAATGCAGATTCCCGAAGCTGACAGAGCCCAGCTGAAATCGCTGCTGAACTGGCACTGTAATCGTCAACTCTTACTGGCAACAGCTGCAATTAAACACCACCACCTTGCACTGGCTTTTTTTTCAAACTGGCAAGTTCTGAAAGCACCTTGCTATTGTTCAGCATACTGGAAAAAGGATGCCATTTTCTAAATTCCTTCAAAGGTAGCCTGCAAGGAAGAGCAAGCTATGATCTCTGTTTCTGTGGATGTAGAAGTGAATATTTTTTCTTGTGCTTTTTTTTTTTTTTTTTTTTTTTTTTGGTGTGAAAGAAGGCACAAGTGATCCTTGTCTATAGACAGGTGCATCCAATTTCTGCCCCTTCTGCACTGACTTATTTAAATCCTAACTCTCAGCAAGTTTGGAAGAAGGACAATATTTTTGTAAGGTAGAGGGTCTTGAAAATAGTAGGATAAATAAGATCTATTATTGTTCTAGCAAAGAGAAGGAGGTAACAATAGCTCCAATGTTCTTATGTGGCTGAAGATGTTAGTAGGCAGGTAGCAGAACAGGGCTTGTTTTAGAGTTCACACTTAACCAAGAGTCCCACAACATAAGAAAAATCCAGGAAAGCAGGCTTTTAGCAGCAGTACTTGCAAAAAGCTCATGAAACTATTAGCAAGGCTAGAAGTTGGCTGCTATCTGTTGGACTCGAGCAGGCCAGAGATGCTATAAATGATCTGCTCTCTGTCAGGGCAGAGAAACCTAACAGTGGGGAAAGTAGTAATTTCCCTACCCACTTCCTTCATGTTTTAGCAGTTTGATGATCTTAGTCTGCACACAGAACAGTACTAGTTTAAACCAGCCTAAAAAAAAAAATCACACAGTGAAATTCAGGAAACTTTGTCTTTTTACAGCTATGGTTTTACAGCTGTGAATTTAGATGTAGAAAAACATATTTTTGAGGAAGTTTGCACCTTTTTAGTGTTAAAGTATGCCAGAGGATGTAACTTCCTTTAGTGTGCAGGCTTCTAAATGTGAGCTCGAGTTGCAGGAAGTGTAGAGAAGGGGGATAAATGCAAATTTATAATAAGCAGAATTCCTTTAAAACCAACGATAGTAGTTTAGAGTGAGTAGAGGTGAATAATTAAGCAAACAACAGCAGCTGTCAAAAGCAGTTCTATGGTAAAGGTGAAAACCGAAGAGAAAAAAAACCTGTAGAGACAGGATAAATCAGGCTGGTGCACGTGTTCTTTCTTTCCAGAAAAGCTCTAATATGCATGTGTTGTGTGGCTGTTTATATTTTAACTTTTAATATACAGCAAAAAAGTCTGGAGATGTCAAAAGACCTTGAGATAACGAACAAGTGAGTTTTCTTGTTCCAAACACAGATTTTTATTCACATCACCTCTGCTCGCCTTGGTCACTGAGCAAGGCTGTACCACTGGGCAGCTCATTTAACCTTTCAAACCTGGATCAGATCAGTAAACAGCCAACCCAGTAAAGCTTCCATCCCCATGGCTCCTGAGCACTGGTCCAGCACAAGTGTTCATGCAGCCACATACTGAACTGAACCAGAGAACTGATCCAAGCGAAAAGTAATCTAGCAAATGCTCTGCACATGCAGACACAGTGGGTATTTTTCAGCTAAAACCATTTCTTCCCCAGTTCATTGGGCAAGTGTCTGCACAGATGGAGGCAGAACACCAAGAACACAGGACTGGAAGGGAGGGGATGATGTGTAGCCTTGGCCAGGACTGCTTTCTTGTGAAACATCACCGCTGGTGCTGCCATACACTAGTTTGTAAACTGGAGATAACAAAATACCTATCCCTCCCGGGGAAGGAATAAGAATTAATGTCTGACTATCTTAAATGTGTTCCTGAGCTGCGAGCAAAGCAGTTTGAATACGCCTGAAACCAGTATGAAAATGGGTATGAGAGGAGTTAGCCTTGTTAACGAAAAAGGGAACAATAGCAATGGCCCTGGAGGGTGTGAAGGCTGGTGTGCAAACCAGGGCCACACGCAGGCTGTCTGAACCAGGAACGTTTGCTTTGGCTTCGGGAGTTTCATAAAACCTAATGGCATGAGTTGCAACAACAGTCTCTTCAGAGCAGCCCAGAGCCATGCAGGAAACTCATGAGGGGGTAGGGATGGGTTTCAGCCGGAGCTTAGCCATTCCTGCTATTTGAAACAACATATTAAGAAGGTTCGATATCTTTCTTTGGGGAACAGAGCCCTGCATGCATCTGGAAGATTTAACAGGTCTAAATAAAACAGCTATGCTGCACAGCATTTTTCAGGACCTGGAAAGAAATTACAGTTTTCAAGGGCTTTTGCAATCCTTCTTTCCACTGAATCTGGTCCTAAGGCAACAAAACTCTTCTGTTCAGAGGGTGGAGCTCAGCGAGGAACCATTATTTCCCCTCCAAAGTAGAAGCACAAAAGGTTTTTACAATCTCCAGATAACCTGTAATGGAGACTCAGAGGCAGGAATATTATGCACACCTGAAATAAGGAGGATCATCTGAGAGTGGAGTTGCTTTGCTGACTGTGATTGCCTCTTTTAATACCTCTTGGAGCACAGAGATCCAGGAAAAGCTCTGAATAATGAGCTTCTCTGAATAATTTAGCGGTGTGCATGCATGCCTGAAACAGCCACAACCGCTGAGCAGAGAGACCCTCCCTGGGGCTCACATTCACACCCAGAGCTACGCTGCCCGGCTGGCCAGCGGTCTGGGGGTGAGATGCCTGCTGGGCAGTAGAGCTGGATGCAATCCCCTTCCCAGAGCCTGGGCAGTAACACAGCAAGTGTGCTCTTAGCTTGCTTTCCTCACCCCAGGATAAGCCCCTCATGCCCACCCCTCTTTTCTTCTGGTACAGCGTAAAAACATGCGTCACAACCTTAACAGTTTTCACAAGTGACATTCCTTCTGTTTGGGTGCACGCAGTGGTTGAAGATTTGGCATTTCCAGTTTTGTACATATTTATACATCCTGTGTCTCTGATGTCTCTGAATTTCCTTTCTATTACTATTCCTCTTGGCCTTGGAAGAGGCAAACAAAGAGGCAGAACTCATCTGCTTCCTTTAGCTTTCAAGCTGGACTTAAAATGCTTCTTGAAATAAATAGCGAGAGACCCCTAAAATTCCCTTGTGCTCAGCCTCGTAGCTTGTTTGATGCAATGAAACCCCATGGCCTGGCATTGGCCTGCTGGTAGATGGGGATTTTTTAGGCAAGGCCAGAGAAGACTACCTTAACTTCCTTGTGCTCATGTCCTGTACGCCTTGTATCTGAAAAGCCAGCACCTCCTCTTCAGCTGAAATCTTCACCTCAGAGCAGAATGACTGTACAGAGTGCCTGGGAAGGCTTTTGGACCCTGCAGGCAACTGATGCGTGTTGTGGCAACGCTCTCCCTCGTGCCACCCCCTCCCCTGCCCTGGCATCGCTCGCTCTGGATGCAGCTTGCTGGGGCGAGACACCCAGCCTGCCCTGGCACCACAGCCCCTGTCCTGCTCTGACCCCGTGCAGGGTGCTCTGGGTCTCTGCAGACGCGCTCATCTTCCTCCTGGCCTGGAATCAGAACTGGCTACTGGTATGGTCTGCGCTTCAGCTTGGCTTTGCCATGGCCATGAATTCCCTGAGACCCAGTCCGACTAATGGGCCTGGAGGGAAAGCTGGAGCTGGCTGCGGTGTCTAAGATGGATGATATTGGATAAGCAGCCGGGGGAGGGGGGGGCGATGTGAACAGCCTTGGAGTTGTTAATCGCCTTTCACACGTCCCCCCAGGCATCTCAGCGATGTTTGCAGCAAGCTGGACATGCTCGAGCAACACATGGATTTCTGCTTCCTTTTCATCTTTTGGCAAATTCCCGTCATTTTGCACAGCTCAGGGGCACGTGCTCTCGCTGTTCCCGCAGGAGAATTTAACAGCCTGCAAGGCGCCTGCTTCAAGAGGTCTTCTTAGGACTTCAACCAAAATCCTGAGAGGGTGATGGGAGCCTCTCTGGTGGTTCATCAGAAATGTGCTGGCTTTTTTCTGAGCTTGGAAGAGTTGCATGGCAGTAACACGGAGCTTTTCCTTTTTTTGGAGGCACTTTATCAAAGCTTTATTGCTCAGGCAGATACCCCAGAGCTCCTAGTCACGATCGATCGGCTGTATTTACAATTATGGCAATGGGTTTGTTTAACCAACTTCAGCTTCAAATAGTCAACAGACAAAAACCTAGTTTCTCCTGCTGGAAGTCTGGGAAAACCTCCTGTTAGCATTTGCTGAAATAAGTAATCTTTTGTTATATTTGAAAGCCCAGGGGGAAAATACCCACTTTCACCTTTGCAGGGGGCTTTATTTCCTTTTTGAATTGTAACTGTTGGTAATGACATGAATTACAAACATGCCTGTTTGGCTTTGTTTTAAAAACAGATTGCCAATATTGACACTTTAATTGCATTGTTTAGCCAAGCTTCTGCAAGTGCTTTCCAAACACTCGCCGTGTAACTGACAGGGTTTATTTCTGTTTAACTAACTCACAAGTGAGAATCGGAGACGGAAGGAGCCGAAGGAGCTGGTGAGGTGACTCTGTGTCACCAGCCACACTGCAAGGTGACAGAGGCTCCTGCAGCAGCCCCGGGGTGCGTGGCCCCTCGCAGTCCCCGAGCCAGCGCTTTGTGACAGGAAGCACGCTGGTTATAGCCAGAGCTGCAGCCTAACCACACAGGCTCAGCTCTAAACCCATCCATTTCTTCATCAGCAATGCAAAAATATCACCATTCACAGCTCAACTCTGCTACGTGTTTTCGGCAGGATATACAATTTTTTTTTCTACATTTCTTCCACTTGAAGATAAGTCTGTTCTTATAATTCTGATAGAATACTCGGACAATATTATAGCAATATTAAGCAGCATTTTCTAAAAGTAATAATTCTCATGTTAGGACTGATAACTGGCACACAGCACACTCTCTGCACCATTAATGCTGATTTTTGAGCAAATAACAGAACACAGGGAAAGTTTCAAAGGCCTGAAAAGAGACTAATAGTGAAATAAAATGTCTTAGAAAAGTGACTGCGATGACCCGAGTAACATTAGCCTCGTTAGTGCAATACTGATGCCGCGCTAATATGGGACACAGTCAAAGGGGCCGTGGAATGTCAGTCCGTGGCTCCAGAAAACTACTCATCAAGCAAGCAATCTTTCTTTTAAGGGGATTATAAATTCAGTTAATAAAAGTAATTCTGCTGACATAATAGACTTAGACTTCTGCAAAGCAGTTGACTTAATCTTGCGTGACATCCTGTTAAAAATAGTACTCAACAAAATCAATGTAGCCTATATTAAATGGATGGAAAATTTGCTAAGATGCATCTAAAAGTAATTATCTGATGGAGGAATTTCTAGTGTGTCCAAAAGGATTTACTCTTGGTACAATGTTATTCAAGGCTTTTATCAATGATCTGCAAATTACTGGCAAAGTTTGTGTAAAAATGAAATGGAGAAGAACAGTAGCAATTAACGGGAGAGATGGGATTGGGTTGTCTGGTAGGGTGGGGCATGTTGGAGCACGCATTCCAGCGCAGACACACATCACTGCATTTACAGTTCTGATGACAAGAACTAGGTGAAGTGCTGAAATAAAGAGGCTGTGAAAAGGCTATCGTACAAACCGAGTGTAAGGCCACACAGCAACGCTGTAGTGAAGAATGTAAACATCAGCTACAGGCAAAATTAGCACATCAATTCATTTAGCTTGCTCAAGTGAATTTTAAGGTGTGACTTAATCTTAGGTGACAGTTAACTTTATAGCCAAGAAAATTTACGGGAATAGAAAGCTTTTTACTCTAGTAGACAGTGGCACATCCTGAACTTGCAGCTAGGCAAATTCAGACTGGAAAGAAGATGTACTGTTTAAATGTAGTTAATTAAAGAGTGGAACAACTAACTTGTTAGGAACTGAGTGCACCCTCCATTAGTTGGTATCTGGAGGAACAGTGTTGAAATATGCTGCAGTTCAAACACAAGCTCTGGGTCTGAAGCAGCATTCACTGAGTGAGAGTCTTTACTCTGCGTTATGTCAGAACTCTGATTAGACAATCTGCTCTGTTAGATGTAAAACCACTCTTGTTTTACCCATTGATCAGTTTTATCTACTGATATTTTATATTTTTCCTGAGTTGACGAATCTCAACATTACGGTGGACACGACAGCGGTATTTTTAGTGTAACATGTTCTGCAGTATCGATCACACGATGTGGTTAACAGCCTGTATTGCCTCAGGGACAAAATGAATATTAATGTCTGCTCGAGTTGTCTATTGAGATCAAATATTTGTGTTCTCTGTTGATTGCAGCCTGGAGGCTGTGTTGGCCTCTTGGAAAAGAACAGAGTCCTGATTCTGAGGGAAAGGTTTGGGAGTGGCAAAGCACAGTGTTGGTCTGTGTTTACAATCCCATCCCCTCACTTTTCCTCAGAGAAGCAAAGGGAATAAAGGTGGTGGCTTTGCTCCTCAGAACACTGTGCCTACCTCCTGGCTGCTGCTTTTGACTTTCACTGGAGAGCTGCTAAATGATGTTGTCATAGAAACACAAAAGGGGCACTGGGAACCCTTCCAGTTCGGGCTATGCACAGGACAGCACATTTCTCTCACATTTATCTAGGTCTCTACAGACTTATCACCTTTCTACCAGACAGCACAATTAGCCCAGTCCAGGTTTTCTTACCAAATTCTTGCATAGTGGTGGTGCTCCTCGCTCACAGGGGCTCAGCCCCTAAATAACCATCATTTCCAGGTGTCCAGGCTCTGTTCTTTCTCTCAGTGAGGCAGCACGCCCACCAACTTTGCTGCAAGCAAACAGAAATTCCCCAGGGTCAGCTTCTCTACTTACATAAACTGGGATAGCTCTGTTTACTGGCACAGGGCTGCATCACTTTACATGAGTGGAGAATTTAGCCTTCAAACATATGCTATGTTTATTTTCCATTGGAGATGGGTATGCAGCTAGTATCTATTTTCCTTTGCACTTAGCTCCATATAGATTAATGTTGTCAATAATGAGGCAATATTTTTGCTGCTTTACACTATTATCCAAAGAGACGAAAAAAAAAAAAAAAGCCCAGACAAACAAATTCCAGTCACAGTCATAAATGATGGAGGGTTAAATGACTGTGCTGTCTAACATCCCAGGAGAGAGCAGCAATGAAACTCTGGCAAATCTGAGGGCAACCTGACTTGACAGAGCATAACAAGGCAGAAGACAGTCTGTTGTGTTCGCTTACCCCGCTGCTTCTCCATTGACAATATTTTGGATTGGCACTTAGCAGTAAAACAAATATAATCAAGGGGAAATCGGGTGAATTTATGAGTCAATGAGCCTGGGTCATTGGCCCCAGGGACTGTTCCTAGTAAGTGGGCTATATAAAGCTCTTCTGCTCTCATAACCTCTTGTAGTCGCCTGTACTGGAGTCCCAACTGGGACTAAGCAGATCAGCTCTGATGCAAGACAGATGTTGTGCATTAGAGATGAGCTGTCTCCACACATCTGGACACACCACAATGTACTAGCCTGCCCAAGAGGTTCTACCTAGGAAATTAGGTCAGCTTCTCACTATGTTATTTGCAAATGATGCAGGTCTGAGATTGATGGCCTGCAAATTGCTAAGTAAAGAACTGAAAGGTGGCAGGAGGGATTTGGAAAGCCACTGAAGGTCCACAGAGAGGAAAACATGCAAAAGGAAAGTGGAACCACATTTTGGTTGGACTATTTGAATTTTGAACATAAAGCTCTTCTTGAAGGAAGAGGCTGAAATCTTGCCATTCTTGGTTGCTGTCTGATGCTTTGTTGAAAAATTGAAGCAGAACAAAGTAACATTTAAAGAAAAAGCTGTGGGACATAGTAAAACACACTCACAGAGTGTACAGAGCTTTGAGTCTTTGCTGCTAAGGATGCTGTATTCCCCAGCTCAAAAGGAATTTTCCTTCTTATATTTAACATCACAAAACCCAGGTGTGTACTAAATTGCATATTTAAACCCAGTCACGCCAAGCCCAGGACACATGGTAAGTCAGGAGGTTTTGAGCTTCATTACTAGATGTGACACCAAGGCAAGTTACAAAAGCACATGCAGTTCTGTAGGAGCTGGTGACCACACTGGCCCCGTGATGGTTCCATGTAAGTTGGGTTTAACCAGTGCCCTTACCTGAGAGCAGGTGTGCGGTGTCTGATCTGGGAGAAGATTATGTGGCACTGCCACTCAGGTCTTGGTAACATATGGTGATAAAGGCAGCACTGCAGAAACAACGTTGTTTTGTCTCGTACCACTCCATGTATCACTGTGCCTGGTCCAGCCCCCACCAAAACCCACAAGAATCTTCACATCAGGTTCTGCGGGTGATGGCTTTAAGACACCTCGTAACTTTGTATTCCTGTAATTCTCCCCACCCGCCTACCCTTCCTTTTTCATTTTACAGTGCACGGAGACAATGTGCAAGGAAATGTGCCGTTTTACCTGCAGATCGTTGATTTAAATTGCCTCGTCCCAGCCCGGCGCTATAAATCCCCTGCTGCAGCTGGAGAGCCCCGTTTACGATAGCGGGTTTCCATGGCAATCCTGCGCTCTCCCACGTTCAGCTGCACCGCGCAGGCAGCCCCCTCCTTCTCCATTTCAGATTCCATTCACACAGTCTCCTCTTGACAGGAAAAAAAACCAAATGGGCCACAGATAGCTATTTCCTATCTTAATACACTTTCCCCCAATAACTGGAT
This sequence comes from Chlamydotis macqueenii, assembly GCF_036417535.1. NCBI lineage: Eukaryota > Metazoa > Chordata > Aves > Otidiformes > Otididae > Chlamydotis > Chlamydotis macqueenii. Next base: position 3,269,892 of record NC_141575.1, on the reverse strand, counting down.
GATGTATATGTATTTTAGAACATAAAGAGAACACTTGCCCTTTCCCAGACGTCACTTGGCATACAGCATAACATTCAGGTAGTCTGAAAGTCTAGTTCTTTCCTGACACACATTACTCTTGTTATTTTTGGACATTAATAGGAAAATACCAGGTTAATATTTCCTGGTGTTTCTGGCTGTAATCACTGCAAAGGAAGTATATGTCCTTATTGCAGCAAATCCCTCCCTAGGCTCGGGGCAGCCTCGCGGTAGCATCCCACCTGCATTTGGGCTGTGCTCTGCGCAGCAAACAGTTCAACTCAGTCACTGCACGCATGGCACAGACCCTGGGAAAAGTATCTGCCTATTCCTGACAACCTGGGAAACAGTCTGAGCTGCTAGGATTAAAAAAAAAAAAAAAAAAAGATCAGTGGTACCAGCAAAAATTCTGCAGCCAGGGTCAGACTCCTCCCTGTGTATCTCGGAGTGATTTACATGAATGTTGCTATCACACAACATCAACTGTGCAGGAAGAAATTTGTGTCTTGTCTCAGGAACTGTGACACAGCATCGTTAATGGGGCAGCCCTTTATCTCAGTCTTATTTTGCTGCTGATTTGGGAGATGATAAGTATCCTCAAGAATGACTGCAATATGTAGAGGTCAACCCTATGCTCTTAGCAGGTTCAAATCAAATCCCAATTTATTAAGTGTCTTTATCTTTGTCCCTTTTAATTCCAGCTCATGCTTTGTCGCAGATTTCAGTGGGTGCAGGATCGGGCCCTTGGCTGTCAGACTTCAGAGCAGTACAGTTTTTTATTTAATCAACTGCCTCTTCCCACCATATGCTTACTAGAAAATGTATGTCACATCCAGCTTGCAATCGACGTCCAAGTTTGTGCTTTGATTGTTTGCTAACTGAGAATTGCTGTGAAAGTTGGTTTCCAATGTAAATTGCTTAGTCAGGCACTGTAAAAAAAAAACCAACAAACAAGGACCGTTTCCTTTCCTTTTAGCTGGAGATATTTCCCGAAAGTGAGGGAACTCACAACACTGTCGCAAAGCTAGGCACACAGAGCAAACCAGCAAGAGAAAGAGAGGAGTGTGTCTGCCAGAGCTGCAAATTATTGCTCATGAGACCCTCAGAGTTTATCTGCTGGGTGCAAAAGTATAGTTGTGTGATACGCGGCCGTTTCAAAACACAGAGACTGAGGAGAAATTTCTGGTGTTGGTTCACACACATAGGCACTTCCTGAATTTTGCTAGGCGTTGTGGGTTATTGGTTTAAACATTTCCTAAACAGTGACAGTGCACAACAGCGGAAACTGAAGCCTCTGGGAGGTGAGCCTGCAGCCTGAACGATGTCAGACCGGCTTCCAGGCTCCAAACAGCCTTGTTCAGGGTGGAGCAATTACCAAGGCCACTCGCCTTTGCGTCGCAGAAGCAGTAGAAAACCACGCTGAAGCTCAGAGTGCGGCAGTGTGGCAGAGCTGGGCACTGCTTGCCCCACTTCATCGTCGTGCGTGCAAGTGTAACGGCAGCGGAAACTGCTCGCTGGGAAAAGCAGGGGCTCCTGCCTGGACAACGTGCTCTCCGTGGGATAATCTCATGCAATGGGTTAGCAGCAGCTCTCTTGGTAGATTCTTAGCTGCAAGAAACTTTGCAGTATCCTTTCCTGCAAATCCCTGAAATGGCTTGTGTAAAACCTCCGCTGGGTATGCGATAGCCTGTAGGCTATTTTGCTAAAACAAGTAGGTGGTAGTCTGAGTACCGCTGCAGGGGAAATTCGGTGGTTGAAGGCGGATGCATCATAAATGCCATGCAAGTGAAAACACGGGGCCTAACTCCGTCTTAGTTCCATGTGACAGGGGCTGTGGAGTCAGCTGGTCGGAACCGTACACCACTGGCTCATTTTGCTCATGCAGATCTAAAATGCAAATCCTAATGGATTCACTCCTCTCTGCCTCGGCTCACACTTGGCTCCCTGACTTGGGAGCTTCACTCACCGCAGAAGTGGGATTTGGCCCATTGATAGGTTTCTCTTAATCTCTCAGCAGATTTGTGGTCTAACACTCCGAGATGTGCAGCATAACATGCTGGCAATCTGTCACTCTCCTGGCTCTCGTCAGCTCCAACAGTTTGCTGAGAAAAAACACTGCCAAAATAGATGCCAGCCCGACCCAAGGGACTTGAGAAGTGCCGCCTGCGCGCAGCCGAAAGCTCTGCCTGTCACAGCACGTGCATCCCCGCTCTGCTTGGCTCCTCCACCAGCCCAGCAGCCTGGGAGCAGCCCTGGGCTTTCCTGGTTACTGAGGCAGTTTCACATCTTACCAAACCTTCACTGAAAGTTGCTCTCCCACTCCTGAGTTTTCCCATTTCTGTTCTCTCCTCCCCCTTCAGTGGACCAGTTGACTTGGCACGGTGGCTGCCCATGAACCCCAAGACTGCAGTTAGGGCTCTTATCACTTGCGCACCCTGAATAGCTGTGGCTCTGCTCTTGGACGAGCTCTGCATTCCTAGCACTGAAACCTCTAATCAGGTCAAAACGTTGGCTTGGAACAGCTTGAAATGGGAACTTTGTGACTCTAGTCTGCAGCTCAGGAATTCCTTGTTTGGTTAGACTTGAAAAGCTGAAATGCTGGGGATATCTGAGCACAGACTGCAGCGACATTTATTAGATTAGCAGTCTGAGTCTGTTTCTTCAAGAGAACTTCTCTAGAGACCACAGGGATCCATGTACATGAAAGGATGTGGTGTTGGTATCTTGCCTCACCATCTGAGTACTTTCCAGTAATAACGAACGCTTACAATGCTGACATTGCTGCTTAAAGCAAATCTGTAGAATTATAAAGCACGAACAAATAATTGAGGACATAAACCAGAAAAAGAGCCAGATTGAATATAAACCTCTGCCCTGCACTGGGGTGGGACCTAGAAGAGGATACAGAGCCTCTTCTCAGGGTACTTACTGAAATTTAACCCATGACAGTAGTAATTGATGGCCACCACTGTAGAGTAAGAAGAAAAGTATTTTATCCCATGTCTTTATCACATTCACATGCCTTCCATGAACATCTGAGCCAACGGCAAATACAGCCGTGGGACCTGCAGCATTTCAGTATATATGAGAGGATATTTGTGGGAAGCACATTTACAATTCAGAAATGGAAAAATTCCACAGGAAACCAATGTCTAAGGACCATCCAACCAAGGAAGAGAAGCAGCATTGAATGGTCAGCCTGGTCTTGGCCATTATACGTTGATTGCAGTAGTTTTCGCTGTAACCACAGGTCCAGGAATTAGCTGTGAGTAACTCTGGGGCAAGGAGCTGCAGAAACCAAGTCTCCCAAAGCAACACACAGGCAGCATGCAAACGGAAGGCAAGTTCACCAGCTGAGACATGCCTCAAGGGATGTTTAGCCATCTGCAGCCGTAATCTTGGGAGGGTTTAGGAAACGCACTGGCAGGCCTCAGTCCAGGAGGTCACTGCCCATTGAAGCCCATCAGAAAGATGCTCAATGATAAGTCCGAGTATGAAAATGAAGAGGAAAGTGAATCATTGCTATAGCAAGAGTTTTTCCCCTGCTACCCATTCCGGGTTGTCTTTGACAATTGCCGTTCTCCTGAGTTGTCCTGAGAGAAACTGGGGTCCCAGAGCCTCCCAGCACCGAGTGCTTCATCTCCTGTCTGCGAGCTGAGCTTGCCCTCTGCCGTTTGCTGAACAAACTGTTCTCTCTGGTTAAGCCAAACTGGGAGGGTGAGAACAGCAAGACCTGAAGAACCAGAATGGTTACGGCCACATTTCAAATACTTAAACTTAAAAACTGTGACACTTAAAAAAAGTGGCAGCCACAAAGGTGGAAAAGGCTTATCTGAGACTTTAGCATGCACTTACTTTATATTCTCAAGCTTTTCTCTATAATCACAAAGAGCACAAATCTCTTTTTGTCATTTCTCCCTAAATAAAAGCCAATATTCAGAATTAAGCCCCCTGCTCTCTTGAGACCAGGGTTCAGGTGTGACAGGGAGTGCTGCTAAGAGCTGGATCAGCCTGCAGAAGGAAGGTGCCCTGGGATGGCAAGAGTTGCCCTGTGATGAGGACTCAGATGGGTCTGGTTTCTCCCCCTGCTCTGGCACCACATTCTCTCCCCATCCCAGAGCAGCAGAGCTGCTTCCACCTGGGCCCCAGGTTGGTCACCCTGCTCCTCTGCTGCCCTGCCCTCTCCTGTGCAGCCATCCAGCCCTGGGAGCGGTCATCGCCAGGATGCCAGACGCCTTGGAAAGGACACAAGGGCTTGTCAAGAGAGCTGCTGGCACCTTGCCACATGTTTGCAAGCTGAGATCAACCTTCAGGCTCCTCTTGTTGCTGTTTGCTTTCTCCTCTGTTCCTAACAGCCTCTCTCTGTGCTGTCACTACTGTCGCCCTGCACAGAGGGGCTCAAACAAAGGTGTGGGGACGGTTGATGACTGGTGGGACTTCTCTGGACATCCTCCCGCACCTCCCAGCGCTCATGGGCAGGGCAGGGATTGATTGACCTGGCACTTGTCTCAGAGGAACTTCTGCATTCCCAGCTGGTGCCAGGGAGCTGGTGCCTGCGGATGGCTTAGCCCAGAGAAGGAGCAGCAAAGGGGATGTTCAGTGCCGAGACCTTTCTTATACCTTCCTTTGGAAGTGGCTTCTGGGATTAGCCCATGTAGAAAGACTGCAGCCCTCTTACAGATCATCTCTAAAGCGCTTCTCTAGGTGCTTTTGCACAGCTCCTAAGTGGAGACTTTCTTCCATGCATGGATGAGGCTGCAAAAGGTAAGCATTAACCAGGCAATAACAGGGGGATGTGGGTGGGAGCTGACTTTCTCGACTCTCTGATCATATAGTCCTTGCCCCAAGTGAGCGCACTAGGCTCCTGAGCTCCCAGGGCAGCTCTTCAGGGTGTATTGACCCAGAGCAGGACAGTTGCCAGCTGTAAATTCATATCCCTGTCCCTCCCCGAGGCTCCCTCACAAGGCTGAGACAATTAATGATAACAGGTAACATTTGCAAACAACCACAGAAATGTGGATGGTGAGGGTCTTTATGGACAATCAGCAATTATAGATGAGAAAAAAAATATATAGGCATAAAAATGACCTAGGCTGTTCTGGAAGGGCAGCAATGACTAGTCCTTTTGCATGGTAATTCCAGATACGGATATCAAGTAAACAGCGCTAGCACAGCTGAAAAATGGATAACAGTTTTGCATCTGGAGAATCAGCCCCTCTATCTGGTACGTAGGTATTGAGCTTCCATTTTCCTCTGTACGGTCATAGCAGAGACTTGGATAATTTTATTTTAAACCAACGATTTATCGCTTATTGAAAGACTTTAGTACTTAGTTTAATCTGGATTGCATGACTTCGGACACAATGGAGCAAATATTTTGAAGTCTAGAGAGTGTTGGACAGTTTTGTAACTGTGCTTGTAGCTCTTACAGCAAGACTAAACCTCCCCATTTCATGCTGCTTTCCAACAGAAACCCGCTCTATGAATCTTCCTCAGCCTGAAGCCATCAAGGCTCAGTTACTGTTGAATGTATACAATAAGTTCACACTGGGAGCTTCTCTCCATCTGATGTGTTGCTTTATTTCTTCTATAAAAAGACACAAGCCATTCTTCCTCTCAAAAGTAATCCTGTTTGGTTGTTTTTTTTTTTTTGTAAGTAACTACTACTAAACAGGACCGAACTTGGAAATTCAGCTCAGTCTTTCTTAAATATATGTAAAGCTACCAGCTAATTTCAGCAAGGATTTTACTGAATAAGCACTAAGATAGCTCAAAGAGCACTAGCTCTACAGAACTAAGCACACACTGAAAACAAGCCGTATATAAAAGCAGTTCAGACAATTTTTCAGGAGCAGTTTTGTGTTTCAGCCACCAGCTCTGTAATCTTTTCTGGCTTGGGCATGAGGGAAACTGTCTGTAATGAAGACACATGTGAAGAGATGCTAAAACAAGTCTTTCATCTCTTGCTTCTGCAGATGTGGCCTTGGCTTGGAAGAGTCTTCAGAAAGCCAAAGCAGTGGTACGTGCGGTTCGGGGAACACTTGCTGTCATGTACTTGTATCACTCTGTCAGCTGCCTGTGCATCACCTCCACAGAGTTTTCCTTCAGGGATATAATGTAATTGAGAGCCATGTAAATGTGCCGTTTCATTTGTTCTTTTGCAATGGACACATAACCTCTTTAATCATAAATGACAAAAAGAGGATACGGCAAAAAGCAAGGAATCTTACCAAATTTTACAACACTGTTCACAATTAATGACAAGAACAGATAAAAGTTTGCCTTGCTTGTTGTGGTTGAAGCCCTAAGCAGAATAATAGCTGGCACTCACTGAGCTGGAACATCCTCTGAATTGTCCCTGTCTTGTTGTCCTCTTAGTAGGAAACAGAATAATGTTTATATCGGGCACAGCAGCTGCAATCATAACAGTGAAGTTGCTTGGATGAATGCATAATATGATCCGAATGCACGCAGCGTTGCTCGCGCAGTCAAGGCCTGTCGCTGCTACCACGCTGTTGGAGTTGCTGCTGGCGGGGGTGACTTCCAGCTTATGCTGTTTTTACAAACATCAGAGCAGCTCTGGTAAAAATCTGAGGCACACATGCATACAAAGTGTAAATAACAGAGAGAGGTGATTTCATCGCTTATCTTCCCAGTCAATTGCATTCTTTCCAACTGTAGGAAATGCCACACGGAACACGTTCAGACATGCCAGTATTTACAGAGTAACTAGGAGCTGCAAAATTAATCAGAGAAGCAGTGTATGCCAGCAAAAGGCTACCACAGAAAAAAAACATATGTCTCCTTTCAAAAGAAAAATCTGTCTTTTCACAGCTACAAAGGATTGAAAACAAATTTTATCATCAAACGTGGAGCTGTGCCAAATCGCAGGCAGCCAGAAGAAAGCTTTGGCATGAAAAAAGCTTTGGTGAGTTCTGAGTCACTGGGAAACTGCTGAGCCGGGGGACTGCTTTGGTGCTGGAGGGAAGGGAAGGTGACACAAGATGGGGAAGGCCCTCTTTACTGAACACAGTGTATATCTTCACCAGCTATCTCCTACAGTTTCTAGAAGAATTTCACAGTGCACAAGGAGTCACACATTAATACCCACCAGCTACAGCAAAGCAAAAGCCACTTGTGCTTGGCCTCTGAGGTTTTTTTTTGTCCTAGAGATAACTGAAGTGATGTAAACACAGAATTTTGTTCATTTACTTTCGCAGGAAATATATAATATTTAAAAAACAATCTCTAAAAGACAAAGTGGGATAAGAAAAAAGCAGGAAATTTAACCAAATTCCACAAGACTCTTAAAAACTAATGACAAGAACGGACTTTACTTGTTTTTATTTTTGCCTCTGCTGGCTATTTGTTTTTGAGATGGCTTATTGGCCAGGAACAGTTTAAGCTGCCAGCCTTTAATATTGATGGATGCTATTTCATCCTTAAGCAGCAGGGATTTGTACCATGCTCAGGGAGATCGTCACTGCCTGGACCCCGGTCTCGGTAACGAAGATAGCAAGAGAGGCGTGCTGAGTTGATCTGTTACAAGCTTTGCTGGAGCTTGTGATTTTATATGTGAATCTTTTTTTTTTCTTGCTCCCAAGCCATTTGAACAAGAGAAGGAAAGACGAGATGAATTTTTGTCACTGGGTTTAGTGACAGGGGCACAATGTGATGTGGTGGAGCACACTTTAACACCATTTACTGTGGTACTCAAGTAGCTGGGACACAGGGCACTAAAAGCAGCATGGGTTTCTGTGCAGGCTAGTCACCAAATACTCAGTCTGCCCTGCAGACCGGGGTGGCATGGAGACAGCATACACCGAGATTTTTATACCAAAGAACAAGCTCTCACTTTTCCGACCCAGAACTACAATGCCAGCAGGCTCTTTGCCAAGTATATGTAATGGTTAAGGAACCTTTTGGACATTTTGACATTGACATATTTTCCTACGCTGTAGATGGCAAGAGGAGCAAAGGTGAAACAGCTTTGAATGAGAAAAAGAGCAATGAGATTCCTTCAGCCTGCAGGTAAATAATCACCTTAATGTACAGCATTCAGTGGATGAAGAGGCAAAGGCACACATAAAGGGGTTTAAAATTCTGGGATGCAGGACTTTAGAAGAAGTTTAGCACCTTACTGTTCATTAGAAAAAAAAAGAAAAAGTCACCAAACAATGTCACCCTTGGAAATGCTGACCAGCAAACCAGTGGAACAGCCAATGCCCTGACACCAGTGCTCTGTGTTAGTCTATCTGCCCATGCTTGAAATAACTCCTGTCAGACCACGGTTCGCTTTGCACTTTCCCAGTACCATCTTCATTTTCCAAACTGCTGGTGACTGGTAAAATGCTGATGCTGTGGAGACACTGAGATCAGTGTTGAAGCATGTTGTAGAAACTCAGCTGTCATTCATATTAACAGTCTATTGAACAATTTAATAATGCACCCTACATATCAGTCTTGATTTTCTTTTTCTCAAGAAAGGGAAACTGTGCTGCTCTCTCCCCTGCTTGGCTGCAGACCTGTTTCCTCGAGAGCCCTGCTGTGAGCTCTGGCCCACCCAGAATGACCCCTCTGTCCCCGAGGCGAGACTCGCGCTCAGCGCCTTGCAGCACTGCCAGGAGGGAGGCTGCAGATGGCGAAGGCACAGCTGGGACAGAAACTCCTGCAAAGAGCCTGTACAGATCAAGAAGGGACAATCTCAGGGAGCAGGCAGATTCAAGAGGTCACACGGCACAAAAGGAAAAGTCTCCCTGCTCTCTGCGTCACCCACCTCTCTCCTGGGCAGAGAGCAGTCCGTTCTCAGCTGTCCCACACGGCAGCCGCAGTGACGCTCCCATGCCCACGGCTCTCCTACTTCCTACACAGCACCTTCCATCAGCCATCAAGGCCAGTGACCAGAAGCTGGAAGAGTTGTGGAAAAAATCACCCCAAAATAAGTTAGAGCAGCTGAAGAAGAGAATCCAGGAGCAGAAGCAAAACCAGCAAGCAGCGTCTCAGGAGCAGAAGTGTCTGGTTTCTGCCAATGCCAAGGAGCCACTGCAAAAAAGACCCCTGAAGAGAAAGGTGTGCAAAGTGGGGTCTGCTCCTCCTGCTCCAGTTTACAGAGGTCAGTAGCAGTCTGGTATCTATGGAGAAAGGCGGAGCAGTGCTTCGGTACAGCTGAATGACTAACCACACAGCTTCCACCCCATGCTTTGGTTTATGTTGGGCAGCAACCATGTCCATGTGGTAAATTCATTTACTTCTGCAGCCCTTGGGGGAGCTGTAAACCTCCCTGTGCTATACACATCAACCTGCTCACTGAGTTCACTTCTCCAATGGATTTACTCCCCAGCACGCACAAATTTATAAATTTCTTTCCACAAAATTGTAAAGAATTTGCTGCAAATATATTATTTTCTCCCCTTTCCTTCCACACTCTTCCTTTTGCATAAAGCATGAAATGGGAAGTAGCACACGGTAGTGCAGAGAGGCATCGCAGGTATTTAAAGCAGTTGTGCGGTTCAGAGGCATTACAGGGGATTTAACAGTTCAGTCAGTGGAACTAGTGTGGATCTGAAAGCAAATATTATTAGACTTCCTTATCCTGCTTTGCTGCTAAATTTGGGCCTGAAGTACCATTCCTCTACAGCTGTCACTTTAATTTAGCGTGATTTAACGTCCCAGGTTGCTGTGAGTAGTGCATGGGCTCAAGAGCAAGGGCTGCCTACGGCCAGCGTGGTTATCCCGCCCGCTTGGCAATCCTTTCAGCCAAGGGGGATTACGGGGGGTGTATCAGACTAGAGAAGACGAGCTGAAAAGCTGTACATAATAAATCTTATTGCTGTAATAGCATTAGTGTTAATTCATTGGGCACTACGATCCCTGTCACACACCACCAGCTTCCACGGGCATTCCCCTTAGATTTGCTCTGAATCACCTTCTACAATGATGTATGGAAGTGCTTCACGGTGCTCACCTTGGGTCTGCGGGAGCACCTGCCCTTGCTGCCATCTCTCCCTTTCAGCTGCATCAGGCAGCACTTTCGGTCATCACCGCGCAGTGTCACCCCTCCTAACGCCCAGGAGCAAAGCCACAATCCCTGCTGAGCCTCTTTTGAATGTTCTCGGGGGAAGGCTAGTTTCGTTTGGTTTTAAGCCAGGTAATTTTACATAACTGAGTTAGAGAACCAGCAGACAAACAGTTCAACTTGCAGAACAGAGCCTCTGAGGCTGAAGATTAACAGCTCCAGACACCCGGTTCAGATGCAGCTTGTTCAGTTTGACTGACTGCCACCGAAAAAAGCGTGTCACAGCGGCTTTGCCAGATACTGCCTCAGTCAGATATCCACAGCCTGGCCTAGGAAGCCTGCTGCTGCTTTCCATACATACAGTGCTATTGAATACAGCACTTGCACTGCTCCTTGTAGCCTAACAGGTTTCCAATATCTGTTTGTCTAGGTTTTAGTGCTGTGAACCTGAGCTCTGCTCTCTCCTTGCCTGACGAAGAGCACAGAATACCAGGGAGAGAAGAATTTTCCATTCCTGGACAAAGGAGAGGTTATAAAAAGGCCCCCAAGATCCCAGGTTAGCAATGCTGTATCATAACACTTTGTTAGAGGCAACTTGCCCGAGTGTGCAGTGTTTGTATACAGAAAGGTTGGTCTGGATCTCCAGAGAGACACCCAGGGGAAAGGTGTCCCAGTGCACCCACTGGATGTCCCAGCTAGGTCAGGGCTGGTGGCACGGCGCACTGCTGTACGGGGTCACGGACATAACCCTGGGGACGCAGATCAGCGCTTGCTTTGCTGGGACAGCCCCAGTGCCACAAAAAGTCCTGCCTGTTCTGTGACCAGTGTCACTGTGGAGGCTCTTGCTTTTGCCTTCCAAGTGAACGGGACTGAGTTTGGTTTGGTGGTGACAGCAGCCACACCTGCAGTTTGACTTCAGCTGCATACTAATTATTTTCTGTGGTTTTTTCCTTCTGATTAAAGACCCAAGAGAGAGAAGCTCAGCACAAAGAATTCAAAAGCGAAGCCAGAGGCAGCCTTCACCCAAGTCCTCTGTTCTGCAGAGAGCAGCGACAGGTAAAGGTAAGGATGAAAATCATGAGAAGTTACACAAATTGATGGACAAAACTACTGAAGGTCTGTGGCATCTGGGCACTCACTTGCCAAAATCTTTAGCTGGTAATTAAAACAATAATACCAAATAATAATAAATAAAACCAAGTCTTAGGATCTGCAGTCATGGACCAGACCCTAGATGTACCAAGCAGGTAACAAAGAACACCACGGAGGGAACAGACAGAAATCAGCATTTGTTCCAGGAGGCGGAAGATGAGCACCAGCAGCATGAGGACACGGGGCTGGATTTCTGGGTTAGCTGCTGGCGAATTGTGCAGACCCCCCAGGATGTGGTGTCCGACTGGCCGCCTGACACCGCTTTTTGTCTACCACTGAAAAATAAGCCACATGTCCTAGGTGGGAAGAGCTGTCTGTCACGTATTCAGTTCCATGATTCCGAATGAATTGAGTGCCACCAAAAGGCAGGGATTTCCTGGCCTGCAAAACAGGGACCAAAACAAAGCAGTGAAAAGTCAGATGAATTATCCACAGCCTTACTACAACGTCAGCAGCAGCAGAGTCCCAGTCACTGGTTCTCAGACTTCTTTGACTGGTATGTCTAAGGGCAGATTTTAATGACTGGAGTGATTTTACCCATTTAATCCTATTACTTTGGATTGGAAATTGTTGCATTCAGACTTTGTGGGGAACAAGGCAAATAGTGGAAGTGCTGTGGCGGTGCTTCCTCAAAGCGGTTGTGTTTCACACTAGCCAAGGTACTGGATATGTAACTTGCGCAAAACAGAAAGGAAAAAAACCCAAGCTAATACCATGCAGATGAAATTATGAGCATAGTGGCATCATGTGCTCTGCTACCTAAGTACTATTTAAAATGCATGAAATATATAATAATTTCCTTCTCCCTCCTTTTTTTTTTTTTGTTTTAATGGATTGTTTGAAAAATGGCTTGATCTTCCTCTGAGAGTGGGTCATAATAAGACCATGCCACATGAAGCATTCATCATTGTAACTGCCAGTGTCACGGTGTCTTTATTGGCTATTAGTTTCTGTCAGCGAAAGAGCCAAGGAAGGGCTACAAAGAGATGAATGAGGGGCAGGGGTCAGAGCCAGAGTACTCAGGAATTTGATGAATTATAAATTTGCTGCAGTTAACAAAAAATTAAGTCACAACAGCTATAAAATATTCAACTGTTCATAGGTAGAAAAAAGCAGGAGACTACATAAAAAAAATTCCTTCTAGTGAGTGTTTTCATCAGAAATGCAGACTGCTCTTGAACTTTAGCATAATAGTTTCTGTAGTTAATAAACACTGTGTAGATTAAAAAAATATTTAATTGAAATCAGACAACACGGTGAAGCAAAGGTTGTTAGATCTGCATATTAATTTATCAGCTGCGTTCAGAGAAACTAAGACAGAATAAAAATAAATACATCCTGCATTTTTAATACTGCTAAACTAGGAAACAAAGTAATACAGCAAGGTGTTTCATTAAAAACACTGATGGATGTCAGCTGTCCTGAGTTCAACAAATTTTGGCAATTCTATCCACGGCTCCTGCTGTCAGGCGCCGAACTGCGTAGGTGTAGTGAGCAATTCCTTTGAAGGCTTCCCAAGTAAGGCCGTGTGATTATAGGAAGTGACTTAAGCCCCACAGAGAGCGAAGCTCATCCTTGTCTGAAAACCATAATTTCTCTTGTGCTCACGATTAAGATAAGCCTCCAGAACATCTCAGAGCCTGCTGCACATTCAGCTGGTGTAAGCGGCTGGGACTCCACCAGTGGCCGTGGTACCAGCCCAGGGCTGTTAGCTGAGAAGATGTTGCCTTACAGCTGTTGTTCACAAAGCAAAGGGGAATCCCAGCGCAATCCCATTAACTAGACAGGCTCTGGAAGTGCTTCGTGCCCAGCAGGTGATTCTCAGGGGTGCTGCCCGCCCTCAGCTCAGCCCATAGACAAGTTTACTGAACGGAAGCTAGAAAGGCCTGAACCAGACCTAGTAACATCTTTAAACTGAGGCTGATACGGACTTAAGAGTAAAATATTTTCTTTATAAACAACTTGAATATTTTCATCGGGGGAGAATCTCACAGGGAGGATTTCCATGCAAAAACCTGCAAGCCTGTTCAGTCACCTGCTGGAGAAGTGTTTGCAATAAATACGTAATTATGCCCATGCAAGTATTGGCATGCTGTGAATGCAATCTGAAATCATGAAGTAAAACAGTGATAAATGTTTGTTATGTGGCACCGCCTATTAAGCAAGAATAATTTGTTAGTGCTGCATACTGTATCGTTTATTTTTGCATTACACATTGTCCCTCAACCTGTGTGGTTCATTGATTCTTCCACACTGCATCCTGCTGATCCTTACCAGTTTAAAAACGAATTTGTTTACTCTGGTGAGTTTGAGGTAATCACAAGGAAAATAATATTTTCATTATCCCTCTCCCTCCAGTTCTTAAATCTGCTGGTACCCAGTAAGTACCAGCTGTCTGCAGCTGCCATCTCAGATGCTCCCAGGTTGGTGTCCTGAGCTCCTCTGAGTGTTCTGGAGGATTCTGGGAGTCAATGGTTTCTGAGTAAAACTTCTAAGAACTGTGTGAACATGCTACAAGTGTTAAATTATATAAATGCTAATGGTAAAGCCTTAGGAAGTCACTGAACCTTCATGTGTTGCCCTCATCTGATTCATGAACCAGCTCTCTGTCACTCGGTGAATAGACCCTAGCAGAGTGACAGCCTCCAAAGTCTGAGCGCTTTAAAAACCTTTTGTTATCAAAGTAGCATCAACTTTTTTTTTAAACCTGCTTTGACTGAAACTTTTTACAACTCCCCACACCTTGAGTGAGATTCCTGGAAATCACCATTAAAAAGATTTATAATAGAGTTATGATTTTCTTTCAAAGAAACTGTGAGCGTTTAATAATTAAATACAAATCCTCTCTTTCAGGTGCGAAGCTACCTGGTGCTTCTACATGGAGAGAAGGTCAGAAGTTAGCTAGAAAGTTGCTTGGTCCACCTCCTACATTTCCAAATCTGAGAACAGCTGAAGAGCAGACCACAGCAAATACCTTTGGTACAGTTGCCTCTCTGCTACCCTTGTCGTTTCGGCACAAAAAAAACCCCCTGACATGCGATTTGCACGTGGGCTACACATGCAAATAGTTCTCAGACCAGGAAGCAGATTTTGAGGTGCACATGATAGATACAGGTGTTGATACATCTCTGAAGTAATAATATCACTGGTTTTTTTTCGAAATGCTTTCCACAGAACCCGGTGGAGGATTTGTAGCAATGCCAATGGCAAACAGCTCCCGAGAAAGGGGAAATGAACCTGTGGGGAAAGGCCCTGAATTCAAAGGCTGCGTGATTCCCTCCAGTAAGCCTGCTGAAAGGGGCAGCAATGCACCAACCAAGGACACAAAACAAATACTCAGGAACCTACACTTGCAAAGCCAGTGTCATGATGAAGACAGACATACCAAGCTCCTGAAAGATGCTACAAAAGGAAAGGCAGAAGTTCTGCAACGATACCTAGGGATCCATTCTCCTTCACATGGACCTTGGGCCATAACTCTCTCTGCCTTCAGCGGGGAAAAGAGACAATCTTCATTAATGAAAGCTGGAGTCCAGCCCAGCAGCTCAGGAAATGGCAGCAGAGGAAAAAGAACATCTCCACAGAGACAGAAATGCTCAAGCAGCCCTCCACAGAAAGGGCCTGAGAAAGAAAACCTTAAGCACCCTTTAAAGAGGAGGGTAAACATTAAAAAACCTCACCCCTACAGCCCTGAAATTGTTCAGGAATTTATGTATCAAAAGAATGAAGAAAGAAAGAAAAAAAGCCTGGAAGAGAAAAAGTCTTTGGTGCAGGCCATGGAGACGAGAAATAAGAGACTGCAAGAAGTGTACAGGAAACAGAAAGAAGCTATTGGAAGGAAAACGTGTTCTGACAAAATACGTAAGCTCATTGCGGAAACAACTTCTGCAAAAGAAAGTCCTCAGTGTAAACTTGAGCAAGTAAGTGATAAAGGAGTGGCAGATTGAAAACCCTCCAATCTTGATCAGTGCAGCACCATGCAGGAGATGAAACACTTCATACGAATGCTTTAAAGTGTCAGGGAGAAAGAGCTTTATCTGGAAAAATAGACCAATTAACTTCTAATTAGGCAGGAACAGCTGGGCTCAGTAGTAAAGCTGGAACCCTTGAGTTCAGGGTCAAAAGCTGGAAACCTCCATTGCTTCAGCTGGAAGAACAGGTTTGGCGTTGGTGCATGCAGTTTTCCAGTTACATGAACCAATTATTAAGTGAAACACAAGCCAAATATTACCCTCAAGCTGCCTAGCTGTGTAGCACTTACACTAACCGTCACCTCTGTTTCAGGAGCCAAGCAGTGGTGGAATCCTGAGGAGGAGTTTCATGGCCTGGGTGGATAAAACATCCTGTACTCCACTGAGTGAGGATCAGAGAGACAGGTACTCGGACACAAAAGCATCCTAGAAAGCCTCTTTCTCAGCACACGCTGCAGACTTTTCATGGTATTCTGTTGTAAATGACGAGAAACAGGGCAATGGACTAACTTACTACCACATCTCATCTTGAAATCAGCCTCACTGCACCCTTCTCCAGAGTGGTTACAGACCTGGGAGCATCTGGGAGTGCTTTTGAACATGGAAGGAGACTGATGCTCAGGCTATCCAGGCTGAGGCAAAATTTTCAGTCTACTTTTATGCTTTGTGATTTTACGCTTTGTATTTTTAAAGAACAATTGTTCCTTGCCAGCCCCAGGCCGATTCTTCTCTGCATCTGTCAGCAGTTCACGCTCCGTCCTGAATCTATAATTTGACAAATGTATCTATAGAGAGGGAAACCTGTTTCTTTTTCTTTTGCAAAGGGCTTTAGCTGAGGATACTGGTCTGTGCAGAAAGCCACTGTTACTTTGTCTTTATAATCTGACATTTCTCCTTTTTCTTTAAACAGGAATCAACTTCTTGAAACAGTTCAATCACCTAAAAAAAGAGCAGCATTAGCTTCTCCAGCACCACTGGAATGTGAATGCTGGTTTCTCAGTCCTCTGAAACGTGAAGACTTGAGGGATTGCTCTCCCCCAGCTCTGCATACATCTCCTGTGAGCTTTTCCCTTCCTCACAAAGATGCAAAACCTTACTCCAAGGACTCGACTTCTGGTCTTTCTCCATACAGAAGTAAACAGGATCGAGTGAAAGCCATACATAGTCTATCCAAGGAACTTGCAGAAAAGATTGAGCTGGCAACTAAGAGGCTGAATGCAGCAAGCTGGGTTAAAGATTCTGCTGACAAAACACTGACAGAGCCAACTTTGGACCTCTCCAATGAGTCGTCTTCTGTCCCAGAGCCTGAGACATCCAAGGATGAGCAAGACAGGACAATGACTATACAAATGCTTCTGGACACCCCAGATCCTGACCAGTTTTGTGTGACATCAGATAGGCAATTCCATGGACTGGGCAGGATTAGCCTTGCAGGTAGCACTGGAGGAGCAACAGCACTGGACAGACAGAGGGAAATACCCACTCCTCTGCCTGGTGGGAGTGCTGCGAGCAAAGAGCTGCCACGGACCACTGACAGCGCAGGACAGAGGCGTCTCAGCACTGGGGAAGACCTGAGCAACACATTGCAAGGTAGATCCTATTGACATGATGCAACAGGGACGCTCAGGTGCCACGGCCCAAGCCTTTCAATTCTACAAAGCAGTGTTTAAGCTTGATCTCGCCTTGGAAGTGTTGTGTCTTGGAAAATCCCTGAGCAGTGGGTCTTCCAGGCTGTATCCATACTGCTATTGCACCTGTGAAACTGCATCCCTTAATTTTATCTGTGGCTTTGCCACTGATTTTGGACACATCACTTCACCTTCTGGTGCCTGAGCTTTCCCAGAAATAAGAAAGGAATGACAAGCCTAACCTCACATATTTAGAAATCTGTGGCTAAGAAGAGCCGTACGGAAGTTAAGCGCTCACACATAAGTAGGCAGAGGATAGATGCCAAAGGTTGGGCCATTTCATTTCTACAAAGAGCGTATTTATTAAATGCCTTCATTTGTCTTTTTAAAAGGTTTCCCTGTGAATAAGGGCTCCGAGGTGGACATAAGCCTATTGCATGAGAAGCCAGTAACCAGCCCAGCCTCTCCATCTCACAGATCCCTCGCTAGAAGGTAAACAAATTTGGATATGTTATTCTCTGCTAAATTCGCTGCACACACAGGTAGTTAAAATAAACGGCACCGATGCAGCAGGGAGCCAGCCTGCTCCATACTCCTCGCCCAGCGAGCTGCCGAGTAGGCAGAATTTGACACAATGTACGCTGACAGAGGGAGCCGCCTGTGCGCAGGGAGCTGAGGCTCAGCAGGAAGGGTCCAGCCGGGGTGTTTTAGAGATGGATCCTCCCCTCCAGGAGTTTTGCCCTCCACGCAGACTCCCAGCGGCGCGAGAAGACTGGTAGCTGATGGGGGGACATTTCTTTCCCCGCCTGCCCGGGGGAGCTGGGCCCCTCCACGCAGCAGAGGCAGCCCCGGCAGCAGGCGGCTCCGCGCCGGGTGGGCTGCGGCGGGGCCGGGGCGGCAGCGGCGCCGGGGCTGCCCGCCAGGTGGCGCCATGAGCCCGCCGCCCCGCGCGTCCCTGCGCGCCCCTGCGCGCCCGCGGAGGCCGGGAGGGCGGAGGGCGCGGGGCCCCTGGGTGCCCCGCCTGAATAGGTACACCTGCGCACCCCGGTAAAACAACCCCCCAGGGCTGTAACACATGGCACGGGCAGGAGAAAAAATCGGTGATGTGTGCGAGTACCTAGTGCAATCTCCACTGACCTCCTTTGTGCAGGGGATTACGGAGTGATTTCAGCAACCGAGTACTATTAAACTCATTTTCAGTAATTGTTTTCACTCACTTTGCTCCAAAGCGGGTGAAAAATTCTGATTGCTGCAGCTCTGCAGGTTGTGTGTATGAGGAGCAACATCGACTCACAAACACGAAGTTTCCTTGAACAGGACACATATCAGAGCGTGGTGATTATTATGGAAAATAGGTTTTGAAGCAGGAAGTTCAGAAAAAAATTATTACATTAACGTAGGTTGTTTTCAGCCAGCCTATGTTAATTAAATGTTTAATGTAGATGGCAGTCGATAGAAAGCCCTCTGCGTTTAGGCGGTATCTCAGGGAGCAAAGACAGATTTGTGTAACCGCCCCAGGTGGGTCATCTCCGGTGACAGACACAACCGCGAACTCCAAACCAGACCGTGCCCCTGCCCAGCCATGGAGAAGGACAAAGCCAGAGAGCCCGCAGGGGACACACATCTCTTGGCAGAGAGGTCTTCCCTTAGGGAATAAAATCCCTGAGCCCTAGATGATTAAATACGACCTGGAGAGGCATTACCAAAGGACATATGTGCAGCAAACCAGCCACCGCTTCCCCAACTTCCCTTCCAAAGGGCAGAGTGAGGTGTTGGTCCGGGTGGGGATGGCGGGGCTTTGAGTAACAGGCAGTTCCCTGGCACCCGGGACCGAGCCGGCTGTGCCAACCTGCTTGCAGCTAAACTGCAGAAAGCTCTAGTGGGAAGAAAAGCCCTTTTTTTTTAACTGAAGGCAGGATATAAGGCACAGCATTCTTTTTAAGAAGATTGTTTACAGCTTTGCAGTGAAAAGTAAACAAGACGAAAATGAAAATTGGAGAGAGAAGTCCAGACAGCTCAGCTTACCAAAGTTATGAACAGTAATTACTGGAATTACCGAGAGTTAAAACTGTGTTCTTTGGGCGATGCTACCACACTCGCGAAGGCTGGGCCGATTTCTGCTCCGAGAGATCAGCTGCAAGGATTATGGAGCTGTTCTGTCACGGAAGATGGCAAATGTATAAAACATGAGCGCCCGGCATTCAGAGCTTGCAGTGAAGAGAGTCAGCCGGCGACACACTGCCGACACACTTAGAGAGCGCAGCCCACCACTCCGAAGAAAATGGTGGGGTCCATCACTCTTGTCTTGCTGCGTGCGTGTTTATATGCAACTCTAATTCACAGTAATGGAAGGTGGGTGCAGAACTCCCATGGGCCCCGAAGGGAATAGCCCCTCCGCTGTAATGGACAAGCACAGACAAGGCAGAAATAAGACAGATTGCACTGATCTCCTGAACAATGCAATTACTGAGAAAGCAAAGCTCCCGTGTGTTTGAGCAGTGGAGTCAAACAAAGCCCTTAGAGCATCACAGAAAAAAAACCCCACCAGTAAAACCTCTCAAACAATAAATCACAACCCTGTTGCAAGTGCTGTTTCCAAAGACGAGGAGAGCTACTTACAGATAAAATATCACTGTATTTAGAGATTAGAAGTGGAAAGTGTTGCTATATTATGAACAACTCCAGACTCATCTCCCTGTGGGTTGAGGTCTCCCTCCGACACGCAGTAGTGAGCGTAAGGGGACAATATAATGGAAAGACCACCCCATGTCCAACCCTTTCTTAGCTACTGGTAAAATAGATAATCCAGACGTTCAGAGTAAAAGTCTGTGTTTGAATTCTCCTCAACTTTTATTTGCATATGATCTAGATTCTAATTTTGTACCTAGTCCTGAAGCCTGCACGCTCACTCACAGGAAGCAAAAGTGGATGAGAGTCCTTCTGTCCACACCAGTGAGCAGCACACACCAGTAAGGGCAGCATGAGAGTGCCATGATCCAGCTGTTCCTGAAGTTGCTCCAGTACCAACTGGTTCACACCCCTGCTGAGGGCATACACCTACGATCTGATCAGGTAGAGCCACACGGTAAAGGAGCAGCACTGTGCTAAGGAGGTGATGGAGGAACACACTTTCCAGGGTCATGATTTCTCCCGCTCCAGACACATTGGCACTGTGAGTCCATGAACTCCATTACATGCGTAGGGAATGAGGGAGGCCTGTCTCTTGACCTGCACACAGAACTTCACAGGATTCTGCTAACAGGCAGGACTAGTGCTGTGCTCTTAGCCTGTGGTAAATTCCTGCCTGTACAGCTCGACACCAGTGTGGCTAGAGCTGGGTTAGACGATGTGATAGTAAAAGCGGCTGAATGAGGTCTATGCTGTGACTTCCACTGTTGCTGCCACTGATAATGAGTCTGCAGTTGGCTACAACAGATATTCTCCTCAAGAGTTCATCCAGACAAAGCTACCTGCTAAAAACTGACAGTTTGCCAGCCTCATTCACAAGTATAAAACACCCAGCATCACAAAATCAGCGCTCCTGAACATGATCTTATCCACAGCCAGTTTCGACAGCAGCGTTTTGTGTTTACATGTTTAATTAGAGCTGTGAAAACATGTTCATGCAGGAAATCCCGCAGGTGCCTCTTTCCATAAGAAATGTTCCCATTTCATGCACGGTTGCTCTGCAGTCCGCAGGGGTGGCTGGCGGAGATTTGTTGCTAATGCAAATGACTCGCTGATGGGAATTCTCCAAACTGCCAGAAACTGTGTATGCAATTTCATCCTTATTTGGATTCAGTTACCTAGAGAAGTGGCTTTCTGTTACGTTCTGCATCTCTGGAGAGTCAAAAAGATGGTAACACCCTTGCCCTAAGTTCAGTGCACGGGGCAGCCTCATGGGCCAGGGCAGAGCAAGGAGCTGCCTGATGGTCTGAGCCGTTAGAGCAGGGCTCTGCCTCCTACTGTGGACCCAGTAATGCTTTCTCTTTAGCCAGTGCAAATCCAAAGAGCCTCAGGTTGTGTCTGGAGGAGAGGGGTTGGTGGCCACTCCTCTGTAATCTCAGTATTTTCTGTAGAATTGTCATTGACTTCTGCTGATGTTGGCAGTAGCCTTCCCAGGAAACAGGCAGGGTTGGATTCAGACCTTGACATCATTCCTTCCAAACAGAAGCAGGCATTTCTCAAGAGCCAAAGAAAACAGTGGCATTGACTAAAAAACTAACACAACACAAATGCAGAGACAATGCTCAGTGCATTTGCCAACAAATACTAGAACTGCTTTTTAAGAAAACCCTGTTACCTCTTCTCTTTCTCTCTCATCCACCTTTGCTCCCACTTTCTGAAGACTACGTCCAAGATGCGTTAGTGGAAGCTGTTCTAATCGTTTTAGCAGTTTCTGGGTCATGAAAAACAAAGAAAAGCTTATTAATGAGAAAAATGAAATGAGATTTCGCTAAGCTGATTGCTGACCAAAAAAAAATTCCACATTCATTTTTCTGTATAAAAAAAGAAAACATCTGTCACCATTTCAGTGTGTCTCAGTGTCCCTGCATGTGTTTCAGCAGAGGCTTGATCGATAAATGCCTGCTTTCACACCTTTCTTCCTAATCTTTTTAGTTAAGCTCAGATAGTTACAGATCAAAACAAAGTAAAACCAGTTAGCTGAGATCTTCCTCAGGACTATGGGACCTGGTGTTGACATTGTTCTGAAATATTAAAGTATATACAGCAAATCTTGGCTGGGCCATACCCACGCTCAGCACATGTCCCAGAAATGCTTGAACAGAGAGCAGTACTTTATGTCTCTGAAACGATTTCAGAAAACTTTGCCAAGGTTCAGAGCTAGGTTGTGCAACCAAGTCCTAACAATGGCACAGATTGTACAATGCAGTCCTCATAAATTAAGCTTCAAAACTGCAAGACTTGTTTCTATTCGCCACCAGGCTGAAAAATATCCAGCTCTTTCAGAGCAGTATTAGCTTTCCTGACAACATCAAGGTACAAGAAAGGAGATTTTGTACATTGGCAAGGAGGACTTTTCAGTGAGTTTTTTGTTTCCATTTAGCAAAATTTAATAAATGATAGCTTTGTTAAAATGAAATAACCATTTTAAGTTCAAAAGATTGCTTATACACATGCACGATCTCAAAAAATCCCTGAGTAATTGTTGTTATTACCTTGACACAGCCCACAGAGAGAACTCACAGCTCAGACGAATCACTACCGGTGTCAGACTATTTTGAAAGTTCAGAATCAAGAGGAAATTGCCAACCAGTCTCCCAGAGAGAGCCTGAGGACACCGGACAGCCCCAGGTTGCAGCTCTCTGCCGCTCGGAGGCCTGGAGACAAGACTCGCGACAGCTTTGAGCAGGACTTGGGTAAGGTAGTATTTCCCAAAGTATCCGAGGGGAGTGGTTACTCGGTGCCCTCCCAAGGTACTTCTTATACTATTGCAAAAGTGCTTCACTGCAAGGGAATTCTTGCTAACAGTTCTGACTAGGACTGAAAAAACTTGCAATTAATTCTTCATAATTACCACATGAGATGTGTGGGATATTACCCAGCTCATACAGCAAGAGACATCAAGGCAGAGAACGTTTACAGGGCTTCACAAAGGATGCAGGCTGAACAGAGAGATCTGCTCACAGATGCCGCAGGGCTGGCCAAGGCAAGGGTGGGGCGCAGGGCATCGCCACTTCTGCTCACAACAACTGTTTGCATAGAAATAAGGGAAAGTTTGTGGCCGAAGGAGTTAAATGGCAAACAGTAGCATGCAGGCCGCTCTGTCTGAAGAGATCTCTGCCTGCTTCCACCAAGCAGTAGCAGATGGTGCATTGTTTTAAGGGCTTTTCCCTTAACAAAAGAACAAGATCAGATAACCTTTCCTCATAGAGGGTACTTACAAAAAGCCTTTGCTCTTATTAAGGATTCTTCATTGTTTTCCCCACAAAATTTTACATGGAATATTGGATTTTGAGGTGGTGGGGAAGCCAGCATTGTTTACTGTGCTTCTCCCCACCCCCCAGGGACTAGGAGGGCATCTTACAGGACTGGACAATAAGTCTGTTGTCTGAGGTGTTTACCATAAGCAAAAGACATTGTATTTATTTAATATTAATAACCAAGGGCCCCAATTCTGGAAGCTATCTGTCAAAAAGACCCTGCCATCCACTATTCACCAGATGAACAATAGGAACTGCTGCCTGGTGTCTACACCAGGAGAAACCTTTACCTTCTCCAAGCATTTGCAGGAGCTGCCGGTGCTTGGGTGAGCTCCAGCCCCAGGTTTGACTCTAAGCCAGCAGTGTCACTACCGGCCGTGTTGCTGCAGATGAGGCACAGAACTGTCACTCTGAAGACAATGTGGCTTTGAAATATGGGTCACAAGTGGATCTGTTCACCAGTCTTGTCAGGAAAAGGGCATTCAGATGCAAGGCTGCACTGGCGGCTATAATGCATCACACCAGCAGTTGATTCTGTTCTCTTTCACAGAACACAGAAGTCACCATGCACACGAAGCATAATGATGTGTAATTATACAACTGCTGCAAAATGTAAATATTTACCTTTAAAAGATACATGCATCACCTCACTGCTAATTGCTGTGCCAAAGACATGAAAAGTTTTCTGTAGTAAACATAGTTGGCAAAATGACAAATTTCATTTTCAAACATAATAAAACACAGTGTAAGAAGCAGATATTAAAAAAATATTAAGTATTTACTGCCTGGAGTAAGACAGTGAACCTGTCCCGAACTGTTGAATTTTCTTTATAAACACAGCCAGTATAAAATCCAGAATTGCAAATGGTGTAAGGCCATGCTATGATGAACACAAATCATCTCCACAGGCATCACTGGAAAGTATTTCACATAGATCTTATACACATCTCTAATTAGCTTAGGCACAAAACTTGGTTTAACCAAGTGAGCTGATGAGGAAGTGGTTTGCACATTTTGCTTATCCCAGAGACATCACTACACAAAATCTTTCCGTCATCCCTGCCAGACCACCAGGTCTTCCACAGGGAGCTGAGAAGATGAGCTGGATTTTCCACGATACTGCAGCACACCCTCTGAATACAGCCCACAGAACCCAAGTTTCTGTATTGCTATTGAAAAAGGGGAACTAAGTGATTTTTAAAAAATAAAATAATTTTAAAAAAAATCCTATGCCCCTTCCTACAGCCTTGTGATTGGACTATGAGGCAGACTGGACTAAATGAGCCAAAAAGCTCATTTCATAGGGCCAGACTTCTTTTTCCTTTTTGTATTTGAGACATAACACGATTTAAGCTGAAATTTATTGTTAAAAAAGTATTTTCTAAATGTTGAAGCTTAAGCATCGCTTGTAGTTTAAAGTAATTGGCATTAAGAAAGCAAATGGAATGCTCTCCATTATTCTTAAAATGCAGAATTTTAACCTGGATTACAAAGAAAAAATATTCATATGTTACATCTTTCCCCTTAACTGCTGATTGACATATTTTTTCGTATCACTAGAGGGAGCTGCCTTCTTGCTTGTAGCAGAGGAAGAACTGGTTAAATTAGGGAACTCAGCAAAGAAGTGTAGCAGCATGGTTTCAGCTAATTGTCCTCTCATTGATAGTTTTGAGATAAGACAGCATTTCATGTTTTGATTCAAAATCCTACACTGTCTTTTATACTTTACAAAGCTTCTGCCTGGTGAAGCTTCAGTGAGCTCCATCATCACCCTTCAAACACCTCTGAAGCAATCTGCAATGACGGCAGCGTTGAAGCAGAGCATGCTGCTTGACTCTGTGACAGGCAACGCGAGAATTGCTCTTGAGAATTGCTCTCGCTTCCTTTGATACCAGTTTGTTCCCTCCCTTCTTTCCATACCCACAGCGACTGTTTTTGCACTGCTTATTAGCTGGCTGATAAACCATCCTACAGCCTGTGTGTGCACAAGAAGCCAGGACTTCGTCCCTCTCCACGCTACTACCCCACAGTGTCCTGTTATTTGTAAAACACCACTGCAAAGCTTGTGGACACACTTCTGCCCTTCGTGCTCTGGAGTCCAGTGTTGCTTTGTCATACAGTTTGTAGCTTTGGTATCCACCCTGCAAGTGTAGAGGGTTGAGGGAATTTAGTATAATCGATGAGCAGTAGAAGAGCATCCCATGGAAATTCAGGGTTTTAGTTAGGTCCAGGTCTTGCTAGCCTGCGGCGAGAGCTGCTCTGCTGCTCTGTATGTGACAGGCCACACGTGGAAGGGTCAGCAGCAGGGTGAGGTATTGCCATGTGCTGCAACATCTGGCTGGTAGCTGAACTCTGGCCAACCCTCCGCACCAGAGGATTTAGCTATAAACACAAAATATGCAGAGGACAGGAGCAGCACAGGACACATTAATTCCCTTGTCTAGCAAGCAGCTACTCTCCAACGACAAGTGGGATACCAGACCTATTTATAGAGGAGAGAAGAAACTGATTCAGCAAGCATGGAAATACAGATTCTCCAAGATACTCAAGAATGCAGATCAGCCCCTTGATTTTCCTGTGTAAACAAGTGTAGCCTTCAAGTTTAGAGTTTCTTGCTTAAGGATTGCTCTTAGCTCAGAGATCTTGCTGAAGGAGGGCCAAACAGCCATCGCCTTTGCCTGTGCCGCACATCTCAGCTGTGATCAGGAGTTAGCAAACCTCTTTTCTGCAGCTCCGTTTACCTGTCATCACTACAGCTCAGATCTTGCACGCTAACAGAGTACTGAAATGCTTGGGTGGTATTTCACCCATCCCGTCCCTTGCCTGAACAGCATCCTAAAATAATAAAGAATTGAGCTAGCACAGTAATTCTGCATTGGGGAAGGGTTGCCCTGAGCTGGGTATTAAATGCATCAATTCCTTCTGGCTCTGTTGCTCCACTCCACAGCAGCCTTTCAGGGCACTTTCCATCCCATCCTCATACATCTCCAGGCAATAACGTAGTCAAAGTTGCTCTCACATCTAAACTTGCAAGTTTGTGTTTTTGCAATAACTGTTTTGGAGTGATTGCTGACATGGGCAGAAAGAGAAAAAGCTGTCCTTGAGTAAAGCAGCAGTAAGTGCTTCTGCCTAGCTTCAAGTGATTAGAAAAATGAGACTTTTAGCCTGGCTTTTTTAATTATATGTCACAGAGATTCTACAGGGCTTTACTGAGATTCTGCAGGTGCAGCGGAAAGTGATTTAATAAATAGCATTTTTTTAAAAAGACTGAGTGTATGTACGTTGAAGCTATCTGGGTATGCAGTAAAATGCCATTCATCATAACGTAAGAGGATGTGAAGTTTAGCCAGATGGTATTTTCTTTAACGCAGGATGCTGCAACACAAGAAATGCATCTGGAAATAGCCACAATTAGGAAAATTATTTTCAAAAGGACTGAAAACAGTTCAGAACAAACTTTTTATTCACTTTGAGATTAATACTATTGGTCAGGTTTTGAGAAGAATAGCAATAACATTGTTCAGTTTGAGACACAAATTGAAAATACTTGCCAATTTTAAACTATATCCTAATAGATTACCATACTTCAGCACGGCCCAGATGGTGGCATTAAAAGGTACTCAGACAACTTAGCAT
The DNA here is from genome assembly GCF_036417535.1 of Chlamydotis macqueenii. NCBI lineage: Eukaryota > Metazoa > Chordata > Aves > Otidiformes > Otididae > Chlamydotis > Chlamydotis macqueenii. Next base: position 3,243,527 of record NC_141575.1, on the reverse strand, counting down.
CAATACATTTGGCTTGTATTTTTTTTTTATAAAATGACCTTATTTGTTAGTATTGAAGGAGGCATCATCATCTGGCTTTTGAAAGTGATGAGCTGCCTGTATACCTGCCGAAGAACGGTTCACTTGTTTTTTTTCTATTACATTGCTTAAAACCAGTAATAAAACTTCCCTGTAGAAACAACAGCCCTCTCACCCACAGGATTTTCCTAAATATGCCATTTCACAAAATCATCTCTGGTAACTATAAGCATTAAAGAGTCTGAATCAGTCCTTGACATTAGAAAGACTGGGGAAAACCAAAAATCTTTTTAAAAGGATGAACTCTTTATTGGGCATGCGATATCTTGGAAATTCAGTATCATTTTTCCTTTTCAAATAACCCTCCAGAACCAGGAGATAGGCACTACGGAAATAAAAGATGAGATTTTCATCCAGTCTCTTGATTCTGAAAAGTAGGGGGGTAAGAAAAGCCCCCTACAGTAAGACTGTAAGAGGTAAGTGAAATTTGCAATCAAGCCGTTTATAAAAACATAGCATCAGTCTAACGGAAAATCTGGATCAGGCTTGAAGCATTAACTTTTTATTTTGCTCACATCCACGTAAACACAAAAAGCATCCTGACATGCAAAGAAGCCCACGTCTCTGATCCTTCCATGTTGAAGATCCTTCAGATTTAAAGCAAAAACAAGTCATGGGCTTATCCTGAGGCACGGGGTAATTTGGATTCAGACAATCTGGATAGCAATACAGATTTTATCTCAAGTTTCCAGGTCAAACCTATTTCTATTTATGACCCACACTTCAATTCATTTACGACTTTGGTTGCTGTGACAGTGGCACAGCACAGAGTAAATACGCAACCTGTTTGCATAAGCTTAGCAATTCATCTGAGAAGCTCAAAGCAGCCAAGAACATATCACTGGTAAACATTACATCACCTGTACTGTAAAAGACAGACAGGAGGGTTACAAGAAGGAAGTAGCAGTGAAATAGGTGCAGCTGGAACATGAGTTGTTTTCCCCACTTAAAAACGAAAACTTTTTTTCATGGGTTTGTCTCCCTTGTGACAAAAGAGAGAAAGTCTTATTGAGTCCTACCCCTCTCCATACTTGCAGGACTTTATGCTAACAGATTTTGTGACATGATGTAGGTAGTGACATTTTCCTACTTCAGATATGGTAGAAGAAGTAAAATGTATGCAGAGAAGCTATTCCAGGAATAAAAGCAGATGTCAGATTTGGGAGGCTTCGAAAAATAGGCCCAGGGAGGATTCAAAAGGAAAATGCAGTTAGGAACAATGTACCCCCCTTCCCCTTTCGGTGATCGCCTGTTTAAATCTATGTATTATGACTCAGGCATGTTTTGAGAAGTACAGCCAGGCCTGAAATGCAGCAGAGCTGACGAGCAGACACCCCGGTACCCCACTGAAAAAATTCTTTACAAGGTGTACCCAGCTGGCAAAACACAAATGCCTAAATCCCCATGCACTTTGACAGTGTAGAAACACATTTTCAGGGCAGCATCCAACTGGAATCTGAAGGAAAACTGCTTCCACCGCCTCCCCTCTGGTAAACTCCGATACTTTTTCAGTTAGCATCTATTAAATGGAGCACAGATATTATCTTTTCAATTAATAAATGGTGACTGTTACAATCTATTTCCTAAGCTTCTGCAGGTGAGGGAGACCCTAGCTACACAACACTGGAAGAGAAACACAGGAGCCATCTGGACAATTTAAGGCAAACCTCCCTACTACTGGCTCACAAACTGAAGGTACAGTAAGCAACCTATGCAAGAAGCAAAGAGCAATTCCGTTCTGCTGTCCCAGGAAGAAAGGTGCTAACTATCCCTGGATTCAGCTGTATGCAGGCTATAATCAGTTGGCATCAGCTGACTCTGCCTCAGGTTTATAAACCCCATGTAGCCACAGGGAGGGATCCTAACCTTCATTTGTTATTTGCAGATCCTGTTCTAGCACTGGTGGGCAAGAATGCGTCGCTTTGCTGCAGCCAAAGCAAGCGTTTGTGCTGCCTTCCAAAGGCAGCAGGAGATGACAGGAGTTGGCTGCACAATACCTGTGCTGCCTTCTCTTGGAGTTTGCTGCCCTTTACCCCCCAGCTGTAAGGAATCATGTGACTTGGTTAAAAATATCGTTTATAGCATGTAATTTCCTAACACAGGCCCATCAGCTCCAGCAGAAGCAGCAGCTTACAGTGCTGAGGGAGAAAGCAAAGCAAGAGGTTCAAGAAAGCCAGAGGTTTTTGAGTGACTTGCTTCAGCACAATTCAGAGGTAAGTTGTTATTTCGGATCCTGTGCTACTGCTGTGGATTCAGCAAAATGTTCCTCCCATCCCCACTGTTTTTTTCCTCCCTTAGAGCCCATTAATCAAAAGGGTTGTTTTTTTTTTTTTAACTGGTAAAGAATGTAGATCAGGGTAACTTTCTGGAAGTGCCCAGGCCTCTCAGGTAACGGAGTCCCTTAAGCTGTCATTTGGACTGTTGACCTGAAATCACTTGGGTACAGCAGCTCTTGGTGTCTATGGCTGGTTTTGCTGTAAAACCGAGAGAAGGATTTTTAAGTCCTTGAGAGAGAATTACTGTGATCCTTGCTCTGACATGAGAGCCTAGTGAGATGCTAGTCTTGACCAAAAAGTATCCTTTAAAAAAAAAAAATTCTATCATGTTGTTTATTTGTTGTTCACCTTCCAGCCTCAGATTCTGAAGCCAGTTAGGAACTGATGGACTTCAGTGTCCATTTGTTAGAAGAATTTAGCTCCATATGCATAAACACAAGCAAAGACCTCGTGCAATTCCAAGCTCTTGTTACGTTGTTGAGAGTATTTGCTTTGGAGGACACTTTAGCTCAATTAAAATCTCTCAGTATGTTTGAACAGCTCAGACAGAAGTGGTCTCTCTATGTGTTTTTTTTTTTGTTGTTTTTTTTTTTTTTTAAAGCCCTTAGGATGAACACAGTACCCTGACTCCCATGAAAGCAGCTCTAAGTACACAACAGTTTGTGAGCTATTATACTACCTTACTTCCATATGCCCACACACCTTTCTTTACTGTGAGTAGTATCCAGCTCACTAGTTAATCTAACTCCTTAGAAATTATGGGCATATGAAAAGCATGATCTGCAACAGAGGGCTTTCCCAAGAAGATTAGGGAAGAAGGCTGAAGTCCTGCCTTTCAAGTGGCTCATTCAGGTCTATGGACAATTTCTGTGTTTGCAGGAGTGCAGTGGCTCCAAAGGCAGTTATCCTTCTGTGCCAAGATTGGACCCTGCAGAGCGAATGTGGCGAGGATACCAGTCGGAAGGTGACGATGCAGCTGGCAGGTACAGGAGGCAGTATGCGTTCAGGCATGGTTTAGCCTGTGGTCTGACAATATGAATGACTTGGGGCACTACAGCATTTGCACTGTGTTGTTTCTAAAATGGATGTTCAAGTCACTTAAGAACAGCTTACATGGCCATCGCGTTATCTTTAAGATTATGGCCTAGCTATCTTATTCATTCAGATCTCTGCTGTGAAGTATCCTTCTTTGCAATACAGTCTTTCTACTCCGATTTATGCACAAACCATAGTATAAATGCTTTTCCAGTGTTGTAGGAGATATTGCCTCTTTTTAAAAGGTAGAAGGCCCTTTGAAACATGTGGGAAAAATATAATTTTCCTCATTTTGCTTTACTATCATATACCTTGGTGGGAATGAGAATATCGTATGTGCACATTTTAATGTTCATTTAAAGTGGCATAAATTAAAGGCTTGAGAATTACTTCTAGAATCTTATGGATACAATTACCAGAAAGGCACCTTTGCACAGGTAAAAATTCCAATATTGCATAAAAATAAGCACTATGCTAGCTGGAAAAAGATTCAGCCTCCACAGAGGACTTCACCATGAAAACTAGGAATTGAAATGGTATCTCTGACTGCAATAAGAAAATATTTCCTTTCTTTCTTATCTTCAGTAATGAAGAGATGCTTTCACTGAAACAATCTGCATTGAAGACAGAAAGAGATCATGCTCCAGTGGATCCCAGCATAGTGGGAGAAATAAAACCTCTGGGAGGAAGGGGTTCATATTGCTCAGTGCTTCGAGAAGGTGAACGCTAAACCAAAGGATTTGGTGGTACTGGGCAAACACCGCCACTTCCTAGCACGGCATGAGAAACAGCACAGCATCCAGGGGCTGGAGTACATAATCACAAATTTCACTAATTTGCTAACTAATTTTAAAAATTTTGACTATAAATACTTATATTCTTTATGCATATTTAAACCATAGCGATCTCCCTCTGTACTCCTGACCCTTCTACAGAAAATAATCTTGGGAGTTGAGAGATATTTGTCCTATTTATAGGCCCCCTTTTTTTTTTTCTTTCTTTTTACCTGTTTACTGTGATTTCAGTTGAAAGTGAGGTTAGTGTTGGTAACCTACTCCTGTAAGAGAAGAGCTGTGGGGTCACTCTCCACGGGCTCCCGCCAAGGGCGGCGCGCAGGCCTTGCTGCCAAGTCTTTGCAAAGGCGCCTTTAATTTGGGAATGGACGCAACTGACATACTATGGGAACCATTTTTAGGGTCTTTTTTTCCTTCTGTTACAGATAAATATTTCACTTACAGTGGCTCTAAATGTCCTCCTTAGGATTCCCGCCAGCAGAGCATGGGGAGCCGCTGCACGGCCATCAGACCTTGACTCTGTTGTCGCCTCCGGTGATTAGCTGTGCAGGGGATGACTCTGGAGAAAGCAGCGAACAGGCCAGCTCTGACAGCCAGGTAACATCAGCTCTCGTACCAGTGTTTGACCCATGTCAAACTCATCACACGGACAGCACTCCAACAAACATGACTCTGCTCTGTCCCCAGTGGAGCGATGTCGGCCGCCATTACGGAGGTTCCGGCACCTTCTCCCGTTTCAGCTTGGCCATGGCGGAGCAGTGTCTGAGGGGAGAAGAGCTGCGAGCTAGACACCAGGCTGCCCTCCTCAAGCTCCGAAAAAAAGCTCTCCGGGAGAAAGCCAGGGCTGAGCTGGCCTGGCTGGGCCACCAGAAACGGTGAGGGGAGATGTGGGCCAGGAACCACAGGCCTGTCCTGACTGGGCTGTGTCCCTCAGCAGGAGGTGGAGGTGCCCCTGCCTGCTCACAGGGAGAAAAACTGTCCCAGCTCAGGGAAAAGAGCAAATATAAAATCATTCTCTTGCAGAGTAGTGCAGGTAAAGCAGAAGGAGAGAAGTCTGCCCAGTTTTATTCTCTCCAGAGCACAGGCGAGCTCCCTACTGCAGCCGTCTTCAGCACTGGCTGGGCTGGGGCGCTCTCACGGACGGTGTGAGCCCTCCCTGTAATGGCGGCCCTCGGCGCTGGCTGGGCTGGGGCACCGTGAGGGAAGGTGTGAGCCCTCCCTGTAATGGCGGTCCTCGGCGCTGGCTGGGCTGGGGCACCCTGAGGGAAGGTGTGAGCCCTCCCTGTAATGGCGGCCCTCGGTGCTGGCTGGGCTGGGGCACTGTGAGGGAAGGTGTGAGCCCTCCCTGTAATGGCGGCCCTCGGTGCTGGCTGGGCTGGGGCACTGTGAGGGAAGGTGTGAGCCCTCCCTGTAATGGCGGTCCTCGGCTCTGGCTGGGCTGGGGCACCCTGAGGGAAGGTGTGAGCCCTCCCTGTAATGGTGGCCCTCGGTGCTGGCTGGGCTGGGGCACTGTGAGGGAAGGTGTGAGCCCTCCCTGTAATGGCGGCCCTCACCAGTCAGTACTGTGCACCGAATGCTTGGGGAAGCCCAGCTGCCTGAGGAGAGGTCCTGGCAACATGGCCCCAGGGTGGTGAGGTGTCCTCCCAGTCTAGCAGAACGTTCTGCAGAGCCTTCCATAGCTACTGCTGCTTTTACAGCTGCTTTGATAGGAGCTTGGCTCCTATCCCTGGCATTGTTTGCTGAAGAGCATTCAGTTAATGGAATTTAATTATCTGACTGTGATCCCCATCCTTCTCTGGTCTCCAGCTGCCTGGAAAACCTGCAAGACAATAAAGGAGCCTCTGCCTTGGCTGTAAAGCAGCACAAAATCCTCACAGAGCTGAAAAAGGAGCAGGTAATACTGCAGCAAGAGGAGCTGGATTTCGTCTTATAAATACTGGGAGGATTCAACATGGGGAGATGTCTGGAGCTGCTGGAGCAAACAGGATATTTTTTTTTTTCTAAAAAGAAAAAAAAACCCAAACACTGGTATTATTTCACATGCATTATTCTGTTTTGCTTCCTGCATTCAATGAGGTGGTTTTTATGCCAAAGTCAGCAGTCTGTAAATCTCAGAGAAAAGAAAACACTTTTTTTTTTCCTTTCCCTGCTACTCCACTGTTATTGTGGATTTTTCTATTTGTGCCATAACAAACAGGTCATATAACGTAGGTTTCCACTGATTTATGCAGATTTATGCTTCTGATGTTGAAATAAATTAAATTAACCTGACAGCTAATTTTACAGTCTCAGTTCTTCTGCTACTAAGGGGAATGCTGAGCTCATAATTACACTTGGCAGTCAGAAAATTTCTGTCCTACTCTTTATGTAGTACAAGCCTCTCCTTTACTTCAAGGAATTACTATGCAAACAGAGTGCAAGCCACAAGCATCCTGTAGTTTTGAATGACCTGAAGATAATTTATTTCCAAAGGTGTCACCTCTCAGACACACCATCTCTCAGGTAGTGAAATATCCCCTTACCTGTTGCTAGTTTTCACAGATAACCGCCAGTCAGCATTGGAAAAATAAAACTGCAAAAGTTCCTTTACAAAGAAAAAAGGAACAAACCTGTGCATAAAATCTTCAGGATATTTTGTGAGTAGCACTACCTTACGTTAAGAAATACTACACACATTTTAAGTAGGTCTCTTTCCTCTGTTATCTCAGCTCTCTTACACTTTTTTTTTATTTTTACCTTGTATTTCATAGGCAGAGATCCAGCACCTGCAAAACATCTACAGGGCAGCCCATCAAGAAAGAAAGCTTTTATTAAAGCAGCAAAGAGAAATCTTAACAATGCGGCATTCAACAGCACAGCTCCAGAAAAAGCTGCATAATTTGACAGAGAAGCAAGAGGTTATTAAGTCACAGTCCCCAGATGTCTTGGTGGGTTTTTTGAGTGGATAATAGCTGAAGTCAGAGCTGACACTGCAGCTAAGGAAGCCAGGTGAAACTTTATGTATTTATTACCTTTTCATTTTAGCTTATGAGGAGCCCAACAACTGAAGAAGCAATAAAGCTGAAGACAAGGAGACTTATTTCTAGCCCAGAGTCATATTCTTCTTCAGCAGCCTGCCCAGAAAGGCCTGATCTCTCAGGGAACAGTTGTGTCCAGCTAAAGAATAAACAAAGCAAGAAATATGAGGGGTAAGTAAAACCCTTTCCACAGTGATAGCTGAAGATAAGAACCAGTCCAGTGGAGAAGATGGAAGCCATTATGTCCTAGATAAACATGTGAGCTTTAAATGTTCCTGAGAGGGAGTTTTATAATAAGTTTTGAACAACCTCCGTGTTTAAGCAGTTGCATCAAAATCATAGCTTATCATTCTGACCAATAGTGCCTTATTGTTTATTTGTGCCCTCTGTATGTCCAACCTACCATCTGGTGTCCAGAATGGTAAGCTCCTCAGGGCAGGGACCAGCTTACTGCAAGGTGTGTGAGCAGCATCCAGTAAATTAGGTGTCTGGATCCACGGCTGGAGATCCTTCCCATACCACTTACTAAATTCTTCAGGTAAAATACATTCCCGTCAATATATCAATAAGAAACAGTGTATTTATTTCAGATTTTCCATTCTTTAAAAAGTACCCTTCTGTGCAGGGAGAAAGTGTTTTAAGTGAAATCTTGAATTTTACCAGAAAGTTGTTTGAGTCAGTACTTGCACCATCTGTATTGTTTATTGGGGAGTCTTTTGATGTTAAAATAATAAATACTTCTGGTGGTTATAGGGTGTCCTTGCAGGCTTTATATATTAATTTTAAACTCTGCATCTTTGTGCAAGTTTATATTTCACTATGGGTACCTGCACTATAAAATGTTAGGCCGTGTTATCTAAGTTGGTGGGACTGGGGCCCGTCACTGCAATGTTATGAGCAAATGTAGCTTGGATATCAGACCTGCACAAATTTAACTTACACAGCGTTAACCGTGGTATCTTTTAATGATACCTGCTATGATAACTGATGATAACTGCTAAAAGTAGTTCACGTTTTTATGGTGACTTTCAACTACAAACTCAAAACATTTCGCAATTATATATTAATTAGACTTCAAAATACCCATATGGAATGAGTAGATGTATTGATTTAATTGGTGAAATTCACTGCCCTGGCATCCTCTGGCTCTAAGCCTGTGTATCACTGAACGCCTCAGAGCAGGTTTGTATTTCACGTAGGATTCAACCACAGAAGGCTTTTGTACTGCATGGGACTTAATTTTATGCTTAAACTGAAGCATAGAGGTGTCATGTACAATGCCCACAGTCGGAGGTAATTCAGGAGCTCAGTCACTGTTCTGAGAAAGCGCTGCATCTCCAGCATCCCTGGTTGCTTCCTGCTGAGCTGAGCAGGCAAGGAACCAGCAGTGCCCACACTGCTCAGAACAGCAGTTTTCCAAAGCAGGCTCAGTGAACAGAAATCTAATTTGCTTCAGAAAAAAAAAAACTAAATGCAGTTAAAGACAAATATATATCTATATAAATTAAAAAAAAAAAAAAACACCAAAACACAAAACAACAAAACCCTTTCATTCAGTGTTACTCAGACCTTTAGCAGACTGGTGAATCAGGTTTGTGCATTTACTTAAGTCCCCACAGGGAAGGGCTTTCAAATAAATCCCTGCATGGAACTGATCTATAATTCATGGGGTTATTGATTACAAGTCACAAAAATCTTTAAAAGGTTTCTTGGCTGTGCTTTCACTTCTTATTACTGACAAGCCTGCTCATAGGAGAACAGTGAATATTGGCATCAGTCTAGAGCGGACAGGGCTTGGTGGAACTCGCACCCACACTCTGGCTGCTGCGTGGCTATGGATAGATCGTTCCTCTGTAAAAGTGCAGGGGGGTAATTGTGCTAGCTGTCCCCCAGTGCAGGTATGTTCATATTTTGTAATGATCAGGAAGACAATTAATAAACAGGGCTGTATAGGGGATGGAAAGGGCTGGGAAATTTTTTTTTTAATGAAAGCAAACTGAAATAATAAATAAATTACCAACATGCAGAAAAAGCTGCTGGTTTGGAGTTTTATTAATGGATATTAAATAATAGAAACAAGGAATCCAGAAACTTGTAATTATTATAAACAGACAAGCTTTTAGCTGAGAATTGGGAATGTCTTCAAAATAAGTATCCCAATTCAGAAGTCCTTAAACATCAGTGGTGTTCAATATCTACAGGCCTGTCTTTTTCATCTTAAAATAATAGGGATTTATCTTCTAGACACCATCATATTGTTAATTTTAATCTATTCAATAATACATTTAACTTTTTGAACTGTTATCAGAGTAAAAAAAAATATACAACCAAACTAAAAAAAAACCTTATACATAGATCACTGGGGTTTTTTTCTGGACAGAATAACTTACTCAGCTGTGTATTCTAGAACTTGTACCACTAATGGAAAAGTTTGCGAGTATGAATTGTGTTGCCTTGTGCTTTTGCAGTAATGAGACTGCTTAGAAAGTTCACAGTCACCATCACAATCTGTATCTGATGTCCCAAATATCCATAAAGTTGCTATGCTGTATTTAAAGTGGAAAATTCAATGAGATGTGTTGAAATATGATACAGCATCATTGACTGGAAATGGAGGAGGCATACAGGTTCAGATTTTGACCCTAGCTTTGCCTTTTCAGTGCTGAGGGTTTCTTTAGCCTCCTCCTATTCTTGTCTATGAAGATTAGAAACCTGACTATATAAAATACAGTATCAAGTGAGAGGAAGAGGCAATGGAGAAATAAATACACTATTCAGAGTGCTTCTGGCTTTACTAATTTGCTGATTTTTAAACATATGTGCATGTGAGCACTCTGCAGGTACTATTGAGCACTATCAGAAGCATTTAATTCGTACCTTTATTGACTTCATATAGATTTGTCATGGTTAACTTGGGAACACAAGAACAACCTCCAGTCATTAATTCCTTTTTTAACTCTTCACAGCTTTTCTACTGAGAGCAAGAAAACACTGGTACGACACCAGAAACAGGCAGAGGAGTCTCCAGGTTTGGAACAATCCCTTGGTGTGCAAGGTCCTGTTGCGTCTGAAACAGTGGCCAAGGAAGTGTGTGGTGCCACCAGTCAAACCACAGGCTCAGTCTTTGTGATTGAAGATTCTATAAACACAGGTAGCCAATGAAGAGTTCTGTAGCAAAGCATGTTTAAGACCACTTAGATAAACTGAATGACTTAGGGCAAAAGTTGAAGTCTTAGCTGTTCTTTGGAGCAGTTCAAATGATCTTTTAGAAGAGGACTGGTGAGCTAATTAGCCCATGAGAGAGAACTATAGTCAAGTTATTCATGGAAAAAAAATGCAGCATTAGAATCATTGTAACTGAATGTTGTACTTTTCAGAGCTGAATGCTCAGGATCCTGTTTTATTACTTCTGGAACATGCCAATTCAGCTAGAATGGATGAACCTATATCCACACCCATTACAAGAAAAGGCAGAAAGTGTGCATTTCCGGTAAGGATCACCTCTGGAATTCAATTTCTGCCTACAGAAATGGTGCCCCAGGTTGTATTTGCCTTAAGACAGGACCAACACAAGCCTCATTTGGTAGTTCTGAACATCAAGTAGAAATCAGTCTTGTGTGTTGATTTTCTGTGCTTCAGCTAAAGACTAAATTTTTGGCATGGATTGGTTCACCACAACTTTCCTGCCCCATCCATTTTCTGTGTGGCTAACTGGCGACAATGTGTTTAAGCCATCTCCTGTGGGTCAGTGCTGTGCCGCTCCAGGAGAAATGAAACCTGTCCCTAGGGCAGTAAACAATCATCTGCCCATAGCTGCTGCAGAGACTAGTCCCTCTTCTATTTCCTACATCAGTGATAGAGCCCCAACGTGGGTACATATGCACTTAAATATCTTCATGTGAACACGTAGAGTTAATCTCTGATCTCTTAACTATTATTTGTGCCAGTCTGCCACCAGAAAAGTCCTCTTCTGTTAAGACATTAACTCTGTCTCTTAAATATTTTATATTCTAGGAATTTGTGCTGGAGGAAAAGGCATTTATTTCAAACCCAAAGATAGATCCGGAAGACAATGAAGATATTAATCCATGTGACAGCAAGTTCACAGTGAAAGACTTCAGGATGCTTTCTACTTTGTGTAACTTATGTATGGTTCAGGAAGAAAATACTCTTCAAGGAACTGGTAAATCATATTTAATGCTATTATGTCCAATCTGTTTCAACCACTTCCATCAAACTTTAATCCAGACAGAAAGAGAGACAATCTTCTCATTCATTACCTAAGTGTCTTGCTCACTGTACCCAATATATAAATCACTGCTAGGCAAGATGGTGGAGATCTCTCAAAGGTTTATTATGACATATGATTATACTGCTTCCTCAGAACAAAATCATAACTTATTCTGATTGTGTCATTAACAATTTACCCTCTTTTGAGGGATTTTAAAAATAATTTAAGGGTGTTCTTTTTAAAAGAACATAGATCAGTTGAAGATAGACTTCAACAGGACATGCTGGAGTTATTTTTGTTTCCAGGTTTTATCCTCAGTTCATATTTCTTGCTCTCAGTAGGACATATAAAAATAAAACTGGCTGCTTATATATGAGCTAGTTATATCACTTATATAGTTCTGGGTATGCATAATCTCTGTATTATAAATATTTACATATTGTGGCAATATTTCATATTTGAGTTATTTTTCTAATGAACAATCTTTCTGTGTTTACTCCTAGATACCATTGTGATGGAGACTATAGATTTGTGTAATTAAGACCTAATAACAGTGCTCTTGATGACAGAAGTTTGGCATAGGCTGTACCTTAACTAGATTCTCAAGCCTAGCTTTGAGCACGTGGACATCAAATTGTCTGAAATAAATCCAGTCTCTCAGGCAAAGAAAACTTTCTCCATGGACTTTAGTGGACCCCACTTTCACCATTAGTGTTTTGACTTCATTTTTCTATTTGGCAAGGAGTCTTGTGCTGTTTCATAACCTGGAGCGTCAGTGCATAGGCACTGCCATAAACTCCAGTAGCAAGCCTTACATTCTTGTAGTATTGCTACTTCGTGTGACTGAGTAAAAAGCCCTGTATTTGCGTTCTGTGCTGAATAATCTGTGTATTTCAGGTGATGCCCCATCATCCTTAGAAGACATAGAGTCTCTGATAGTGGAGAAAGCATACAAGGAGCAAAGAAGTCATAAAACTCTAAAAGAAGAGCAGGTCCCCTGCAGCCCATTTCAGGCATGTGGCAAGCTTATAATTCATTTTAACTGGGTTTTTCTCACATAAATTTGCAACGGAAGAAATCCTCAATATTGACTGTCATGGCGATACTCTCCTTGCAGTTTGCAGGCAGAGAAGCTGAAGTTGAAGTTTTGCTGTACCATGTTAAAATACTGTCCTTAAGTCTGGAGAAAGTCCAGTAGCAATTCACTGGTATTCTTGAGGTTTCCTGTATAGTCAGTTATTCTTGATAACACTCTCTGCAGGCTGGGAAAAGGAAGAAAGATCTTTCTGATGATGAAGATGGAGAAAGATCAGCACTGACTTCAGATGAAGCTACGTTAGTGAAAACCCAGTTAAAAAAAGAAAGGTCATCAGAAGAACAGAGGTACTGTATCTGTCAAAGCTGAAACCCTCAGCCCTGTCTTCCAATTCTCTTACCGATGTGTCAAACCTTGCCTTATTGTTTTATGCCCATGGTTGTGGTTCTGTTGTGGAAAGAGGAGGTGGAATTGAATGATGTTAGCCTGGAAATTTTGGTCTTGTATAACTTAAAAAAAAAAAAAAAAAACAAAGAAAAAACCCAACAAAAATAACAACGCATCTCTCCCCCCAAAAAAAGAAACACCCAAACTCCTTTTATAAAAGTCACATTCATCAAACATTGTTTGCCAGTTTTTCTTAGGTGATATAATTCTTTGGAGTTTGGAGTCAGCTGAAGGTGTGCTGAAATCAGTTTGGAGGTGGGGAGGAATTGACTTCAGAAGGCTTTGAGCTCAAACGAAAGCATCTGAAGTAACAGTTAAAACACTTTGCATTATGCTGTCTGTAGGTAGCTAATACGTCCAAATAAACTTAATGTTTTAAACAACATTCCTGAATGATAGTGCATACTGTGCACTTCATAATTTGCATTTAATCCTACTGTAATGTTGTATTTTCAGATTTAGCACAGACTCCGAGAGAAAATTGGAAATCACACATATAGATGAAAAAGCACCTTCTGAAACCCCTTTGTCAGAAGGTAAGGAATACCTTTTTCCAATACGGTTTCGTAGTTATTTAACATACAGCCTAAGTAATAGCTCTTCCTGGAGTTTGTCCATAGAAGATAATAGCCTACTACTTGTACCAGGTAGTGAAGCTACATATTGGGCTAAAAATAATACAGATATTAATGAAAATCCTGCTTTCAAACTCTTCTGATCAACTACTTGGACACTATTGTATTTGCTTGGTTGCTGCATTACTAAGTTGCTCATCTTTATTTAATCTGATTTTTTTGTGGATTAATATTAAAAATAGTACTGATCTTGTCTGTGTATTTAATGCTACTGTCTTTTGAATGCAATTTTACATCTGAGGATCACTGGATTAAAATCTTAAGTTACCTGTCAGGACCCTCTTCTATAAAATGAAAAGATTTTTCTGAAATACTGTTATTGTGGGGTTTTTTTTGTTTTTGTTTTTTGTTTGTTTTTAAATGTTCTAGTTAAAGTGGAAGTGCCTGTCCCTTATGAGATCCGTCATGTGGATGGCAGTCAGTGCGTGAAGCATTTGGATCATATTTCTCATGAAGCTTCTGATAAAGAACTAAATTTAAAAGCATTTTCTGAAGGATTAGCTTCTACTGAGTCATTGTCCACATCAAACAACTTCTCTCTGAGATGTGAAAATAACAAATCAGACTCTTCACTCCCAGAATTTCAGAAAGTGTCTGCAGTTTGGATTGACGTCTCAGAAAACTCTATTTCAAACTCTGAATTAGAGCTGAAAAATGGAGAGGACACAGATGTCAGTATCCCAGAAGAGTTTGTCTATGACCATGGTGATACATTTCCTAATGTTTCAAAAGAGACGCTAACAGCAATAAGTAATGGAAAGGAAACATTAGCTAGTGCCAAACATGATGAACATGAGGTGCCCCAAGATGACAGCACTGAGACTTCATCACGCTCCCAGAAATACCCTGGAGATGTTTCAGATCATGGCTGCACTGAGCATTTGCTCCCTTTCATTCCATCAGACAAAGCAAATGCCTCCAAAACAAAGCTAGCACAATCCTCCCCATCTGATAACCCTGCCAGCAGAATGGATGAGCCACATCTGGATGCCTCAGAAAACTACAGTAGAAACAAAAGGTGTTCGGAGGAGATCACAAAACAAGGTAAAGATGCAGTTGCCAGCTCTTCATGGACTGACAATATTTACTCCCCTAAGATCTATGAACAGCAGAAATGTAGTTCTAAAACTAGCAAAGTCAAAAAGGATGGTGGAATTAACGGTTTATTTTTGGATCAAAATAGAGACCTAATGGGGTTTCCACTAACAGGTTCTTTAACACATCTAGAATTAGTTACTGACCAACTTAGGAACACTGTCTCTTTTCCACCTGACAAAGATATTACAAATAACAAATTACTAGCATGTCTATCTCCAAGAAATTTACCAGTTTCAGGGGGTGAAAATAATAATGCACAGCTTTTGAACAAGAGACCGTCATCCAGCAAACTCGGTAAGATTGTATCTCTGCCCATGTCCATGCCAGGAATTTCTGAGGAAGTCCACACAGAAACCAATTCATTCAAGTCTTTGCAAAGGGTGGCCACAGGAAATCAAAATAACTCAGCAACTGAAAGGCAAGCCATAAAGGAAGCAAGGAGTGGACTGTTTTCTTCTGCCTCAAAAAACCAATTGCTTCAAGCTGAGAACTCCTCTTCCAAAAGTGAAGATGCTACAATTTTTATTAGTGATGAGGGTCTCCCTCCAACTGATGAGAACACCTTGTCAGAAATACTGTCTCCTCTTGATGAAGTATTGTCCTATGGAAGTGCTGACTTGCCATCTTCTAATAAAAAGAATTTGTCATTTCCAAGTGAAGATCTTCCTCCTCCCCCTTTAGGTGCAGATGCAATGAAAAATGATGATTCTACCTTCAGTATGGATGAGTTCCCATCTCCACCAGAAAAAATGACAGTCTCGGAGACTAGACAGTGTATGGATGAAGATATATCACTGAAAATGGATGCATTACCCCCATTACCTGATAACATCGGGCCTGAAGAATTTCCCCTGCTCAATCGAGAGACAATTGATGCTTTTTCAGCTCAAGATGGTAGTCTCTTAGAACAATCTTTAGTTAAAGATATTTCCAGTGCAAAGGAAGGTTTATTAGAATACCAAGGAGAACACGAGACACCTTTGCAGCCTTTGGAGTTTCTGTCAGCATCAAATCCTATTTCTTCTGCCAGTAAAATTCCTGACTTCATGACGAAACAGTGCAAAACATACTTAACACTGCCCAAAGTTGAGGAGGACAGCGATGACCCATTATTATCATTTCAAATTGGGGACAGAGTGTTAATAAAGCAGACCCACCCTGGAACCCTGATGTTCAAAGGACTGACTTGTTTTGATCGTGGCCATTGGGCTGGTGTTGCACTTGACAAAGCTGAAGGTGATAATGCTGGAACTTACAAAGGGGTGAAGTATTTTGAGTGTCCTCAGCACTGTGGTATTTTTGTCAGACCTGATGAGATTTCACACCTGTTGGAGGGTAATGAAAATGGTTCCAGTTACACTGGGGATGAAGACTCTGACTCCTATGATGATGAATCCTTCAAAGAAGACTGCAAATACTCTGAAGATGATGAGAAGGGAGGAAGGCTTACAGAGCAGAAAGCAGAAGACACAAACAGTGCAGGAGGATCAGAAGTGACAGAAAGGCAGTCCAAGTTACACACTGCCTTACTGTCTGGAAGAGGGCAAAAGCTTCCACATTCTGACCAGTGTAAGTGTTATGAAATCCTCTTTCAAAATAACTTAATGTGCTTGAGATCAGATAAAGAAAAAACAGAACTGACACAAATAAAACACGGGATACTTGCAGATGTGCCTCCAATGAAAAGTAAGACTGGTAACACAGAGGAGGTAAACACAAGCCAAAACATCTGTTGCTTGGTAGAGGATGAGAAAAGAAATAAACTTGCTGATGATATTGCAAATGCACTCAGTAAAAACCTTCTGTTTGACACTTTAATTGCACTTTCTGAAACAGCCCAATACAAATACAGAAGTGCCTTTGAAAAAGACATGATTAATTACGGCAAAGACATAAGACAAGAAGACAATCCAAAACTGTTTCTCCTCAAAGAAAATTCAGTTGCTATCTTATCTGAACAATCAGCAAAGGCTTCTGATGTTTTACTGCATGATTTCGATATGCTTAGCATTCACGGTTGTCACCCAGTAGCAGAAAGAATTGTAACTAAATTTGTAGATGATGCAGTTAAAGAATATAAGAAGATTAAAAGAAAACAAGGATCAGAAGCAGACAAGATATTTCATTCATCTTCAGAGACTTCTCCAACCGCTTTGCCAGTAAGTACAGTCAAAGTTCTTGTCTGCTTAGGTGTTGGACAAAGGTGTTTGTATCCAGACAAAGCAAACTGGGCTGTTGTTGTTGTTGGAATTTGTCAGTTAGTGAAAACTGATAAATCTGAACAAACTTCAATTTTGATTCATCTCAGAGCAAAGCTGGACACCTGTCAGCTCATCTGCTTGACTCCTTTCCAGTTCCTGGCTGAGAGAGCTTCAGCTTTTTAATTCTGTATTAGCTCTGCAGCTAATTCCGTATTAGGCAGCTTCTAGCAAAGTCAAGATTCTCAGAGCTGCCAGACTCTCGCTGTTCATTCAGCTCCCTGGGAGACTGGAATCCCAAATGAAATGGAAGCCTTTGATGCCTGCTTCTTCCAATCCCAGAGTGTCTAATTTGTCCTTCCTGATGGACCACATAAGATCACAGAAAGTTAAAAAAAAAAAAAGTTTTGCTTTGGGGCAATTGGGAGAATAGTCCCAATTCAGAACAAAAATGTTTCAAAATGTAAAAAAAATTAATTGAACTCTAAATTCAGAATTCTTTCTAATTCTGAATTCTGCTAAATACAGTTAAAATAGCTTTTTTTTTTTTAATGACACATCAGTAAGCCTTTATTTGAGCCCATTAATAAGACGATGGTTTAAAGTGTAACCTTAATCAGTTGCTAATAATTGCAATACCTCCAAAAGTTGTGGGAAAATATGGAGTATGTTATTTGGCTTTTCTTTTTCTCTCTACTAAAGTTCCTTATAAAAATCCTTGATGCTGGTGTTTTTGGAAGCTCTGAAGACTTTGATCAGCCTAATTCTGACCAACATACACTGGTGAGACAAACCCAAAAGCAACGCTTGTACAAATTAGATCAGTGGCACTCAGCTCCTTGGAAGAAAACTGTGGAAGTTCCTCTTGTGATACCACATTGCAGTTCGTATGTTAAGAAATTGTCTGCCTATGCTGTAGAAGAATTATGGACCCCGGAAAACATATATTCAAACTTCAGGAGAATCAGTGAGCCAAAGCACTTTGAATGTAATGATCTCCAAGGGAACGATTTGGAAACAGAAAGCAAGAGGATGTATAATCAGGTATTTTTGAAGCACTGCTATTAAACTCTTCTAGTGTTCTGTAGGCTGACTCATATATTAGCTAGAATTTAATATTATTCTAGCTGCTAATACTAACTAGAGCTAAAGGAACACTGAAAGAGGCATTGCAAAATACTGCTTCTGGTAATCTACTGCAAAATAATTCTGCTAGAATAGGTATCTTGGCTGTGATACAAGCCTTTTTCTGCAGCTCTTCGGTTATAAGACTCTGGACACCTAGCCCAGTGTCTGGTTTAGGCCAGAAAAAGCCAAGCTTCTTGGATAGCTGCAGTCTAAAGTGTCCAAGTCTCCTGCCTTGGATGTCCTGCTGAGTTTGGAGAGGTCTTCATGTTCCTCAGCATTCTGAAACTACTAAGTTTTGTGGACCTGTGTCTACATAAGGAGATTAAAGGGTCCCACCTGGGCCTCTTGTGTAAGCCATCCATACTTCATATTCACACCTTACTGTCCAACAGCTTCTGCTGTACAGGTTTACATGTTCTTTAGGTAAAGGTCATCATGACATCAGCTGTAGGAACATCAGTGATGCAGGTGAGGTTAGGAGATTTTGCACTGAGATGCAAACCTTTACTGTCACCAGCCTAACATCCTTCAGAAGTGCCAAGAAAACTTTTGAAAGGGCATCTATGAGAGGTGCAGTTTATGTTGGTACTGTGTTTCTGTTTTACAGGTTATATTTGATTTGACCCATGAGTTGCTATGTGGAGAATATCAAGTAATTGCAAATCCCCAAACATTTCCATGGATGAAAGAAAATTTGAGCTCTCATTGTTCCAGGTGTCTTTGCAGAAGAACAGATGTCAATGAGGTCAAGGTACATTTTGGAAATGGAAAGTGTACAATAACAAGAGTCAGTGCAGAGCAGACATTGCTATGGCAAAAAGACAAAAATGTGAAATTTGGGAGGATTATGGCAGTGTAACTGAGGTGATTAGCAAAGGAAACATCATTACTCTGAAATGCTTGAATAAATACAGATGGAGCTAATTAGTCTAAATATTTCAAGTGTATGGAGTTCTGTAGAGGAATAGGAATTGGGCTTCTAAGTCTCTCTGGCCTTGCCTATCTTGGGTATAACCTCTAAATTAATCTTATATTTTAAAAGTGATGGTTGGCCAGTATTGATCAGCTACTTCTAGACCAGTTCCCTGAACTTTGAGATGTTTCTAGATTTAAAACTGGGTCTCCACACTGGCATCTCTCACTTGTTTACAACCTTTACAGTGACAGAATTCCTATCAGAACAATTACTTTCAGCCTTTTTTATTTTGTAGACATTTGTTCAGGGTGAAATTATTAAAATAATGAACCTGGAAGAGAATGACTTAGAAATGAAAAGAAAATTCCTTAATATGACCAAGTATGGAAACTGTAAGAGAGACAGAGTGGACCTTATTCTGGTAAGCAGACTCGCAAGTGGAGGTTTGTTTACTTTCTCTAGATTTAAATTAGAAATTCTCATGCTTTTGTGAGAATCATGTTTACTCAAAATAACTTCGGAACTTCAAGTCATTGCCTTCCTTTTCAGTACACTTGCAGTAGTAATCCAGTATTTCTGGCTCTCCTGAATGATTTAAATTAAATTAACGATGCATGTAATTTATTTATAAAGTCATTGGATTAGGTACAGTCTCTTAGTACCTTTCAGAACTGACCATGCTCTTATTCTTGAAGTAAGCATTCATATCCATGTCCTATTTTAGATTCAAGAGCTCTGCAAAGAAGAATCTCAGTGGACTTACTATGATGATGATGAATTAACTGTGAAGATGAGAATGACTGAAGACATATTTGATAGCTTGATCCTTGATACGATCAGAGTTCTTAATGAGATTTATCTGAGAAAAGTATGTGATTAGAAGTTTTCCCTAAAAGGCCACAGTGGAGGAATTTTAATCTCTGATTTTTTAGGCAAGAAATGCATGATTTAATAATTTCAATTCTGAACTTGTACCCAATAGCAGTGTGGCCTTGGTCTAATTGGTATGTTCATGTTTACAAGGAAAGGATGCAAACAGAAAAACACTACACAAAATATTTTCCTTGTGTTTTGTGCTTTGGGAATGCTCATTAAGATCAATGTTCTTAGACTGATGTCACACAGTCTGAAGGGTGGAAATTTTATTCTTGTCTCTTGGTTTTTTGGTCAAGATAGCACTTCATTTGCTTATGCATTTTAAAGGCACTACATGTTCTAGAATTATATAAAATTCTATACAAACAGGGTTCAAAACCAATTTATGTGTAAATTATCTTATTCTTTATTATCATATTCGGGTTGTAAATGATGAGAGGTGAATCATATTTTGAAAATAATATTCAGAAAATCAGTAGGTGTCTGGCTTAGTAGTGTAAATGTGCAGATGGAATTAAATCCCCCAGAAACTGAACTGCTGTGGAGCTCTGTAGTCTGAAATAAACTTCTCTAATTGGAACAAGTCCTAAAGGGTACAGCGGAGTTGCAAAGGTGACTGTGCACCATTATTTTTAATTTTTTTTTTGTACACCGTGGAAGTGGTCAAAAGTAGCCTGGAGACGGCTTCAGAGATGTGGCATATGGAATGATCCTGCCCTGGCAGGACTCGGAGCCAGAGATCCAGTTTTAATGTCTATAGCTTTATGTAGATGAGACAAATACTGATGCAATGCACTTTAAATGGGATACTTTTCTATCAGTTAGTCCACTTTCTGAAAATTAAATATGTGCATGTGATTAGATTACTTATCATGCAATTCACTTCAGCCCCTTGAATTCTTACAACATCTAAACACAGGCTGCTGAGGATGTACTTTCATTGGCAAAACAGAGGAAATCAATAATCCTATTATTTTGTATTGGCAAAATTGGAAAAATCAAGATTTTAACAAGGAAATATAAGCATTCCCTGAGCATGCTACTTGTTCACTATGTATACTGCTGTGGTATACCACCTATTTTGCATTAAGAGAAGACCAATGATAATTTTTTATTTGTTAGGTTTTTAAAAAATAAATACTATCAAAATATTTCTTACTGAAATTCAGAAACTGTTCATTACTGAATAATTGCATATAAGCAGATCTGATTTATTCAAATCTCATTCATTCAGGGTGTTTTTCAAATAAAATGAAAAGCAGGACAAGTAAATATAAACTATATATAAACTTATATTTAAAATCACAATATTTACAGCGGTTTTGGTGGGAAAAATAGAAACACATTTTATGTTTCTGTTTTTAAATACTGCTGGCTTAACTGTTTTCATACTGAATTGTTTGTTTTCTGAATAAACAAAAATAAACCCTTTGTATCTCATTTTTATTTATTTTTACTGTCATTCTAATTGATTTCAGATTATATTGTATACACTGCTATTCTCATTAGCAAATGGGAGTAGTTTTGTTATTTTGAAGACAGCTGCTGGGGACATTAAAAAGCCCTGTCCTGCTAGTTGCCATATGAACAGGAAAAAAAGGCAAATTCTGCCCCAAGCGCATTAACTGTTGATCTTATCCTGTAAACTATTTTCATGTCCTTAGTGGTACATTTTCTTAAGTCTCTGACTTTTATCCTCATTGATTAATTAATCCAGATATTTGTTGTAAGATTAATGTTTTCTTGTCATCAGTTTACAGTAGAATTTAACTCAATTTTTTTTTCTCCTGGATTTTCAAATTGTTGGATGCAATGACTAATCTATATATTGAAGCATAACAGTTTTCCAGTTTATTGTCACTATGGTTTTGCAGCAGCTGCAGGATCTTTGTTGTGTTTGGAATGAAAGCTATTAAAAATATCACTTATATATGTGAATGAATAGATGAAGGAGTCATTTTACTTCAGACTGGTGCCTTATGTTACACTATATGTTACAGTTCAGGAAGATAACCGCTATATTTGCAATTAGGTTTTTGAGTGAAGTCTGAAACCTTGCAAGAAGCTATATACAGAAGGACATAGCTATAAAGTAACTACTGCTGATGAGAATGAAAAGTGTATACACAGAACATGTCAGAGGTATTTAATGTCCCCCACCATTCTGTGTTCTAAAACCTTAGATTCTGGCACCCAGATATATTGACCTGTTCAGTCAGTGGCAAGACTTCAATATCAAGATTACTCTCCTTCAAGGTCTAATATTTTGTTTGCCTTGGTTTTGATCAATATTAACCTTCTGGGTCAATAAATCTTGATACTAGCCTCAAGAGGAGTCATTATCTTTCATAGAAAATGATTATTTCTCAGTTAAATCCTACATTTAATTTTCCTGTAATCCATCTCTTTCATCTTCATACATTGAACAATTCTTCTGAATAAAAAGCACTCTAAACTATCTTAGGCACTGCAGGTTTTTAAAATACTAATTAGCAGCTGCCACAAGATTTTTCTGTTCTTGGAAACGGTTGGACTCCGCTATTGTAACCATCTAATTTTGTTACTTATAGTACCCAGGAAAAATGGAGACAAAAAACCCCTCAAGTGGGACGTGATACAAGCAACTGCGTAACTTAGAGCTGGGGGTATGGATGCAAAAGATACGTGACTGGACCACTGCAGATAGTAATGGTCAAGAAAAAAAAAAACATCAGGAAAAGAAAAGGCAAAGGTGGCAGAATCTGGTACTCAGCTCTCACAAGAGGGGATTTTTACTGCATGCAAGATTCCCACCCTTGTACTGCCTGTGGATTACTGGCCAGAAGCAATGATAAACTAGATTGTGGCCTCTAAATTTACACTGGTGGGCCTGAAGTAAGAATTTGGACCCATTTGTTTCATACTTGCTCTTGAAGGATTAGAAGGAGTGTTTGTGAGTAACAGAAGCAAGAAATATCTTTTCTGGGACCTCAGTCTTTCATTATCTGAGTTTCAAACTCCTTTGAAGCTGTCCTCTGGGGATGTTTTCTCTGTTGGTTTTCTGCATCTATTAATGTAATGAAAATTCTTGAGCCTGTATTTACCAATGAAAGTAGACTTACATACTGGGGCTACAGCTACAAAAGATGCTAAAATCCATTACTAGCGCACAATCAAACTGAATTTACTAAAAGGACAGAGCTGCTATAATCACAGTGGCCTATGTGCAGCCTTTCATTGAATCTTCAGTTTTGAGAAGAAACTGCTCTTCCCTGGTGAGTGATGTATTTTAGGATGAAACAGTTTTTGACCCAAAGGCTGCACTATTTTAATATTTTCTCAGTGAGAAGCTTCATGAAGTTGAAATTTCTGTTTCCATAGGAGACTGCCCCATAAAATCGGCTGCTGAGCTACCCGGTGTTTTCACCTCCTTTAACTTTTTTTCCCTAGACAGTCCCCCTGAGGTAAACATGTCTCTGAACACAGCGACAAAGGTTTATTTGTGGTGTGTCCCCGTCACCAGAGTCTGGGGAATGAAGGAGGAAGGAAGGAGCGGCCTCGTCCCGCAGCTCCTGGGCTGGGGGGTAACAAGATGGCGGCTCGGGGCGGGGGGCGGCTGCCAGCAGGTGCGTCCCCGCCGGGGGAGAGGCCACGTCGCCGTCTATGGCCGCTGTGGCGATGGGGGAATGGGAGCCGCCGTCTCGCTCTCAATCGGATGGGGGAACCCTCGCTTCTCTCACGGGGTAACAGAGGCCAGTCCTCCCCCTCGGGCCGCCGAGGCGGGACGGAGCGGTGGGGTGGACGGGGCACGGCGGCGGCCCGGCCCGGCGCGTTGCTATGGCGCGGCCCCGCCCCGCCCCGCCCCGCCCCTCGCCGCGCGCCGCTGGCGTCCCAACATGGCGGCGGCGGGCAGCGGCGGGCAGCTGGGGTTGCTGGCCCTGCTGCTGGCGGCGGCGGCGGCGCGGCTGTACCGGGCGGGGGAGGACCCGCTGACCGTGCTGGCGGCCGGCTCGGTGCGGCGGGCGCTGCTCAACTCCTCGGCCGCCTGGGTGGTGCAGTTCTACAGCTCGTCCTGCGGCCACTGCGTCGCCTTCGCCCCTACCTGGCGGGCCCTGGCGGGGGACGTCAAAGGTGAGGCGCCGCCGCCGCCGCCCCCTTCCCGGCGGGCTCTGACCGGGCCCCCGCAGCCGGGGTAGCGCTCACCGCCGCCGCCGGGCTCCCCGCAGCTCCGCTCGCCGTGAGGCCGGGCTGCCGCGGGCCTGACCCGCAACCCTCCGCCCCCCGCGGCCTCCCTCAGTCCCCGGTGTCGGTGCTGGGAGCGGGGCGGCCGCGTGGGCCGCAGTGGTGCCTCGCCGTCCCTCATCGCACTTGGTCACCCGTGGGGCGCTCGGCTGCAGCGGGGCGTCGGCTCGCTGCATCGCCCGTGGGCTTCGGCGGTGCCGTGTCACGCGTGGCCGTGCTTTGCGTGAGCTGCGGTGCCTCGGTGCGTGAGCGTGGCCCATCTTCTCGCTTTGCTGGTGGTGGGCACGGCCCATGCCACGCTGCTGGAATGGCACACGGGACAGAGCGAGACGTGGGCAGTAGTAGCCGGTCTCCAAAAGAAAGGTTTCGTAGGAATGCAGGGATAAAACACCACCGCCTCTCGCACACACAGAGCAATCCAGCTGTGGATTTGCAGGCAAGCATCTCTGTGCGCATTGCAGCGTGTGAGTGGATGCGCTGAGGCACAGGAGGTATGATTAGAGTAAACTCTTTGAGGCAAGATCTTTATCTTCTGAATTTTTTGTAAAGAGACTAGCCTTTTTCAGAGGCTAAACCAAAAATGAATATTGTGATACTGGAGAGGCCTTGCATGTGTTTGATTTCTATCTTGCAAATTCAGTATAGCATGAATGAACTTAGAGGAAAACCACCACCAGGAAATAATACAAAAACCAAGCGAAGTGACAGTCAGATTTTCAGATTTATCAAATAGTGACTTAAAATGAAATGATGGGTTTATACTGAGGGAGACCTGCCTTGCTGTGTCTTACTCTGCTCAATTTTTTTTGGCAGGTGCTGAAGTGTTTTACTCTATTTGTAGATCTAAAGTAAGGAAACAAACAGGCCTTTCGGGTTAAATTCAATAACTCTGGTGGGGAGAAGACCTGAGATCATATTTGTAGGAAATGTTGTACTTAATATAGTGATGTTAAAGGCTTTTAAACTGCCCTTTGTTTAGCATTTGACACAAGTGGCGTTTCCAGGATGGAGAGAGCGGTTCTAATGCATTCATGTGGTTTCAGCTTGAGAGGGAGTGGAGAGCTCTGGCTTTTCTCTGGCAGCCTTGTATGTGAAAAGTGTTAACGATTACCATGAAATGTAGGTGCAGTATTAGGTATGCATTATTTTAGATAGATGGAAGTGGAGGCCCACCCAAAAATAGGTCCTGATGAACTCGTCACGCTGAGGATTGCTGACTGATTGACAGAAACTCAAAAACTGAGAAACACAGAGCAGTAATGGTTTCAGAGCATTTCAAATGTTCCTTACTTGCATGGGTTTGTTTTGTTTTTTGTTTTTTTTTTTTTCTGTTCTCTTTGCATAAGTTTGTGTAATGTTTTCACCCTCTGACTTGATTTGCTTGTGGTCAAAATAGTATTAGATTTTCTTCTTTTTTGAAGAAAAGTAAGAACAAGGAGGTGTTTGAACACTGCAGTTAAGATCATGAAGAGCCTGAACTGACCAGAGATTTTGTCAAAACAAGACATGTTTATACGTTACTACGGTGACATGATACCTTTGTAGGCAATATTGTAACTTGTAATGACTTCTTCAGATATAGATTTTCTTTCTTGTCTGCAGTCATGCCAACTGCAAATGTTAGGCACTTGTATTACTATAACCAGTTAAAGGCCTCTCTACTCTACTTTATGAAGACTCTCATTTAAAAAGTTGGTTTTTGTGTTTGTGGACATTAGCCCTAACAGCAAATGCAATTGGTTTCTGGTGTTGTTTGTCAGCAAAATGTTTCCATTTTAAAGTTGGAATGAATGGATTTTAGTAGGAGACTGAGAACAGTCACACTTTTTGTTGGTAGCTTTATCCAAAAAAAACCCCACCCCAAAACATTTTGCCCACTTACGCCATCTGAACATTTATTTTTCAAGAATGCTTACTCATCAGCTAGGATATACAGCTGTCTTCGAGGCTGCAGACTCGTCTGCGTTGGAGAACTCCTAGATCACTGTGGTTGTGTTTGCTGATTTGGTATAGTCCCGTTAAATTGGTGCGACTACTTTGTCTGTAAAAGGCCTGTGGTAATACACTTAATTTTTATTTCGTTTCACATTTATTAAATCTTGGCAATACTACCATTGCAAACTTTATAGCAGAATGTAATCCTCCTGAAAAATAGGAGTGGTGCTTGCTTTTGTGTAGCTTACGTGTTGAATTTGGTACTCCCTCTCCTCTCAGAAGAGACTTTAAGCTTGGAGTCATTGCTGCCACATTCCTAATCATGCATTTAGTTTTATTACAGTAGTGTCCAAAGTGGCCATTATAGTTAATTTTACTTTTTCTGTCTTAAAAAAAAAAATTGAATTTATTCAGCAAAATGCCTGTGGGCTGGAATTATGTGTGGTAATTTTCTGTGTAGAAGTAACAAACCCTTGGATATCCCATATATGACAACCTTTGAATTATATGCAGAAGTAATCCAGTCCTCTGGATTTGGAACAGCTGTTCCAAATTTAGCAATTGTTGTTTCAAATCTAGCAATAATGATTTCCTTCGAGAAATTGCTCTTTAAACACATTTGGTGGGGAACTGCAGAAACCTTGTTATTCAGGAAGCAGCCCATGTGTTAAAATACCTAACTCTCAACTAGCAGCCAGGGAAAGGGTCCTTGCGATGCTTCTCTTATCTCCCTGACTGAAACTTCGTAACAGAAAATAACGCGCAGCATTGCGTTTACTGGCCGGAAGGAATACATAAGGTTTATGCAAAGAAAGTGTCTTCCTCGTAATACGCTATGACTGGTGTGTTGATATCCTGTAGCATTTCTTAAGTGGGAGCTTGGACCAACCTGCTGGATTTCCAGTTTGTCCAATACATTCATGTCGTTCACTGGAACTTGTTTAACATAAACAGAAATAGTGTTGGTTAGTATGATATCACTCATTGTGAGTCTTTCAGAAATAGTAATGCTAATTCAAAATCCATCAGCATTTTAGAAAAAAAAACAAACAACAGTTCAGGTTACAGTGCCGTATGAACTTACACAGCCTAGGATGTTCACTGCAGCAACTTTCACGTCCTTTGGAAAGGAAAAGCTCCTTTTAAAGCAGCAGCAAATGCTAAGCAGCGCACATCCCAGCTGGTGCTCTTTAACCTGAGCGTTTAGCTAGAGATGGCTCTGCATTGTTGGGAGCGGGCCATTTGCATTGGGTTCATAGGCTTCTGTTCATTGTGTGGAGGAGGAGGAAGGCAGGTGGAAAAGGGAGGAGGAGTGGTGAAAGTTGAATGAGGTAGATACCCAGAAGCCAAACTTTTTTTTTTTATTTTGCGTTTTATTTGATGAAATAGACTGTTGTATCTTTTGTGCTCCTGTGAATACATGCCCATCTGCTCTAGCATGCTTGTAGTTACTCCTGGTGCCTGTTCAGCTGTTGGCATGTTCGGCACAACTGAAATTCTCCATCAGCTGCCCCATCCTCCTGCAAAGACAAATAAAGGTCAAGCTAAATTTCAAAAGCCGCTAGGCATGCAACTGTCAATCAGGTCTTGAACTTGATGAAGCTTTCGTGCTCTTTCCTATAAAAGCAACTTTAATGTTAGTGCTTTTTAAATTTTATGGATACTTGGGAATTGTGGTGTACCTTCAAATTCTGCCCACAGCTGTTTTGATTTAGCTTGGCTTTAAAAAGCAACTGTCTAAGGAGTCTCTTGGAGCGGTTCTTCCTTAAAGTGATTGCTGCAGCGGAGCGTGGCTCAAAAAAGAGAAGTTCCTAGCAAAATGCGAAGGAAAAAGCTGTAAATGAGTTGAAAGCTTTTATTGAAGTTATATAAGCATATTTATAGAAATACTTGAACTCTTGTGGCTATTGCTGTGAAACATTTATAAAGGAAACTTACAGTGATGTTTAAACTCAACTATTTAGTACTCTGGTTAAAACTCAGATATTTTTTTGAGTTATACCTAATTTATTCATGCACAGTACTAAAAGGTAAAGACAGCTTTCAGTAGACAATATGCAGTCCTTGGGTTGTGTGCAGTTCTGGAGGCCTCGGAGAAAATTATACGTTCGGTAAATGAAGAATCCATGTAAAAAAAAAAAAAAAAAAAGCTGTAATACAAGATGCATCAAACTTATGGCTTTGTAATTGACAGCCATGAGAAAGAGTAACTGTTGAATTAATTTTATTCAGTAATATATATTCTGCATGCTTTATTTTGTGAGCTTAGCTAATGTGAAAAGCTAGGGAATACAATCCAGTATCCTGCAAGTGTTGGGTTGGCCCCTATTTCATCTTCCTGGATTCGATAAAATGTTTTCAGCCCTGGAAGTGCTACATTGTGTGTTGAGGTTTTTATTTAGGTGTATTGAAAATACTGGTACAGCTGAGAGAAACAGGGAGGGTTTTGTTATTTAAAAAATCAGTAGATTGTATTACACTTGAGGATAGAAATGAACAGCAAATGAGAATCGACCGAGGGCTTGATTTTTATGCCGTTGAAATCTATCAGAGTTCTGTTGTTGATTTCTGTGGGAAGCAGGGTAATCCATCAGCTGGGATCCGTGATCGCTTCTGCTGAAGATTGAAAGATATCTTTGTTTTCAGATTGGGAATCTGCAATTAGAGTTGGTGTGCTGGACTGTGGGGAAGAAGAGAACTATGAGACGTGCAAGGAATATGGTATTCACTATTACCCGACTTTCAGAGTAAGTGGCCAAATGTATTGCCTTGGGTAAATGATGCATGCTTTATAGTAACTACAACTGCAACAAACATGCTTGTGCAGAGTGTTACGTGTTCTTTACCTGGACTTTTTCTTTGCTTTTGCTGAGAAAACTTCCTTTGATAAAAGATTAATTAGAGTTCTTCTTGCTGAATGTGATAGCTGATACAGTTGCTTATAGTAGTATTTCAGTCCTCAGTTCTGAATCTGAAAAATTCTTATTGAAAGAAGATACCATTTGAGAAAGTGCTGTGCTGTTAACATTTATATAATACCTAGTTGTAATATATTAGATAATAACAATTTGTGTAAATATATTTTCAAATTCAAATATTCATGATTATTAATAGTTGTTTTAGGTTTGGTATATGAAAGTAAAGTAATATATTGAAACTGATCATTAATCAGCTGATTTTGTAACCAGTTAAAAATTTACTCTTGGTCGATCCTTCACTATTTTTCTAATTAATTTCATAATTTGCTTAAACTGGCTTTTAAAAAGGATCTTGTGTTTGCTAAAAGTATTTACCGTTGCTCATTTTCAGGTCTAAGTACAATTTTTAACTTCTCTGTCAATCTGTATAATCACATTATTAACCATAAGTGTAAGCAGAGCGTGATGGTTGGAGAAGATTGAATGAACTCTGTTATGACGGGAGAGGAAACAGGAGACGTTTCACTGTAGAATTTGTGATGTTCTGGCCTGATAGAACAATGTTCTTTTTTATTTTTAATCTTTGAAGTTTTGAGTGTAAATTGGAACTCAGTCTTTATTAGACAATGAGTCTTATTGATTTTATTTTTTATAGCAGAAAGCAGTCAAACTCCATTATATATCCTGTTTAACCACTGGAGGGAGTTGAGAAAATATGAATACTGTTCTAAGTGTATGCACAGTTGGTAGTACTGATTTGGTAACCGGTTAATTCATGTTTGGGTTAATATTTGCAGTAATGGATCGATATACAGTATGAATTATGCATTAAGGTGTCTTTCCTCTAAAAGCTGACTTTATTGTATGTCAGAGTTTTGAGTGGTGCATATGAGCCACGCTGATATAGTTGAGAAGCAGGTCTTTGGCACTTACAGCCTAAGAGGGAAAACTGTCTTCTGAACAGATAGATAAAAATGTTTTGTAATTAGAGCTGTAAAAAGTAAAAACTCTTGAAAACCATTTTTGTTTCTAAAATGAGCTTTTGTCTGATACAGTGAGTTATCTTCAAAGCAATAATACTTTTTTTTCTCCCACCTAGTACTTCAAAGCATTTACAAAGCAGTTTACTACTGGAGAAAATTACAAAGGTAAGAATATCCTACTGTAAGAAATCCCTGAAGCAGTTATCCTATCAGCCAGGAATGTATCATACAATAAGTGAAATCCCTTTGCCTGTCAGTTAGTCTAGACAGCTAGGGATGGGATGGACGCCAAATAGCTCTTTAAGGTGTGGTATTACGAGTACTGTATCAAAATGGAATGTCAGGCAGAATTTTACACAGGCAAAACATTTGTTCAAGAATTTAGGGCTCACGTTCCTCATTTATTTTTTTAAATATGGTTCTTAATTTTCACAAATGGCTAGATCATATTTTTAATTCCTTTTTTTTCCTCGTCACACACCTCATCAGCATGAGATCCAGTTTGCTCAATCCTGATTCTGATGCTTTTTGATCTGTCAGCCACTTTCCTGTCCTGAATCTCACTGGGAAAACCCCTATTCAGATGTTGACTAACTAAAAACAGGCTTATCCTGTGTATCTGACAGGATCACAGCTTGAGGTGGTTTGTCTGGGGACAAAAGTAATGTTGTCTTTTTCAATGGATTAACATTTAAAAGGCCAGAGGTCAGAAGAGAGACCACCTGCACCATTAACCCTTTATGTAGAAGTAGACCGTAGTTGTACCTGTTACTTTTTGCATTTGTAAGACCTTCTGCTTTTTAATTTATTTCTTTTAAAGCAAATAAAATATTCTCACACTTCCGTTGTTTCCTTATATTGTTACGTGGCTTTGTAACCTCACCTGGCCATTTGATAAGAACGGTACACCTTTGCAGGTTTTAATGCATGATAAATATCCTTATTGCAAAAAAGCTACTGAAGTTGCTCACACCAACTGTTGTGAAAATGAGCACAGATTTAGAATGAAGCATTGTTTGAAGAGCAAATCAGCAAGGCAGGCAGATGGTTAGATTTGGAAAAGTCTTGAGGTTTTGTTAATTTTGGTGTGGGATGACAGCTTTTAAATACGATCTCATCTCAACATTAAAATGAAATCCTGCAACTAAATCCGTAGTCCCTGTTCTTCAGCCAAATAGTAGTCTGGTTTTTAAGTCCAAATTTAAAACAAAAACCTGACACAGAAAAGCATGAGAATGTAAGAAAACCTGCTTGTCAGTAATTTTTTTCTTGTTTTCTGAAGTGTTATCTTTTTTTTTTTTTTTTTTTTGTAACCTATACTCCTGTACTCAGCAGGAGCAGACCGAGAGCTGCAAACAGTTCGTCAGATGATGATTGACTTCTTACAGAACCATTCCCAAGAGCTGAGACCGCCTGCTTGCCCACCATTGGATCCAGTTTCGTAAGTTCCTTGTTTAAAATATGACCGATGTGTGCTTACTGTGTTAATTAAACAAAATGTAGAAGGTCCTATTAAAGATTAAGTAAATTGTCAGTTGTGCTGCGACATCGTAAAAGGAAATTGCATCCATAACAGTGGGTGTATTGCGTTCTACCTGTGCTAATTAGCTTTTCTTTTTTTAAAAGGTCCAGTGATATTTCTTCTCTTTTTGACAAGAACAGCCGTCATTATACTGCCGTTGTGTTTGAAAGTAATAACTCCTACATTGGACGAGAGGTAATGTGTGACTTACAAATGACGTCATGAATACGAATGAATGTTATAACAAACCAACTGAGTTTTATGTTATTTAGCCAAGCAACAAAATTTCTGGTTATAGGACTAAATTAAAGAGCCATAAAGGGCAGGTCATGCATATCTGAGATATCACAAAGGCAGGGGGTTATACAGAGCTGTTGTGTTTAGTCACACGGAGGAACTTGCTTATAAATGAATTTGATGTCATGTTAACTTCTGCCATTCACATTTTAGTGGAAGATTAATTTATCAATTTCATTCTTAGCACAATTCTTTTGTCTTTCAAGATTTGGAAGATCACAACAAAAATATTGTCAGATTATATTATTGTTTTGTTACTGCTAAAGAACCATTCATAATCATTCTTCTGGGCAGCTTTTGTGATTTCAACTGTTTATAATAATTTAAATTCTCTGGTTCTCTTTCTTCATGTGTAGGTTTTAGGAAAGTACGTTCTAAATTAAGATGAAAGCATAGAATTATTTTCACAGCTCTGAGGCACTGAGGAAGTGAAAGTCTTTGGTTTTCTGCTTTCCCCCACCCCCCCCCAATAAAATATTTGATTTGGCATCATTTGACCACCTAATAAGCCTGCTGTTAGCTTAGACAACTGTTACTTTTCTCTTCCTGCCAAGATCTAGGATAAGCAAAAAAAAAACCAAATTGCATAATTATCTAGGCATAATCTGTGTGGAAACATCCAATGTCTGTGAAATGTTTCTAATTAGATTTGATGCTGGGATGGCCCAGTTGCATAAGTGGAGGATGTGCTGCCAAAAGCAAGAATCACTTTGAGAAGCAGCCTGCTTCCAGGCATTTGTTTTCTGGAAGTTACTGTGTTGATACAAGTGGGCATTAGTGAAGAGAAGAAATGTGATGGTTATAAAGTTCTTCAACATTTTATCATAGTTGCTTCAATTTTACTACCTGCTGTTAAAGGGAAAGACTAAGTATCATCTGATTAACAGAAAGTGGAGTTTACTTTCAGAAGAAAAAAAAATGTGCTAATGTAATGTATTTTAGCTTTATAGAATACTTTAGTGAAATGGAAAATAACATTGTGTTCCAGTTTATAGTATAAGACAACATGGACAAATCTAATAGAAGTCGCAAGAGCTGAACAAAGGAAGGCCATACATTTATCCCTGAAGAAAGGAAGGAAGAGTCTCTTAAAATATGAGTTTGAAAGTGAAGGAAAACTTAGCAAAGACAATATTCATCTGAAAGGGAAAAGTACAGTGAAAACTGTGAAATTAACAACAGGAGAAATAAACAGAAGAGGCAGAGAGGGGTGAAAGTAAAAGAATGACAAGTAGAAATGTAAGAAGAGTCAGAAGCATGGAATGTTTTGTAGGTAAGAATGGAACATTTGAAATGGTAGCATGAGAGCATAGGCTAATGGAAGGGTCTGAGGAGTGTGGCCATTAGAATGGCAAAAGAGGATGTCTAGCAGTGGGACGATGAAGGATTTAAGAAGGGAAGAAATAATTATTTCAGCTTTTTTTTTTAAAGGGCAGATTTTCAGTTTTCAATTGAGTAGTCATATTCATAGTTGCAGCTTTGGCTGTAGTTGGCAAAGAACTTGTGACAGTTGAGTCCTGGCAAATCTTTGAGGCACCCTGATGTTACCACCCTCTTCTGCCTCCTCCTTGCAAAGAAATTTGTGCCTGCTCCCGGCTGCTCTAGTGCAAAAAAAACAGCATCAGGTTTAAACACCTGATGGAGATCCATTTGAGAGGCTGGACTGTGAACTGGAACTGTTGCGATATAGGCACCTATTTCTGTATGGAGTCTCTGCTGTGGGTTGGTAAGCAAAAAGAGCTGAACAGGCAGCTGGGTGTTATGACACCATGAACTACACAGCTTGATTTGGCAGGGCTTGCCAGGCAAAGCCTTAACTCCTCTAAGCCCTTAATTCCTTTCAAAGTCATGGACTTTGTCAGCAGAATGCTCTAAAGTGGTGGGACCAAACAAATATTTCTTCACTGCCTGAAAATTTGCCTTTAGACTCTTACATATATAACATGAAACATAAACCTGTTGTTGCCTTTGGAATATCATCTGGGCTATTTTGAGGTTTATGAGGACATTTTATCATTCATTCTTATGTTTTCTTCAGATGTTAGACTTCAAAGGGAAAAGATAATATAAACCAAGAAAAAAAATGGAAGATGGGAGTAAATAATTTCCAGAGAGTAAATCTTCTTTAACTGAAATTGTTTGTGTCCACAGAATACTCATAGATGTACTTCCTTGGTGAGCAGCCTAATGATACCCTTAAAGGATGATGCACTTCACCTGTTTATAGGTCTTGTCCTGCACGATTGGATATTCCTTGAACAATGTATAATTCATGTCATCTTTTCATTATCCAGGTTATCTTAGACTTGATCCAGTACGAAAACATCATTGTAAAGAGAGCATTGAATTTTGATAAGCCTTTTCTTGA
Source organism: Chlamydotis macqueenii (assembly GCF_036417535.1). Taxonomy (NCBI): domain Eukaryota; kingdom Metazoa; phylum Chordata; class Aves; order Otidiformes; family Otididae; genus Chlamydotis; species Chlamydotis macqueenii. The sequence goes on along the minus strand of NC_141575.1, from coordinate 3,209,518 downwards.
GAAACTTGGGATTACCTCGGCCCCTGCATGCTATCTGGTGCATCCAAATGGGTCCCATGGATTAATTAACATGTAAGTAGTTGTCTGTCTGAGGAATATGGGGAGGTTCACTGAAGCTATAAAAACAGTTTCCATAGCTTCCTTTCCTCTACAGTAGCTTATTCTATAACCTCTTTTTACATGTATATAGTTGTGTCCCAGTGTGTAATCAGTACATTGTACTGACTGAAGTTGTGTGTTCCATTTTTTTTGTGTTTGAAAATCATCTGTCCTGAGTGCTCTCTAGCAATTATTAAATAATCTAGTGCTTTTGTTTAATCTTTTTGAGTGCTTGTAATGAACAGACATGAGTTGTGCCAGTGGAAGTCAGATTTTGTCGTTTAGTAGGGAAGACTAGCCAAAGTGGTGTAGTGGCTAATTATAACCCTCGTAGTGTTTGACTACAAAATCAAGTTTATACTGCTGACAAAACTCATTGTTAAGTAGATTATTTGAAGTAGTGTTTCTAACTGGAAAGAAAAGCTCTAAGCCAATGTTCGTTTTATGGAGTTTGATATGCTGAGAGCAATGAGCTGGTTCTTAATGCACCATTTAATATTGTTCTGGTTTTTAATAAGAGACCTAATATTAGTTTTGCTTACCACTTGCCTATTTCTAGCTTTAACCTATTACTGTGATACTTCTGAAAGGAAAAAACTTTGGAATAGAAGTGGAAAAAAAGTTAATGAAGCATCCAAAGTTCTTTAAAAAAACTTGCTTCTAAGGCAAAATACTTGTTCCACGTGAACATTGCCTCTGTAAGGCAAACTGACGTTTTGATGAACGTGACATGTTCTTATTCTGAATGGAATTTCAAACCACTAATCCAAATGGTTGCTATTACTGCTCCTAAGTCAAACATTATTTCCTTTCATTTTGTATCAAAACATAAGATGTTGCGCTAGGACTGTAAAACATAAAACAGAGTGAATATCTTATTCTATAAATACATTAATTTGCTTTGGATATTCACTTAGTCTGAGATTAAAAGTAATCTTTACTTTGTCCATTTATATGCAGTTTGAAGCCTCTACGGTCTTTCTTTTCTTCATATTTAAAGTCACTGCCAGGTGTAAGAAAAAAACTTCTTTTGCCACTTCAGCTGCCTGTTCAAGAAAACAAAGAGGAGAGTACAGAAGTCAAGGTGTGGAAAGAGTTTGATAAGTAAGTTATAACCTCGATTTTCAGATCAATGCTTGGTTAGTAAAATTTGCTTGCAGTTTTTTCTTGCCACTTGGGAAGCTGTGCTGAAATTTATTATAAAATACTAGTGCAGTTCAAAATTTTACTTAATTCCATCCCAGGTGATGCACCTTGAGTTGAATAGGTTGGTCACTACTGAATGATCTGCATTTTTTTTCGCAGTAAAATTAAAGATATTTGTGCTTAATACTGGAGAAATTATTGCATTCGAACCGAAAGCAATGCTTTCAGCTGTTGCTTCAAATTCATCCATTTCTCTGTATGTTTGGGTAACACTTGTGAATTAGTTCAATTAGTTCAATTCCAGCATCAAGGTTACAACTTATTTGAGATTGTGAGCAGTCTTTCGGACAATTCAGAGGTGAAATTACTGAGGATTGCCAGTATTTGGTTTTTAGCAGCAAGCATTTGCACTGCTATGGAAGGAATGTTTTTCTCCAAAAGTATTTCTAAATACTTAATTAGCTTTAAAATACCAAGGACTTATCACCCATTACGTGAAGTGTATAGATCACTGATTTGAAATGGTTGGAAAACTTCATCTGAGTAATCAGTGTCCCTGAAAAAAGAAATAGTAATATAACAAGCTGCAACATTGCTGTGGAAAACGAGAGTTCTCTGTGTGTATAATAGCAAAGCAGTGCCCACTAAAAAGTGCTTGTCAAATGCAAGTATAATAGAAAATGCTAAGGTCACTGTAAAAGATGTTTGTGATACCAAATCAAGTAAGGTTTATCTTCACGCTCTTTCCCTCTTTGTCTGTTTGAGAGGAGGATGCAAAGGCTTTGCAGAGAGATAATCCCTCAGCATCTTTAGATGGAAAAGATGTAGGACTGAGTGCTTTCATTTTGTACTTATTTTCCTTTCATGGACACTAATAGTGTCATCTTCTTTCAGTTGCCATTATAAAATAGTTTATGTGAAATGTTCTGTTATCAAAGCAACTTAGTTAAATTGAGCTGCTTTCCAGCAAGACAAAATCTTGTTGGTGTGGATCTCCAGTCCAAGTATTTTCTAAATAGGATTCTTTGGGAGAACCTCATGCGTTCATATGGATATCTCTTTTTAAGAAACTTGAAGCAGAATTTTGCTGATTTTTAAATTTTAAGTGAGTACGTTATTAATTACTACAGAATAAGTCTGTAGTATCAGTTGTTAAGAATATAGGTTATTCTGTATTTTAATGTGTTATTTCCTGCATATTTTCTAGGAGATGGGGCAAGACATTTCCTTGAATTAATTTTTTTTTTTAATTCTCTTTGGTTTTAGAAATAATAGTACTACTGCACTCTTACAAGAGGTGTTAACTCTATTAACTATGTGAACTTCTGTTTGTTCAGTTACGTTGCTCTGTGTCATACTGCCTAGAGTTTGTACTCTGAAAGCGGTGGAAGATGGGGTGGTTTACTTGATGCATCTGTACTTTGTAAAGTGTTTTTTGTTATTATGAAGATATTTGGTTGTGAGAAGGAACTCTCAAAATCTTTTATTTGCTTTAGAAGTTTTACTTGTACCTGTCATAAGGTGCCTAATTCTGTCTAAAGAGCTGGTGTGATTAAAATTGAGTGTTAACTTGCAGGCAAAGAACCTACAGTAAAACTCCTGCATTTAGGAGAGGATTTCTAGATTCAGTCCTTTCCAACGTTGACCTTTTTCAGTCTTGTTTGCACTCCTGCTCTGTGTATAATCTACTTTTGTTCAACAAAAGCTGCTTTTTTCATAGCATGTCATTTTTCTAGTTGTGGTCGATCCTGAAGAGAAGCTGTAATTTCATTACAGTAGCTATTTCCTTGCTGACAATGTCAGGGTTATAATTTCATTACAAGGTAAAGCTGGCTGGGAGACAAAAAGTTTAGTCAAATATAAAAGAAATTCTTGTGTGTGGTTTTGCTTCATTTGTCTAATCGCTGAACAAAGTGACATAAAATTACTCTTTTACAGCGAAACTCAGTGAACTTAACATTCACTGTACCGAGCACCTGAAGTAACAGCTGTATCTTCCCATACTGCAATCACCGTGGAGTGGCAAATGTTGAGGTTTTAATGACACCTACTATATATCAAATTTACCTTCATGGCTGGTGAGAAAATGAGCGAAAGGAACCTGCCACTTTATAACATTATATATGTGTGTTTCAGATCTAAGCTGTACATGGCTGACCTTGAATCGGGATTGCATTACCTGCTCAGGGTAGAGCTTGCTACGCACAAGACACTTGAGGGAGCTGAGCTAAAGACCTTCAAGGATTTTGTTACTGTCTCTGCCAAGGTATACACTTCCAGTCTTTGATTATTTGTAAGAATAAAGTGACTCTAACATAAAATTTATTGTGTGACGTAAGTCTCTCGAAGTGTCTTTCCGAATGTTTAAATATGTTTCCTCACTGGCTTAAAAATAGTTTTGTGGATTTCTTTAAATGTTATTTTTGAGTTACTGTATGCCGTTCTGACGTATGTATAGGGTTGAAATGCATTTTAATTTAATCTTAGAGGGCTCAAAATTAAATAAAGCTTAAGTAGTCCTCAGCATATTAGACAAACACTGTAAATATAGTCCATTTATCAGATTTTCAGGATAAGTAGCTATAGTAACTGCGTGGGATTAAAAAACCCTTTGGTTTCTTGACTTTTGGATTTCGTTAGTGCATACTTGACAAATGTTGTCTATTTAGAGATACTAGTAACTTCTGTCTAAATTTTTAATATAATTGAGGTATTGAATTTGAGTATTTCAAAATAATTGAGATATTTAATATAATGGAGTGTTTCAAAAATAAAGACGCTTATATATTAATTTGAGTAAAGGGACAATATGTGTAATGTGATATGACTTGAAAAAAATTGAAATAATTTAACTTTATAATGTTACCCTACTGAAATTGCTAATGTCTTTATGTTTACTTACTGAGCAGTTAACATTTTGTTTTCTTTTGAAGAAAGTGAATCAATATCTGCTTAAGGGAATAATAAGGCCTATATGAACTATTTCCAAATATCTGGATTTATCTGAAAATCAGACAGACAGTTTCTTGGCCCCCCGCAGCCATCAGAGGTCAGAAATCTCTAGCTGGCCTCATTTCTTTAAGAAAGTGTGGTGGTAATCTTTCCATCATATTATCCCTAAAACATCCTCTGTTCTTCCTGATGGCTCCTGGCCAGCTGATGTCATTTGCTTCCCTGGCTATTAGTGCATAAATGGGGAATGCTCTCTTTTAGTTGCGTGCTCGTCTCCAGACTGCCACTGTACAAGTGGGGACTGCTGTCCTTTATTTGCATTGTCTTCTCGTGTAACACTTTCTTTGTAGCCCTCATTCATGATTCTCAGGTGTTTTCATTAGGAAACTTTTTATGCTGTTCTATGCAACAACATTTATAGTGATGATAAATCCTAAGTCACAGAGGTCTCTGGTTCCCTACTTGGGGAATTTTTTTTTGTTGTAGGATTAGGGCTTTTGGCAATCGGTGCAGAAGGTCCGTTGTTTTTTTTGAATCCTCAATGACGCAGATACCTACCCGAGATACTGTTGTCTTTTAGGTAGTAATCCATGATATTCTGGGGTTCCTACAGGAGTAAATGTAATTGTAGTATGCGGTCAATAGTTCAAAAGTGTGATGGTTTTTTTACAGATTATTTAATACGAGCTGTCTTTGCACCCAAACAATGCACAGCGTCCTTTGTTTTAGATACAATAGAGACAATTAGCAAAAGGGAGTTCCTGCCCATTGGATCCGCATGGTATCAAGTAAGCGGTCTATGAATTAGAGCTATTATCGATAGTTGCACAACGGCTGCAGAATGACTAGCAAAAGTATAGAGTGTTCTGTCATAAATTGCCTTATGTATTTAATGTAGCACATACAGGGACTTTATTTCTCCATCTGTTAAAATACTGCTCCCTCTGGAAGGGTGCTTAGAGGATGGTATGCATAGTCTACTTAATTCTGCAGTAATTACAACCATCAGTAAAGCAAGATACCATTTCTAGTGTAAAATAATGGCATTACGTCTGATTTACAGTTCCTCACACTCATCTGCCAGGCTCTGACTTCTTTAAGTTGCAGGTTAAGGAAGTCGCTGTTTCCAAATTGCTTTGGAAATCACTATTACACATATGAAAAGGAAAATGCTATTCTAGCTAACCAACATCATCTACATTTACAGAGATCTGAACAAATATTTTATAAGAAGTAATTTTTGTGATTAATCTTCTAAGAGTGAGAAGGATTTCAGCATCTCTGGTTCACTTAGGTCTTTTTCTCCCGTCTGAGCTGAGTTACCTTAATGCAAAATTCTATGTAACCTGTCAAAGGTTGTCCTGTAGCATTTCTGCCTGCTGCTGAGTAGCTTCATTTTACTCGTTATCATTTTGTGTGTGCAACTTGTTAAATTTTGTAAGCAAAACTTGCTGTGAGATGGCTTTTTATTGAAAGCAGAACAAGTAACTAATTTGCTCATAACAAAAGAAAATCTGAAGCATTCTAAATACAGGAAAAACACATTTAGAATAAGATAAAAATGTCTTCCTGCTAATTAGATTTGTTCTTTAAAATATGCATATTTTCTTCTGAGTTTTTGTGGGTTTTTTTTCCCCTCAGCTTTTTCCTGGCCGTCAGCCTGTGGTCAAGTTGTTAGAGACCTTGCAAGAGTGGCTGGTGAGCCTTCCATTAGACAAAATCCCTTATGATGCTATCCTAGATCTGGTCAACAACAAAATGCGGGTAAGCTCTTACTAGTTTCCAGCATAAAATACAGCATTAGTAAAGGATAGGATTCTATATAAATCTAAGACATCACTTACTAATGGTCCCTCAGTCATAATGGAGTTATAAGAAGGTTAAAATGAAAATAAAGTGAAATCATTACCAGAAAAAAAAAATCCACATGAAGGTATTGAAATGAGAGAATTGAAATACACAATCCTGTCTCAGTTTTATAATGAGTGACCAATCGCTAACGTTCCCTAACGTCAGCTTCCAATGGTGCAACATTCCCAGCGGCTATTTTTGAGTTGCCTTTGCTTGCTATGCCTGCTGTCAGCAGGATTCTCTTGAAGGCTGGAGTTTAAGTGATGGGAAACTTACTGAAATGGGCATTATTCCTGAAGAGCTTCCCCAGATATTCTTTGACTTCCTGGCACAGTAAATGCCTTGCTAGGAACCCCATCTCACTTCGGTAATGCAAAGCCCTGTGGTAGGGCCATCTTTGTACAAAAGTTAATATGAAATGCAATCACTGTCTGAAACTTGGAAACCTCCCGTGTGTTTCAGGAAGTGGGGACTTAAGTCTTAAAGTAAAATCTTTGCACTGGATTTTAGGTATAATGAATAAGTAGTGGTTTTGTTTTAAGAAGAAATAATAATGAATTCTACGTCTTAGCCTGTTAAGACTTTAGCACTGTGAGTCATGTAGCTCTTGCTGAGTAATATGGAATTTTTAATATGCCCAGGGAAACTGTAGCTCTCAGAGTTTACAGTAGTGGTTTTTTATGTGTTGTGTTCATACTGTGCTTAAAAAAAACTCTGCAAGTTAAGCTACTTACTGTATTCCGTCAGACTGATTAGACATTTGTAATGTGTGTTTTAGTAGGTTTGACATCAGTGACTGTATGTTGTATGTCATGTAATATGTTTGCAAGAGGGATGAGTTTGATAGTGCATCAGAGTATCTCAGATGTAAGGGTTGTTAGAAGTTTAAAATTTGTTTTCTTTAAGCATGACTTCATAAGAGTCATTTACTATTTTTTAATCTTGGTTCACCTCAGTGTCAAGGCATCAACTGTAACTGCTGTTATGTTCAGTAGTGAATTTGGGTCCCAGAGCTGTATATATCTTAAATACTTTTTTTTAATTTATTCTGTTCAGATTTCTGGGATATTTCTCAGTAAGAAAGTTCAGTGGGTCGGATGTCAGGGCAGCAGACCAGAGCTGAGAGGTTATACCTGTTCCCTTTGGAAGCTGTTTCATATCCTAACTGTTCAAGCTGCACTGCGACCAAAAGCTTTGATAAATACAGGTAAGCAGCCGTTATATGAGGCGCTTGAAGGATGAGACAAACACATGCAGCAGTTCTGCTGTGCAACAGAGAAAGTAATGGATTAGAGCAAATTTTTGTGTGTGTGAATAACTAATAGGTTGGTGGAGGACTGCGGCTTTCGAGACTTAGTTTTCGGGTTTGTACCAGCAGAGGTCAGAGCATAGCTTCACTGCAAGGAAGGGCTTTGAAGGAAAGCGTGTCAGTTCGTCCTCGCTTAGAAATGTGGTAAATAAAGTATGTGGCCCTAAAGATGTGAGCAATAAAGCAGAAAAAGGAGAGAATTTCAAACAAAGAAATTTTGGACTACTTGGAAAGGAATGAAGATTGTTCTGGTTACCTGAGGTTGCAATGCTAATTTAATTTGAGAAGAATGAGTTGTAACCATACGATTTAGTAGCTATAAAAGATATACAACCCTTAGCCAATCCTTCTGAAATGTTATTTCTTAAATACTGAATGTTAGACTGACTGGTTTTTGTTTGGGTTTGGTTTTTTTTTTTTCAGCTGAATGTACCTAGTGTTCATTAATCTGTGCAGTGAGGTACTACTTTGCAAGCACTCCGTAAAATTGCTTATTTTTAGACTTGCAGCATCTTGTGAAGCAGAATGTTAATATTCTGGTGATGATTTCTGTTTAAGAAAGGTGCTGGATATATAATCTATTTTCCTCGCACAATGGAAATAGGATTACTAATACTAAAATATTGGCCTTCATATGTTTTTATTCTTGCCAGGACAGTGCTTTGGTTATAGTTCTATTTAGTTTTCATTTAAAGCCTTTCAAATATTTATTCCAATAAATATAAGAATGCTAGATGGACTGTTGCTGGATCATAAAACTCAGAAATTTGCAATTTCTCAGTTACTGATTGTATGTTAAAAATTACTTGATTATTTCAGATTATGGATACATACATTTGTCCAGCATTACTTGCAATCACAGTGAAAATATCTTCATTCTTAATATTGAGTCTCCTGCAGAATAGGGGTTTTTCTGATATCTAATCATCCGGTTGTTGATTTTTATTTCTCTCTGTTTTATCCTGTTTTATTTGTGATTTGTGGAATGGTAGGTTGCATCTCTTTAATTTAGTACTGCGCTCTGCCTGGTGAGTTTGGGGTTTTTTGTGCTGGATGATGCATTAGCTGTTCAGCAGGATCATGCATAAGTTAAATTTCCCCTTTTGTCTCAATTGCCAAAAGTGTTCTCATTAAATGTAAAAATGTTCTTAATATTTAACTATACAGAATTGCATCTTAAATTGCTCCCATGTTTTAAGCATGAGCTCTAGTCAGTCGTAAGTTAAAAATACATTGTAAACCTGGAAACTCTTTGGCACACTTAACCATCGATTTAAATCGGGACAAATATGTGATGATCACTTCTTACGGCGAAAGAATTGGGTCAGTCTGAGACTGTCGGATTATGTCTTGGGAGGTTTTCCTCTCCTTATTGCTTGTTTAAATCCTATCTACTAAAAAGCATGATGTACTCCCTAATCCTTCCCACCACAGGTAGGGTTTTATGGTTCTTGTCCACTTTAAAGATTAGGGTTACCCTGAATTGCAGTAGTTTGGGAGGAAAGAGAAAAGGAGGATTACACGATGATACATGGCAGATGTTAATAGAAGATTCATCTCTGGGCTGATAAAAGAAAAACAAACAAAATGAGCCATTTTGCAATTGTTTGTTTTCTTTTTAAAGCAGCTGTATTTTTCTTGATAGTTTCCTCTGCTTGCAGAGTCTGACAGTCAGTGTGACCTTGCTGTGGCTTTCTTGATACAGTGTGTTTATTGGTTTATATTTGACGTGTTTTAATGTTGAACGGTGTAATTTGAACCTGCAGTGGGATCACCATAAGGGAATCCGAAGGAGCTCTGAACAGAACTCGCATCGGAGGGTGTGTAAATCGTTGTAGGAATCTAGTCCCGAGCGTATTTAATTATATGAAATGTGAGTGTAGGTAATAAGATCTATTGGTGTGAATAAGACGAGCTTGTGGATTTTTTTAAAAAATTATCTGAATTCTTTTTGATCTGTTGCTGAATTTGAAAGACCTTCCCACAAAATGAATTTTCAAGAGCATAGCATTACGCAGGAGAACAGAAATAATTCAATTTGTGTATGAATCTCTTTTCCTCCATAAAAAGGTTGTTTGCTAGTGGATACTTTTGTTGTGTTCGTTGTGTTTTTTTCTGAATACATATTTTAGTATACATGGTAAAACTATTTTGCCTGAAATTCGTTTCAACTTTCCAAAATTATTTTTCAGCCTTTAATACTGTAATTTAATCTACTTTAATCTCATAGCTTTTATTTATACATGCCTGTTCAATCACAGATATTGAATGTCTGAGTAGAGATTGTTTGCTTTTTATGTTTTCATTTTGGCTTTAAAGACTTAATTTTTTTTACTGCCATGTTTAAGAAATAATGTTGTTGTTCCAAATAAAAGTGTTTATGACAATTTCTAATATACAGAACAGATAAGTACTCTGATAGTTTTGAACAGGTTGCGTTGAGGATTTTTTTTTCCAAGAAACAATGCATGTACGGAGGGCATATGTGCTACCAAACTGTTTGTTATTCACTACAAGAATAGGGCAGTGAGCAAAGCACCGTAACCCTTTACTACAGAACCCACAGAACCTGCGTTGTAAATTACTCGTGGTAGAGGAGGTGTTCAACTGCAGGAGTCGGTAATTTGATCAATTTGCATCATAAAATGTGTTCTATTTGACAAGTGTGTGTTTGTGGTAACGTATAGTACATTTGTAAGTACATTTTGGCATAATTTACTAGGTCAATTAAGCATGAATCAGAAGATCTCTGAGACAGAGATGAAACCATTAGGATTTTAACGAATTATATCAGGTTTTCAAGCCACTTATGGACGTAGGGACTAGCTGCTGTCACAATAAAGGCCCAGGACAAAGTCCTCATTCTGTAAAGACCTTAGCTTACTTCTGAATAAAATAATGATTTTTTTTTTTTGTATTAACTTTAGTGTAAAAGTGTGACTATTCTAGGAAGAATAAGGTGTTTGTATTTATTTTAGGAGGAATTCCTGAGTTACTCCTGAAGGTTCCAATGTTGTTAAATAGCTATTAAGTGTATGCATTCAGTGCTGGCCAAAAAAGCGATGCCATTAATAACTGCTATTCTGTAATACCTAGTTATGGGCTAACGAACAGATATCACAGGCACCTTGTGCAATACGTAGCCAAGGGTTTTTGACTCTTGGTTTTTCGGTAGCAAGGTCACCATAACTTAGTGCCTTAGCCTAAATGTAATTGTGAATGCAAAACATAAATACTCATTTAGTTATTGGGCAAGTCATTGGAGAAGGTCTGTGCTTCCAGAAAAATTGTGTGAAATACAGATAGTGTGAACTTTGCATGTTTTAACAGTTTCAACATGTACTCTCATAATGGGCTTCTGAAAGTTTTGAATGTCTGATTTTCAGTTAGCTGAGTTTGTTCCTCCCTCAAATTGTAAGATATTCTTTGGAAAGAGGAATTTCACTGTAAAGAATATTTGACTTCCAACTGTTTATTTAATGTGTTCAGCATAACTTTGTACACATTTTTTCAGGCTAAATATATTAGTATATATTGGAATAAATAGCTACATTGCGTTTTTAATAACACTATCGCTTTATATATTTTATATATATTTTATATAATTATAAAAGCAACTAGTTTTCTTTTGTCTAAAGTGGAGGTGTAAATTTGCATGGAACAAGAAGGTAGCAATGTTTCCTTTTCCCATGGTTCACTTTTGTGTATGTTAACATGCATATGTTGAAGTTATGTTTGCCCAGTTGGTGCTAGATGCATCTGTTATCTCTCTTCCTAGGTCTTGAAGACAATCCCCAAATAGTACTTCAGATCATGCGGAGATACATTCAGCACTTTTTTGGATGCAAGGCTTGTGCTCAGCATTTTGAAGAAATGGCTAAAGAGTCCATGGATTCCGTTAAAACCTTAGACAAGGCTGTTCTCTGGCTCTGGGAGAAACACAACGTGGTGAATAACAGACTCGCAGGTACGGAAGGCCTTGCTTAGGAAACCCCCAAAGGCACATGAGTCTGAAAGACGGGGCTATGGCATTTTGTACAACGTGGCCATACTTGAACAGAGATGTGCAAATTAGGCTCTGTAATGCGAGTTTGAAACAACAGTAACTGTTCCAGCTTGGCATTCCTTATTAAATACTGGCTTCGAAAGACTTAACTCCACATTTACATTGGTGTACAAGAAAGGGTACTTGTATATAGAGCAAAACCTAGAGCATCCCAATCAACTGTAACTCTTGAGACCAGCGTGCTACACTTTGCACAAGTGAGAAATACACGCTTGAGATACGCTGTCCCCCAGTAACATAGTTGTCTCATGATGTATAATGAAAAATCTGCTTCATTCTCAAAGATACTGTTTCTTCTGAGATTTCACCTGTTGCTCGATGAGAGAATCTTTCTGGAGTACAAATCAAAGCCTTTTCAAAAAGGAACGATATGGTTCAGCTACTTATTGGTGGATAAAAAAATAATTCATTTTCTTTCTGTAACAGTTTAAATAGCTGTTAAAACCTGTCTTCATTTTGTATTGGAGAGATCCTGTATAGAAATTGATGATGGGGTTGGACTAGATGACCTTTAAAGGTCCCTTCCAACCCAAACTATTCTGTGATAATTGAACAGGAGACTTTCTCAGCATCAAAGAGCCTAAACTATTAGCAGATCAGCAACTGAATAAAATAAAATTACTGTATGAAGAAAATCTGTTCCCCTGCTAGACTGCTATGTTTTCAGTTAGACTAAAAGTACTTTTAAAATACTGGTTGTATTTAATCCTTTCTGTTATGGGGATATCAAGTAACGAAAGCACTAAAGAAAATTGGTTTCTCTTTGCTCTTAATCCCTGTCTGCTGTTATGGATCTGTGTAATGTAGCATTAGTTACAATTTAAATATGCTATATTGTGTTTATATTATGGTTATGCTGAATTGCCAAGATTTATGAAGTATTAAGTACTGTTGAGAGTATAAACACTTTGTCGCTCTTTTCTCCAAGGAGAAAAAGGTAGCTGATGAGGTATTAAATAAAAACATCCCCTGATGTTTGTTACTATTGCCAGGTTGGACACAGGAAGAGGTAGGCCTGTTGACTTGAAGTTGCTAAGGAGTGGAGCAATATACTTAGTCAGAACATTAAGTTATTGGAAAACTCGCAAGGATATTGATTTAGGTGATGCAATAGCCAGCTAAAATACCCTTTTAGTGAGAAGTATAAACATACTGGAATAAATAACAATGTTAAATTATGCTTTTTAAGTTTGCTAAAATGTCTCCTTGGGACAGTGACTTATTTCAATCCTTAAAAGCAGCATCTGTGTTTCTGGTAATACGTACAGCTTTCAGTGAGAAATGGTGTTTGACTGGTCAGGGAAAACACCTTGGCACAGCCTTCAAGTGTGGGTCATGAGGTTGTTGTATATGGCTCTGCCCTATTTAATTCTTTCCTGTTACTTTAGAATGCACAGAATTTATAGCATTTTTGGTTTTGGCAGGAGTGCAAACAGAAAACTTATGTACTTCGTGTTGTCTTACCGTGAGATGTTTTGTTTCTACTTTCTCTGTGGAAACAAATTGATTACTGAGGGATCTTAAATAAAGGTATCTGAAATGCAAACTTGCTCTCTTACTTGTAAATATCAAGGAGTCAGATATTTTTAAGCATTCTTTGAATCACGAAGCAATATTTTGCTCAAAATCATGGGGACATTTCCTGCCTTTAAAAAGGATAAAAATAATAATAAATTAAGCATATATATTTGTTTCTGAAATATTTTAAGCATTAGTGTACTAGTAACAATCAGTTAAATAAATCAGCTTTTTTACCGGGTAGAGATTTTTGTTCTAAAAATTATTTCCATCCCCATTTTAAAATGTTATTTTTTAGAGCAAAGTACAACACTAGCTACAGCGTTCACCTCTTTGCCATCAAGACAGAAAGGTGGCCAGAGCATGAGTAACAGCAATGTTAAAATTGGATCTTGTTCAAGACGGCGTTGTATGTTTAAATGCTAAAAAAGCAAGCTGAAGAATACATCTTGAATATTATAATGGTTTTTAAAGTACTGAAAATAGTTTGCTACAGTACTAATGCAAGCTTAGGATGGAATGGTTTGCAATATAGAAACATGAAAATATCTGCAAGTCTTTGGCCTTGAAGCTGCCTGCTGCAAACCAGGCTTCAGGATTAAAGAGTATTGAGTGCAAAAGAGCAGTTTGTTTTGAACCAGAATTCAGGTTAACCCCCGAAAGGCCCCGACGGTAGTGTGTTCATGTCTTCTAAAAACAAACCGATTGTAGTAGCTTGTAGTATTGGAATTTGAATGCTACAGCTTTTACTGAGAGAAAAGGAAAATTGTAATGATTTAGTGTTTGTATTTTGAAAGAGGAAGCAATACTTCAGAACATAATTGATGCATCCGTAAGGAAACATGAATTTCCAAATTTGTTCGTGATTGTCTTCAGTTTAATACAAACATTATTATTTTTGTGGACTCTTTTTTCTGACATCACTACTTATAAGTGGAAAATATTCTCTGTGGTTTCCAGTGAAGTGTCTGATAGTTCACTTTTCCTAGTTCATTCACTTCTATTTATTTTTTTTTCTCCTACCAATTAGGTGATTTGACTGAAGATCCAAAATTTCCCAAAGTTCAGTGGCCAACTCCAGACATTTGTCCTGAATGTCATGAAGAAATTAAAGGATTACACAGCTGGAACGAAGCCCAAGTTCTGCAGTTCATGAAGTATCACTATAACAGTGAAAATATTCTATATAAATACACTGAAAGCCAGACTGACTCCAGTGAAACCGAGCAGGGAGATACAAGGGAGGTGAAAGACAAAAGCCTACTGAAGAAACCAAGTGGAAACAGAGAAAATAAAATGCAGGACAAAGAAAACGTACTAGATTCAGAATCTAAGTTGTTAGATAAACGAGTAGCTAATCATGGACCTGTCAAAGATAGCGGTAAAAGCGCGGTTGAATCAGCTAACCTTAAAGAGACGAAGCAGGCCGTGTCTTTCTTAGGGATTGGATTTTCAAACATAGACATGAGTCTGTGTGTCATACTGTATGTAGCATCATCCTTATTTTTAATGATAATGTACTTTTTCTTCCGAATGAGGTCTAAACGGTGGAAAGTGAAGTATTACCGTTCATCTGTATAGAAGTTTAAATGGGAAACAAAGTTTTCATTGTACGTAGCTGTTCATTACCAGATACAGCTTTAATATTTATGATCAGGGATTTTATATACAGTATTCCTTGTTTAATACCCCTTTCTTCCCAAGTCATTTCACAAGTGTTCTAGCTTAATATATGGAGCTCGCTGTAAAAACCCTGATCTTTAAGAACCTTCATTTTTAACTGTGGCACGTAGTGCTATTGCTGAATGTCCACTGAAGGAAGCATTGCATTTTTCAGTCAAGATTTTTCTGTGACTTACCACCTACATCCTTACTCATTTTCAGAGTAAACATTGCATTATGCAATCAGCTGTGCCTGGTTCAGAAGGAAATTGGATATTGTTTCGTGTGCTTCAAGTCAGGGTTTTTTTAATTTATCCAGAGCTGATTTTACCTACCGGAGTGCTGAACAGTTATGCTGTTACCTTGGCTGCTTCATTTGGAGAAGCAAGAATTCTGATTTTGTTTTTTCAGGAAACAAAAGTCTCTTCTGATTAAATCAATTCTAAACCTATGTGACTTTCTGAAATATTATTTACACTGCATATTCAAAGTAGAAAGCATTACATGTTCAGATGTCTTCCATTCCCATGTGCGTGCCAGCCGAGGATGTGTGTGTTTCCGAAAATGAGAGGTTGGGGGCAGTTTGTATCTCGGTAAGCAGCCTGATTCTGATTGCTAATGCTGTCATCCGTTTTCATGGAGTTTAGGTGTCAGCAAGGACAGACTCGGACCCGGTGCTTTACTTGCTCCTCTACCGGGTGTGTTAATGGGGCATTCGATAACTCGCCGCGCTCGTTTACCAACCGGAAAAGTAGCAGAGTAATTACTGTGGTATCCAGATGGAAGCCAGTTCTGATGAACTCCTCTAAAGGGAAACACTGTTGTAAGTGAAGGACAGGGAGACTCCATTTGCATCAACATGCCATGCCAGAACAAATGTACAGATCTGGAAATACCATGTTTCTTATGATTTTGGACAACTCCTTTACAACGTAGTAATTTTTCTTCTTGTAAGGCGGGGTAAACGCTTCACTTGGCATTTCCAGTTCTGAGCTCTCAGAGCGTATCACCTGCTCGCTGTAAAGGTGTCTGTACAGTACTTGGAAGAACAGCCCATTTCTCTTGGCCTCCTGCCGGAGTGCTCCTCTGTTTGGGTCAAGAAGGGTTCAGCTAATGGTTAAGTCTGGGAGCTGCTCCGTTCTGGGATGCAGCAGCCCTTGGGAATATGGCGGTTGCCTTCACAGCTCTGCCTGGGGTCCTGGCTGGCAGCGATGAGAAGAAACCATGGAAAGAGTTATAAAATGACCATTTGGAATGGGAGTTTCTTTCTGATCCTAGCTGGGGGGGATAACTCACGTCCTGGATAGTGAAGTTTATAATCCTATCCAATGTAATTGAGCATGTTCTAGTTATCCATTACCTAATCTTTAGTTAATCCTAATAGGTTTTGGCCTCAATGTTTTCTTGCGGCAGTGAGTTCTACAGATTAATTATGTTATATAAAAAGGCTTTTCCTTTCAATTCTACATTTGCAACTTTTAACTTAATTGAATGTTCACTGGCTCTTCTGTTGTGTGAGAAGGAATAAATAGTCCCTGGCCAATTCATTGTATTTATATTGTTAGTGTGTCCTCCTCTTCTTTCCAGCGTAAGCGCTAGCGTAAAAAGTTTAAAGCCTAGGAACAAGAATGGTCTAAAAGGACAAAAACTCAACAGGGATATTTTTTTTTATCATCAAATCTTGTTTGTTCGCAAAACTGAACATTTCTGATACGAATTTCTGCAGCTTCTAGTTGGAATAAGAAAATTGAGCTTCAAAGATTTACTGTCCCTTCTTCCTTAAGTTTATCAAAATAATGTACACAGAGTAATAACCTTCTGTGGTTATTGTAAACGTGTGTCAGAGGGAAAAATGACACTGTTAGTCTGATGTACACGAAGAGGCACATTATCTGGGGTTTTCTGAACCCATCTTCACTGTTTATTGCCTGCACCCGGTGGCTCTTGCTCCGATGTGGGAACTGGACTCCGTGCTCTCTCTGTGAAGCCAAGGGCCAGCTGCTGCGAGCACCTGTGGGCAACTGCTGCTGCCTGTGGTCTGAGACGGAAAATTCTCTCTTTCGTTTTGACGTTAAGTCTGCGACGTTATGTCAGTCTGTGCTTTTTAAGGACCCTCACTTTTCAAGAGTTCTGGCACAAGGAGCAACCATGGGTCTCTCTTTTCTTTAGGAATTTATAAGAGTCCCTATAATTACCTTTATAGCACCTGGGCTTGGATATAACAACTTGTAAGCAACCAGAGAGACAGAGAAGCAGTGGTGGAAGGTGGTCCGGGCTGGTTTGTCAGTGCCACTTGCTTTGTGCTGGAATCCAGTGAGAGATCCCAGGAGGAGATCAGTTAAGAGGAAAGCCCAGAGTTTCCAAATTCAGCTTTTAAAATCAGGCAACTTTTAATTACATAATCTGGAAGGATGTTGATATCGGCCAACAAGCAAGGACATCTAGCTTCTCAAAATCACCCAAACACCAAAAAACCCAAAACCACAGCATAGCAAGTACTGGATCTGAAAAAACTGGCCAGTTCCTGTGGGGCTGAATTTCCTACTATCAGTATTGTTGCAGATTTGGAGTTGAAAAATCAGTCCTCCCTGCTGGGATGTAGAACGCTACCAAATATATAGAACTCAGTTTGGTGGCTTTGCCTCATTCTGCTTGCTTTCGTCTGCATGTGAAAACAAAAGGCTTTGAAGGTTTGTAGGGACGAAATTGCCATTAAAACAGTTTTGGAATAAGGTAATTTTTGCTGTGACTCTGCTGAAAGCATGACCCAATGAACTGATACTCCAGCCTCCAGTGGGGTTTGTTTGTTTGTTTGTTTTTGTTTATTCTGAGTTTAAAAGCATTACATTAGGATGTTGATTACCTGTGTTCCTCTAGCTGTTGACAGTTAAGTGGCTAATAAGGCTTTCACTTAATTGCTAGTAGTGACCTCACCTGGAAAAGTTGTCTTGACTTTGAATTCAGTTGTGTAAGTCTTGGTTTACTTGTTCTTATTTTTATACCTGTAATGACAAATTATATCCTTTATGTACTCTGGCTGTGAAGGTATATTATGTCTGCTGGGGCGTGTGTGATGCTGCTGTGCTGTGGTGCATTATTGGTGCGTTTCTTTTTTGAAAATTGCCTCAAATCGCCATCTTCTCCTCAGTCCTGGAGGTTTTATTTGTGTATTTTGCTGTACCACAGAAGTTTCTGCAATGCCGCTTTCATTCATGGGTCGTACCATACTGCTGGCAGTCATCTTGAGAAGGATTTCTTGGCCCTTTGTAATTCACAGAGCCGCCTTTGCTCTGCAGATGTTTTGAAAGAGGAAATACGAAACCTGCATAGAAAATAGAGTACTGTGGAATGTGCCAGGAGAGGAAGAAAAGCTGCAAGTGCTGAAGAAACCTAATAAAGTTATTCCTGAGAACTCTTAATTTTTCATTTCCAGCAGTGTATCCATCCTGCTATTGTAGGGCCTGGGCATTGCATATGAGGTGTTGAAAATAGTGAATAAACCAGTTCAGTAGTTTAAACATTTTATTTATTTTAATTCAAGAACTTGACATTTTCATGTCTATTCAGTTGTGGTTTGTTTGGTTTTTTACTCGGTCTCATACCTCTCTAGGGCAGAAAAGTGACCGTTTTGTACTAAACTGTAAACTAATGTGCTTGTTTAAAATAAATTTCAAACATTTGGGCAAACTGGTGCAGTTTGGCTTTTTACCTGTATTTTCAGGTTACTTTTAGCTAAACGAAATTGTGTTGCAAGGACAGCTGGTATACATGTCCAGTTCAAACCATATTGGTCATTTTATGCTTAATTTTGAAAAGTACCAGGAACAGGTAAACTTTTACTCCATTACTCCGTTTCTTTCACTATTATCCCGTAACTTTATAAAATATTGGTGAATGTTTGCAGGAGTGAAGGAAAATATGTCAGTTTCTGACCAATTATTTGCACTTTACCGGTCTCTATACACACATGCTCCCTTAAACCTGAGCATCTCTTCTGGGGCCAGGACGGTGCCAGCCTCCCCTGGTGCTCCTGAATCTCTGCAGCTTCTGCCGGCACCCGCAGCGCCCCTGAGGAGGTGGGATGGGTGACTTGTTAAAAATACTGATTATCTACCTGCAGAAGTACTCCAAATCAGTAGATTTTAGATTTTTAGAAATCACTAAGATTTCTAAACCTGTAGGTAATGTTGTTTGAAGTTTGACACTGCAACCCGTTTCTCCAGGGAAACGTGTGTTTCGTTGCTGGCCTTGACCTTGCCTGGAAAACAGCGATGTTCCCCTGGGGAGCGTGGAGAACAGGCTGATCCCCTAAATGTCCTGAGGACAAATGCAGACATTGTCCCTGCTGGGGCAGGGCTAGGAGTGCTCTGTCCTTGCCACCCAAAGTTAACGCCTCTGCTGCCTTGTTTTAAGCAGGCGCAGGGTCTGATGCCTGCTGCAACCTGAGCAGGAGGGCACAAGAGCGTGCAGAAATCATCCAAAGGGGCTTTTGGGGAAACCTGCTGAGACGGTGCCACAGAGCGAGGGACTCGTGGGGCTGAGAATGGGAGGCTGCGCAGGGCTGGGGCGAGCCATCGATGCTCCTAAGCAGGATATCGGCCACTGCCCTCTGTCCTGCGCAGCCACAGCTGCTATGACCCTGCCACGTGCACTGGGGAACAGCCACCACCACACACACTTTCTTAACCTGCTTCCTTAGAGGATCAGACTGACAATCCACTTATAAAACCGAGTTTAAAAGAGTCTGTGTGGATCATCGCCTGCATCCCCCAGAAGCCGTTTGTGGCCCTGGGGAGGGTCGGGGTGGCCCAGCGCAGCCGGCACTGGTGGTACCCAGCGGGACCCACCCTTGTCCCCAGCATCACTCCAGCATTACTCCAGCACAGTGCTGGTGATGCTCCACCGGTGCTCTACCCGTACCCCAGCTGTACTCCAGCCTGGCATTTCTAGGTTCTTTAGTTGGGGACCCCACATCCAGGTCCCCAAAAAGTCTCCCTACATTATTTTCCAACCCTATGAGTCTGAGCTGTTCCCCGGCCAGATGAACCATCTGAGGGGACAGCCCTGACCCAGCCATCGGCCAGTGTGCCGTGCAGGATCCCGAGTGGGCAGGAGGGCACCCAGGGATGCTCAGCAGCGACGTGGGGCCAATGTGGGTGCCGCCAGGTCGGGGCCGTAGGATGCTCGGCGCTGGGCCTGCTCCCCAGCTGCCCCCACGGGCGGGCGAAAGTCCCCGTGCTGCCGTCCAGCAGGAACATATGTGTGTTTGGAGGCTCCCGCCCCTAAGCTGCTTTTATTAATTTGTAATCCCCTGCGAGCAGGAGGTAAAGGGATTCGGGGGATTAACGGGCTCACAGTAACAACCACAATTATCAGCTCCGGCTGCCTGGGACAAGCGGTGTGCACACGCACGGCACCGACACACACAAGCACACAGACCTGCGCCCGCACCCCTCTGCACACACGCAGACACTCCCGCGCACGCAGATGCACAAGCACCCACGGAAAAGAGCACGAGCATCCTGGGTACAGACAGAGGCGCACGCAGCCGCATGCACACCGCTACACGCACACCCACATGCGTGCACTGGCTGGCACACAGCCCCCTTGCACAAGCACACACGCAAACTGCACATGAACAAGTGCACACCCGTGCACGCACGCAGAACTACACACGCAGCCCTGTGCACGCTCACGCATCCCATGTGCACACGCTTGCTAGTGCATGTGCATGCCCCTGCACCCCATGTGCACATGCGTGCTCCTGCACACACGCCCACATGCAAATACACACACACACAGACATGCGTGTACTTGTCCGCCCAGTTCTCAATTAGTACAATTAACCTCCTCCAGCTGCAGGCACTGATTGCCATGGGTCAGACACGAGTCCCCACCGGCCCCCTCTCAGCGCTCATTAACTAATTAGTGGAGGAGGACGAACCCCCTCCCCGCTCCCCACGGGCGCCGTCGGGGCAGACCCGCAAAACGAAATTGGGGCGCGGGGCCGGGCGGGGGGAGGCCGGACGCGGGAGGAGGCTCCCCCCGACAGTGACTCCCCCCTCCCACCGGGGTCGCGGCTCGGTGCCCCCGCCGGGGGCTTTGCGGGGGCCGCGGGGGCGTTTAGCTCCCGAGGGCGGCGGCAGCAGCCTTGAACACACGCAGTGGGCGCAGCAGCCACGCGTGGGACGCGGGGGGGACAGGTCCCCGCCCCACTCCTCCCGCATCTCCCGCTGTTGTGATGCTAAAGAGCCCCGCGGCGAAGCGCGGCCCGGCCCGACGGCGCGGTGCCGCCCCCGCTCCGCCCCCCGCGCCGCTCCCTGCGCTCCCCTCCGCGCCGCTCCGCCACTCCTCCGCAGCCACCCGCGCACCTCGGACCGCGCCCGGCGCCCCCGCCGAGGCCGCGATGTTGCTGGAGCGGGTCCGCGCCGGCTCGGAGAAGGCAACGGAGCTCTGCCCCTTCCCGCGGAGCCCAGGTGAGGGGCGGGGCGCGTAAACCTCCGCGTACCTCCGCGGAGGCACCGGTGCCCGTTCCGCGCTCCCCGGAGCACCGTCGGGGTTGGCTGCAGGGGAGGGCGGGCGGCCCGACGGCACCGGTGGGTTCATCCCGGTCCGCCCTCGGTCCATCCCAGTCCATCCTGGTCCATCCCCGGTCCATCCCGCTCTCCCCACGCTCCCTCCCGTTCTCTTCTCCCGACATCAGAGCCCACCCCGCTGCCCCCCGCACCCCGTCGGCTCCGGTCCCGCTCCAGGCGCCCGTTTGGCTCTCGTCGGGTCTGTACCGGGGCTCCCTGTCCACTCCCGACGGGGAAACGCGGCTGCTGCCCCGGGTCCCCGCTCCAGCCCCGGCGGGAGCTCTGCCCGTTGCGGCGGAGCGGCCGCTCCTGCCCCGGGGTCCCGCCGCTCCCCGCACAACGAAGGCAGGGACGGGACGGGGAGTTTCTCCCCGCCGGTTGCCCCCCGAAGCCGAGAACCCCCCGCGCCACCCTGCCCCGCTCCCTCTCTGCTTTTCCTCCCTTCTGGAAAAGCTCCCATTTATTCATCCCCTAAATATTTTTTCCCTCCCGTTGAACGAACGGAGGCAGCGCTGTCGGGGCGGGGAGAACCGGATCGCGCTCCCCTGGGGAGTCCGGGGCACCGGGGGGGGGTCGGGGGGACAGGTCCCGCTGCGGAGCCGTCCCGGTTCCCTCCAGCACCGATCGCAGCCGACGGGAACCAAAAACCGAAAGGGCGGGGAGCGGGGCCGGGGGGGGCGAGGTGTCTCCGGGAGGGGACCGACCCTGCGAGCCGGTGCCCCTGGTCCTGTCCCGGGCTTGGCGTCCGGTTTGGTTTTTTTTTCCTGCTGCTTTTCCCGGCGGCTCCCCGTGGTCCGGACACCGCAGCTGCGGTAGTTGCGCGTTTGGCGCCGTTAATCAGGAGATGCTTTTGCTCTCGGGGTGGGGGGGGAAGGAGGCGACGCCGCCGCAGGCGAACCCTCGGTAAATGCCGTTTGCCCGCAGGACGCGAGGATCGTTGGTGGCCCCGCTGTCTGCGGCCGGATCCCGTCGAGGGGCGGCTCCCCGGGGCCGTGGCCGGGCCGGGAAGGGGCGGCGAGAGGTGGCGGGAGAGGGATTAAATACAGCGCTCAGCGCCGGCGTCGGCGGGGGAGGCTGGCACCTAAAAATAACCGGCTGTGGGGGTGAAATCCCCGGCGCCGCGGGGGCGGCAGCGGCTGGGGGTCTCGGGGCAACGGCCGCCGTGATTTGGGGTGGAGGGTGACGTAGGGGGAGCGCGGCCGTTCCGCACCCCGGGCCGGCAGAGGCAGCGACAGGGCTGGAAAGCGTCGGGGGCTGAGCCCGCGGCCCGCGGAAGATGCGCCGGTGCCCGCGGCCGGGTTGGGGGAGCGACGCGGCCCGCGGAGCCGCCATGCAGCGTAAGAGCCGCGGGCCGGGACCCGCCACGGGCTGGCGGGGCTGGGCCGGTTACTGGTGCCAGTGCCGGTGCCCAGGGCAGCCCGGAGCCGGGGCTGCCGCCTTCAGCGCTGCCGTTAGCGGGGTTTCTTGTTCGGATGCGGTGAATCGTTGAGGGGACGGTTATACCTCTAACGAAATCATCCCCTCCTCTACCCCTGCCCGCAGCTATGCATCGCCATATAGTTGTCTTTACTCATAGATACTCTCGTGTCTGTGCCTGTACAGCCGTGTCCACACGTCTCTGCCTGTACCGACACCAATACATCTATAGTTACAGATATTTATGTGCCTCTACATCCACATTTTTACCTACTTAGAGATATACACCGATACCGATGTATTTCTATATAGAAAAATCAATATCTACGCCTATCTGTACCTATCTATATATTTATGTCTACGTATCTGTACATTTTCGTTCTCTATCTACTGTATCTGTTTATTTTTATATCTCTATTTCTCTGTATCTGCAGCCTTAGATCACTTATTTCTGTATCATCTCTGTCGGTACATGCCGGGCGACAGAACAAGGTTCCTGCGTTTTATTTTCAGTGCAATTATAATAACTTTTGGCAGGTTCCCCCCGCTCCCCCCGCCCGGCTACCCCGCCGTTATTTGCAGGTGAATTTTGGAAGTGTAGGAAAAGGAAAAAGAGCCCGGAATAATTGAGATGCAGCTTTGCCGGCGGCCCGGCCCGGGGGTTAATTCCGTTCCCATCACTTCCCTCCTTGCTTTCCCCGCTGCCCCAGGCGCTTCTCCCGCTGTGCGCGGCCGGGGCGGGGGGGTCACTCAGCGACGCGGGGAGAGGCTCACACGGCGCAGCGCGAACGAATTTCAACGAATATATATTTTTTTTTTTTCGGGCCGTTCCCCGGGCCACCCCCGGGTCCGCCGTCGGGCGGCAGCAACCCCGGGGGTGGCGTGGCGAGCCGAGCCGGGCCGGACCGGGGGGTGGCGGCGACTGACGGGGGCTGCCTCCCCGCAGAGATCCCGCTGTGCGCCGGTTGCAACCAGCACATCGTGGACAGGTTCATCCTCAAGGTCTTGGACCGGCACTGGCACAGCAAGTGCCTGAAATGCTCCGACTGCCAGACGCAGCTGGCCGAGAAGTGCTTCAGCCGCGGGGACGGCGTCTACTGCAAGGAGGACTTCTTCAAGTGCGTGGGGACGGGACGGGGTGCGGGGAAGGGGTGCGGGGTGCGGGGGCGTCAGTACGGAGGGCAGCGTGGGGTTCAGCACCGCGGACAGCGGCGCGGCGGGGCCGGTTCAGCACCGCGGACAGCGCCGGGCCGAGCCCCCCGCCGCCACCGCCGGGCTCAGCGGCCGCCGCTTGTGTGTGTCCGTCCCCCGCCCCCCCCACCTTGCTCAGGCGCTTCGGGACGAAGTGTGCCGCCTGCCAGCAGGGCATCCCCCCGACCCAGGTGGTCCGTCGGGCCCAGGATTTCGTTTACCACCTGCACTGCTTCGCCTGCATCGTTTGCAAACGGCAGCTGGCCACCGGCGACGAGTTCTACCTCATGGAGGACAGCAGGCTGGTCTGCAAGGCAGACTACGAGACGGCCAAGCAGAGAGGTACCCCTTACCCCATCCCTCTCACCCCTCCGGGACTCCCTCACGCAGGGAGGGGGGTGGCTGGAGTGGGGACGGGGCTCCCACTCCTCGGTAGTAACTTCACCTCTAACTCGCACCGTGTCGGCAGAGGCTGAGTCCACGGCTAAAAGGCCCCGCACCACCATCACGGCCAAGCAGCTGGAAACCCTCAAAAACGCTTATAACAACTCGCCCAAACCGGCGCGGCACGTCCGGGAGCAGCTGTCGTCGGAGACGGGGTTGGACATGCGGGTGGTGCAGGTGAGACGGGGCAGGGTCTGCCTGGGGCGGGGGGCGGCGGGGAGGGGGCCGGCCCCGCAGAGAGGGAGCTGCCCGGCGTGCCCCGCTTGCAGGTCTGGTTCCAGAACCGCAGGGCCAAGGAGAAAAGGCTGAAGAAGGACGCGGGGAGGCAGAGGTGGGGTCAGTACTTCAGGAACATGAAGCGGTCCCGGGGGACCTCCAAATCCGACAAGGACAGCATCCAGGAGGAGGGGCCGGACAGCGATGCCGAGGTCTCCTTCACAGGTCGGTCCCCGGCGCCGAGCACGTTTCTTCCCCTCCCTGCAAAGCTGCTGTCCGTGCCTGGGCTCCTTCCTCCCCCTCGGTGCTACCTTCAGCATTTTCAGACATAATATAATGAGTGAAAACAAGCGCCCGAGAGATGCAGAGCTGCGGGATTTACCGCGGTGCGGGCGCGGCTGCCCGGGCCTGGCAGGGCTGGGGCAGGGGGAACGGGACTGAACCCAGCAGCGAGGGGCTGCCGGGGAGGGGGAACCGTGGGGAAAACTCCGCTCCGGGGGGGCTGTGTCCGGGGGGGCTGTGTCGGGCCCCAAAAGGAGCAGGGAGAGCTCCTCGGGCAGGGGCTGCGATGGTGGAGCCACTGCTCGTACACAGCCTTTTCAAGGGGCTCTTGGAAATACAAAACCAAAGAGTCCGGTATCACCGAACGTTTCTGTGGGGAAAAGTGTGTTGAATTAGTTTTCATCCTCTTCAGGGCTGGTTTTGTTTGCACAGTTGCTGGTTATGACTCCTCTCCCAGCTCTGTGGGAGTTGTCCCCTCTCCTCTGTGCTATAGGGGGAGATCGCTGCGTGTCAGGGTTCTGTGTTGGAGGGTCCCATTTTTGGAGCAGAGATTTCTGTTCGTAAACCCAGGGCCGTAGCTACACAGCATAACCCCATCCCGCACACTCCAGAGCCCCAGCTGGAGGAGCAGGATGCGGCCCCGTGCCGGTGGGGGCACTTGTGCCTGCAGCGCTGCGTGGGGATGGGGCCCCACTCCAGCCCAGAGCTGCCCCAGGGCCCAGTGGTCTCTGCCGGCGCTGTCTGGTCTGTGCTGCAGCAGTGTCCAAATGTCCCTCTGCGCGTGTGCAACGTTTCTAGGAAAACAGGAGAGAAGCCAAAATGCAAAACTCCGTGCACATATTTACTCAGCCGTGTGTCCATAACGCATGTATGTTTGTACACACATGGCTTTGCATCTCAGCTTCTCTCCCGTGCTCCTAAAAACTGTTTGGTTTTCAATTTCGTTTATGCACACTGTACATCGGCATCATTAAATATGAATATACTATAAATAATAACTAAAAATGTTGAACAATTATTGATAGCTTGATGCCACAAA
Organism: Chlamydotis macqueenii; assembly: GCF_036417535.1. Classification (NCBI taxonomy): domain Eukaryota; kingdom Metazoa; phylum Chordata; class Aves; order Otidiformes; family Otididae; genus Chlamydotis; species Chlamydotis macqueenii. The sequence continues at coordinate 3,183,752 of NC_141575.1, read as the reverse complement.
CAGGTTTGTATCCCAGGCAACAGGGCAGCTCTCACTGTCCGTAAAGCCCCTAACGAATGCAAACAATTTTTGCTGGTAACTTAAAAAATATTGTTCTTTTTTTGAAAACGTTTTTAGGTTGTACAGGTACATTTCATTAGCCTGTTCCTCAGCAGAAAAATACTGCTGACATTTAATAGTTATTCTGAGCAGTGGAGAGTGTTTTCTTGCATCGGTGAGTGTCCAGGTAGCTCCTAAAAATTATAACAAAATTCAAGATAAACTTCAAAGCCAAATAGAAATGCAGGACAAAAGCTGGAAAGACATCAGACTTACATTTCCCTTTAAAGGATTATTTTAAAATCACAGTCTTATATTCTAATATGTACTTTTCTTGCATATTTTAAAAATCCAAAATGTATCAGATGTTTTTATTTAAAAAAAAAAAATCTCATGGCCTTCTGTGAAGACCTGTCAACAAGGATGGGAATAACAAGGAATTACAAGTGGCAAATGCATGGCCGCTCAGCTCCCATCCATCTAATCTCTTTATAGCCAGAGCTTGCAGGAGTCCCCATGCAGCCGCTGCCAGCCGTGGCCATTGCTCTCCCAGTAAAACCAGTCCCTTTCTCTTTCAGATGAACCCTCTATGTCTGAAATGAGCCACTCCAATGGGATTTACAGCAACCTTAACGAAGCGTCCCCTGCTCTGGGGAGACAGGCTGGGACCAACGGGAGCTTTGCTCTGGATCACAGTGGCATCCCAGCTCAGGACCAGTACCACGACCTGCGATCTAACAGCCCCTACGGGATACCCCAGTCACCGGCTTCCTTGCAAGCGCTGCCTGGCCACCAGCCTTTGATCTCCAGCTTGGTTTACCCAGATAATGGCTTGGGCATCATGGGACAAAGCGGACAAGGGGTGCCCCAGTCCATGAGGGTCCTGGCCGGCAACGGACCCAGCTCCGACCTCTCCACTGGCAGCAGTGGGGGATACCCGGATTTCCCCGCCAGCCCAGCCTCTTGGCTGGATGAAGTTGACCACGCTCAATTTTGATATAGGATCCACCACCGTGCAGTGGGAAGGGAAAGGACTCGGTGCTGTTAAACGTCATCTACTCCTGGAAATGGCGGGGGGACAAACTGTGACTGCTGAGCAGGGCAGCAAAGCGTGATGACACGGAGAGAGCGGACGCACTTTCGGAGGGTGGCCCAGTGGCGGGTCGGCAGAGGACGGTGGGCAGAGGCAGTCGCACCGCCGTGATACAGAGCGTCCAAACGAAAGTGTTTGTTGTGTCTTTACTAAACACCAAGACTCGTGCTTTACAGATTTGATATGAGGTATTTTGCTTTCTGTTGTCGGTGCATTCTCCAAAGCAAGGACTTGCTTCATCACCCATCCACGCCGAAACCTTTTTAAGAGAAAATAAAGTCCTCATCCACGGTGAAAGGTGTGACAATGTCTATATTTCTATAGGAGAGATGTTAATAGTGAATCACTTCAGAAATCCATGGTAGAAAACTTCTCTGTTCTTCCAGCAGATTTTTTAAAAAGCGCTCCGATGCGGTATGTTTTGTTTTATTTTGAATTCACGTTCACTTTTCTAAAACGAAATGCTCTTTAACATGCCAATCATTTATCAACAACCCTTTTCCTTTGTAAAATGAAAATCATATATTAATTCTGCTTCTCATCTTTTTAATTTGTAGATTGCTAGTTTTATTCTTCCACATAAGCATTAAACCGTGAATCGATGTATTTATCACCGAATAACTACACTTTTATCACGAGGTCAAGGGGTGATTTTTCTTGACCCAAGAGCGGCTCTGGATTGTGAATCTTCTGCTTTTCTTTCCAATTCCTTTGCAACAGTTTTATGGCAAAGTGTCTCAAAAATCGCCCTGATGTCTTGTTGCCAAATACCTTCTCGGGGTGGGGGGGGGTGTCTCTGGGCAGGGGGGTTTCGGCTGCTTTGGTTCCAGCCGTTCTCCAGGCAGCGCCAGGAGCGCGTCGATGCGAGCACGCGTGTGCTGGCGACGCTGCTCTGCTCCAGGCATTTGTGTATTTCTGCGGCTATAGTGCGAGCTGATTGTGAGGAAAGGCAAGACAATATGTATGTTGTTCTCTGTAAACAATTATTGCATTAACTGTAGGTTATGTGAATGTCCAGTGTCTTTTATTTATATTCTCGCTTTCTCTCTGATGATCAAATAGTTCAAGATTCCAAATAAATTTGTCAGCTAAACTTTAAATAGTCTCTTGCTAAATTCACACCAAAAGCATCCATACAGGTAAATACAAACCCCGAAACTGAAAGTAGAAGCCCTCAAAACTGGATGCCGTGATTCGACAAAGTGCTGAAATACGCTATTTCCTTTAAATTCAGGAGCAACCCCGCTGCTGTAAAAATGTTTTGATAAAAAAAAAAGGACAGTTTTGGAAGCTGGCAGACCTTGGGAGATCCAAACGGTATTGCTCCGCGCATGCACAGGCTTGGATCGTGGCCAGGCTCTTTTTGACGGGTCATGGTGGTTTTTCGGCATTCGTTGCAAAGGTAGAAACGTGTCAGGCAGAAACGTGTGCTGATAAAGCAGCAGAAAACAGCGGAGTCAAATATTGTCTGTCTGTGGACAGAAAGTTGTGCTCATGAAAGTCAGATATTGGAATATTTCAAAGAGAAATCAGAAAGAAAAGGGAAACAACCGTAAGGAATTCAGCATGACTGAACATCTGCATCCCGTGTGCGCGCACAAATGTCTGTGGTCACGCTGCTCAGACTGAAGGATCAGACGGGAACGTCGTTTAACGCACAGGGGCTTCGAGCCTCTCGCTCCCCTGGGAAGTCAGGGAATATTTCCAGCTGGCTCTGCACCTCACCAAGCACCAGCAGCGTGTGAGGCTGCGCTTTGCAGGGACCCCAGGGAGGAGCTGTGCTGTCCCCGCACCCCGGGGACTCACCAGGTGTCCGGTGGCCACACCTGGGAGGTCCAGGCTTTTGTGCCTTCCCTTTCCCGAAGGACACACGGCCACTGCTGGAGCAGGATGATGCGTTGCTGTCTCCAGTCTCTTGCTACCATCGCCCTTGCTGTTTGGCAGTTGTGGGGGGGGTACGTGCTCGCCGTAAAGCACTCCCTGTTTTCTGGGCCTCTGCTTGGTGAAGAGGGGACACTGACATCTCGGGAAGCGAGCAGGTATTGATAATATTTCCCGAAATACTTTGATTTGCAAAATCCTTGTTGGCCACCAGTGCTGTGTAAGCGTCTTTACAGCTTTCCCCCTCAGGTTATGCAATGATTGCACCTGAGGAGAAGAAACACGTCCAGTTTCTGCTCCCAGAGAGCTGTCAGCAGCCTCTCAAAGCAAAACGGGTCCATGCACGCTGCCTCGGTGCTACGATGTTTGCTCAACACAGAAAGTCCCCCTTTTTTTTTCGGGACACCCAGCCCAAGAGCTACATAAGGGCAGGGAGAAGCCCCACTGTGTGACACCGTGGGGCTTTTGGTGTAAAACACCACACCAGTTTGGACCCAGGGGTGACACATGCAAATATGCTTGTGTCTCTGCTCCGGGGGGATTTTTCAGAGGGGGTGAAGCTGGAGCTGCTTTTTCCTCCTTCTCCAGAACAGAGCCATAAAGAGACAACTGTTGCTGCTAGCCTGTCAGTAGATGGCAAGGACATTTCTTATTGAAATTTATGGAGTAATTAGAAAACTATGGGATTTTTAAAAGCAGATTACAGAACTTCCCCCAAACAGAAAACAAGAATTTGTGTTTTCAAGAATTCTGTGGTTTCTGTTCTCTTGCCCCATGATCCAGAAACACTGCCACCGGATCTGGGTGAGTGTTTTGCTTAAAAAAATTCTGGGAGTTCAAGTATAAACAATATTTTCCTACAAAAGACTAAAAATAGAGTCTTAAATACTCTTATTTCCTAAAAAAAAGAAGGAAATAAGTACAGAAAGACAGAAATGGAGTTGATTTTAGGACTGTGCTGCTGTTATAAAAGCACTGTCCAGGAACTGTAGTAATTGAACGTATATTTTAAAGATCTTTTTGCCATTGTTTCCATCCCAGCAAATAACAGGCGCCGCTGTTCCTCTCACCCTGGGAATTCCCAGCGGCTGGCTGAATTTAAGAAAGGAAGAAATGCAAATTTCCCCCTCTGCCTTTGTGCTTTGCTCTGGAAGGCAGAACGGGTGAAAGTTGCCGGCGCTCGTGCTCGTCTGAACGCGGAGAAGAGCTCCCCGAACGCCCCGGTGTAAAATTCAGGGATTGCATTTCAGCCTCCGCTTTCAGGGCCGAGGCTCAGGGATTCCATTAATATAAATGCTTTCTTCCCGTTAAAAAGAAAACCAATTTGAAAGAAGCAAATAAAACTAACGCTCTCCAAGTGACTGACAGCTTGTAAAACCCAAACAGAATCAGGAAGAGGGGGTTTGCGCTGCTCAATGTGCAGGTGAGCTTTACAGCCCCCGCCGACTTGCGTGAGCGCGTGACGTAGGAGACAGGAAATTTTTTGTGCTCTCCGTGAGGAAAATTTCACGTATGAATCTTTTTTTTCCGAATGGCATATTCACTTTTAGAAGCAGTTGTGCCTGAACTTTAATTCCCTATGGACACAGGAAACGATCGGATTTTGTGTCGGACAGTAGCAGCAACATTTTTTTCCTACTTTGATTTCCTGTGTGAGGCCAGTGAAAGCAAACCCCTCACGCTAGGACAGACACCACCTCACCGGTAAATATGTCCTGCGATTTCTGCGGGGGTGGCAGCTCTGCAAGGGAACCTGTCTATCGCCGGCTCTGCGCAGCAGCAGGAACCCAAAGCCCGCGAGCGCGGCTGGGAGCGGCCAGGGCAGCGGGAGCCGTGTGCTGGGAAAGCGGCCAACCTGCCTGGCTGCACTCGCACGGCTTCTGCCGGAGCTGCGTCCCGAGGAGCCGGAGCGAGCCGAGGCAAGCAGGGCTGTGACAGCAGGGCTTTGTCCAGCCTCATCCAGGGGAATGAGGTGGTGAAGAGGTGGTGTCCGCGGCTGGGTCCTGGGGCTGGCCTGGGGACAAGGCTTGGGGACATCAGTGCCCTTTGGGGACATCTGTGCCCCTTTGGGGACGTGGCCCAGGCGAAAGCCCTCACCCACGGGGAGCGGGGAAGGTGGCCGGGGCCGGGTCAACCTCAGGGTCCTTGCCGCTGTCTTCTCCCAGGGGCGTCAGGGGGTCGGGGAAAAGGTGTGCCCAGCGCCCAGCGCCCCGCACCCCTCGCCCTGCCTCGCCCTGCCAGCACCAAGGTCCGGGGAAACAGCAGGAAAGTGGAGACCTGCGTGCTTTGTACACTGAAATAACATTTAAAAGCAGCAAACGACTTTGTTAAAACATCACAAGAAAACCAAACTCGCAAAAATATGCCAAGAAAAAAAGCAAAGATGTTTAAATTAGGGTTTTTTTTTTCTTTATGATGTGTCTAGGTTGGAGTGCATCTTGCACCAAACCACATGCACAGGCGTGTTTGGTGGCACGCGGGGGCGGTGGACTGGGAGCAGAGCCTGGGGAAAACATCGACTGAGGATGCAGAAAGCACTGCTTTTGTGCTCAGCATTTGGCAATCTGGGGAGGAAAAATAATTCAATAGCCAAAAATGTGAGGCTTCTGGGTTTAAATGAACTTTTCCGCGTTAGAATACAGTCAGTTTCTGCACATTATTTCTCTTGCAGGATACACATATGTGTGTGTGTGTGTGAGGGGGGGGGTCAGGAGGGTATGTGGACCCCCTACAGAACACAGACCGTGATCCCTGGCAGGAGATGCTATTTTAATGGTCTTTTCTGGTTTATAAGCAGAAACTGCATATTGGCTATCAAGACGTTTTGTCTTCTTTCCATTTTGAATGAGGACTCGGGTAATTTCTAACAAATGAAGGCAGCCCCAGGACCGGCACCAGCCAACGCACGCTCGCTGCTGCTCCGGGGCTCTGGGAACAGCGATGCTCCGGAGGGAGGGATGTCTGAGTCCTGGGTCCCTTCCCCTTCTTCTGACCGCTTTGCTGTGTGAAAAGCACTGAGATTGTTGCTCTGAACCCAGGTAAAACACAGAGGAAAGCTAACAAATGGCTCAGTCCTGACTCACCAGAGATGTTTTTTGACATTTATACATGACCCAGGCCCTCTCCCCGCAGCGCAGCCAGAGCTGCCTGCTAGGGTGAAGGAGAGATCTCTGAGATTTGGACTCAGCAAATATTCCAGCAAAGATGCTGCATTTTTAACAGGCAACTTCAGTCACCAGCATCTCCTCAGTGCAGAAAAAAACCAAACTCCACACCTTTTTTTAGCTCCCCGATTATTTTTCTGCTGTGGCCTGAAGAGCATCCCTGTCTCCCCGGGGAGGGCAGAGCCACTTGGTGCCAGTACCTGGCTGGACACACGTCCCGTGTCCCGCTCCCACCCGGCCACTGGCTTCTTCCAGCTCCTACGCAGGAGCCTGGAAAAAGTCTCCGAGTCAGCTGGAGGCGAGTAAATCATTCCTGACAGCTACATCTCTACAGGGCAGTTAGAATTAATGTAACAATTTGGCGTTTAATGAAGCAACAACATGCCGGGCTGCAGAGAATAGCTGGGACCTGCTGCAGGCGTATTATAATCCCTGAGGGACCCAAACGGCAGCGACTCCATCAGATGCTGACCTGTTAGGCTGAGCAAACCGCCATGTGGGAGGAAAGCGGCGCGGCCGGGAGCCAGCAGCCCCCTCCAGCTGGGAGAAAGCCAGCGTGGGCCAGCTGAATGCGGCTCTCAGGGACCAACCTGCAGCTCTGAGCCCAAAACCACGCGACCTGGTGCTCCGGGGACGAGCATCGGTCCGAACAGAAGGAGCAGCCCAAGGGATGTGAGGGCACGGCAGTTGGGTATTGCCCGTGCCGCTCTGCCGGGAGCTGCGTGCCCAGGGTCATGGGGAGCAGGGCAGTGCTCAGGCAGGTCACAGAGATGCTGCATCAATGTTGTTTGTGTGAAAAAAAAAAAAATATTGTGAAGCTTGTCGAAAGAGTAGAGAAAATAAATCAGCGCTGGAGGTGCTGGGCAGAGAGAACTGGCAGAACAGCATGTTTTGTAAATGAAAACCAGCTTGATCAGGTGCTCCGCACCCAGAAGGCTCCGATTTCCACAGAAGTTGCAGGTATTCCAGCTGTCTCCAGGGTAAGGCCTTTCAAAAACACTCACTGCATGAGGGAGGGAGGGAAGGGACAAATGCAAATGATGCTGGAGACAATCTCCTCTTTCCCGTGTACATACATATGCTCTCAGAGCGTTGCAGTTTGCAGCAGCTTGGATGCTTCGAAATAAATCACGCCATGCGTTTTTTTTCCCTTGCTTTTAAATGAAACCGTGGTACAAAACAACAACCCCTGACTTCCAAAAGCATCCGTGCTGGTTCTCCTCTCCGGGGCTGGCTGGCGTGTGTGTGGCCATAAACCTCAACGCTTTTTTGTTGTGAAGCCTCATGGTCACCAGCTTTAAGGGCTTGACAGGTTTATAAAGTGCTGAGTGTCCCAGAGGGACCGCCGCGCTGTTTGCAGAGAAGATGAAGCGTGCCGTATCCAGCTGGTCTAACAAGGCAGCGGGAAATCTAAATTAATTCAGGAATCACTTCTGTTTTTCCGAGGGAGGATGTTTTTCTCCATCTATGGAAATAGCGCATCAGAATATTTATTAACAGCAGGCGCAGGGGGTGCGGTGCCAGGCTCCCCTCTCTTACAGGGGTGTAAATCAGGGGGCATTTACCAGAAGAGCAAAGCAGCCGAGTGAAATGGGGGCCACAGGGCTATATCCCCCCACAGACAGGAGCTCACTCTCACACAGGGCGGGGCAGGATTTGGTGGGGGAAAGGTTTATTTCCACCTGGAACAGCTGATTTACCCAAACCTGCCTGTAAAGGGGGATCAGCCTCCACAAGCCCCACCTGGGCTCTGCAGCTGAGGCCGGAGGGGAGTTATTTAATGGCTCCTGGCTGCCCCTTTCATAGGGTTGTCCCCTTGCTGGTTCCTCAAGTGCTGTGGGGCTGCTCTATATTGATCCTTTGGGACTGGGCAGTGAGCCTTCATCTGTGCTGAAGGTCAGTTGTGTGGGCTGTGGGGCTGGGTTTGGGAGAGGTTGTTGCACATTCCTGGGCTGTGGGGCTCATCTAATCTCCAGAATGTGGCACTTGGTGTTTCCCTATGATCTGTCCTGGCATGTGTGTGGGTCATCATCTAAGCAGTGTGTGCCTCTTTATATACATAGGGAGGTTGGTTCCCAAGATACGATTCTTTTCTCAACTGTAAAACACAAAAACAAACCTCAGATGCTCTCAGCTTGATCTACAACAAGCACAGCCTGGGTTTGAGGGGTTGGAGTTGTTCCTTTTTGTGAGGCCAGGCGATGCTGAGCTGTGGCTGCTTTTCCTTCTGCATGCTGCAAGATGGACTTGTTGGCATCTGTTTTGTTTTCTCAAATGTGATTTATAATTTGAAAGGCAAAAAAAAAAGTTCTGGAGCCTGGCTGCTGGAATTCCTGCTTGCCTGTTCCTGGAGGCAGTCCTGCCCTGGATCTGCTGCTGCTTTGCCTTGGGGGGGGGGGGGGGGGTGTCTCTGTGTGCTGGGGATGGGGGGTCCTTGTAAATGAGAGGGACAAAACAAGCTGTGTCTGTGTGTGCAGAAGAGGAGGGATGGTGGCTGCCTTTTGGCTGAGGAAGGGTTAAACACCCTGTATCACGGCATCAGCACCGTTGCTTTCTGGGTGCAGTGGGATGGGGGTCCCAGAGCCCAGGCGGTGCCTGGTGTGCTGGTCTGAGGCTGACGGGGCAAAGCACGGCTGTGCGTGCTGAGCAGACTCAGGCTGGCAGCAGGTGTAGGGGGGTGTGGTAGTACTGATATTTAAAAGGTATTTGTAAAGTTCAGTTAAATATTTAGTGTGGCCTGGTATCCTGCTCGCATCGGTCAGCACGCAGCCCCTCAGGCCCACCTCCAGCAGCAAACGTTCTGACGAGCCCTAACCGAGAGCTGTGGGGAGCCTTTACTGAAACAAGGGAGGACTTGGACAGCAGACTCCATGGCTGGGAACTGGGCTCCAGTTGTGAAGTTTGTCATGTTGAATTGGCTTCATGCTAAATAGGGTTTTTATGAGAGCCATTGAGAAGGAGCAGAGCCAGATCCTGCTTCTGTTCCTTGCCACCGGCAGTGCTTAGCACAGCCTTTTCATTTTCATTTTCTGAACATACCCTCCTCGCTGCGGCTGGTTTCTGACAGGAGGCTGCCATCAACTTCAAAATTAATTTTCCTGGACTATCCTAATCATTCTAGTTGAAACATCCCCTTGTTATGCTCTTATTGGGACTTGGCTCTGGGGGATAAGGGCATTTTGATGAACCTGCCTGATGTGGCAAAATTAAAACTTATTCTGGTTTTAATTTGTACTAATCACGCACTCAGAAATAAAGAATTGGTCCCCCAAGTGTTTTTCTGGGGTAGAGGACCAGGCTCATCTATTTGCATAGATTAATAAGCCGCGTGCTAATTGTGGGATGCTGATATTGGCCATGCCGCAGCAGCACGGGCAGCATAACCACACCGTGTCAGTCTGGAGACAGAGCTGTAGCCCAGATCCACCAAAATACAGATCTGTGCAGGTTTTTATCACTTGATTTGCAAACAGGAAAATCATCATCTTCACAAATAAATTCCCTTGTGTTATTTGAAGCATCTCATTAGCTTAGAAGAACGTTAATTGGACAGGCTTTGATCAGGTGGGATATTCCTTTCCTGCTTCAATATAAAGGGCAGTGGGTTATGTCCTGCGTGCGAGTTTAACCGTTCAGCCCGAGCACAGCTCGACGCGGTGGGCTCCTGAGCATCCCCACAATAACGGTGCGGCAGTTGGTGAGCTGCATTTCACCTTGGGGCGCAGCACGGCTGGAATACGATCGCTTTTGTGGCTCTGTGGGCTGACACGTTACTGTCATTAATATTAGATCAAGCCAAGCAGAGATCGAGTTGCAGTGTATGGAGTCTTGATAGAGTTGTGCTTTTCCTGCTGTGCCCAACAGTGGGGTGGAACTGGGATGCCTAGGGTGGAACTGGCAGCAGGAATATAACAGAAATCTGTTGAAGGCTCCTGGGCCAGGACTAAGTCTGGCCCCGTCAACCTTGACTTGCTATGTCTGTGGGGACGGGAGTCACCTCCTGCTTCCAGCATGGCAGATGTTTGACTTTCCACTACTCTCGGCAGAAATATTCAGCAGAGAATGGAGGACATGAAAACCAGAGTCCTTTTTATTTAAGGCCACCCCTGCTCCTGCTGCGAGTTAGTGCAGGGAAGGTGTCACACTTCAGCCTACCCCAGAGCACGGCTTGTGAAGTAACAGGTCTCAGCACCAGCACTCCTCAGGGCAAAGCCTCAATTATCCAGACTCTGTGCACGTTTTGGGTGTCACGTGTGCCCCATGACACCTGTGTGCAAGTGTCTTTGCAAGATTTCTCTGCTGCTGTCTCTATCAGCTACAGCTCCCTGTGTGCCTCTGAGTGTGTTACACAACGCGTATGTTCCGTACGTCGGGCACTGTGGGTTTTGCGTGTACGCTATGACACAGCTTCTGACTGGTGAGCTGTCAGCAGGAGGATGCTCCAGTTACAGACTGGGAAGTAAAGCCAAGACTCTTGGGGATTTTTCAGCTGTCACAGACCAACCTGCAGCCTGACGGCAATTATGAGCCTGCAGGTCAAATTCACGTTTGAAAAATGGAGTTGAAGGCACGTATGCTTGAGGCAGAAAGACACTAGTGGTTAAACACACACACAAAAAAAACCAACCCCAAGCTGCAGGTTGCATTAGCTGTGTTTTGGGGAGCTGTGTCACTTCCCACAGATCAGCTAGCCGTGCTAATGAGAAGGCTGGCTCTGAAGTCACCTCTCCTTCATTAATTAAAGCTGTTTGGTGTGAAGCAGTGAAGAGGCGTTGAGGAAGGGCTCTTGATGCAGTTACACTTTCCCTAGATGTTGCTGAGTATCCATTAGGGCCCGTGAAAGCCTTGTCAACATTTTTCCAAGGAAGAATGAAAATGTAAATAACTTTAAAATGATTCAATGTCACTGTGGTATGGAAAAAGGTCATGCTGCTGGAGACCATTTATCTCTTTTGCCGATTTAAAGAGCTTTTTTCCTATTACATTTTTTGAAATTAATGTTTTTAAACATTACCCAAGTAATGTTAACAATGATGGGGTTTATGGGATTGATTGTTATGCAGGCTGGGATTTAAATTGGAAAAGATTTGTTTTAGGTAGCTATTGCTGAGGGGGTTTAACAGACTTTTTGAATTATTTCTTACAAAACGTTTCCATGATTTAATGAAAAGACAAAACCTGATCCTATGTTCCCACACAAATGAGGCTGGAACACTCTTTGGGACTGAGTTTGGGATTATGGAAGCAGAGCTTGTGTGTGCATGTAAATGTTAAAGTACATAAATCTGAGGCGAGCCTGAAGGGACAGGGTCCTTATTTGCAGATCAAAGGCTGGAAGGAAGATGGGTCAGAGATTCAGTTTCCCCTTAGGACTGCACAGTGCTGCTCCTCACCACCAGGAGAGCGTTTGGACCTCTGCAAACCTGGCAGCGCAGCAGAAAGTCTGTACCTGCTGATGCACTTGGCAAAGACTTAGCCCAAAGCTGGAGTTCAGGCATCTGGTGTCCCAGTCAGCTAGGACACCAGTGATCTCTTGCGGGGGTTTTAGTACCTATTACCTGCCAAGCATCAGAACAAGTGCAAAATGCTTCATGGACCGGCCAGGTGAGGTCCCTGATCTGAGGAGGGTGGGTCAGCTGGGACCCTGGAAATAAGGGCTGCATGTTAAAAATTAAGGTTCGGGTTTGTCAGTGTGGTTTAAAGAAAAATGCTTGAAAAGAAAGGTGTAAAGATGCTCTCTGCAGCTGATGAGGGAAAGCCCCACATCTGTTCTACAAGGGGCAAGAGCAGCAGTGATGGGAAGATGGGACGTGGCTACCTGCCTCCTGCAGCGCAGGGCACAGCCCATGTACCAGGGTGGGCCAAGACCTTCTCATTGGCTTGTTCACGCCAGCTGTCCTGCAGCAATGCTGGCTTCATGCTGCTCTACCCTCCAGCCATTTCCGACAGGTGATGCTTTCAAAGGTTTTCTGCTCTTCACATTCTGAAGAATTCTGAAGAATTTCAACTGAGTTGCACCTTGGTTTGGGGAAGGAGTCAAAAAATAGCTGTGCTCTTAATAGAAACGCTTGGCCCGCTGAGATGTACTTGCATTTTTCACCTCTGTTGCCCCTGCTACATCAAGTGTGAGGGAGCAGGGGATGCCACAGCTGGTGCTTTGCATGTAATTTTCACCCTCTTGTTAATGACCTTGCAGGGATTAGCATGGCCTTCTCCATATGCCAGTAGATTATGTCTGTTGGCAGCTGCTACTACTGGAGCAAAATGGGATAGTTTTCATTAGGAGTGCTTGACACTAGGTTGCCCTGGGTGTCGTCAATCCTAAACTGTCAGTGCCTTTGAATAAAGCAGTGTACAGATGTGATTTATTAGACGTGCTGCTGCTTTGCTGAAAATGTGGCATTTTCAAGTCAGCAAGGTCTTGCAGAAGTGTGAAAGGGATCTTCTTACTCTTCCTCGCTCACTTATCCTTCCCCCCCTCCGTGGGCTCCGTGGGGCTGTCCGGCAGCGCTGGATGGAAAATCTGCCCTGAAATAACTGAGTGACATGGGGACTTGGATGAAATAACCACGCTATGCTGTTCAGTGTCCCTACTCACTAGCAAATAATTTGTGTTTAGTGTGGGGAAATTGTATTTTTCAATGGCTTTAACTTGCAAGTATGCTCTGAATGAGCATTTCTATCTGACTTGAATGGGGAGTGGGAGAAGCAAAGGCTCTATTCCTCAATCTTGAAACATGGTTTGACCTTGAAATTATTTTATTTGATTATTAGGAAAGTATTCAGATTTACCACAAAGACCTCTCCTCCCTCTTATTTGAGCAGTGCAGAGTAAAGTTTTGGTGTTACCTGATTGCTCTAACTGAATTGGGGGCATAACCTGAGCCTGCAGAATATTTTCATGTGGACTGAGGGGGACACAGCTCACTTCTGGGGACACAGTTTCTAGGGTGCAGGGCAGGAGAGGGGTGGGATCCTCACCCAGCTGCTGGGGAGATGCTGCAGAGGCTTCCCTGCTCCCTTTGCCCTGGGAGGAACCAGGCTCTGTGTGTTCTGCAAGGTTATTAATCCTGGGTTTATCCTGTTTTAAAATAAGCAGTTTAAAGGAGGCTGTCAAAGATGATAGGCCACAAATCCATGTCATTCCTTTTGATTTGCAACAGCAAAGCTAAACCCTCCTGTGTCCCTCCCTCCCTCCCTCCTTAAGGGAATGAGGGCTGGTGCTCCCCAGCTCACCCTGGCTGGAGAAGACCTGTTCCTGGGGCAGGAATGCTCATCTGAAAGGACCTAAAACTATCCTGATGACACAGGGAGCATCAGGACAGCTAGTCCTCAGAATTTCATGGTGTTATTTAGGGTTTGCATCCACCTGACAGAGCCATCCATCACAGATGTGATGTGGCTTTACGGAGCGGCAGGCTTGGGTAAGAGACCAGCTGCTTTGGGAGAGTCCCAAAGCTCTGGGCTCTGCTTGGGTTTGTGTTAGCTCTTGAACAGGTCCTCTGAGCAACACTGAGCAGGGCAGCTTCACTGTGGTCTAACTGCTGAACAACTCTTCTGCAAGCTCAGTAACCACCAACTCTCTACATGAGTTGGCATGCCAGAGGAAGATTAACAGCCATGTAATGCACCAGACATGACTCCTCTTCATTAAATATATCCCTTATTATCAATGGGTAATTATTTCATCAGCAACAGTTCTGATTAAATCTAAATTAATAGTGCATGTGGGACATGATTTAAAAGTGGTAATGTGAATTTTGCTCATAGTTTATTGCAATACAAAAGCTGGTGTTTAACAGAGCAGCAGATCTGGACCAGCCCAAACACTGAGCAGGCACTGTCAAAAAAAAAAAGGAAAACTGAGGAAAAACCTCAAATTTGAATCAAGATTTTATTGGCCCATAGTAGTTTGAAAACTTTCACAAGCGTTGTCTATAGGTGAAGCTCCTGCTTGCCCTGGGCTGAGGGAGGCTGTGGGAGATGGGCACTGGGGGGGCTGTTTTGTGCCAGCCAGGGTGGGGGGCTGCAGGCACCTGGGGCACAACTCTGTCTGAGCCCCTGAGGAATTTCCTGGTCAGGAGAAGACACAGGAGTGTGAAAGGGTGTAGGCAGGGGATGATAAATGAGGGAGAAGGCGGGGGGAAAGAAGCAAGAATGGAGAATGTGAAAAGAAGTGCTTGAACTCTGACTGCAGTGGCATTACACCGCAGATGGGTTTGACTTCTGTGTCCAGCAGTAGGAATAAAGCATCACCTCTGACAACTGAGGCAGGATCAGCACAGCCAGTTCTTGGGAGAGAAAAATAAAACTGGTTAGTTAACAGTGATAGCTCTAAAAAGCCCAGCAGGTAACTAGAACCATCTCTTCTATGTAAAAACTAAACTCCAATGCCAAATAAATAGAGAATAAAAAGTCACAATCGTAGCTACTGTCACATATTACAGCAGCAAGTACATGACTTATCAGCGTGTGACTCTCTAGCAACGATGCTAAGGCTTGTGTGAATGCGACTGCAGCTGGGATCCTCACTGGCTCTGGAGTTTCCCAGATTTGTGGTTTTTGCTGATTTGTGCCTGTGTACCCAGGCTGGGGAGGGCTCCGATCTGGTGTGGGGTGACAGACCCACCCCCAGTCGCCACCATCTGGTGTTGGCCAGCTGGGCCATGCCCAGGGTGCGAGCCCTGCACATAAAGAAAGAAACAGCACCTTTTCGCTGGCTTTCCCCTTGTTGGAAGTTCCCCAGTGGTGCTAGGGCCCAAGTAAAACCACCTGCTGTTCTCATGCCTGGAAATTTCCCTTTGAAGTGCTGTGAAAACATCCTGAAAGTGTGTATTTTACTGTCTGTGCTCACGGTTGGAAGGGGTCCTTCCTCACCAGTGGTCTGCCTGACCTCCCAGCTGCACCCAAAGCTGCCTGTGGACAGTGCTGAAGATGCTTGAGCCCATTCCCAAATTCCCTGCTAGAGGAGGGCACTTTGGAAGGTGTAAAACTCACCCATGGGATTGCCATACTGACCTGTGCTCCCCTGAGCATCCTGGGGACACGAAGGAGGGAAGGCAGGATTTCTGCCTGCCCTGCATTCCGCAGGCTCTGGCTCAGATACACGGGTGCTTTTGCCCCAAGCAGATTGGGGCCTGACGAAAATCGGGATAAAATTGTGATGCTACCGCTTGCCAATTGGGTTGCTCTGCACTGCTCAGGCAGGTGAAGGTTTCTGCTTTCTCTGCTGAAAACTGAGGCAGATGAAAATTGCCATAGGAATGTTATGAGTGGTAAGCTTGCTTTCTAGGAAATATGGATGTAAAATTTTTATTTAATTATTTTTTCAATAGGATTTGGGAATTTTCCAGCAAAAAGTGGCAGTTACAGAGAGCACCTGGGGGTTTAGAATTTAATGAGGGAATGTCTATTATTCAAATTCCTTTTTTCATTAAACTAAGTATTTTATTAGTTAAAACAAGGAGATATTTGAATATACTGGTATCTGCAAAAGGAAAATTAATAGCCATGGCAGGAAAGTCTTACTGCTTTTTCCCCCACTTTCATTCTGCTCTCATTAGAGAAAAGCTTGTTCCAAAGTTTAGTTAATTATTTAGACTACCGATGTAAACCTTGCTGAAAACATTCTCTTGACATGGTAAGTCTAAATTAGAAAGAGAATTGACATGAGAACAGCTTTAACACATTGGTTGTCACACTGTTAAATATATGATGGGATTTTGGCATAGCTAACATTCTTGATACTGGGATTGCAACCTTATGCAATATGACATCAGTCCAGAGAAAGATGTTAGGGCGATGAGAGTGCTTGCAGCCTAGAGACTGAAATCCCAGTTTAAAACTGGAATGTAACGGGTGCCCACAGCCTGGCCCAGAAGCTGGCTGGGCCCTGCTGTGTCAGCCCAAGGTGTGAGGGAAAGCAGCAGGGACAGAACTGGGCCAGGATGACTTCCCTGCTGCAGCCGTGTGCCCCGCAGCTCCCGCGCCCCTCGCTCTCCCCGGGCTGCACAGCTGCCCTCTGCGCTCCCCTGGCACCGGCTTCCTGCGCCTGCCCTCGCCAACCCATCCCAGCACTGCGGTGGGCTCAGCCTGGCACATGTTGGCTTTGGTGCCAATTTTGGGCGCGTGTTTTTTCTAGGTGAGGACATCTGGCATTTTGTGCTCTCATCTGCCCATTGTGGTACCCACGGCTGAGTTGGGGCACACCAGGACGGTGACTGGCTTCCCCCTCTGCATCCTGGAGAGTGGGTTTTGTGATGGAGTGAGAGCAGCCTCCTTGCTACAGCATTCAGGGATGAGGCTCCAAATGCTTCTTTTCCCAGAACTCGGCACATTCTGCAGCTAGGATTATTGAGAATGAAAACTATTTGGCAGAATATCAGAGTGGGGAGAAATCACAGCCCCCAAATACTGGAGATCCTCTGTGGGGCACTGTCAGGTTCAAGCCTGCTCCAAGGTCTGCTGCCAGTGTGAAGACCTGGCTCATATGGGCTGGCTCTGAGGTCCTGCAGAGAGCAATACCTCACTTAGCAATGCTGAGGTCCCAGTTTCAGAGACCAATCCAGAGGTTATTTCAGTTGATTAGTCACAAATGTGTTGAGGAACGGATACCTCTGCACAGGAGCAGAACCAGAGGGTTGAAAAGCTGCTTTCAAAAATGTCCAGGGACCATGAAGACAGTCAGGACACTCTTGATTCTTGACTAGATTTTTTTAATGAGGTGCAAGTCTGTAACCAGAAAACACTAAAAAGCAATTGCATTAAATCAAGAACTACATTTGACTTTATGGATTGTTTATGGGATCTTTCTTTTATTAATTCTTTATCCTTTAATATTATAAAGGATTTGTGTCTACAATAAATAATGTAAAGTTACATTACATCCTCTTTGGCTTAAAATTTTAATATTCCTATTGCCCATCTCCATAAAGAAATTGTATTCGAGGTCATTGCATATGTACAGCTGCAGTCATAACCCTAATGGAATTACTATTCGAGCACAGGCGAGATTAGTATGAATGCCAAGAAACTACCCGTCTGTCAGGGGAAAAGGTAAAAGTTCAGAGTTCAACTTGCATCCAAATTATTTATCTCCCTAATAACTTAATAGATTGAATATATTACTTGTCAGTGACCTTGATGTACAACAATAAAGACCCCTTGGTTGTGTCAGAAAATATATGAGACTATAATAAGTAGTACTTATGTAGTGGAATAAAAACATATTCCTTATGATAATGAAGTCTCTTCGCACAAGGACACCGCAAGGACATGAAGCCATGTAAATATAAACACCAGCTCGTGTTTGTCTGTGGCGAGACGGTGGGTTCTCAACTGAAGTCGGCTGGAGAGATGCTGGTGTGGGAGGCTGCACCTCATGGGGGTGCGAGGGGTGGCTTGTGCCCTGTGCTGCTTGCCCAGGCACTTCCTACACCCCACAGTCCTTCTTACAATGTGCAGAGAGTTTGCCCTTTGCTTTTTTTCAGTCCCGTTGACTTAATGTCATGCCTAATTATTTCCATTCTGGATCTCCCAAATACTTAAAAGAATCATTTAAATTAGAGTTTAGGATCAAAGGTAATACTGCAAATAGGCATGTTGTAAACACGCCTAAAAACAGGAAGGTAATTTCCCTGAGTGCCGTGGTCTCTGTAGCAGTGCAATGCGATGTCTCTTTCTTTCTGTTTCTATGTCTATTTTTCAAGGCTTCACATTATCTAAAAGGGAAAACAAAAAGCTCTCGAAGGATATTGTTCTTAAATAAGGCTTATGATTATGGATTTTTTTCTTCCCCAGCCAGCACAGAATCACCACTAATATACTCAAATGGAATGAGTCTCTCCTATTTAATAGGTCATTTTAATAATATATTTAAAGTTTTACATGGAGATGGAGGAGGAGGGTGAAAGGGAGGAAAGGAAAAAAAAGAGGAACTTATTTTGTCTGATATTTTCCAATTAATCCTCACGGTGTGCCTGCCAGTGGTGCTGAAGCCAAGCTGAGTGCAGCGCTGGTTGTGCAGCTGGCTCTGATACATGCTGGGTGCAGCCCTTCTCTCCTCCTGGGATACCCTGGGTGCCAACTGCCTGGGAGCTTGAAGGGGTCCAAGCCTGAACACTCATCTTGGAAAACACTGTGGCATCCTGTCTCTGAGGTCCCTGAAGTTACAACTCCTCCTTTCTTTGCCCATCAGTGGTGCTGCACGCCAGGCTGAGCCTCCAGCCCCCTCCCCAAAAGCGCAGGACCAGCCCTGGGCTGAGGGAGCACCTGCAGGCTTGTCCCCACTCCCAGAAAGCCCACTGGAGCTGGCATGCCTGCGGTTGTGCTCCCATTCCCCAGCCGCTTATCCCAGCAGCCTCCTGGGTTTGATTGTATTTATGGCCACTTAATCTGTGCTAGCAGCCAGGATCAAATATATCTCCAAGTATTGATCAGCTTTAGGCTGATAGAAGTTCAAGCTCATGAGGTCTCGGTCTTTGACCCTCAAATAGGATATGAATCTCAATCCAATAGACTGATATTCACACGCAGTCGCTGCCCAGGGTTGCAGGCTGCAAGGGAAAAATCAATGAAGAGTGCTAATGATTCACAATTTATAGAGCAGCTGCCATTTTAATATTAGAATAAATGTTATATTGCAAAGGGATGGGAACATAGGTGGTGGCATGGAAAATATTTCTTTGGAGCCTTTTCTGCGAGAAAATGATGTGCACAGGATTTTATGAAGTATAATTTATTGGCCTCATTTAGACTTATAATTTAAAACTCCTTATGAAAAAGGTATTTAACTAGAGTGGATTGGGTAAGGAACCTGCAAGGGCAGAGCAGGCTGTCTTAGAGTGCTTCAGGCGCGTGCTGCTGGGGAAGAGGAAGCAATATCCTAATACATGAGATTGGATGTAAGAACTCCCCTTCTGCCTGAACATCCCTGCAGCATCTGGCAACAAAAGACCCCCTGTTCTCTGCTCTAGCTCTTCTGAGCACACTTGTAAATGAAAAAAAAAATATTTATAGAACATGCTGATGAGGTATATGCAGCACATTAAATAATGGATCATGTCAGAGTGGAGTGGTAGTGCAGAAAACTCCACTGAACTGGTGTGTGAGGGCTAGAGAACGACTGAAGCCAAAGAAAAGGGGTGGGCTGGAAGACAAATTTCAAACCATGGGAATATAAGAGCCCTCTGTCCAGATTACATAGGTTTTATCGTATTCTCATATAACTCATTTCTGTTTGCAGTGAATTACAGTTTCCTTTGAGGTGTCTTTACAATAGCTCATGGGGACAGGCAATCTCCAGACAGTGGCAGAGAGGCAGGAATGACAGGGGGAGCTGTCAGGGAAAAAATAGAAGGTAAACTCTGCCCTTCTGCCTTTTCCTTGGCTATGAGACACTGGGGACTGGAGCTGTGAGTCTTTCTGGAGAGAGCAAGGAGGAGAGAATGAAATATTTTCAGCCGCTGCAGTTCTGTGGATGACCCAACAACTTGGGCCAGCCCGGGGTTGGTGAGCTGGAGCCCTTCCTTGGGCTGTGTGTTGGGGGCCAGGAGTGTCCTGGGAAGCAGCATTGCTCCTGATCATCCAGCGTGATGTCTTGGATGATGGCTGCCAGAGTTCTTTGTTAGGAGATGGTGCTTTTTTACTTGTTTGTGGAGAGCAGTGTCTTCATGTTGGCTTGCAAGCCACCATTACTGGACAAGAAAAGGCCTCAACCTGGAGAGACTCCATCTTTCCTTCCAGCTTCCAGCCAGAACTGCAGACTTTTTCTTCTCAGTTATCACATGTTGTAAGTCTTCATGTGTAAGACCAGTTCACAGGATGCTATTTCAATGATAATAATGTCTTCCCCTGCATGAATGCAAATGGTAAAAGGATTTTCAGTACAAAGAATCCAGGCTTTTTAGAACAGACAAGAAAAGATGGAAATCCTACATCAAACCCACAATTTATGGCATCTGTTTTGGCCATCTCTGTATTTATTTTTTATAGAAGTGAAAAGAACTTAAATAATTCATCTGCCTGAGAGCTCATAACTCTCTGGTCTGCACAGAATCTTTCATATATCTCATAACCTAGAGCCTATTGACAAACTATGAAAAATAACGGCCCTTTCACTTGCAAAAGCAAACTCCAATTTATTGATAGTGATAGTCTAAATAATGGCACTTCTATTGACCAAAAGGTATTGCCCAAACAGGTTAGAGTTTACTTAACTCAGGATGTGAAATGTCCCATGCATACCATCATAAAACCAAAACTTACTTGATGCTTTTCCTTCCTTGGTTATATTGCCACTGTGACCAAACTATTTTACAAGGAAACTTGTGACAGGTGCTTAATGAAATTAAACATGAGATCCTCAAGGGGGTGAGAGGGTGGAGTAGAAGAGGAATAGACCCAGGGTGTGAACACATTTATTTTTTCAGTCTGACAAGATATAGCAAAGTCTTGTCCATACTATACGCACAGAGCTGCTGTGGTAACCATTAGGTGCTCTGAATTCAGACTGGTGCTACAGGGACCCACCTCTGGCTATCGGGTACCACAACCAGTGTGCAGGGTTCCTGTAAATGGGGAACAGTTTGAGTGGAGACAGCTGGATGTGCCTGATGGTGTCCCTAAAGTTCCTCTGGGAAGGGCCATGGAAGAGCTCACACATTCCAAGATGATGGACCTGTGTCATCTGCTGTGTGTGGGATTCAGGGAGAGGGATTGGAGGGAGAGCCAAAGGATGGACAGGTTTACAGCTGCAGTTTAGGAGGGCTGGTGATTTGCACTGCCTTCTCTGCACTCCTCCACGGTGTTTGTGCTCTGCTGACTGTTGCATACTGTCTAAGCCCGTCAAAGAAGTCTCTGCATTTCATCGGTGGACTCTTCATTGGTTTTCCGCTCTCTGGTGCTGCCTCTTCTGTTCGGGGTCAGACAAAGCCCTGGTGCGTGCCCTGAGACTCTGGTGCCATGCTAATAACAGAGCCCAGTGAAAGCCAGAACCTGTTCTGCTGCTGTTAGGGTGACAGATGTAAGTCTTAAAACTTGCACCCAGATCTGACCCTAGAACTATCTGAAGTTCAAGGTGGGTTTGATCTAGGGTCCTAAATTTTCACTGAGTTTTGCTTTCTTCCCATCTTGACAGATTTCTGCTTTCCTTTTTTTTTTTTTCCTCACTCCCTGTCAGATTATCTCTCCTAATTGGGCAACAAAGATTGTTACAGCCTCAATGTGCTGAAAACCCTTCCCTATCAGTTCTGCCTATTGACAAAATGTTGTTCTCCAATCCCAGTCTTGCATACATTCTGTTATTTAATTAATAAATGTTTAAATAGGGGCCTAAGAGATCCTAACTGTGTCTTTTTACATAATGAAATTACAAGGAGTCATATGTTACTATCATCTATAAACTTATTGTGCACTTTACATAAAATTCAGATCAGGTGGCTCTGCATGCATGCATATTTTACATTTTCAACTTTATTAAAGAAATGAGTAGAGTGCTGGAAAGGCTGCTTTGCTGTACAGTCAATTCGGATCCTGGGGGCCATAAATCTGAAAGCCTGTGATTTGTTGTTCTTTGCTCACCATAAATTAAGCCTTTCTTGATGGAAAGGTTGGCTACATTTGTTGGAGTTTAGGTCACAGTATTCGGACAAAGATGCATCTGGGTGTCGGGAAGGGAGTTTGTGCTGGGTCCAATGAGGCAGGGAGAATATCTTCATTTTTATTGAGCTACTGGAACTGGAACCCACAGCTGATTCTGTGGTGCAGGTTTGCAAGTCAGGATAACTGAGCAGAGATGATTTTCAGCTGAGGGCTGATTGCATTTTTAAAGGCTTTTGATGTGCTCCTTGGAGGCTTTTTGCCTGGATGAAGCAATGGCTTAACCAACAGGGAGAAAGGCAGGGCTGGATGCTGGTGCAATTTGGGTGGGACAGCCAGCAGCTGTGCCCCCATTGCCTGACTGGAAAGATGCAACTGGGGCAGCTCTCAGGAAAAAGCAAAAGGCAGAGCAGTGCTGTCTTCTGGGTAAAGCCAGCTCTGCGTTGGACGCCTGGCACGGCAGAGGCGTGTGAGCATCATACAAATAAAACCATGTAATCTTATCTCCGTTGTCAGCAATAAGTTGCTGACAGTTGCTACTTAATGGTGTCTCTGCTGTGTAAGGAATGGGTTGATATGCAGGGTCTGGTGAAGCAAAAAGTGTTACTGTTTCAACCATGAAATCATAATATTTAAAACCAAATCATTTCAAAGTGTTTGTCTGTCATGTCTAGCATGAAGGATGATTTAGTTAACATTTGCTTATATTTTTCCTTTAAGAAAAAAATAATCACTGTTCCTAGCTCTTTCTTCCTCATCTAGATTTAAACCTTCTTTTAGCCAGAAGGGAAAAACATTCTTGCCATTGAACAAGACAAAGGGTTGTTCTGTTGAAATAATAGCTAATTTAGAAATGATCTCAAAGAAATGCTGAAATAACCAGCTATTCTGCAAAGACTAACCCCAGAATAACTGTCCTCCCCTGCTACAGCTGCATGTTAACTCACTGTAGCATTTTCCTTTCCAAGCACCAAATTTTTAAAATGCAGAGGAAATTTTGCAATTAGCAAAGTGGCATGTTCTGTCTTTAAAGGGAAAAAAAATAATAATTCAAGCAGTGACTTCCTTTTTTCTCAGCTAGGATAAGAACAACATTGGGAAGGGTGACAAATACAAGATTGGGAAACATGACAAATACGACATTCCCCAAACCAACCAAACATAAGAAAATGAGACACAACAGCTGATAAATTGGCACTTAACAGATGCATTTCTAGGTAAAACATTGAAAACAGAGTTATGCCAATATTGGTATTCTGAATACAGATATGTGTATGAGTACTTAACAGCTCAGGAATATTTGTGTTAATTTTACCACACTAAAACATAAAGGAGTTTAATCTTTTCTGTCATATAACTATAACAGAAGATTGGTAGGTGTGAGCGGCACATTCCAAATCTGCTCTGAATAAATATTGGGTGAAAAACTAGATTTTATTCAAGTGAGGAATATATTTCAAGTTAATAGTAAAGTAGCCAGGTCCTGTCTATTCTCCAGCCTGGAATTCACCCTCCCAGAAAGGCTGTGCTGTTGATTGGATGTTAATCTGCATTAGATCCCGCATCTGCTCCTTATCAGCACGTATACTTCTCCTGAACTGAAGTTTAGCCTTGACCCCTTGAAGTGGCGCTGATGCTGAGGAGGTCTGGCCATCCTGTGTCTGCTTCGTGTGCTCGGTGCAGGTTGGCGATCTCTGCTAGGGCTGGTGGAGCTCTCGTGGTTTCTGCTCCAGGTCACACATCACACCACTGCTTAAAACTCTGGGACTAAAGCTTTGTGCAAAAGGTCTCAGCCCAGTGCTGCCCAGCTGTGGCTGTGAGATGCTGGCATGGCAAACCTGCTCTGCATCTCAGTTCTGACTTTACCTGTTAATTGCCTGGCAGGTGCTGGCTGAAAGAGCTGATGTTACTGTTAAAACCACAGAAAGAATCAGTGGATTAAGAAAAAAAAAAAGAGAAAAATGGGAAACCTGAGTTGGTACCTCTGAAATGCTTGTGAATGTATTGTGTCCCCTGTGCCAAGGGAAAGCTGCTCTGACCTCTGCAATCCTCATACCTCCAGTGCGAACACAAAGCACCTGACAAACTCTTCCAAACGCCAGCCTGAACTTGAGGGGAATTGCTTTTGCTGAACAGCGATTATAATTCCTGCTGTATATCCAGATTTTGACAAGTAAATCTCATATTTTAAACACAGGATTAAAAAATTTTATTACTACAGTGGGGATTAAGTAGTAAAGCCTCAGAATGTAAGTCTGCAAAGTAGGAAACACAGGAAAATAAAGTGAAATCTATTGTTCAAAATAACTCGGGCTTAACCCTTTGTCACCTGGTGCAGACCCAGATTGCAATCGGTACAGCTCTGTAATAATTATCCCCAGGTCTCCTGTAACATTTCACAGGACAGGAAGAGAGGATATGGAATTTCTTCCTGTTGTCTTCCAAATCCCTCCATTTCCAGACTTGGCTGCACCATCGTGCTCAGAAATAACAGCGACATTGAATAGCACCTGAATGAGAAATTCAAGCCAGCCAGCCTCATTTGCTGCACTGACTTGTCTGATTACAAAGTGGTTCATTTCCGTTCCTTCCTGTTTGTTTTTAGAGGAAAGTCTCTTTATTAAGGGCTTAATTGTAAAAAGTGCAGTAAATATAATAATTTATCAGCTGACAAGTTTTCAAGCCCTTGGGTTAAACCCTGATCTCGCAGGAGCCAAGGAATGTCTGGCTCTTGTTTTCAGTGAGCCTGGGATTTTACCCAAAACGCCTAATTTTGAACATGCTTCCTGGAAGGGTGATCTTGGGAATGAAGCAGAGGACAGGGAGCTGGGAACTGTGGGTTCTGTTTCCTAGCTCCGCACTGCCTCAAATCCTTCCTTTTTAAAAATGATGGATAATATTTCTGCACCTGCCAGGTGGAAGTTTAATTCATCTGCGGCTAGTAGGTGATTTCAAATCCTTGGCTGAAAGCTGTTATGGAAATAGAAATAATAATTCTTCCAGGATGATCTGAATGCACAAATTTAGAGGCTGCCGCTTCACACCTCCAACTTCAGAAAGTGAACTCACAAAAGGTGCTGTTGTCACTCCGCTCAAATTTTCCCCCAAATATTCCCATCCAGAACAACGAAACACTAAGAACAGTGAACTTCACGACAGGGAAAACTGTAGCTGAAATAGACATCGCTAGTAAATATCTAATGGAAAAAAACACTCAGTTTTTGAATGGAAATACTACTTGATGTTTACTATGTCTTTTCTTCTTCCCCCTGAGCTCACATGTTTGATAAATTGCATTTTCCCCACAAATACCAGATATTAGCAGCTGCTGGACTCAGGACTGCTGTAGAACTTAGAACCTGAGGCTGTGATACATTATGCAAAATCCTACCAGACCAACAGCTCCTGCTGTTCCTAGGATTTAGCTGTTTTCTACCAATATTGCTTTTCTGAACAACTAATGAACACCTAATATCCAATTAGCCGCCTCTTCCTTTGGATGCAGCTTAGGAATCTAATAAAGCCCCAGACACAATTCTAAATCTTATGCATCTGAAATCCTTACTCTTGATTCTTTCACACAGTGAGAATTCTGACAATTTTTAATGACATTCCAAATGAATGTTTCCGTGTCCCCAGCAAGGCCACCCGAGCTTTTGACTTGTTTTTAGGACAAACAGTGAAATGGTTGATAAATGCAAGCCTTCAGAGATTCCCCCGCTTGGCTAAGGGAGGTAAATCTATCTAATCACAGGTTAATTAACAGCTATTTTCACGCTACCAGAACATTCTTAAAAAACAAATCAATGTCTAATAAATGATTTGTGTGTGTCCAATAATTAAAACCCTAATGCTCAGCACTCACCAATTTTCACTGTGCTGAAACTGTCAGAAGATGCTGTTTTATTCTAGCAGTATCAGCAGCACGATCCTTTTACACAGCCCACTGATTCCTGCATAAGGAAACAAAATTATTGAATGTATGATTACTCAAACCCTCTTCATGCTCAGGAGTTATAACAGTTGTTGGCATAACAAACGAATGCAGAGTTATTTTGCTTACTGGCACTAACAGGTCTATTCCTATATTTCCAGGCAAAGAACACAGATTTGTCTACCCTGAATACAAAAGTGAGCTGCAGGCAGAGGTAGAGGGTCATTCCGGGGCCAGAGGAATTTTAAAATTTTTCTTTCCATGTAACTTTAGCCTTCTTTTGACATGGTTCTTAATTAACTAGTAAACTTGTCTTTTCATTTCCAATTAAATGTATTGATGGCGCATTCTGACTTGGCTTGGAATCTAGTAATTTTCCCTTTGGTGTAATCGATAGAGAGATGCAACAAAGCTACAGGTGACATTAAAAAACTTTTCTTTATCCCACATAATTAATTGCCTCTCTATCTCCATTCCATTGTATAACCAGTGTAACAAAATAGCCCAGAAGGCTGCCTTAGAGGGAAGGTGGGCCTGATCTTTTTGGCAGTATTGGGCTTCTTTGGGTGAAATAGAGCTGAAGTTTTGCAGTTTGGAAAAACAGAGCTTATTTCTTTGTATTGAGATGGGTTTTTAAGAGGAACACACAAAAATCTAGGAAGTCTTCATCTCTCCTCATCCTACAGCTTTTGTGCCAGCAAAGTGTCACTTCACTGCTTCAAAATAAACACAAAGCATGTGGCCAGTGGCTGGTACCCTGGGCAGTTTCAAAGCCAAGATACACAGCAACCGGGAAAGCAGTAACAACAGTTCTGTCCCAAAGAACAAACCTGAAGGTGGTGAGCAGCCCGTGTTTGCAAGTTAAGCATGCAGCAGGCAGATGTAAATTAAACTCGCTGCCCTCAATCGGAGCCTTACCAGTGCCTCATTTCTGTGTGCTCCGCAAAGCCCAGCTGCCCTAGAGGCAGGGCTGCCTGGCAGTGTCGGAGCGCATTGCGAAGGAGATACGTGCTGCAGTCCACATAATTAGTTTCAGAGCTTTCATCGCTCAGAGGAGCCCTGTAATTGCAGGAAGAGGGGCTCCGTGTGTGTGTGCAGCATGGTTATGGGAATGCAGGGTCTGTGCTGCTGGATCAGACTACTGGCTTGTCAAGTCTGAGGTCCTGCCTTTCTTTCAGAAGCCTGAACTTATTGCAGAGTTTATGCCAACTTTCTAGGGGTAAGATGGGTCTGGGGCAAGTGGGAACAGAAGGCATGAAACCTAATGTAATTCTTCAGGATGAAGGATTTAGCTTTGTTGGCAATTTATTTTACCAGACTTAGCAGCTGTGGTTGTAACCTAGAGACTGAAATCCAGAGGTCATTCTGGATGATGTTGCTGGATCTGAAGCCTAGGTTAGTTAGAATTGAGAAGTTATTGGAAAAAATTCAAATATCTTTTATGTTTAGGGGATGACTGGGTTGTGCTTGCTGTGCGTACAGTCACATGGCCGTTCAGAAAATTCATGCACACAAGATGAGACTGAATCAAGTTGTTCAACAGGTTCATACGGCTTCTCTTGTCAACTCTAAAAGTACTTGCTGATAAATAATAGATAAACACTGGAGGATAATGTTGCTCTGCTGTCGTGAATGGCACAGGGCTTTTACTGTCTCTTAATGCAGACTATGTAGCGGGGCTGTTACTTGGGTAAAAGCTCTGGGATTTGGCACAACAGAAGGAAAGAACAAAAGATGACAGAAAAGGCAAATGGAGGTTATAGGTTTTGTTAATTAACTTCCTTCTTGGCTTTTACTTTCACTACTGCCAGCAATCCAATTCCCTGCTTTGTGCACAAAGCCCGGTAGTCACAGGTGACTTATCCTGGGGGGAGTTTATGTTACATTTAAGATAAACATAAGGCTGTAAGTAAGACAGGGGTAATGAATTTGGAACCCCTGGGCAGCTGGGCAAGGGGAACTCCACCACCAAGTCTGGTGGGGTGAGATTATCCACCAGTAACGAAGGCAGTGCACAAAATGGGGCTTGTTGAAGAGCAGGGCAATGGAGTATGGGGGTAGATGGAGATCAGGAGAGCTTGGGACCTGGTGGGGCAGGTGGATGTGGTGTGGAAATGGACGATCTGGGCCTGGGGGTTTTCTCTCCTTCTCTGGCGCAGGCTTGGGAGCGCAGCATGGTTCCTGCTATCATTGTGCCAGGAATTGGTGTGCTGGAAGGCTGTCCCCAGTGATCTCGGAGGTGGTGGTGGCTGGTGGGGTGTGACAACGGGGGACAGGCAGGCTGCCTGCTCCTCTGTCCCCTGAGCTCCCCCAAAATCCCTCGGAAAGCACCCGCAGCAGGCTGCGCCTGCACAATCCCTCTTGGGGCAGCGGCTCTGCGCTCCAGGTGATGGCCCTGGGCAGGAATAAAATGGAGAAAGAAAAACGTGTGGTGGGAAGGGCGCTGCCCGCCTGCGCTGAGGGGAACCGGCCAGGCGCCTCAGGGCTCCGCGTTAACGGCCGTAACGGTCCCAACGGCTTTAACGGCTCCAACGGCCGGCCCGCGCGCCGTCCCGCAGGCTCTGCCGCCCCCTGTCGGCCTGCGCGGCCGCGGCGCCTCAGCCGGGCGGCGGGGCGAGGCCAGGCCAGGCCGCATCGATCGGGCCGTTTGTTACCGAACCTCGGGGTTTTAGAGCAGGTTCACCAAATTGTCAATTAAGTGCAAATCAATCCTCGGCCATTTATCACTGTGTTAATCCGTCCACGCAGCCCCAGGCAGAAAAATCGATCGGTTCCTGTCACTGGGGACCAATCGAGGGGAGCTGGAAGACCAACATCTGCTGTATCAGGGCAACAGCTGAAATTTATAATCTCAGAGAAAAATTGCCGCTTGCCAAGCGGCCCATTAGGAAGTTGGGGAAGTTGAGAGCCTGTGAGGGGGAAGGGGCTGTGACAAAGAGCTGGTGCAGGAGGGCTCCTGTCAGGCTTGTGAGGAGATCTTGGTCTGAGGAGCTGCTGATTTATCGAGGAGAGATAAATAAAGATTACTGTTAACTCGGAGATCAATGCGTTAATATCGGCGGTTTTGAGGCTTCCGGGCACGTTGTCAGGGCTGGTGCGGGGACCCTGTTGTTGCGGCGCAGTAAGGGCCCCTCCGTTTGGCTCCAGTCCGGGGAAGGGGGCAACAAAGGGACCTCGGGTTCCGCCGCTGGCAGGCGTCTGCATCCCCAGAACGAATCCCTCTCAATGGCATCCCCCCTTCTCAAAGGTATCTGTAATGGCTGAGGTGGCAGTTACAGAAAGTACATAGGTAACTTTTCTGAAACTGGAGTAATTGCAATCAGGGTCATTTAGCAACGCACGTTTTATGGACAGTGCTCGGCAGCGCAGGATGGGGTCAACGCAGCTCTAGCGCACCTTCAGCCACGCGCTGTCCCAGCGTGGAGACGCAGTGTGTGGGGCAGCTTTCCCGGCCTGCTGCGGGCTGCCGCACAGAAGAGGGGAATGCATAGGAGGGAAGGGCTGGAGGAGGCGGGTAGCTGCACTGACTCGGTGTGCGCTGAACAGTGTTGCTTGGGCTGGGGTCTGGACTGCTGCTGACCCATGAGGGGTTCATCTGGGCCCTTCTTCCAGGCTCTCTTCATTGTGGAGTGATTTCAGTCTGATGATCAGACCAGCTCATTGTCGTCTCTGTCACAAGTTTTGCCTGAAAAGCCTGTTTAGTAACCCACTAATGGGCAGGAGACCTGGCCAGCGTGCCTTTGCTGTGAACCTTTGTACTGCAGAAGCCCGTAACCATTGCATTTAATAGGGACATGTCAAGGGCTCTCCAAAACCAACTGCTTTTAACGCAGAGCAGTGTCAGGAGCATCATCACGGTTATTTTTTAAAATGCTCACAAAGCAAACACAGGTTTTGTCAGGAGAAATAAAACTTCTCAATTATTCTTGCGTGGAGCTACCAGGATTGCTGGAAAGAGTGTCAAAATGCCCTCCCCGGAGGCATGCCAAAGGCCGACATAGGCAGAGCCTCTTCTGGAAGAGTTCACCAAGAGAAGTGACTGTATTGGGGAGCTCATTTCTTGAGCTTCCTTTAGGGTCTTACTGAATGCAAAGCTTGAAATCATAAGCGCAAGCCAAGAGCTGGGGAATTAAAATGGTGAAGTGATTATTAGCTTAAAGAAGTGAACACAGAGTTATTTCCTCTGAAAAGAATGACTGTGCTGAGACCATGGAGATGTGGGGCCCTGGGCTGACTCTGCCACAGGACTTTGAGGCTGTGATTTCTCATTTGACAACTGAGGTTGAAACAATTTCCTCTGGCTGCTTTAGGGGCTGGCATCACCTCTCCCCAGGAGCGCAGAGCAGGTAGTGTAACTCTGCTCCCCTGTCAGCCGGAGTTCCCTCGGTACAACACAGAGTAAGAGAAACTCAGCTCATAAAGGGAAATCGAACCAGACAAGAAAAACTGTAATCAAAACCCCTGTTGCCTTAGTCCAAGTGAAAATCTAGCCTTTTTTTTTCTTTATAGCTGCATGAAGGTTAAGAAGTTTGGTTCAAGACTCAGATAAATAATTACAAAACAAATGTTTTGTTTTATATCAGCAGTTTTCACAGCTGTAGTCATGCTGTGTTTCAATATTAACCTAATTGAAAACTGCCATTATAGGTTTTAGTTTGTTCCTTGCCAGAACCATAATTGGTTAGGCACAGTTTTCTTGCAGAAAGGAAATCTGTCTGATCCCAACTTGCATTTTTTGGCTATGCTAGTAATCTGACCACAGGTAAAAACCCCCAGCTGTTGAATTTACATGGAACTGTTTAGAAATGGATGCATTTCAACTAAAGAAAAAAGGTACTTGCTGGCTTCTCTTGCCATTCAGGTGCTCTTTATCCATAATGCTGTGTAGTTATTTGGGTTAATGGGAGGAAGGGAGAATTATGTGTGGTTTTTCTTGCCTCCAGCAACTTTCATTGAAATGAAAAAAAAAAAATACTGAAAAGAAATCAGGTCCTGTTGGTGTGTGCGTGAGGTTTTTTGGTTTTGTTTTTTTTTGTAAAATTTGGTAAAATATTACTCAGAATCAGGTTGGTTGGTTTTGGTTCCCAGATTAAGGAATTAAAGATCGACTAAACTCTTCTCAAGTATTTAAGAAATGAACCATCTGTATAAGAATCTAGGACAGATTACACTTAACCTTATTCTGAAGCAAGAGATTAAGATGAGAACAGCTACTGTAATTAAGATGCTGCAGATGCTGTTCACTAAATATTCAGCAAAGGAGATCCTAGACCCTTGTCCTGCGAGAGTGAAAAACAACACAGGATCTTTTCTAAAAGAGCCTCAATATTTTGTGAAAACCTTCTCACCCCAATAACTCTTGACTGAACCTGTTAGGTTTCTTGGGCAGTGCTGTGCTAGTGATTCACTGCTGGGCTCTCTTCCCATGGGCTGTGGTGACACTTGCCACTGAATTCTTTCAAACAAGGCCAGGTGCCTGTCAGAAGGTTGTTATCTCACTCAACCACTGCAAAAGCTTCTGGAAAAGGGCTTCAGTCCTTTCATGAGAGGTCAAAAGAAATGGGCAGGCTGTGCCAGCTTATTTTGGGATTCTCAGCTACAGCAGTTCCTTCTCTCACCTTTTTTAGACAAAATTTACTATTTACAATAAGGGCTATGGCTCAGACCTGCAAGGAGCCCTTGAAACTAAGAAGGGAAGAGGGTTAGTTTAGATTTTTTTGTTTGTTTTCAGTTTTTAAAGGTTAAAGCAATAAAACAATTGTCCTGAAACCTTTCTTAAAAGTAACTAACAAAGTGACAGTATGAAATATTGCATGTTGTATGTAGAATCTGTCTATCTTGTATTTTTCTGGACAAAATAACTCCTTGCTGATGCCTGCAAGAAGTCCAGGCTCCTCCTAACTGCAGAGAGCTTCACGAAAAGTCTCAGACTGGTGGTATATGGATATTGCTGATTCAGGGATTTTTCATGGATACACATGAAACTCATTTACTATGTGACCTTGTATCTGGTAGCTAAGGAGAGACTTTTGGTTACTAGGACTCCTGGGCATAGGTGAAATATCAGAATGTCAATCTAACTGGGCTTGAGAAAACCACAAGCAGTAATCTGGTTCCCACTGGGAAGCCCAGACCTGGAAGTGAGCAGAGTATTTCCAAGTGCTCAGCTGTAAATGGTGTCATAACGCATCAGTCTGCTTAATGAAGAGTTTATTATACAGCAATCTTCCCAATTGTCCTAGTAAGAGAGAACGACATCCCCAGCAGTCTTCCAGCAACTTGGGCTCCCAAATGAGGCAAGAACTAGAAATAAAGCCAAGATGTTTGTTTTATTTTGGTTTTGACTTGTTTACTAGCATTGGTGCACAGATCTATTAGTAGTAAGAATTTTCTTTCACTTCCCAAGTGGGAGGTTTTCATTTAAAAAAAAAAAGGAGAAAAGACACTGAAGTGTTCCCTGAAGGAAATGAAGTTATTTATCAAGTGAGTGAAATTCAGAGACATCCATTGCACACTGGTGAAATCAAGCTGGGAGAATGAGCGCAGGCGAAATTGTCTGGGGTGTTCGCCTTTATCAAGTGATGTTACCTGATTAAACACAACTTTTCCTGCTAGCAGGAGAGCCTTTCCTCATTAATAGACCTGGTCTACTTGAATATTATCAAGGGGTGAATATGTTCCTAATCATTTCCCAGTTCAACAGCAACCATTGCCCTTTAGGCCAAACCAGTTTCCTGGAAGAGAGATGCTCCGCTCACTCAGCTGCTGTGACAAGTTGTGTTTGTGCAGCGCTTTTCATGCATTGTTGGTTCTAGGAGTGCTCCTCACTGGTAAAAACACAGGTGTGTCTCAAATGGGATGGAGTAGTTGCTATACCAGCAAGCAGCCCTGGGAAATAATTCTCCCAGTTGCCTTTATGCCAAACACAGAGCTTTTGCAGTCCTGCCTGTGCTTCGTGGGCGTTTGCCCAGCCAGGCCTTGGTCCGAGCTGTACCAGGCAGACCTGTGTTCTTATGCTTTGTTATTCCAAAAGCCTCGTCTAAAAGGAGGGGGGAACACCTTCAAAATATTATCTGTGCTTAATAGAAAGCAACACATTTGAAAGTGCTCCAGAAATGAGTTGTGCATTATTTAAAAAGGGATGAGTATTACTGCCTGACTTGGCTCTCACTCTTCTTGTCTATCAGAACTTTTTTTTTTTCCATGGGATGGCAAGGAGTTGCTTAAAATGAAAAATTGATCACAGTGAACAGCTGAAAACTGGTTTGCATAAGTCACGGTTATTATTCAGATATTACAATGCAAGGCAGTGAGAGCCATGAATACTTGCATGGAAGCATTTAAATATAAAAGCTTAGTACTTCCAACCCCAAACAATCCCTGCAGCCTGCCAACAAACGAGAATCTTACTGGAATACACATAAATCATCTTGTTTCTGACAAATCCTGAAGCAGCAGGGGGAGGGGGAACAGAATCCCTTGCTAATTCCCCCAAGCTGCTGTTTATTGAAATTAGGCACCAAGGATAAACTATACCTGGATCAATAATTATCTGTCTAATATAATCAAGTGCCTCCTATGAGAGTCTGCTGTTAAGCACAACTTCCTGCCAAACCCTTGGACGATGTTTCATGCAATGAACTGTCGGGCGACTCGGATGCCAGGAATGCAAAGTAAGATGTGTCCTGCTGGCTCGCTGCCTTTCTGGAGAGGGGGAGCCCCCTTATGCTGTGGACCACTTGCTTTGTGCTGCTGCTTCTGCAGTTATTACTCATTGTTTGCAGGAGGACAGCGCGGTGCTAGGTGCAGTATGAATGTTTAGGAAGAAACAGGCAGTGTGATGAACTTGCAGGCTATGAGTCATCTTGGTCCTGCAACAGGCTCGCCAATGGAACAAGGCAGGAGTGGACAATCCTTTCACATAACACAAAAAGCTCGTTTCTTAGGTTTCTTTGCATTGCAACCCTTCTGTTCTGTCCAATTCCGCTCAAAGTCTGTGATTCTCCTGCCACCAACTAACTTGTATGCTTGCTCAGAGGGGTCAACTTGGGGGCCTGCCTCTGTACCTGTGGGTGACGGGGCACTCTGATGGAGAGCAACTTTATCTGTAGAGATAAGGGTGACAACAGGGGGTACAGCTGTGAATCCCAAAGCACAGTGCAGTTAACCAGCACTCCCATCAAAACAAATGAGCTGTGAAATAGAAATAAGCAAGAAACATTTCCTATAGTGAGAAAATGAAAGGCAGAATCTATTTTGCCATATTCTGCCCATGAAGGAGACGGCTATATTTACTGTTCAGACAATGGAGTTGCGAAGACTGCAGGAAAGCCTGTGATTAGTGAGCTGTACAGCCAGAGCTAATTGAAACGCTCAGTGATGAGGATGAAAGCAGAGAAGTATTCTGTTAGTTTTCTCCTTCTCTAAAATGCTTTTAACAGTCATCAAGAAGTTCCTCATTTTTCTGATTTTTAGGCTTCCTACTTGAAGTTTCACACCTGAGAGTTATTTGCACAGACCACCCAGTTAAACTGCGAATTAGGCATTTACGACAACTTTCTTCTGTTTCCACGGCTCAGCTGCAGAATATTAAAGGCTTGTAGGTGTTACTGATAGCCGTATATTGCAGCAGTAATGTGTCCTACTGCTATGAACATCACTGCAGAATTCATCAATTCCGTGAAGAATAGTTCCACGTGCACGAGTGTGTAAGCTCACTGCGGTGCCTGCGCCTGGACCATGCCAACGCTGCTGACAGCAATAGACATAGATCACTTTGTGACACTGCTGAACGCTTCCCCACATACATATTAAATGTCTCCCTGAAATGGAATTCACAATTTTGGACCCTCCCCAACAGCCCCATAGGTACATATGTTCCTGGAGCAATTTAATGTATGTTCTTCTGATAGGCACAGCCTGATCTTTAATAGCTTTGTTTGAGATAATCCTTCCTTCCTGCCTGTTCTCAGCTTGGATCAGAGGGAGGTGCGGGGATGGTTGTGACATCTCCAGAAGTTTGGGGTTAATATAGAGATTCTTATTTCTTTTGGAAATTTGTGTTTCTTATGAGTGAAAAGTAATTAAGTAGTGAACATGAAATCAAAATGTATACCCTTGCTCAGTGCGCCGGCTGGTGTCACCTGCTCACTAGATCCAGTCAGAATGAGGACTATGTCATTAGAGCTGTTATGACTGGTATCATAAGCTATGAGCGATCTCTCCTGTTGAAGAAGGCTGTTTCTAATGCAGATGTCCTTTCTCCAGAGAGCTTGCAGGAGGCATTTAGACTTTACTAAAAGAAATAAGCTATTATATTTCTCTAACACGTCCTATTTGGTATTTGTGTTTCAGCTGGCAATACAAGCCTGAGCAGGCACAAGAACATTCCCTTGCAAAGTCATTTCCTAGCTAGCCAGAGAAAGTCCTAATTAATTCTGTACAAAGTGGTTGATTAGACCTGCTTACTAAACCTCTTCCTAACTGAGCAGAGCCGTGCTGCCTGCTGGGCTCTCTTTACAGCCCACAACTGTGTAAATACCTCCAGGTGAATCCTGCTCACCAGTTCCCAGCCAGCCTTTTACTGGAGGCTGGTAAACTGGGCAAAGCCCTCCGAGAGCAGCAGGCAAGGGCAGCCTTTTCTTTGCTTTCTGAGCAGATACTGAGTAAACCAAATGTTCTCTGTCTTAGTGAAGCTGCAAGGGTGGGTTCTACTGAAAGGTGCAATCTTAGGAGGATTTCAGGAATGGTATTTATTTTAAAGGAGCACAAATGGATACCCTAGATATTGCTGGCAGCTGTAAGTTATGTTAGTTTATAGAGATATTCTATAGATGCTCTGAGCTATAGGGATCTGAGTGGACTGAGCTCATTTGCTCTAAAGGAAAAATTACTACTGAATAAATAAAACCTTGTATTCAGAAAAAAAAGGCTCCTTAAAAATCTGTCAAGAATAGGAGACTTTAATACCTGAGCAGATAAAATCAACTACCAGCTTGTGAAATCTGGCTTCTCAGAAATTGCCTACCAAATGAGTGTGAACAACATTTAAAATTCTAATGCTCTAGGGCTACTTCCTGATCTAATTTTACACTCAGGTGAATAAGTTGAGCTGCTTTGAATTTAGCCAAGTGTAATTTAGATCATAATTTGTGCCCCCTCCCCTTTCGTAAAGGTATTAGGCAAAATGCAAGACTGTCACTGAAACACAAAGCTGTGAGGGGCAGGAGAGCCACAACTGTGGCCTGAATGAATTCATCTGATGTGTGTGGATGTCACCTATGCTTTTGCAAGCTTTTCTTTATCATTCAGCTTTAGTTAATAGAAGCTCTAGCAACAAAGAGATAAGAAACTTTTGATAGGTATCTGTGATTGAAAAGAAATGAAAATGCTCTTTATTCTAGCGGGAGAAAAATAAACTTAGATCTCTCCAATGAAACAGCAGTTTGGCTGTACAGATACCATGGAAGTGGCTGCAAAACTGTTTGTGGTACTTAGACCTGGTGATTTGTGGTTCTGTTCTGAGAGCTCTTATGCTCAAAGTGCTTTATACAGCCGGAGGTCAATTCTGGCTGACTTCTAACAATATAAGTCAGCAGCAGTAATACGTAAGCTGAGAAAGATTTGACCTCTGGACTGTATGTACTGATAGGCAGGGGGCATCTTCGGCTGTCCCTGAAAGTAGGAATGTGCAAATAATAGGTTATGTTAAATTTAAGCCTGACAATCTTTTACATTGGGCATCTATACTGGCTTATACTGAAAAACCTCTGCAAACAGAAGTCCTGTTAACAATAAAATAACTGGGCTCAGTAGGAATATGTGTGAAGTCAGACACGCCCATGTGTATTTCCAGGGTTGAAGCCCTGCACAAACATAGGGAATTCAGTAGTGGAAGCTATGAATAAAAGATCTCCGTTTGGCTCTGTGGTCTCTCCAGGCTAGGTTCACTTCTACTTACTGATTATTACTCACCAAATGTATAGTCTATGGAAATGTAACTAATTTGTTGTTGTTTTCTGGTAGCAGCATCCTGCTGAGTTATTGATTGTCTGGACTCAAGGTATGCATGTTATTGTAATAGGCTGCAGCTGTTAGCACATCATTGATCCAATATTTCTCTGGAGCAAGAGCCTGCTGCCAAGGAATTTCCAGGCACTGGGAGGCTGTAACTTCTTCTCTATAAATTTTCTTCTTGGCCCTTTGAACTCAGAGAAAACTCTTCTAGTTGTTGCCAGAACAACATTTCTCATTATTAGCAGTAGAAGCAGGAAGCTGATTAAAAAATGAGAGCAAGAAAAACTCCTTTTCTGAGGAGCTTTTTTGAGGAGCTTCTAAATGTATTTTACTCACCGATTAAATGTTCTCTCTCTTACCAGCCCCTAAGCCAGGACACCCTTGTGATTAGAGTGCAGAAGCAGTAAATAAAAAAAACTTCAGTGTTGACCCCAGCTGTGACTTTGGCTCTCAGACCCAAGAGTGGGTCCTGCTCAAGTT
The DNA here is from genome assembly GCF_036417535.1 of Chlamydotis macqueenii. NCBI lineage: Eukaryota > Metazoa > Chordata > Aves > Otidiformes > Otididae > Chlamydotis > Chlamydotis macqueenii. Next base: position 3,146,548 of record NC_141575.1, on the reverse strand, counting down.
CTTGAGATCTGAAGTTACTCATTATTTTTCTGTGCCTTGGTTTTCCTGTCCACAAACGAGTGGTGCTGTAGCTGCCTCACTGAGGAGCTATGCACCATGACTGTTTAACAGTTGTTAAGCGCATGGAGTTGAAGTGGGTTAGAGAAAGATGGGCTTCTCCCCCAACATGACTGTCGCTAGCACTGGTCCGTAGAGTGTTACTCCCATTGCACACCCAGAAGTTTCCCCACTGAGCAGGGACTGAGTAAAGAAACTCAACCATCCTTGTGTGCTACCTTCTTAATTGCCAGTGAGGTACACAGGCAATCAGGAAATATTTAGAAAAAGAGTGGGTGCGTGTGTAGCACTTCCAGGCGTCGGTTGATTGCAGGGCTCTGCAGCACGATGGCTGGAGGTTCTCTAACTTCTTACATATACCCTCATATTCAATTACGTGCTTGACTTTTTTTTAGTTGGCAGAGTACTTCTTGCAGGGGATAGAACATCTCCCGTGGAACAAGCGACAGCGGGTGGGGTGAGGGCTTTATAACCGTGAGTAAGGATCAGCTCGTATATGTCAGCACGGCTAATCCCTCGCCTGTTTCATCACTGATTCTCCCAGCTGAGCAACAAAGCCTGCAAGGAACCAACTTCAAAAAAAAAAAAAAAAAACCTGCATGAAACTAAAGGAAATCAAAAGCAAATTATTTTCCAGATTATAGCCCTCCAGAGCTGCTGAGATATTGCCCATTTTTCACAGCAGACAAAAACATTTTCCTGGGGATCAATTTAGCTTCCAGAAGTCGGCTCCTTTCAACCCATAATCCATCATATTTCCCCATTTGCAATCTCTCTGTGTCTGAGTGTTTTAAGTTTCCTATGAATTATTTTATAAAGAGTATAAAGAGGCCTTTCTTCCTGCTGAAATGAGGGAGTTGCCTTTCTGCCCTACCAGGTCAGATACCATTAGACTGTTGTACAAGGGGGCCCTGCCATCCATACCTCCATATTGGCAACTACCTTAGTAGGCTCATCTGTCAAAGAGATCTAGTAATCAATCACTGCGGTGATCAATATGCAGCTTATGCATTCATCATCCCTTTGAGGAGACTATTAGGATGAAGTTGTCAGTGAAACAGGAACAAAGGGAGAAATATACTGAGATGGCTGAGGGGTGGGGATGTGTGTTGGGGCAAGAAAGAGAAGCTTAAAAAGAGGAAACACAGCCCTTCTGAAAAAGGGAACAAATTTTGCAGCTTGAGAGAAGAAGTTTGTGATAGATTTATCTGGATGCCCAGGAACGTGGTGCAGAAGGTGACTCATCTTTCAGGAGGCAGAGTGATGTAAAAATTTCCAGATCTCTTGATTGGTGTGTCACTATGATTTGTGGGCTGCTCTGCCAAGGTAAAATGGGTACCACGAGGAGCTGGGCACAAGCAAGCCAAGGAGGAACACGATGCAGGAAAGCTTGCAAATGAATCCATGAGAAGCACATTGAGACAGGGAGAGGGCTATTTATTTATTGCTCTGAACTTGTGCCTTTATTCCATTTAATCTGAGCCCAGGAATTATTGCAAACATTGATGATCGCTTCTGCTTTGAAAAACACACCAGGGTCCCTCCAGGTCTCAGCAGCACAGGCACTTGGAGGCATTTCTGATGAGTATAAGCTCCCTGCCTGGGGCACTCTGACCACAGGCCCCCAAAAGCACGCATTAAATCTGCCTGTGAGACAGGACTACATTTCCACGTTTGCCCTGCCAGGCGATGCTCTGTACCCACCCTGAGCTCCGTGTCCATGGAGGCATGGCACATTTTGCACATTGGAGGGGAGACAGATGTGTGAACTGGTGGTGCCAGGGAGGTGGATGGCCAGCTTGGACTGGTTCTGGGCCTTGGAGAGTGGGAAGTAAATGACACATCCCTGTGCTCCTGAGCATGGCCCTCCTCAGTCAGGTGAAATGCTGGCCTATCTGGGCAGGTACGCCAGCACAGCGTATTTTTCTTCCACTACTCCATCCACATCCTTCCTGATGTAATGAATATCCGGTCGCTCTCCTGACCTTGCTGTTGAGTTAAGCTGTAGCAGCTGGGGATCTTGCCTTCCTTTTAGAGTGTCTCCCATTGAGGCAGTGGAGCCCAGCAAGAGATGCAGGGAGAAAAGTGTCTTGGTGATGGGAAGGACAGATGTTGACGGTGTTGGTAGGCAGCTGCAGTTACAGTGATCGCTCTGATGTTGCCCCAGCCTTCATGGATGGTGACAAAATCATTGGATCAGGCAGGCTTGGCTCCTGCACTCAAAGGAGTAGGGCTGGTACCCAGCTCTCGCACCAGGTCCAGCAGAGCCAGGGGAAAGGGTTAATTCAATTGGACCTTGGGAAGTTGCTGGCTCACTTATGATTATTCCTTTATCCGATGGCAGAGCCGTTATTTAGTCACTGTAATAATTTACATTAATTGGATGTAATGCATAACAAATTTATGAGACTGGGGCTAGGCTCAGTTTTTGCATGAAACTCATCATTGTGATGTGCTGACCAAGCACAACGGGCTCACATCTGCCAGTCAAAGGAGAAGGGGTGCTGGCCCACATTGCCCGGGGAGAGGAGGTGGACGTGCTCAGCCCTGGGCCAGTGCGCAAACATCTCTGCATAGCTGCAGGCACAGCTCACACCGTTTGGAGAGAGCGATATGGTGGTGTTTGCCATAGGACATCTCCTGTCTGGTTGCAAATTGAACTGGAAGAGGAAGAAACCTGGACGTTCCTTCAGCTGCGTGTCTGAGCTGAGCCAGGGGTCTGCCAGACAGATAACTGCAGGCGAGTGGTGGCTGGGAGGCTCTGATTCGGGGTCTGAGGGGACTCGGAAGCAAAGAGAAAAGGGAAAAGCCTGTGATGTGATCCCTGGTGCTAATTAGCTTGACCCCAGTGATTGTGTCTTAAAGCAACACTGATGACCTCTGACCATGAGGTTCTTCAACTGTGATCCAATAAAACTTGCAGAAATGAATTTTGCTTTGCATGTGGCCCCTGGGTATTTGTCTCTTAACTAATTTGTAAGAAACCTGGGAAAACATAGAATCCTTCCATTAACCTTCATATCCTTACTTTACAAGACATAGTTTCCTTCTCAGGCCTAATGACTGTTTGTAAAAACATGCGTCACCTCTAACCTCACAGCTTGGCAGCGAGACACGTGCACGGGCTGCTCTGCTCTGTGAGGGCCACGTGGACGTGACAGATGCTCCGGCATGTCCACTTAGAGAAAACTCCTCCAAAGGCTCTAAACCCACTTTTTTATGGGGAGAGCTGCTGGCAGGGATACATCCCTCTGCCCTGAAGTGTCCAGTGTGCCCCAAGGGCCAAGTCATGCTGCACTGGTGGCTGGTTCCATTTCGGGTGCTTGCTTCCCCTGGTAACACCACTCTTTTCCTTGCTGGGGTCTCCCTGCATTGGCAGTTGACCCCAAGCTTGAGTCACTGTACACTGGGACTAGCAGGAGCAGACCTGGCTCTGTAGTCAGCTCTTCCTGGTGCTGTAGCTGTTGGTGTTGCTGTACTTCCACACAGAGTTTACCTTCTTGCGGTCTTCCTCAGGCACCTTAAGGAGCTAAGTGATTATTTCACATTAAACTTTGTGCTAGCTGTAAAACTAACTTTCGTTCCTCTCTGACCTTGGTGCGCTCCTTTCAAGGGCTTGTTTTTGTACCTTGCATTGCTCCTCTAAAGCAGATCCTGAATGAGGAACACCTTGTTTAGCTGCAGCAGTCCAAATCTTAAAAACTGGTGCAGGCAAAATCCCCGTGCATGAATCTGATTAGGATGCCAGCCGGCAAACAAGCGAAGTCTCCAGGTCAAGTGGTACAAAGTATTCACCTCTTAGGGACACTTCTTTTTTTTGTGCTGAGATAAAGAAATGCCATCCTGGAAAGCGATGGAGAAACTGTCTTGGCCTTCTCTGAGGTCCGGAGCGGATTTGCCATTTGCAAAGGCACCAACATTCCCAGGAGGGACAGATGCCGTCCCGACTGCAGAGCACCACGGAAAACGAGGAGAAGATCTGGCACCTCTTCTGCTCCGTGGTGGTCCAACCAGTGACCAAGAGTCTGAAGTCCTCCTCTCTTGACAGTCTTTTCCAGCGTGCAATGTATCTTAGTCATTTGTACTAATAATTTATTACGGAATTAAGTGTATTGGATAGGAAGCATGCCAGTAATGCTTTGCCAGTATATGTACAACACTTTGTTAATTAAAAGTATTAGGCAATATAGACTCCATTGTTGTGAATTAATCAGTTTAATTATGAAGAGAATTAAGTATCATAGTTAAAATAATAGCTTTTGCCATAAACCAGGGTGAATGTCTGGCATGTGATACGTATTTTTTTTTCCTTTAAATAGTAAATCATTGCCTATGTTCATGTTTTCTTTCCCCACCGCACTGTGCAGTCACCAAGCTGCTGCCGAGGTGGAGCGAAAGGGAACATGCTCCAGTTTTCCCATCTTTAGTGAACCCAAACCCTCTTTGGACTTGCGTTTGAAAGGGTGAAATCCACTCTGCCTGTTTGCCGAGCGCAGGCTGAAGGCTCAAAGGTCTCCGAGTGCGTTTCCTGTTCCAGTGAGGTGGCTGTGTTTGGGCTCAGGGGAGAAGAGGTTCACGTACAAAAACCCTTGCTTGTGCTGTGGAGGGCTGCTCTTTCCCTGGCCCCTTCTCTTTTGCCCACCCTCCTTCTAACCCAGTAATCATGGCCATAGACCTCTTTTATTTGGAACAGTGGGATCTTTTTCACTCTAAGAGGAAAAGATCAATTTGCTTTCTTCATTTAAAAAATGATTTATCCTCCTCTTATTTCCCTCTCATAAATCAACACTGGCCCAGGCTCCAGGAGGACAGACTCTGGGAAGAATAAAATGCTGAAGCTTGGGGATGTAAATAAAAACTGAATCCCAAACAGATTCCAGGCATCCTCTGGAGCCAAAGATTCATCTCAAAGAGAAATAACAGGATGGCATGGGGTCAGGGCAGTGCCAAGCCCTGGAGCTGTGATCCACTGCTGATCCCGCTCTCAGTCCCTCTGCAGCCACCCTGCTGTCCCCATGTGAGGGAGGCAGAAAATTACTCTGGGTGCGAGAGAGCAGCGCTGTGGACCCCCTGCACCTCACACCGTGCCACCGCAGCCAGCAGCTGCCTGGCAGACGCTGCTGTGCCTGAGCCAGGGCAAGCCCTGCCTTACCCAGGGAGATCCACTTGCTGGGAGAGCTGGGCACGCACGGTTCACGGGCATGAGCTGGGCGACGGCAGTCCCAGACTCGCTGGTTTGGTGGGAGCCGCGTGTGCCCGAGATGCAGGCAAGCGTGGGAATGGGGAGCAGGGCCAGGACAAAACCAGAGACCGCCGCAGCCGGGAAGGGCAGGTGCCACAGGCAGCACAGAGCTCTCGCTCCTGCTGCGCTCTCTTCAGACCTGCTGGTGTTCGGGTGGAGGGCTGGGAGCCCGTGTGACAATCTCACGGGGCTGCTGGAGGTATTGAAATCTATTTCCCTTATTTATTTGGGGGATTACTGTTTTCTCTTGGGTAGGAGTGGAGCGCAGCGGGGTTGGAGGAGGTTTAATCCCAGAGACAAGAGGAAACCTTCGAAAAGGTTAATTGCTGGGCTTTGCGTGTTGTTTAGTGCGGCTGCTCACGTTACAGCAGCGATGCCATCTGCTCCGCACAGCCCCTGTCCTGCATAATTCACCAGCCTCGCAGGGCGGTGTTCGGAGGAGCGCCTGCGGGCTATTCATGAGGAAGTTACCTTTAGGCAGAGCTCAGGTAACCGGTTACCCGACACTCCAGACTGACTTCTGCTCTCTTGTCCTTTTGCCCTTATTGTTCCTGCCCGCGGGTTGCGGGTGTCAGTAGCCAGGGAGGAGGCGGTGGAGAGGCTGGGTGGTCTCTGGCCTCCTCCTGCAAAGCCACTGTCTCTGTCCCCAGCCGGTGCCGCTCCTGTCCCCACCCTGTCCTGCTCCAGCATCGCCTCCACACTGCACCAGCACTGGAGTCGCTCATTTGGACTGGATTGGCACGTTTGATGCTACTCCATATCCGACCCATCTTCTTGCCCTGTGGGGGCATGGACACATGCTGTGCAAGGACAAGTCATTTTTCTTCCTCTGTTTTAAAAGCTCAACTCCTTTGGAAATTCTCTCTTGCTTCTTTAACAGCCACAAGCTCATGCAGGACTTCCCGTGTTGCCAGAACTGTGCTTCAGGGTGCCAGGCTGCCCAGTACCCCACTTTTCCCATCACATGGAGGTAATTAACATACTCCAGCAGCACAATATGATCAGGATTTTTTCCTACCTCTCCGTGCCCAGGACTTATGCAGGGTGAGTTGTTTTCATGAGGGTTTTTAACTTGATATTGAGTTGGTCTCCTCTGCCAGCGTACCCTTCTCATCTCCGCTGTGTAACCTGAGTTCTCGCCCCTGGTTTAATAGCTGCATCTCCATGAATATTTAACCAAAGATCTTAGCAGATAAGCTCCAGCTAACATGTGGCAAACAGATTTCCAGTACAATAGGGCCTACTAAAATGATGATGCATAAAAGAAACCCTGGAAGGAAAGGGAAGGTTCACGTTATGGAAGGGGAAAGGTGGTTTGTACACACGGTGAGCTCCAACCGGCTGCTCCAATTATCTGAGAAAGAGGAGCACCGGGGGCTCTGGCAGAGCGTGCAAAGGAGTGCTTTGGTGAGAGACAGAGACGGCTCAGTCCAACTGGAGCTCTTTTGGTTGGCCTAAAGCCTTACCTACATGAGTTTGGAGGGGTTAATTGCTGTCCCTGCAAGGTCTTGCAGCCTGCCCTGTGAGCAGCGACAGCTCGAGAGCCATCTCTAACGAGGCAGCAGCAAATGCAGGGGGGAAGAGTTTTAAAAAAGGGGCGACCCTCCCGCTGCCCCTTCAGCAACCCACAGCCTAGAGACCTCCTGGGCTGGAAGCTGGACATATAATGCGCACATTTGTGTGGACTTTTCCTAGCTCCTCTGGAGTGATGACTTACACGACAGCCTCCAGCAGTGAGTTCTACAGTTCATTAATGCTCTGGGGAAAACAATCCAGCCTACTGCCTGAAGATTTTACTGTGTGCCACATAATTCTTCTACAGAGAAAAACATAGAATACTTATTTTTTACTTCTCTTCTTGGATACAATCATGATTATTTGCAGACATTTGTTGTACACAATTTCTAATATAGTCTACCCAGGTAAATCTGAGGTGCATTAATCATGAAAGTGAGGATTAATTTCAGATCTAATGAGAGATTAATTTGGCAATTTCCATTCACCAATGAAGTGAAAACCAGCAGTGCTGTCAATAGCAAAAGGTCTTTCTGCTCTATTGAACAGCCTGAATATTAACAGTAATCTCTGCTGCTCTCTTGAGCCAAAAAAGAAATGTTCTGACCCCCCACCCCCCAAGGACTCATTAATGATAAAGGGCCCAGATTACCAAATTAAAGAGAATTACTTTGACCCAAGTAAGGGCAACAAGTTAATTTTTGCATAAACCATGGCCGTGTTTGGGCCCGAATTGCTCTCCTGTCCCGTGCCTGGGTGCGGAGCTCAGAGGACACTGAGAGGTGAAGGTCTCCAGAAGTCTGTGTGCTGCTGAAATATTGGTTATTTCACCGGGTTTCCCTTGTGAGAAGGATGAGCGGGATTTACAGGGCAAGGCTGATTTGAACTGAAGCAGCCCTTTGCACAGAATAATTTCCTTTTCAAGCCCTAAATTCAGACTTTATGGCTTCCCCTGCTCCTTTTGGTCTGCCATGTGTTCTTTCCCCGTTCCCATTTGCCATTCGCACAGGACAGAGGCTGCCCTGCCAGGGCTGAGGAGAGGTGACAACAGCCTGCACTCACAGCCTGACAGATGTCAATCAGGACACTCATTCCAGTTTTTAATCCCTGCATGTGTTTGTATTTCCAGAGGAAATACACCACCAAGGGCAGGCAGCGAGAGCTGGGGGGCTTGAAACTTTTAGCAGAGCTGGACTTTGGGTCTGTGGATAGAGGTGCAGCTTCTTGGGAGACAAATTCAACAACTGATGAGATGAAGGCTTGACCACCTTTTAGCAAGTCCAGCCGGGAAAGCTGGCACAAAGCCTGGGTTAACTTCCATGCTTCTGAGACCAAGACTCTCCATCCTAATACATGCTTGCAACAGGATTTAAAACAAATCTGTTATAAGAATGGTCAAGAAATCCCTCAGGAAAATATGTGAGGCTTTGAAAAAGGAGCCTCAGCAGTTAGGGCTCTTACTCCAAAACAAGGATGCCAGGAGCAGGGTTTGCAGGGTTAGCCTGCTCCTACCCACCTCCTCTCCCAGGGCCTCTGTGCTCCTTCCCAGCTGCTTGGATTCCCCAGGGCAACGGGTACTGGGTTCCTCCGCGCTGCGGAGCCTGGGGTGCTGCTGGAGGCGGCCCCGAGGCGAGCGGGGTGCAGGCTGCTCGGTGAACAACTTCTCACGTTGTGCTAAGCTCTGCAATTTATTGGTGTTAGTCAGGTTAATGTACTATCACTTTGCATATTAATAATATCTTATTACATTTGTTCTTAAGAGTGGTATCATGTTGAGGCAAGGAGGATTAATGGCACCTTGGTAATATTTACATATTTACATTATTAAAAAGCAATACATCTTCTAGACAGCCCCACGCATGGTCTAGAATTGCAGATGCTGTTCCTAAGCCCACCGCAGCCTTCACCCCTGACACCTGTCCCACTCACCACTGTCCATGCCAGGTGCTCAGCAGGTTTAGCTGGAGTGAGGAGATGTGGGCAGAGCCTGTGGCTCCCAACACCCACCTCCTGCTCAGCCCACCCCTCTGCCCTCCTGCTCCACGGTCCCAGTGAAGATCTCAGTTCTCCTAAATATCTGAGCAAAGGGTGCCCAAACCACCTACCCCCTCAGCGGAGGGGAGGTGGTGGGGGGATGCAGCAGGATGGTGGTTCCCTCCCTGGCGTGGCTAAGGATGATGGACAGGGTAGCCAAGGTTTCTGTCTCACGAGCAGTCCAGGGAAAGGCTCTGCGACTCAGCTGGAGGATCCCAGTCACCTCTACAGTCCTAAACTTAATTAAAGCTGCCAGCTTCTAATTAAACCACTTAATTAAGTGCCACATTGTCAGTAGGTAAAGATGGAATAGACTTAATTATTTAACACAATGACATAGAAGAAAAAAACTCACTTTAGAAGTATGGCACCTCCTAGGTGGGCAGGAGCCCACCCAGCCTTGCCTGGTGCCCGCAGCCCGGCCCGTGTTCCCAGCCACAGCCCGGGGTGAGCGGGGCCTTTTGGAGCTGTTTTGAGTTTCTCCAGAAAGGAGATATCTAAAATTTCCAATAACTGTGCTGTACCAACCATGCCTGGGACACTCTGAGTGGGGTCAGCACCTGTCTTCTCGCGGGCTCTTCGTCCTCCCGAGTCGCTCTCAGATGTGGATCGTTAACCCTGGAGCACGGGGGTGGCATCCTGACCTCGCTGAATCAATGAGCGGAACCCAGCTGCTCCCCAGGGTCAGGTCTTTGCCTTCAGAAACTCACAGAGGCTGCTCCGCAGACGCTCTCCCTGCCCCAGGGCCTCGCAGAGCTGCACTCCGCTTCACCCATCGGCTACTTTGTCTTATTTCAATCTTCCTTTTAAAACTTCTCTGGCTAAATGCTCTTGTCAGAATGGGTGATGTAACCTAAGTGACTCCCAGGCTGGCATTCTGCGGGTAAGATTAATGGCAATGTCTTGTCAATAAATCCATAAAGACCCCAAACCCGGTGATGAACGCGCAGAAGGTAAAGGCAGTGGTTAATATCTTCAAAATAGGCCCCAGAGCCTTTGAGCACAGGGGAAGAGCAAAGCACTGGTGACCCTTGTTAATCTTTTTATTGGCTCCAGCAGCTATTGGCACCTTTTGCTGGCCAGAAATTTGCAAGTCTTCGGGGAGCAATGATTTCACAGTCGGGGTCTCTTTGAGAGAGAAAAAAAAAAATCCCTTTGCTCCTAAAACAGGACCATTCTTCCAAATGAAAATTGACATTTTGGTTTGAACTTCACGACCTCCAGTAATCACACTAATGGCCTTAGCTGGCTGGCTGGGAGGGAGCTGGCTGTGGCCAGGACTGATGGGACCTGTATGGATCGCTGGAAGTGGGCCGGGAGATGGGGTTGGGAGAGGCTGCTAGCGGTAGGCTCTAACTGGCCAGGGCACTGCAGGTTATTTCTGACCTGCTCTAAAGACTTTGAACCGCATCAGGTTTGATCATGGGTATCGGCAAAGACATTGGGAAAGCGGTCACTGAGTGCTCCCAGCCATCCATCCACGCACTCTGTGTCCATCCATCCACGCTGAGCTGTCACAGCTAACGAGCACCCACAGAGCTGTCTGATTAGCAGCAGCGGTGTCAGGAGCAGGGCTGGGAGCAGTTCCTGACATGCGCTCACTGGAGAGCAGACCACAGCTCCCAGGCTTTCTTGGACACTGCCAATGTGCTGCAGGGACCAGCAGCACTGGGTGAGGCTGGAGAGGGGGGGCTCCCTGCCAGCCCCCAGGGTCTGACCCCGGCCATGCACGGTGGTGGCCGAGAGGAGCATGAGGATGCTGGTTCCCAGTGCCACGGTGTTGTTGGGGCAGCCAGGACAGAGCTGGAGGCAGGTTTCCATTCTCCTGCTGTGTTGTTCCTTCAGTGCTGATTTTAGAGAAGTCTGACTAAGAGGAGGGTTTGGGAGCTGGACAGAATGGAGGATCTTGCCCAACCAGCCAGCACAGCTCCTTCTTCGGCAAGAGCACCCTTGGGGTGGTCTTGCCAGAGGGCCAGGGCGCTGCATTTCCACAGTGATGCAGCCAAGAGAAGAGTTTCTCTTTCCTCCTCTTTGCACAAACCTCTCACCTGTCTGAAGTGTCTGTCCATCAATCTGCTTAATACAAAGGATGGATTTTTAAGTAGTATTGAATAAATTTAAATGAAGTTGCCGCTGTCCGGAGGCGTTAGGCAGTGTGCCTTGAGCCGGCTGCTCCCACTTTCCTGATGGATGGATGCAGCCCCACGGTGGCTTGGGAGGACCCAATGCACCACACCATGGCAGCTCCTCCAGCATGGCCGAGACTCCTGGCAAAGTTGAATTCTGACATCAGATTAAAATTCTTGGACAATTTCTATGGAAATCCCTGTGGATGGCACACTTGCTATCCGCCTGCATTGTGGTAGCTGGGGTCAGGAATTGGCTGTAACTAAGAATGCAAGAGGGTCCTTTTATTTTATTTTTTAAATACCTCATTTAGTAGGTTAATATTCCATGTTATTTTAGGCTGCTTTCTCTATACATCTGCCACCCAAGCCCGTACAGATGTTTTAGGATTCTTTAATCCTGACAAAGGACTTAGCGTTAAGGAAAAATGGGTTACATAAAGATCCTTATCTCCTTAAGAAATAAAGCATGTTTTGGGCATATTGTGTACAAAACAAGACTAAAATAGAGGCAGAACATTCTGGGGCCACTTACCAGATGTCCAGGTTGGCGGATGTGGGTCCGGTTTTCCTGCCTGTCTCCCGGAGCAGCGCTGCTGGGTGCTCCGTGGCACAGCAGCAGCCTGGGACAGGCACTGCGGGAGGAGGAGCGGGGAATTTTTTTGTAGGAGGCAAAAGCACCAGCTCTGACGTAGCACGAGGGAATTGTTGAGCTCTATAACTTCCTACTAACAGCAGGCTCCTGGATTAGACTGCGGGAGTTTTGCCTGGGTGAGGACTTTCCCCAGGACAGGACCAGCCCAGGCTGATGCTCGTTCCCCTTGGCCAAGGGCAGGGAAGGTCGCCCCAAGCCGAGCGCCGCTCCCAGCCCCGAGCCACCGGAGTTTCCAGGCTGACATACAGTATTTCATCCCATAAAATTGACAAAGTTTCCACATTTTCATGACTCCAGGGATTGATCCAGCCGATGTAAATTACAAAAAGGAGCTGCTATCCTCTGGGGTCTGAGACAGAATATCAAAAGCGCACAGGCTCATGCTGCTTTAATTAAAACTTAGTTTAATTAAAAACCTTGAGAGCTTTATTAGTCTCAGTAATTGATTTAATTTTCTTGTGGAATTCTATTACAAAATACTTCCAGCATGTTGGCTTTGGGATCCCGGCTCCAGGACCATCCTCCTCCCCAAACGGCACCTTTGCCCTCTCCAAGGGGCAAACCACAAGATCCTTGGCCAGCCAAATCCCGGAGCCTCCTGGCGCGTTCCTGCTCAGTGAGGGTCTGGTCTGACGGGAATTCCTGGCTGTAGCAGGTAGAAGCCTCAAAGCCCTCACCCTTGTAAAATTAGGTGGCTGCCTGCCTCCCAGCTAAAGGGGCAGCCAAACTGATCTCCAAAAGGACCCAGGGCTCCGACCTCTCCGAGGGGACCCCTCCAGGGTCTCTGTAGGGCTGTGCCTGCTTTGGCACTCTCGGGTAACCGTGGTTTTGGCAAACAATTTGCAGGGTGAAGGTAGGACGCCCTAATCCACACCATGAAGGATTTTGCACCAATTCCCGGAGGCGAGGGCGCCCAGTGCCTCGGTGTGCTGCGCAGACAGGCTGGCCTGCTAGCGCTTGGCCTTGCTAAATTCCCTTTTTGCTCCCAGCTCCGCTCTCCACTTGCTGCCTTAAACTGAAACGGGTGGCTCAGTGCTAGGAATCAGCTGCCGCCCTTCGCCCCAGCACAGGCTGTATTTCTGTGGCAGGGAGGACTGGCGGGGGGAAGAGCTCTGTGAACTGCCCCCACATCACCCCCTGGCCATCTGGCAGTGCATGCCTGGTGTTAAAGCCTTTCTGGCCAGGACACAGGGAATCAAACTGTAAAATAAGAATAATAATAATAAAAAAAACCCACCACACAATGATTGTCTGGTCTATATTTATTTCATAAGATCCAGAATTAATAGGATACAGGAGTTAAAGCAACCATGGCAACTGAATGCAGAAAGGGCTGTCCTTGTAAATAAATGAATTCATAAATAACTCACAAGTGCTGATATAAAAAGTCACGGGAATCTAATGCAATGCTAATGCAATTCAAGCCTTCCCTTTTTTCCATGCAGTATTATAATATTAGGTGCGCCTTGCTTTGCTCTGAGCTACAAGTGTCATTCTTAAGATAATAGAACTTGCTAATTGTACCAGGAGCCAGGCTGTGATTGATGAGGGCTTTGGGTTTTTGTCTCCTCCATGTTCTTGCTTGCAAAATGTTGCTCCATTAAGTTACAGGCTGATCTGCCGGCAACAAATTCAGGAAAGTCAGGGAGAAAGGGGCACGATTCGCCCTGCCGCGCTCCCTGGGCAGGATGCTGCAGGGGCACTGCCCAGCTGGGCATGGGCTCTTTGGAAAGACGCTGCTGTTTATTGTGTGTGCATTTGAAGATAGTTTTGTCTTCTAAATCCTTGGTTCCTTTTTTCTTGATCGTTCTTGTCAATATGGGTGTTGCTGCTGTTATGACGCTGCAAAGTCATTTTCTCCTTCACACTACACAGTCTAAGCATAAGCAATGGCAAAAAGACTCTTGAATTAAGTACCAGAAGTTTCTCTCAAACTGTCAGCAAAGTTTTTTTCTAAATGGAGGCCAAACTCTCTCTCAGACACCTTGTGCAGCCAGTGCTGGTACCGTGCGAACACAGGGGTAAAATTCAGCTTAGCAAAAGGGACCAAGGCTGCACTTTGCCCAACACAAACAAGGGACTTGGGTTTATCCCCCAGGAAGCAGAGGTGGAGATGGCTCAGGAGTCTGCAGGACCATGGGCGATGCAGGGGGTGCCCAACGAGGGTCCTTCCCGCACGCAGCCCGTTCCCATCACGCTCTTTTGGTACCTCACGAGGGACGGGATGCCCTGAGAGCGAGGAGAGGGGGCCTGCCTGCTTGGCACCTCTCTGCAGAGAGGCTTCGCAAAGCCTTGGAGAAGATGCTTCGCACCGCGTAACGCACTGAATTCAAAGCTTTGAATTTTTTTTTGGAGTTGGTTTCCCCCTTTCTCCCTGCTTCTCCCTCGCTGCCGGCGCCGCAGCATCCCTGGGGCAGGAGCACCGCCACGCGGGACGCAGCCGCAGGCACAGCCCCACGCCGCGGGGCCCACGGGTGACACGTCGCGGGGATTCGGGGCTGATCCTTGCAGTGTGCTTCTGAGATGGGAGACGCTGCGCTGGAGGCTTCAGTGTGGGAGTTACTCACCTGCTCTTCCCGCCTGGTTTAAGAAAAAAAAAAAAGAATAATAATTAAAAAAACCCTCTTAGAGTCATTTACCTTGGAACATGATTTTGTGCACGCTACCGAAAAGCGCTGGAGGATTCCTGGCCCAGTGAACCCTCTAGTGCTGAAAATGCTGCTATCACAGCTCAGCCCGGCGAGCGGGGGGAGCTCCGGCGCTGACTGATGCTGCGCAGCGATGCTTAGGAAATAGAGGCAAACTCTGCTTTCCATTGATCTCGGAAAAATGAATGCTGTCTCTGAATTTGACATTTAGCCAATGCCCAGAGTGGATGGCTTCATTGATTCACACCGGAGGGACGGAGGCGGCGGGGAGCTCGGGGAAATACACCTTTGCCGAGCGAAGGTTTGTCTCCGCTCGCTCCTGCCGCTCTCCGTCTCCCCCGAGCGCCTGCCCTTTCCTTGCCCGCAGGAGTTGGACAAGCGAGGCTTACGCATCGGCAGAGGGCTGGAAGGAGAGCTGGCTGGGGCAAAAGCTAGAGTCTGCCTGGGTGTCTTGGTGGCGTTTGTATTTTTTCCTCACCGTCAGTTTTTCTCTAAGAAATTGCTGGGGAACGATGGAGCACGATGGGGTCTGTGTTTCCTCGCCGAAGAGCTCAGTCTGAGCCCTCACTCACATTCTGCCCGGCGCAGGGCTCCCAGGGCGGTCGTTAGCGTTCCGCTGCTGGTGGTGCTGCTATTTATGTGCAGAGCCATGGTGGGCTCCTGCCGAACCCCCTGCCCCAAAACCTTTCCGCGCCAAGTGCTGGTGTGGTGCTGAGCACCCTCCTGGGGTGTTGAAACTCCTCTGAAAATAGAGGCAGGGAAATTCTGGAGACGAAACAGGGCCTGGCTCTGCTGCTGACCCTGGGGAGAGGTGGCTGTTGCTGCAATGGCCCTAGAGCAGAGATCTCTGCACGGGGGATCTGCGCAGAGAGTTGGAGAGGACCCGTTTGCTACTACCATGATATGGTCTGAGATACATTATTAATGAATGGAAAACCAGGGAAGTGAGATTCCCAGAGAAAAGTTGTTACTTTGCCCTGTCACCCTCCGAGAAGTGCTTGGCAGAGCCAGAGGAGCTGGGAGGCTTCCCGAACCTCAGCTTCACAAGGCAGATATGGATTGGGTCTGGTTTAACGCCTCGTGCTTACACTAGACCTAGCCTAGAAATGAACAGAAGGCAATAATGACACTTCCCCATGAGGGTTTTCTGCAGAATAGGCAGTTTCTGACATCAGCCAGATCGGGGCTAGCCAACATGATGCAGCAACAAGCCTTGGCAGGAGTCCTGTCCCTGGCAGAGCGGCCGATTCTATTTTCATTTGTTTTAGAGACAGTTTCTCACCCACCATATGTGTGCAGCTGGCTCCTGCTCCAGCCCCTGGAGGTCAGCAGGAATCTTTCCATGACTCCAGCATCTCTAAAATAACAACCTTCCTGTTCTCCAGAGGTGGGGGGAATAGCTGGGCTAGCGAGGCTCTGTCTTTCGCTGTGTTACCGGGGCAGTTGAGTGTCCCCACTATAGGATGACAGACCTTTTTTAATGTATATCAACAATTTGCAGGTTCACCGGGATCCCATCTACCTTGGCACTGGTCTTTTTCTTCCTGTCCCGTTTCACGCGGCGGGGAGGGAGCAGTTTGCAGGCGCAGAGGGGAGGCAGGCTGTCCCCAGCCCCACCGAGCATCCCCGGGGCTTGCCTGCTTTTTAGTGCCGCGAAGGCTGGCGGCAGCACCGGGCAGGTTGTTACGGCGGCAAGCACCTGATGTGTCACGTATATTGAATACATCAAACCTTGCTGTCTCACCATGCCTCACACGAATCATTTATTTCTTTAGGAACTGCAGACTGCTCTAGCTTTATATTTTGCAAGTCACCTGTGAAATATCTATCTATAAAATATTACAGCAGTGAGGATTCCTGCAGGGACCCAGCCGCCTGCCCTCATTGTGCTCTGCGACCTCGCCGTCCGCGCTGGGATTTCCATTTGTGCCTGGCACCGCTGCGTTCCGGCTCTGCAGAGTGTGTTTTAGCTGGGGGGTGGTGATGTCTGCATGTCGCTCCCTCCCTCGATTTCCAAGGCCACCAAAACCCCAAATAACACCACAAGCCGAGGCTGCCGCTGACTGCCCGGGGCTCCGAGTGCTGCTCGGGGGCTGCGCGCGGGTATTGCAGTGCTGCAGAAGTGGGAATTAGTTCCACTTTCTGCTACATGTATTTTTATTTGATTAGTCTAATATATTGCATTATTATTTACCACATGCAAATCTCTTCAAATTGATTAAAGCTGACATTTCAGCTAAGAGATGAGATCTGGAAAGAAGTAATAAGGAAAAATTATTTCACAAGCTTTTGCACTTTAGATTTGCAGGGAGGATCGATTACATTGAAAATTTAAGGCCCAGACTTGACCCTAAATCTCCTTTAAGGAAAAGGAAAGAATTAATTCCTTAATTTGTTATATTTCAGCTTTACAGGCTGGCTCAGCAAAACCCGAGGGAGTTTGCACAAGATGCCGTCGGCTTTGAACGGTGGTTTTGGATACGACTGGAAGGCAGCAGTGAATGCTAGTTTGAAAAATATCATGTTAACACATTCATTATCTTTAAGACCTTAAGAATTATGGCTATCTATAGAGCTATAGAATTACTGTAGAAGTAGTTGTTTCTGGGTCACTGAAGGAAACTCGTTAGCTATCTTTCTGGATTTACTTTTCAGCACACAGATTTTTATTTATTGATTTCTACTGGTGACCAAACAGTGCTAGGAGCTATATATTTATAAAGCACAATCCCCATTTCACATAAAAGGTGACAAAAATGGTCTGTTAGCCTCTGGAAAGCATATTTTGCAGAGAGAGAGGAAAAAGAGAGAGAGAGGGAGAGTTTTGCAATGACGAGTTCATTCCTACAGCAGCTAGATGGACATTGTTATTTTTTGTAAAACAGGTGTAGAAAGGTTAAAGACCAAATAAAGGTCTTGTTTGCAGAGGTCCAGGTATTTTATAAGGTCGAATACCTTACAGCCTCCTTCGCATGAACCTGTAAATGAGAACCTCTCCATAAAAACCTTGCTTACGCTTGCAAAAATGAGGTGTTTAACGCTGCACAAGCAATAGTATTGAAAGCTTTTTCTAGGCAGGGGTCAGGCCCATTTTGTTGTAAGTGCAGATCCATTCAAAGTGCAAAAGGATGGAGCTAAAGGACATCTCGGTATTACAGGGCAGTTACTCCACCTCCAGCCTAAATGACTTGACCAAGGCCAAAGTACGAGTCGTGCCAGAAAGCAGGGCTGGAAGTCGCAGATCCCAGCCTTGTGTTCAGAGCAAAAGGTCACATTCACCACACGCGTAAAAAATGCGCGGGCAATGCCTACGTATGTCTGACTTCTTCACTCATCTCGGATTGAAATGAGATTGACTCCGTGGGCTGACGCTGAAGTCATTCATCCAGACAGGGTCTATCCAAGGCATTTAAAGTCTTTACTGGAAAAAATTCCCCCCCCCAAATGGGAATAAGAAGACGTTTCCATTATAAAATGATCGTGATGACTCAGCTGTTACATTTTTGCCCCAATCTAGAAAGCATTTCTTGCGTTCTTGTCTCAGCTCGCTACCTTAGTGGCCCTTCATGTGCAGCACCATAGTAATTTATCATTACCCAGTCTCCAAATTATTCTAGTGTTGATTAAATTAGTAAATGCAATCACAATCTGAAGCAAGTTAATGGAGAGAATTTATTTGGCCCTGACAGTTTTATGCATGTTTGATTAAGTATTATAAGGTTTGTTTTTGATTTTGCATAATTTAACTTTAAATCCTGCACTGGGGGGGCCATCAACTATTAATGACTGAAATAAACTCTTTTAAGATGCATATATTTATGATTTATTTCTAAACACAGTATCTTCCAGATTTGTTTTGTTCTGTTGCCAAAGTGACAAATATGTTTAAAGTAATATTTTGAGCCATTCGGTTCATGCTATAAATCTTGTGAAATGTATACAATTCCTTAAAAGTTTTGAAAGAAGTACAAGTTAGCATTTATATTGCAACAAGTGACATACAAATGTGTATGTTTGTCTCCGAAGCGTGACATAAAATATATCAGCGCTAGCCGGCCGCTGTGACTAGTACTAATGGCCCGCTCTCTGGGCTGATGATAAGTTTCATCACAAATCTTCGACGCTGTCAACACGAAACTGTTCAATCAACAGGAATATGAGTTGTGTCTTTAGTAAAATTAGCACAGGAAAGAAATACAGCCCGGAGCGCTGCCGGAGCGTTGTGGGCGGGTTCCCTTCGGGCTGAACGACAAGCGCTCCTTTCAGGATCTTACCTCTTTGAATGTCACAGCTTCAATTCATGCCTGACCTGAGGACAGTTTATTTTTTATGAAAACACACATTTATTTAAGCAGCAAAGGGGTAAAAATATTTCAGGCAGAAAACTGAATAGGGCCGTCTCGCTTTTTTTGTCATCCTGACCTAAGAAATGAAAAGGGTCGGTCTTGGCGCTGATGCTGCTGCGTCGCGCGCTCGCACACGTGCGTTTAGGTTGTGGGCTTGCTCAGTGGGGCTGCCTGACTTTTTCTGGAGGCTAGGAAAGACCTTTCCCACCCCGAGGGCTTCCTGCAGGATGCCAGGAGCCCCCCTTTGCAGCGCTTGCATTCAGCAGCATCCCTGTAATTTTCCGAGGTAAAGCTGGAAAGCCAAAGTACCTTCACAATTTTGTTGTTCGGGCTGAAATTCCCGTTTCTGGGCTGTGGCTCCAGTCCCAGGCCAGGGCGGAGGGAATTAAATGGAACGTGGCTCTCCTGCTTATCTTAGCCACCAAACAGATGTTCCCAGTTTCATGCTATTGGGAAAATGTATCGGCTTCGCACCTCCCCTTCTCCCTCCCACCAGAAGCTAAGTGGGAGACACAGAAACGGCAATTTTCTCGGAGTACACCAGCGCTTACTACTTCGCCTATAATTTCCCCTTGATGTACATCCTGCACCTCAGGCCCCTCGTGGTATTTGCAGAGCAGACGAACAGGGGGAACTGAAACCGAGTGCGAGCGCCGCGAGCAGTTGGGGCGCGGGGAGGTGTTTGGGCTGGTGCCTGAATTGCCTGTGCAGGGCAGCAGCTCTGAGTACCGGCAGATGGCTTGAGTTATTATTATTTAATGTTTTTCCACCGTGGTAAGTGGGGCAGGGAGCCAACGACAAAGTTCTGTATTCTTTCCATTACAGAAAGTAATTAAATGTAAGCAAAAACAGCAGGGAGGAAGTTTCTTTTCCTTATTTTTATACATTGCTTTTGAATTTTCCAGCACCTGTTTGTTTTTTAGAAACTTTTGGGATCTTTCTGGCCTCCCCAGCCATCCAGGTCTCCCACGTCTGCTTTTTCTAAAAGCGCTGAGCTCCTTCAGCGGGGCGAGGCCCCGGGAGAAGCAGGGTCGCTCCCAGGAGCGGGCTCTCCCAGGACACGGCCTCCCGAAGCGTAACGGCTCACGCTGCGCTGGCCACTCAGCCAGCCAGGATGTGACCCCTGAGCCCACACACGGTAGCCACCTGGCCACGAAACCCCACTGGGCGTCAGAAGAGGTCCAACCGAGGAGAAATCTCCGCCGCGCTCCTGTTTCGGGCAACGGCGTACGCCCCGCAGGTGACTCTTTCACGGGGGTGCCCCAGCCCCCTCAGGAGCGGGTCGGGCCCCAGGCCACCGGCAGCTGAAACCCCTGCGTGTGGTGACCAACCCAGCCGGCCCACGGTCCCCCCTCGGCCCGGTTTACGTTGGAAACGGCCTCGCAGGCTCCGTCCGCCTCGGCGAGGCCTACCTAGCCCCACACGCCGGTGGTGAGACCCCCACCCCCGGCCCTCCCGGACCCGCCGCGGGGCCCGCACAACCGGTAGCCCCGGCCGTCGGCCGCTCTCCTCGCCCCCCACCGCCCGCCCGGCCACACGTTGCCCGGGCAACGCGGCGCCCTCTCGCTTCCGGCCGGCGGAGGCGGCGCGGCGCGATGACGCCATCGCCGCGCGCCTCCCCGGCCGCTCCCTGACCGTCGCCGCCGTCGGCGCCACCGGCCGGAACCGGAGCGCCGCTGCCTTCTGCACATGCGCATTGCGGCGCTCGCCCGTAGGCCCGGGCCTTCCATCAGCCCGGGCCCGGGGCGCCAGGCCTCGGCGGCCGCCGCCCGACGGGGGACCATGGGCAGGACGGTGAGTGCGGGACGACACCCCGGGGCTGTGGCTGGGACCGGGAAGGAGGCGCTGGCGGCCTCACCGTGCTCCGGCGGCCGCCTCCGCCCCAGGCCTTTTCTGCGCAGCGGAACCCGGCGGGTGCGATAGCGGCCGGTCACCGCCCGCGGGGGGGGGGGGGGCGTGGGCTGGACCGGGCCCAGCGCGGCCTGCGAGTGCGGGTCGGGGCCGGGGGCCCTGCGCACGGCCGCCCTGTCCCCGCCCCGGCGGGGCTCTGTTTTCCGTGGGGTGAGCGGCAGCCGCGGCCCGGTGCCGTGCGGGGCTGTTCCTGCCCGGCCGGCGGGGCTCCGCGCTGTCTGGGCTGAAGTCTGGGCTCGCGGGCCGGGGGGAAGTCCTGGCCGAGCTTCCTGCCTGCGGTTCCTTTCCCAGGTCGGTGCGGTTTAATTTAGGATCTGCTAGGATGTAGGAGGAGTTCGAATTCCCTCTCCTTCCGGTGCTCCCAGCTTTCATTTATCAGCACTAACCTTTATTTGTCATTGTCCCTAACCTTGTTTGGCTCCTTGTTTGGTCCCGTTGCTTCTGTCAGCTGTGAGCATTGCTGCCTTTCTGTCATCCCTCCTCCCCGAATCGTGAGTACCCTGAGCAAGAGCAGACCTTGCCTGGAGTGCGTGATAGATGAAGAGAAGTAGCGCTCTGTTTTGGTAGTTTTCTTGTCATACACTCCATTTTTAAAGGAGAGGGAGTGAAAACTCACCAAAGTGGCAGCTGGCATCGAGTTGCCTGGGCCTTAGAGCTGAAATCCTTTGAGCTGTAGGACGATACCCAGAAGAGACAGACTCAGCCTTCCAACCTCACGGCAACATGCTTTAAAACAGAAAGGCCTCAAAAAGTGATCTTGACACATGCATGCCCAAATCTGTTTTGAGGCATCGAGTGCCGGCGTACAGGTTTGGGAGCCTGCTGTTCCGCGTTCTGTTTGGCAGACGTTGGCTGCACGTGCTCTCTGGGTGAACGGTGATGGTTCTGTGCTAGGAGCAAGGTGGATGACAAGAGCTCCGTGTCTGTGATTTTCCCTCTGTGTGGCACCGAACACAGCCTAGCTGATTCTTTCCAGCCTGTGTCAGCAGGATGTGATACAGATATTATTGAGTGAGAATCTTTATGGAATTAAAAATTCATGTGTGGGGAGGGGCCTTGTAATTCTGAACTTCTTAACACACAAAATGAACAAATTGAAACTTACTCTCTTGTTTTATCTTTTAGATCAACTCATATGTAGAATGTTGTGAGTCTGTGAAGCATCTTAGCAGTTTCTTTCACTCTTCCTAGAAGGCCAGGTGTCACAGGAAAACGCCACTTTTTTGTTACAAGAATTGAGTGGCGTCCAGAAACGGCGGCGGATTACCGACCTTCTGCTGAGTGGATGGCAGCGCCGTTAACAATGTAATATTTCAGAAAGTTTACTTTGTTCTCACAGTGTCCCTCTGCTCGTGGCTGTTCCAGTGTTGATATTTGACTTTATGTAAAGAGTGTGAACCTACCAGGGGCTGTTTGTTTCTGTGCTGCGCGCAGTAAATGGGAGCAAGCTGCTGCCGCTCACAAAGAGCGAGTCTCTGCAGCTGAGCCGCTTGAGCAGTCTTCCTGGATTTCACCTGTGGAAGGTTTTACCAGAATCAAAACTCCTCCTGTAACACAGGGCTCAGCCGTGAAGCCAGTGTGTTGAGTTTGCCCCTGTAAACTACAGCGTACGCGAGCGGGGTTTGTGCTCCGTCGCTGAGGCGTGATTTGCTGAGTGCTCTCGTAGCGTGTGCGCTGATTGTCCTGCGGCTGCCCAGGGACTCAGATTGAGAAGCTATGTAAGAGTTTGCTGGGAAATGATAAGCTGCCGTTTGTGTCCTGCTGAAAGAGGTTGCGAGGAGAGGCTGCGTCGTCAGAATGGAATGCTCTGAATCCAGAGTATGTGAATTTTAACTTATCTTGCTAATTTAGTCCTCCAAAAATATCTCTGAAAACAAACACTGAGCAGTACATAAACAGCACGTAGGAAGCATGTTCAGTTGCATGCTCCAGGCAAGAAACTATGTTGTTTTTATGTGGGGTTGGTTTAGTATCTGACCAGTTTATACGGCTTGCAAAATACATTCTCGTAACACACTTCCAAGCTGCTCAGTATTTCCTTTCTACAGACAGGAAATTATGGCAGAGGGACACTTAAAATTATGATGGTGTCTGATAATTGAGAACAGACCTCAATTTCCTAAATTCCTTAATCATAAGTTAACCCATGCTCCCTTTTATTGGCCCCTGATTCATGTAGAGCCAACGGATTGCATACAAATTTCTGTAACGGCAAAAAGGAATTGGAGCTTGGGGCCGAGCAGAAGAGATCAGACCTGTGATTGCCATTTACACATAATTGGAGGCAGGAAGCAGTGAAGAGACGTATCCAGCGATGCATGTTGTATCAGAGAAGGTTTTTCATATCAAAGTATGATTTCCTGCAGCCTTATGATTTACTCTGTGATTAGTTCTGTTAATAACAAAGTAAAAAAAAATTATTGAAGTAACTTTTAAATCGCTTGAATTGTAACTTTAAGAGTAACAGGGTTTCTGGTTCGACAAAGGGAAGATCTGCCCAGATCTGAATGCCTGGGTGTGCGAGGAGAGTGGGGAAGTCCTTGTTGTTTTGTGGCGTTATCTGACGAGTGCATTGTCTGTCATTTCATAATACCCGGAATTTGGCACATCGTACGCCTGGGGTGAAGCAGAGAGCAGCTAACAGGCTACTGCTCATCACTCACACAACAACAATGGGTGTGTGGAAGGATGTTAAGATTATAAATCCTAAACACTCCAGAAGATCGAGATATTTCACTTATCTCTGCAGGTCTCAAAGGGAGAAATAAACCAATAGATGTCTTTGAAAGGCTGCCTTGCCATTGGGTGCCATGGCAGTGAGACCACAAGGCTCGGCTGAGCAAGGGGAGTTACATCCTGTGGAGTGTGAAAAACATGATTGCCTCATTGTTCTTGCAAGACCTTCCATTATTTTCAGTTTGTTTATTTGGTGAAGCTTTGCCAAGTTTTGAAATGAGCAAAAGTCTAGGATCACCGCTGTGTCTGGGCTGTAGAATTCACTTGCAAAAGTACTTGGAGAACCTTGGTTTTCTTTAAAAGAAATATGACCCAATGCAATCACATACATTAATATTACTGCTCACACAGATGGACTGCTGCAGGACGGCTGTTTGATTAAGAAGGAGAACACTGTCCCAGGTTGCCCAGAGGGACGGTGGATGCCCCATCCCTGGAAACATTCCAGGCCAGGCTGGACGGGGCTCTGAGCAACCTGATCTGGTTGGAGATGTCCCTGCTCCTGGCAGGGGGTTGGACTGGGTGGGCTTGGAAGGTCCCTTCCAACTCTGACCATTCTATGATTCTGTGATCTGTGAATGAGCCAGGATAGTTCCAGAACAAAGTTCTCTTACTTCCTGCATTGACACTGTAAAAGCTTGTAACAGGTTACAACTGGTGCTGACATGGCATGCTATGAGGAAGCTGTTTGGAATCTGACTTGGTGATGATGGAAATAGAATTGTATTTCTGTGTGTCTGCCTGATAAACAGTAAGCAAAGAAGCAAAGCAAAGTTGTTTTAAGTGAAGTTCAGTTTTGCAGAGCAGTTTTAAGTAACTGCCAAGCCAGCGAGTTATCTGCCGTGCTGCCTCTCCTTCTGCTGGGGCTACTTCAATGTGTTTTCCTTCTCTGCCTTCCTGCAGGTCTCTTCCTTCCTGGAATTTCAGCCAAGAGTTAGCATTCCCAGGCTGTTGGATCTCTTCCATGTTAATGGATAATATTTGATATGTGCCCTGTAAATCCTGCCCTGGGACTCTGTGACCGGTGGGGTGCCTGATGCCTGTAATCCCCATTCCCCGCCGGGTCCGTTCGTTCCACGGCCCCCACACGACCTGCCTGCATTCGGCCTGTGGCCCGGTAAGGACCACTCACTTGGTGCGTACCAAGTACAACAATTTCGACATCTATCTCAAATCCCGATGGATGTATGGATTCATCCGTTTCCTGCTGTACTTCAGCTGCAGCCTGTTTACCTCCATCCTCTGGGTGGCACTCTCTATCTTGTTTTGCCTTCAGTACCTTGGCATCCGGATCTTTCTGCGTTTCCAGTACAAACTCTCCATCATCCTCCTCTTACTGGGGCGAAGGCGAGTAGATTTCAGCCTCATGAATGAACTGCTCATCTACGGAATTCATGTGACCATGCTGCTAGTGGGGGGGCTGGGATGGTGTTTCATGGTATTTGTGGATATGTAAATAAAACAAGCGCATGTGGACTCAGGAGGTGACTTTTCTTCTACCCCAAAATGTGTCAGTATCTTCTTTTCTTTTTTATAGAAATTAATTTATTTATCAGTGCTACTTTTTATTGATAAATTGAGGTACTTGTCTCTGGAATTTGTATCTTTTTGAGGGTTGAGGTGCCGTTTTGATTATCGAAGTGCAACACTCGATTGGGGGTTTTTCCTTTGCACAGTGCGAGTTAATACAAATTCCTTCTAGTCCACAGGAGCCCACCTTGCTGCTGTTGTCTGGAGGACAGAAGCCAGACAGTTTTGCACCCCACGCTCAATCCATCTTCACCCGTTTTCTAAAAACGTTCCTTAGTGTCTCAGGAGTGTTGTATGTACCCTACTTGACCAGTGTTATCCTCTCTGTGTGTAGTTTGCATATTCCCCACTAAGAATATGGGGCCAAATTCAACAGAGCGTAGGGGTTTGGGTTGGTTTTTTTTTTTTTCTGTTTTGTTTTTAAACTTGTGCAAGACATGCTTTTGACCCAGTGTACTGTTCTGTTCACTTTAATATAATTACCTACCTTTGAATGGCTTTGTCCTTTTCCGGCAGTTGGTGCTGAGTAATGACTCCTACCCTGACGGAACAAATCCACGGGAGCGCTGGGAGCAGGGTTTGGTATCACGTGCTTTTGGAATTCCCAGTCACGGCACATATGTTACCATTTTGCAGTGGTGAAGGGGAACCGGTTGCAGTGGTTGTTAATGTTTAGGTCTTGACATTTGGTTCTACCTTTCCCTGATCAGTTCGAGTTTTCTCACAGAGGTGCTTCTGTCTTACGGAGTGTGGTGAGGTGAGACTGTTAACTGGGAGAGACTGAAAGCAGAGTACAATCCGAAATGACAATAATCATTCTCTGCAGTGACAGAAAACATTCTCTCTCCTACCTCTGCAACCGTCAGAGTGGGGTCACTGGAGAGCTTTACTAGCAGCTCAAGAAGGGTTTGAGCTCAGAGAGCTCAGCTTTACTGGTTTTGATCTAAGATCTCTGACGCATCCTCTCCAGTCAGTCAAGTAACTCTCCAGTCCAAAAGCTGGCTTAACGTTTATTTTTAGTCTGGTTTTGTTTGTTTTTCCTTATAATGGAATATTGCTCTTTACCTTGTGTTCTTTAAAGAACTGTTTAAAAAACAGTTGGTAAAAACGATGGAGATTCTTTTTTTCCTCCCCTGAAATCACTGGAGTCGATCATTACGGAATAAGCAAGACTGGAAATACGTGACTGTTCTTTTATGGTCTCTTTGGTCTGAGGTACGAACGTGGTTGAGAA
Organism: Chlamydotis macqueenii; assembly: GCF_036417535.1. NCBI lineage: Eukaryota > Metazoa > Chordata > Aves > Otidiformes > Otididae > Chlamydotis > Chlamydotis macqueenii. The sequence continues at coordinate 3,120,514 of NC_141575.1, read as the reverse complement.
CAAAGCTGGTTTGCACACCAGGAAGGATACTTCGTATTTCAGCTTGCGAGTCTTGCAGTCTTTTGCCGACATCCTTTGACTTGTAGGCTTATAGATGCAAAATAGCCAAGCTTCTGTCTGAAGCCCAAAGCTAAAGTAAACGCAGAAATTGTCTCATTATGGAGTGTTACAGATAACGCAGAGCGAACACGCAGAGCTGAATAAATAAAGGGCTGTAGCAGTGTGAACTTTAGATTAGCCCCGCGAGAGCCAAAGGCTGTTTCTGCAGGAAAGATGTAGTGTCAGCATATGTCGCAAACCGGTGTCTGGAAGTTTTCTTCCCAGCTGTAGAGCTCCGCAGAGCTTTGTTCTGGGATCGCTCTCTGGACTGCAGGTCCTCAGTGTCCTGCAGGTCTGAGCTACAGCTTGCTCTGTGGCCAGAGGGAATTCCCAGTAATTCCCAGCCCAGTGCTTTCCTCCCCAGTACAGCTGTCAGCCTGCGGCATGGCAGCTCTGGTGTGCAGACTGCAGGACTCCCGGGGTGGCTGTGCTCAAGAATTTCTGTGTTACAGATGGCCAGCAAACAGCTCTGGCGTGAGCCGAGAGAGCAGCCGGGACCCCAGCGAGGCGCAGCCGAGAGCAGCTCGCCCTTCACAGGGGCGCAGCGTGGAGAGTGGTTGGAGGTTGGGTGGTAGGACCTTGTTTCACCTTGGAGCGGCTGTATTTCAGCACTCCTTAAAACAAGGAGTAAAAGGGTGATTTGGTGTAAATGTGGGCGCTGCTGCGCTTCCCACCCATGCCTGCTTCAGCTGGTGGGTGCTCTTTGTGACAGATACACTCAACTGCTCGACCAAATCTGTGGCTGTTTGGTTCCAGCTCCGAAGGAGGGGTCTAGGCTGTGACCAGGTCGTGAACTTCTCTAGTTCCAACCTGTTCTTTGAAAACCCACTCGGGAGCAGGGTGACACGGTGAGCTTTGATGTGTATGAGCTTGGAAACCGGAACACCAAGCATGCGATTAACACATGAATAGCAGGTGGTTCTTCCAAGACTAATTTGGTGAAGGAACAAAGGAGGTTGTGGGTACAGGAAGTCTCATACTTACCTTTTCCATCGCACACAATTTGACTATGAGCCAACCGCTTTATTCCATAAATATGAGAGCCTGAGGGAGCTGCTTTTGAGCTCTCCCTGCTAAGCAGCCGGCTGCGTGGAGGTGATCTCTTGAGTTGGGACACCTCAAGGTTGTTCCTTGGGGTTGAGAGATGCCTTTCCAACTGCGGATCTTTGGTAAGTGACTGATATTTTGCGTAACCTTGTATCGCAGGCCGTTAAGAGCTTGTATTGGTAACTTTGAATCATTATCATATCCTCTGTGCAGTAAGCAATAGATTGAACCTTGCCATCGGACTTTGTTAAGCCTCGATTTTACAACATCTTACTTCCATAAAACCACTTGTGCTGCTGCCTTTGGCGGTGGTTGTTTAAGCAGTCCAAATCCGCTCTGCGACACTCCTGCAGTGGCGGTTGAACAAACAAGGGCTTCTGTGTTGCGGTTCATTGCTTTACTGCACAGGCTTCCCATCAGCTCTCCACGTCCAGGCTCAATAGTGCTTACCCAGGAAAAGGTACTCGTCCTTATCAGATCACCAAGTGGGAACGTTTGCCAAGTGCCCACATGTTCCTCGAGAGACCCTTGGGGCTGGGTTGCTTGGAAGACAGTGGGAAGTGACTCCCCGTTCTTCTTCCACCTACTGTCGGAATGCTCTCAAGTCTGCACACAGAGATAGGCAATTCCAAGATCAAATAATTGAGAAAGAGGTCTCAAAGGTGCTACGGAGTTCAAAATACTCTTTGGGCATTACCAGCGCTTGGACACCTTGCAACCAGCTCTGCTGGTGGGATCCTACCAGGGTAGAGAGGGAAGTGAGGTCCCTTTGAAGTCGTGCTGGCAAGGAAGAGGAATTAATTTCCAAATGATTTGTTTTATGATGGAATAATTTAAACATTTTAGATCTACATGAGTGGAGCAGTCTTTGGCACCTTTATGGCACTTTTTCTCTTCAAAGCATTTTCCAACTGGAGCTAATTAAACCTCGCAACATCCCCAGGAGATTGCAGAATAAGTAAGATCTTGGTAGTGGTTCAGAATTTAAATTCAGTGTTTTTAGATTTGAGATTTTTTAAAAAGCGTTTAGGATTACTTTGCCAAAATATTTTTTTCTCAAGGAGCTGAGATTCTGAAAGTTTCTTACAAGCTCACGGGGAGCCAAGCGACAGCTGAGGGAGGGAGAAAGAGGGAGAGTAAATGTCACATTAAGTATATGCCAAGAATAAGCTGGGTGGGGGGGTTTTCCCTGTTTTATTTGGAAAAACCTGCCCTTTTTAATGGAGGGAGGGAAACGAAACTTCGTAGAATAGCAGTAAGGAAACAGGGGAAGCTAAACTTTCTGCTTTTCAGGAGTTGAACAAGTGGCTTATAATGATATTTGCCAGAAATATTTCATGTTGGGCAGGTACTGGCAAACTGTGCACCTTTGGGGAAGTTCATATTCTTTTGGATTTTTTCACCCTTTCCAAATTCATCCATGCTGGGAGGGATGAGTCAGGCTCCAAAACACATTAAGTCTTCCCTTCTTACTATATAGATGTCTGTAACTCTAAAAATCTTTTGAAATTTTCATTTCAGCATTCCTTCATGCCGACTCCATCCTGAACAGCAAGAGCAGCTGGCTTTTTCTCTGTCTTTTGTTTTTTTTTTTTTTCTTTCCATGTTTGGACTTTAAATATTGCTATTCTATTTACTGGGTTAAAAATTGCCTCAAGTAATTAGGAAAAATACTAGAAATACTGATTTGGGAGAGTGTGTCCATCCCAGACCCATGTCAGCCCCTTCGGAGAGCTTCCTCCGTGAGTCCTGCTCGCTCCAGAGCTTTCCAGGTGTTTGGGTGGCAGAAAGGCTCCGGCTGCGTTGCACAGATGTAAGACCAGGGATGACGGTACGTGCGGTGGCAAAGTTGCCTTGACCTCTTGCTGAGCCTGTGAAGGTATGAATGAGACGGGAGCGTTGGAGTTTCACCTTGTTAACTCTTCAGAACATGGCACCAGCTGATATTTTGGGTGCCTGTTAAATTCTGTATGAAACATGCCACCTACGTTAAACTTAGTTTTTTAAGATGTTGATGGATTGATTGCTTGTGAAGAAAAAGGAAGAATTTTGTCTCATGCTGCTGGTATTGTCCTGATGTGGGGATGTCCTGGACCCTCTTCCTCCGCACTGGTGCAAATAGTCAGAGCGAGCACGTGGTGGAGGAGAACCAGGCCCTCTGTGGTTATGCCTCACTGAGAGTTGGGTAAAACGCCCCTTCTTACCTCCTTGAAGGGTCATCCAACAATGACTCATGAGGAGAGTCAGCAGTGCAGCACAGCCCTCTAGCTCCCAGGCTTTGGCTCTAGTGAGCAGGCTGTATCTCCACCATGGGCACGTGAGGGATTTGAAGGAGCTGTTGCTTCGTATGGAGGTGCACATGACTTAAAGCCTAGAAGGTGCTGTCTTTCCTCCCTTCCTTGCATGGGGCAGAGCTTGCAGTGCAGAGCTGAGTTGTTCCAGGACATGGTTGTGATAATTACTATGTGAATAAAGAGGAATATTCCTACTATGATGGACTTCACAATTCCTATCGTTCTTATGTGGGAAGTGCTACAGTGATGTGCTGCAGCACAAAATCCTAAAATAAATGCTGGACAAGATTTGTTCTCCAGTGACTGGCAAGGCTGGAGCCAGCAGAGGCACAGGCTTGAGAGGACCAGCACGGAGAGGACCGTTGCGGACCAACTTGGAGAAATGTTTGCATGGATAGAGCAGCCCGCATCCCCGTGCGTGTATGAGATGCTCCTTTCTGTTATCCCAGCTTAACAGCTGAAGAGTCCCAGTGCAGGACTTGAAAGAAAGGAGAAGGAATTTTCCAAAAGAGAGAGTGGTTTGGGCAAGGGTGGATATCTTTTCGGTTTTGGTATTACATAGGAGACCCTAAGCAAAGCTCACACATGTGGCTGGGCTATCGGCGCAGTGGCCGACGGCAGCGTTTGCGTGCTGTGGGGTGTCACTCTCGATGACGGTCACAGGAACGTGCTATACAAATGTGCCTTTTCTGTTGTTGATGTTATGTTTAAATACATCTCGGGAGCCTTTGCCGTCGCCTGGGGAAGATCTTGTTTGCCCAGTTCTTCCTAGAGTGAGCTTCTGCCCTGGGCACCTCGTGGTACGGGTGCCCTTCCCGCCGGGGCACTGGGAAGCCAAATGCCCCAGTGACCCAGCCCGAGGGGTCCCCAGGGAACGGCCCCGGGGTTCCTCAAAGGCAGGCGCTGCGCCAGCAAACTCGGCTACCTCCCAGGGTGTGCTCCAAAAGCCGAGCTTTTTGCCTGTGCCTGTGCAGCTCTAGGGCCAGGATTGCCGTTTTCCATAGAAGCAAGCTGGGGGCAGGCTCTGACCCAGGCTACACGTGTGAGCCTCAAAACGGCACTGGGAGCGGACTGGAGAAGAGCCCAGCCCCTTTCCCTAAAAGGCCTTACCTGGCTGAAATCTCGTCGTAATCCTTCCCAGGATTCTCGTAAGTCACTGATTTTGTTTCTTTCCCTCCTGGGGAGGTAGGAGACATTTCCACTGGTTGTGGAAAATAACAGGGCCCGTTTACTTCCAGGACCAGCTTTGGCTATTCTGGAGCTGTGAGCACACACGGATAGCACGCTGTTCCAGGGAAGATGTTGCTGGAAAATATGAAGCCTTGTTATCTTTTTTTTTTTTTGCGTTTTTATTTAGCCAAACAAGGTTTCCATAGCTCCTGGACAACTCTGCTGCTGAGGGGAAAAAAAAACCCAAACCCATCTCATTTCTTCACCTGCCAGCTCTCTGCACTAATTTTGTCTTCCTGCTTCAAAGCAGCCTCATGCCCAGAAAATGTCAGTTCAAGGCGAAGTTTTGTCCAGTAATGAGCCAGTGAAAATTGTTTCATGTAGGATCTTCTTGTGCAGCTATCAAAACTCCGCTTAGGTGGGAGCAGAGCTGGGCTCCCGGGTCTGCTCTGAGCTCCTCGCTAGGGTGGCTCGAAACCAAGAGTGTGTGTGTTGCGCTTCAAGGCTCCTCCGCGTGCTGATTTATGGTGGGAATAGCTTTGAGCGCAGGTAGATGAAAGGAGCATCCCTGCATCTCCCACCTCTTTCTCAAGCCATAAATTCATCTGCTGGTGGGGGGAGGGGAAGACCGCATAGCTTGCGCAAGGGCTGTGTAAACGCGACGCTGCTCTGCGCTGATGTCGGGTTTTGGAGAGCCTCTTCCCCCGCTGCCCTCCGCCCCACAGGGCGCTGCTGCAGGGACCCGTGCGATGTTCCCCCAGCCGGGTGAGTGTGCGAAAGGGAGCCGTGCCGCTGCCTGCGCTCCTGCCAGCGCTCAGCCCCGTGACGGAGGCTGGAGGGGCCGCATCTTGACCTCGGGTGCGCAAGCCTGTAGTAAATCAGAGTCTCTAGTACATCCAAAAGCCAACTTTCCCCTGCATGGAAAATACTGTGTGTAACACCAAGAGACAAATACCAAAGTCCTTGGCTGGTTCTTTAAAAAAAAAATAAAAAAAAAGATCTCCCATTGGCCCTGGTGAGAGTTTTGCCTGAGTAAGGCCGTCAAGATTATGCATGCTAATTAAATGAACCACCCATCCCTTCAGAGTCTGCTCTCTGCTGGGAATTCCCCTCTGAGTAACTTGCTCCCAGTGAGGAAAGGAGTTGCATGAAAAATTTCCCAGATGGTGAATCCGTTAGAGAGAATCACAATCTGTTTGTGGCTTTTTCAAACAAAAAAGAGCACAGGAGACGCTGCGGAATAAATTTGTTGTTGCAAACCATTTGCTCAGTAATGGGGAGAATTTAGATGGGCAAAGAGCTTTTTTTTTTTTTTTTTTTTTTTCAGAGGAGTCTTATCTCCCTGCCTCTAAAAATGAGCAATGGTTTAAAAAATCAATTAGAGCGGTATGTATTTTAAAAGCCTGATGCGGTTACTTTAATGATGCCTGTTCGTTTATTCTGACATCAAGGGTGTCTGAAGCCACCGAGGGACAGCGGCCTGGTCCACGCCAACCTCGAAGGAACAATTGCTGCTGTGTGCTGCGCCCGCCCGGCACAAAGGAGCCGTTTCACACAGAGCCACCGCGTCCCGGCAAGTCTCCTGCCGGCACCCCTGGGTGCGGGGACCCCGGTACCCGGCCAGCCCGGCTGGGCCAGCGCAGGGCTGACCCGAATGCCCCCTGCGATTCGGGCCCAAAGCCAACCCCAGCCAGGGAGAGGGACTGGGGAGGCGATGGGGCAGCCTGCGGCTGGGCGAAGGCCTTTGGGCTGGGGCGGGCGTTGGCGGAGCCCGGCAGCGTCCCAGGCAGGAGCCAGGGAGGACTCGGATCCCTGCTTCATCCATCGGAGCCTGAGACACCGCTTCGCTGTGTGCAGCCTGGCTGCCTGGGCACATTTCACTTAAAATCTGGATTTCATACAAAGCTCCAAGCCAAGAAAAATTCTTCCAAGATTTTCTTTTTTTTTTTTTTGTTTTGTTAATTTAAACTTCAAATGAACACTGCTTAATAGTGTGTTGGAAACGCGTTTGCTTGCAGTATGTGCAGTGTGGGCACTGTTGCTTCCTCCTTTTCCGTGTGAGGCTGACTGCAGGCTGTCCGGTGGCAAACGTGACACCCGGCGTTGTGCAATGCAGCGGGGCTGGGAGTGCGGCAGGCGAGCGGGGAGCGGTACGCACGGCCAAAACGAACCGAATTTTAAACGTGAGGTTTAAAACCGATGGTGAATTTTTCTCGTGCATACAAATACTTAGTCAGCCCGTGTCCTTTTAATAACTCAGTCCTTGTTGCTAAGAATTAGGCTAGCGTGCTGTCTCTGCTTTGCCAGGTTCAGTTTGGGAGAGATTTATGTGCCTTCAGGATTGGTACAACTTGCTGAGCTTCAAGGACTGAGGGTCCAGCGCCAGTCGCACCGGGGACCTGCACACAGTTCCCTTGTGCTCCAGCCTTTCCTAACGAACCAAGCTGGCAGTCCTGATCTGCCAAGAAATTTCCTATTTACTGTTCACCAGAGCATCAGTTGTGACAAATAAACAGAAGAAGGCAGCATTTCACTGAAAGCATTTCTATGTACTGGTTAAGACACTGTACAAAGAGAGCTCCTCGGGGTGCGCGGAAAGGCTTGCTTGCAAAGGGGCCGTTGTTGTGCTTAGGGGGCTGCTGTTAGGGCTTCGCAGCCCTGGCCAGGTAAAAAAAAAAATCACAGAAATACATGTATTTCTGAAATCTGGCTGTCCAAGTCCAGGGGAGCACCCTTCTCCTTGCAGTAGCAGGGGGGTGGTTTCCACAGAGGCTGTTTGTTTAAATTCTGCCTGTATTCACACGTTGCGAATGCCTGCAGGAAGGGATGAACGCGGCGCCTGGTTCTGAGAAAACACAGGGTAATTTTTATGATCAGTAACGACGTGATAGCAATGTGCTACAATAAGGGCAAGCAAATTTCACACCTCAAGGGCCGTAACCGCTTACGGGAGACGGCGGGAAGGGACTGATGCTGCTTTTTCCATTCTTTGGGAATTACAGGCACGCATGAAAGGGCTGTAGGATTTTTGGTCTCTTCCTTTAAAGCATCAAGCATCATCAAAGAACTGAAGTGAAGACCAAGGCTCTGGGTGAACATCTAGTTCTGCTGGAGTCAATGGCAAACTCTCAGTGCTTTCAGCGGGGTCAGGATTTCACCTTGTGTTCTTCTCAAACAAAACTGCCTGTTCCTGGGAAGATAAATAAAACATTTGAAAGCGATGCTCATAAGGTCAAGTTGCAATGTGCGTACATACGGAAGATGTAGTTGCCTTGTGTCGGTGTGTAGCGCAAGAAATATGAGGCCAGATCCTGAAGTCCCACTCATTTCAGGCCGCTGCTGGGGTTTTTTCCCAGCTGGACTTTGCTGCCGTGGTAGCTCCCACGTTGCTGCCGTGCTTCCCTGCTTGTGTGGAAACACTCGGTGCCTTTGAGAGCAGCGTGTGGATGGGGCCATGAGGAGGAGATGGGGTTGCTTTTCCTTGGTGAACGGCAAGCACGAGGGGCTCGGTTCAGCCCAGGTGTGGACGTTGCACCTCCCTGGGGAGGTCCCAAAGCCCCCAGCATAAGAAGAGGTGAGAAACCACCCCGCTGCGATGGCTCCCGCTGGGCAGAGGCACCCATCGCCCTCAGCTCGTGCTCCGTGGCGGTTGGTGCGGTGAAACCGCAGAGGGCAGAGGCGGGCAGCGGCCGGGTTTGCTCACAGCCTGCCCGTGACCTTGGACATCTTTTGCATCCTTCCAGCGCGTGATTCGGGGGAGAAAGCAGGGGCGGGGGCGGCGGCACAGCATCGAAGCGTTTGTTCAGCAATTGCTGCAAAAAGAAAACTTGCTTCCATCTGCAGAGATGCCAAGTGAGTTTTGTTTTGTTTTGGTATTTTGGAGGCAGGCCAAAAGCAGGATGTTGTGAAGCCTTCAGCAGCTACTGCCTGCTTGTTCCATACCAAGCATAACTTTGTATATATTTTTATCGGCAAACTCGGTCCCACGCGTCCTGATGCGCAAACGAGAGCCCTGGCTGCAGGGCTGCTTTTCCCGGGCGCTGGGCAGAGCAGAGCCCTTTTCCTTGGCTCTTCTCTTATGTCGGAGTTGCAGGAGCTGGCCTGCAAAGGTGTCTTTTTTTTTTTTTCCCCTGCCAGCTGCAAAGAGGAATAGCAAGTGGTTCATTTGGTTGGAGAGGGAAAGGAAAAAGCATTCAGTACCCGCTGGGATCCCTGCTCCGCGGGCTGGGTACAGGGGAGGCTTCCGAGCGGCGCTGGCTGCGATTCTGCAGAGGACGCAGTGAATTTCGGGTATTACTTTTTGCGTTTCACGTGGGGACGAGGCGTGTTTCTGCTTTGTCAGCAGAAGGGCCTGTTCTCTCCCTTGCACAATGGAAAGCCGCTGGGTATAAATAGCCTTCCTTGCCTGTCACCTCGCTGACTCGAATTGCCGTGCCCTGATTTAAGCCCTGCTTCCAGAAGATGCTTCAGGTGTGTGCTCTCCCCTCGGGACCGAACACACCGTAAAATTAAACGCCCGTTTAAGAGGCTCTGAGCAGCGAGGCTCTGAGCCGGTGTTTTTAGCACTTTCCAGAGCTGGGGCTGGCACAAAGGGGGAAGAACCGAGCCCGTTGTCGCCGTTTAAGCGCTACAACTGTTGCCTTCACAAAGGATCAGTGCTGGGAACGGGGAGGCATCTTAAGAGTGTCTGACAAATGTATGTGTATTCGGGGACCGCGAGCCGTGAATCCCTAACGCGGTGACGGGTATTGAACATGACAGAGCTCCGCGGAGGATGGAGCCGCGCTCTACCTGCCCGCCTCGGCAGGACCAGCTCCACCAAGCCGCCGGGATCGCGGGGTGGGACGGCAGCAGGGGGACAGGATGGGTGCCCGACGGGCACGGAAGGGATGGGTGCTCTCTCCTGTCTCCCTTGTTCATCTCCCGCCTTGTCGTGGAGAGCATCGCAGCTCGGTGCTTGGCAGTGCTTCCCGCATCACAGCCCCGCTATCACCTGGGGTCGGTAAGCGTGATCAATTTAATACCAATAATTAAAGTATTTATCTCAGGGCATTTAAGATGCGTGCTGGGCTGGGTGCAGAATCCCAACCTGAGCGACAGATCTGGGTCGTGACAAGCTGGGCAGGAGCACCCTGACGCCGTGACCCCGTCCCACCTCTTCCCTCGCCCCGTTTGCCCTCCCTGCATCCCGGTTGCCCCTTTGTTCCCAAGAAAAGCAGCCGAGGTGACTATGGATGCCTTTTTAAATGCTCATCGTCACATTATCCATCAGATACATATTTACAATCATTCATTAAATTAGGATGTACGTTTCATTCTTCTTTCTTAGAATATTAATGCCTACTCCTGGCTGAAATGCCATATGAATATTCATTAAAAATCAATCAATTCCCGTGCCAGGAATGATGTCATTTGAGCAATAACTGAAGCGGTAATCGAGCATGCTATGAAAAAACGACGAATGCCATCAGATCTAATGTTTATTGAACTCCGGGTGGGTAAATCACGGTAGGTTTTTTTCCATGCTTCTGTGTGCATTAACTGGTGCTCCAGTTCCTCCTCCTGCCTGGCGCCAGCGAGCCCAGCCGGAGCGGGGAGCACCTCGGAGCAGGTACGAGACGTCCCACGAGGATGGATGAACCTGGGGGCCGCGCGGGACGTCACACCGCTGCAGAGCTCCTGATGGAGAGCGGAGTAGAAATCTGTCTTACAACAATGGGAAACAAAAGCTCTCATCACTGTTGTGGGAAACCTGGGAAATTAATTGGCTGAAATCTTCTTTCCAATAGATCTTTGGCTGGCAAAGCTCTTTCTCATCGCTTAGGGCATTGTCCTGAGGGAGGTGAAGTGGTGGCTTTTCTTGGGTTGTCCTCCCCATTTTTAGTGGTGGAGCTACCAGGGCAAATACAAAATAATAAAGAGTCACACTGCGCTTCGGGAGGGATCATTATTACTCTAAATTTTCTCGAATCGAGACTTTCTCAACAAAGCAAAGGAGCTGTGCCAATGCACGGGCTTTGACTGTGGCTCCGGTGATAAGATCACGCTCTGGTTTTGTGGGAAACGTGAAGAGTTTTGGCTTGAATTCAGCAGCAGGAGCCGCTTTGGAAATCTTTTGTGTGCAACGCACCAACCTTATAAAAGAGGTCGTCTTCAGGATCTGCTTTTTGCCGTAGCTGCCGTATTAAAATCCTCCATCAGCCCTGCAGAACAAATGACGTGGAGCATTTATCCTGGGGAGAAGTTGGTTTGATTGTAACTAGACATATTTTCTAAAATCACTTTAATAGGCAAGATTGTCACCCAAAGAAATTTACATTTTCCCTTTGTAGCAGGGGGAGGCATCAAACGCAAAGATTTTTTATTTTTTCTTTTTTTCCCCTCCTGATTTCTGCCAAAAGAGATACAAAAATAGCCAGAGTTTAAAAAAAAATGAGCAAAACCTTGCTTGGAACTGACAGTCAGCCATCAATTTTGTTCTGCTGAGAGCAGCGCGAGCTCCGGGCCGCGTCCGCGGTGCTGCGGGGGCCGCTGCGTGTACTCAGTGGGTCTTGCAGGAGTCCAGCCCCGGCAGCAAGCGGAGCAGTGAGAGGCTCCTCCGGAGCAGAAAGGAGAATTAAAATGTGATTTCCGATGGGACTCAGGGCTGCTGGAGCCGTTCTCACTGGGTCATGGCGTGCCACCTTCACAGAAAAAACCCTGAAAATCCGGACACAATTCCCTCCTCAAAGTCTCTTCTGCGTTGCGTTGGATGCTCCTGGTTTGACGGTGCGGGGGTCGGGTACGGCGCGGCGGTGGTGCCGCCGGCAGCTCTGGAGGGGCAGCGGGCTTGGGGAGCGGCTGTGGGATGCAGCCAGCAGGCAAATACCTGGCTCCTCTTGTTTTTCTGAGTATTTGGGGGTCGTGTCACATTTTGTTGTTGCTTGCACCTTGCCGGCCCCTGCGAAGCATCCTCTGCCTGTGTGATGGCAGATGTAGGGCATCTCCCACTCGTCGTTTCCCTGCCCCGCGTGTCTTGCTGCTGGAAGGCAGAGCCTGATGCTGGAATCTGCTGAGCACTTCCCAGTTCCCATCCTCTCCTCTCCCAGCAGAGGCTGGGCTGAGTGGGCAGAGGAGGTGGGAGCGGAGCTGACAGTCAGGCGCTGTTTTCTCAGGGCTTTCTCACAGTGTGTTGAAGGTAAATACTTAGGAAATTTCACAGTCATAAGACATTAAAATTCATACCATGAATTAAGTTATCGCTTAATCATTCAGAAGATCACCTCGATCACTCAGAATTAAAATCCAGACTATCTCATGTCCAGCAGCAATACTTCAGGAGGCATCTGGGTCAAGCCCAGAGCTGCAGGGAGCCGTCGCTGGAGAAGACAGGAGCCCAGGTCTGCTGGTTTAAGATCCTCAGTGGGTGTTAGCGCTGGTATTATCCCATTTCCAGTGGTGACAGAGCCCCATCCCAGCAGCGTTTGCCGGTGACGCCGGGTCCCAGGTTCCCAGCAGAGGAGGAGCGGGGAGGCAAGGTTGCCTGCGTCCACCTCCCGCGCTGCAGCATCGGCTCATGGATCACGGCTCTGACAACGGTGACTCGCTGCATCAGTCCCATCACAGCCGCTTCACACCAAAATGTTCTGCTACAGAAAGGACGGGGAAACACAAACTGATTGTGCCAGTCTCTCGTTGACACGCTTAGCTTAGAAAAATTAAATGCCTGCCATCATCTCAGGTACTTTCACGCTCTCGTTGAGGGCAGCGCTGTCTCCCGCAGAGCAGACACACAGCCACCCGCTCCTCTTTCCACCTGGCCAGAGTTATCTGCTCTTCCAAAAGTGACCTGAGCTCCCTGATTTAAGGCATCTCGCTTGTGTTTCTGTGCCTCTGAATGGCAAAATGGTGAGGGGTGGAAGGGAATCCGTAGGGAGAGGCTGAACACCATTTATTTGCTTAGTGGTCAACTCAGTGGTCCACTTTAAATGAATTAATATTATTATCCAAGAAAGACTTTGAAAAAGTGATGGTTGTATCAAAAAAAAAAAAAAAAAAGAGACATACTGTATCTGCAGGGGATGTCTCCTCAGATGCATCGCCCCGCAGCAGGGGCTGGTCCTGACCGGAGTCCTCCCAGCCACCCAGGTTGCTTGGTACGGTAGTTCCCGCGCTAACGAGTCGTGTTCTCACGCAGCCGAGTGAAAGGTGGTGCGGGCAGGAGCAGAAGTCGTGGTCAGACCTTGAAGAGGCCAGAGAAGGGCTTGTAGAGCCCTGTGAGTCGTGCCAGTTCGAGTTAAATGCCATTTCTGAGCTGTAAAGGCGATTAACTATCAAGATCATTTTCAAGAAGAGGTTCTGTCCACCCGCACGTTGAGTCTTTAAGGTGAAAGTAGGTATTTTCCGGAAAGTTTTATTTTAATGCTGCTCCTGGGGAAAAAAGCCTGTGGTCTGAGTCCAGGGCGGTCAGGAGCCCCCAGCACCGGACCCAGCGCCTTCAGCTGAGCCGGGGCGTCCAGCCGCTGCGTGGGAATTAACAGCCCGCGTGGAAGCGCCTCCCGGGACCGCGTTGTCTCTTTTCCTGCTTGCACAGCCGCCGTGCCGTTGGGTAATAAATCACCACTGAAACAGGCCAACGCCACGTTCTGTTTGTTATCGTCCGGCTCTCGCCTCGCGGGAGGCCCGGCTGGAAGCACGCGGTGCCTCGCTCTTCTGGAGCGATTCTCACCACAAGACCTGGAGGATTTCTGTGCTTCCTGACGAGTGGAGCATTTCCGCACACGACCTTGTGCCAGTTTAGTCAGGACAATGCGGCCACCTTGGAGACACCCTCGTTAGTGTTTGTGTTAACTTGTTCCTAATTGTTTTAATGTAAACCAAATGAGCCCGGCTGCACCGCGTCAAGGGCGCGGCGTAGGGCGATGCCCGAGCCTTGCGTAGATGCTTAATGTGAAGAACTCAGAACTTTATTGGCTTCATTTATAAAAAATAATAACTCTAACATCCGATTCCGTCACAGGGGCTCACTCTGAGCAGCGTCTTGTCCCCCGGGTGACTTCATCGTGTTACTGGGGATGCCGATGTGGGAAAGCCCTGCCCGGAGGGGTGAGGTGGCAGAGCCTGCGCGCCGTGTTTCCTGTTTTTTGGCCGGCATTACATGGGCTGGAGCAGACGGAGGGTTGGGGTAGCTGGGGCTGTCACACGGCGTTCAAAGCTGGCAAGGAGAATACCCAGGGGAGAAAAAATAACTGAGCTGAACAGCCACCAAAGACAACAAACACAGGGCTTTCTTGGGTAAGAAATTGTCTCGCCGGGCCCTGCAGTTTTAGCTCAGCAAAGGGTTCCGGGGCTTGTCCCAAAATGCAGCGCTAGCGCCCGGCCCTCCTCAAGCGCGACGGGTGACAGGAGGGTGTGGCGGATACGCCGTCCATCGCCCCCTCACGGCTGACGGCGCCTGGCAATCGCCGTTACTGGTGTTGCAAGTGGGCTGCCATGGCAGTTCTCTCCCGGGGTCGTGGTCTGGTTCGGGAGCTTGGACACCGTCAGAATGCCAGTTCTGAGCCCTGGGCCTCCCGGGAGATCTCTGCGGGGCTGGCATGAAAACATTGCTGGGCTGGAATGAGACCCCCCGTGACCCAGGAGAGATTTACGGCGGCAGGGTTAAAGCTTTCCCAGTGAAATACGTGCCAGCAAGGCTCCCTAATGGGAGCTGAGTGTCATTCCGGAGCGGGAAGTGAAATGAAAACTCCACAAAGTGGTTGAGGAGCAGAGGAGCAAGAGACTAAGGAGATAAAACCTCAGGGTGGGCGCAGGTTGTCATTTCTCCTCTTTAACTCTGTTTTCTGAAGGGAAACAAGGGTTTCTGACACATTTTATTTTGCTTCAGAAAAAGGAGTCTCTTAGACAAACTTCTGAATCTTTGCATTTCTTCCAGCACCCTCTTCCAGCCCGGAGCTGCTCCGCTGGGCGTACGTGGTGATTCCGGGAAACATTCCAGGCCAGGTTGGACGGGGCTCTGAGCAACCTGATCTGGTTGGAGATGTCCCTGCTCCTGGCAGGGGGGTTGGACTGGGTGGCCTTGAACAGTCCCTTCCCACCCAAACCATTGATTCTATGATTCCCAGAGCCATAAATTCTGGGAGCAGCCCAGCCCGGTCCGTGGCACCCCTCAGCCATGTCGGTGGCCGTCCCCACAGCCGCGTGTCCAGAGGCAGGAAGATCAGGAAGATCTTGCAGGTCTTGTTTGGTACCAGGTTTGCTGGAAAGTCGCGTCTCTGCACAAAATAAATTTGTCCTCTGCTCACTGGTCTCCTCGGAGCCTCGGTGCAGCGGTGCTGTGCCGCGGGCTCCCGACGGCTGCGGGTCTGGTCCCCAGCCAGGCCGGCTCCCTCGCACGGGCGTTCAGAAACGCGACTGGAGAGGAAGATGCAAAGCCCATCTTAAGGATCTTCAGTGTCCTTAGAGCCCAAAATCTGGAGAAGGAACAAAATCTCTAAAGTTTTGCAGCGAACGGCTAATGTTTAACTAAGATCCACAGCCAGGAAGGGTTAAAACGACGTGGGATACTGCAGGATTATTTCTTCTGCTTCACTGAACTACTGCTCAGATGGAAAAAAAAAAAAAAGTTAGCTTTTCTCCTGCAAGAATGTAAATGTTGGGTGTTTTATCGAGTGATTTCTTCAGCCCCCAAGCCATTCTTCAATTTGAAATGCTAGATTAAAAAAAAAATGCAGGCAAGAGAGAGAAAGAAAGAAAATATTTTCATCAGCCCAAGAACACTTTGCGGGCATTATGGAAAACGTTGCCGATTTTGTTTCCTCTACTCGCTGAACCAATCTTCTGCATTAAAACCAGCGCAGTGGTAAATAAACATGTTTTCTCGAGCCCTGGAGCCATTCCGAGACATCAAATGGTACTTAAGAAATGTTTCTTTCTCCACCACAGAACATTTTGAAAATGTCCATGGCTGGAGGGGGGGAAGGTGCTCTCCGGGCTGCAGCATTAGCCGACTTTCTGCTCCCCCAGCGCCGGGGGAGGCCCCGGGCAACTCACGGAGCTCCGATTTTCCCTTCCGCTTAAGCATGTGGGGAAGGACAGGAGTTTTCCTGTCCTTCCTCGCAGCTTATGGACGCGGCTGGATTTCCTGGGAAGCTTGGAGAGGTAAAGGGGGCTTCCAAAATCCAAGCCGCCGGCTTGCATCCCAGCGCTGAGCCTGAGCCGCGCTGGAAAAACGTAGCCGGTAAACGAGGTGCCCTGGGGTGATGGTGCTGGTGTCGCGTCCCCGCGTCCTCTGCAACGTGGGGATGCTCCGACGTGAGCTGGGGTCCCTCGGGGAGGGACAGGGGGTGCTGGCGGTCCCCTCAGGGACATTGGCCCCCAGGAGGTGGTCGGGGTGGTCCAGCCTGGGGCATCTCCTGCGAGAGGGAAGCTCTTTCAGGAGGCGTTTCCTGTATTTCTGCTGGGATAAAGCTCAGCGGCTCCATTCCGCCGGGAAAGTGGCCAAATGGGCCACCACTGGCCCGATTCCCTCTGTGAAAGGGCGAGCGGGTGTCCGCGCAGGTGCTGGAGCGTTGGCAGCATCCTGCTGAGAAGCTTCCGTGAAAACCAAGGCAGGGGACGGGGCGCACCAGGCGCCGAGGGCAGTGCGGCTCTGTCTCAGGAGGCAGTTCGGGAATATTTCTCATGCATCATTTCTAAAAAAACCCCGATTTTATCTGCACAGCAAAGAAAATGTGTTTGTCCTGACCTGACACTGTTTTTTAAAGTGTCAAGTGCTAATGAAATTCCTCAGCCTTGAGCAGTTCTAGGCATCCAGTGCTGATTTTTAAAATACGGGGATATCTTGCTGCAGATTTTTAAGGCAGCCTCGAAATGATAAATGTTCGAGAGTGTGAGAGAAAAGAAACTTCCAGATTCAAAGAAGTTCTGACACAATCTTGCATGCAAAACAGAGAGAGGCTCGTGCTTTAAAGAGGTTTTTGTTATTCCTTTGAAATTTATTTAGGCGATGCAGGGCTAACACTGCGCACTTTAATCATGCAAATAGGTTTGCTGATTTTAATATTTTGGGCTTAGAGAAGCAAGAAAGCAAAATGGCCTTTTTTTTTTTTTTTTTCTTTTCCCTAGGCTATGGGATGAAATTTGGAATGGAAATTTCAGTCCCACTTCGGATAACTGCTTTTCTGTGTAACGCTCACGGGGCTTTTTGCGGCAGGAGAGGGTGCGGAAGAGTGGAGCTGGAGGCAGCCGGGAGGCCGGGCGCAGCTCTAGCCCAGGTCTGCGGAGCCGCGGGTCAGCGCAGGTCTCGCTTTGCGGGGACATCTTCCTCCGACACTAAAACCCGGGCTGCGAGGCTGTCAAACCCCAAATCCCCTGGGTTTTGCTGGGGATGGGAGCTCTGTGCCCCCGAGGGCTTCCCTTCCCCAGGTTGCCCAGAGAGGCGGTGGATGCCCCATCCCTGGAAACATTCCAGGCCAGGTTGGACGGGGCTCTGAGCAACCTGATCTGGTTGGAGATGTCCCTGCTCCTGGCAGGGGGGTTGGACTGGGTGGGCTTTGAAGGTCCCTTCCCACCCAAACCCTTCTGGGACTCCATAAACCTCCCAAATGGCGTCCGCCGCCCCGTCCCACCCTGCAGCTCGCTCGGTCGCTCGTGAGCACGGCAGCTCCTGCACGCGGCGATTCCCGGCGGGATCCCGTGGGACGCAGCGGTGGGGACGCAGCGATGCCCCGTGCCCACGCAGCCAAGTTCGGCGTACGCGCCGGCGTTACGCAGCCAGGGTGCGAACCAGTAATCCTTTGCAGGACCAACAGCTGCAACGGCCGCGGTTCTGCCGGGACTGTTCTAGTCAAAAAAAAAAAAAAGTAAAATAAAATAGGAGAGAATAGAATAATGAAAGAAAGGATTAAAATAATGAAGTTGAATAAAAATTAAAAAATGAAACAGAAATAATAAAATTAAAAAAATAATAAAGGTAAATAAAAAATAAAAATAATAAAATTAAAATTATAATTTTTAAAAAGTAAAAAAAGAAAGAAAAATAAAATAGAAATAAAAATGAAATAATAAGGTGAAATGAAACCTAAAACAATAAAGTGAAATAAAACTAAAATAAAATTAAATAATGAAATAAAATTATAAAATAAAAATAAAATATAAAGTGAAAAAAAATTAAAGAAAAAATAATAAAATGAAATTAAACATGAAACATAAACCAATAAAAGAATAAAAGGAAATAAAATGAAATAAATAAATAAATAAAATAAGAAAATAAATATCACTTAAAATAACGAAAATAAATAAATAACGCGATAAATAAATGACATTACAAAATCGACTCAGAGCAGCCAGGGCCGAGCCAGACCAGACAATAGCGCTCCGCTCTCCGCCCCCGCGCCCGCACCGCGCCGGTGTCCGTGCGCGGGTCCCTCCCCCCGCGGCCCCTCCTCCCCGGGCGGGGGCATCCCGGGGGGGGCGGCGGCGGCGGCGGCGGGAGGTGGGACCCGCGCACGGACACCCCCCCCCCCCCGCCGGCCCGCCCCGCCCGACTCCCCCGCCCCGGGGGCCGGTCCCACGCCCCCCCCCCCCGCCCCCCCCCGCCCTGCAGCGGGCCGGGCCGGGCCGGGCCGGTTCCGGGACTCTGCGGCGGCGGCTGCCGGCGCTGCTGGGCGAGGCCAGGCCGGGCCGGGCCGGGGCCGCGCGAGGAGCGGCCGGATCCACTTCCTGCCGCCGCACCGCGGCTCGCGCCGCCGCCAGGCCCAGGGCAGCCTCGGGGGGGCCGCGCCCCGCAGGTGAGGGGCGGGAACGGGGTTTGTGGGGGGGGGGCACCCCGCACCCCCCTATATTTTAATAACTGCACACACACCCCCCCCCCCGCCCTCCGGTATTAAAACTCGGGGAAAGCCCTGCCGCGCGCGCCTCGGCCCCCCCCACCCTTTTTCGGGGGGGGGAAGCAGCCGGTCGCCCCTTTAAACAAGAACCATTACTGCGGTTACCGGGGGGGGGGGGGTTGGCCAAACCAGGGTGCGAGGGGGCATTTGGGGGGGTGGTGGAGGGGCGTGTTGGGGGTGCAGGGGAAGGGGTGACCCCGGGGTGTGCCCCCCCCCGTGGGAAGCGGGGTCTGGGGCTGGACCGGGTTAATTCCGCTGCGTTCTCGAGTCTCGCCCGGCTGTGCGAAGGGGTGCCAGCAGAAACCGTCCGGGGGGGCTGCCTGCGGCCGGACGGGTTGGTTTTAATGGCTCGGCGCAGACGCAGGCTCGGACTTTCCCAGGGGAGGCAAACGCTGCGAAAGGGGAGATATTTAAAAAAAAAAATACCCCAAAACCCGGCCGAACGCCTCCGTTCGCAGCTGGGGAGCCGTCCCCAGGCGGTTGGGGTGCTGGGTGCCCTCCTGGCACGGAGGCGGTTGGGCTTCGCTGCGGGACGGGTGACTTTGCCCCCCATCCCGAGCGCGAGGCCCGTCTGTGGGCCAGGGGCGCGGGCGTCGAAGCGGGGGCAAAAATCGGGGTCGGCCGTTGGGTTTTTGTTGGGCGCGCTCCCCCGCCTGCTGCAGTCCGCGGCCCCGCTGTCGCTGGAGTGCGTTCGCTGCGCTCAAGGACTTCTCCAAACATCCTCCCCGCCGCAGGAAAATCCCGCCACGGCAGCGCATCGCGTCCTGCGCCCACCGCCGGCAAAGTGCGGGCTCGCTCCCCGCCAAGTCTCCGTTACTCGCTGGGTTGTTAATTTGAATATTTCCTTTTTTTTTTTTTTTGGTTGGTTTTTTTGTGTTTTTTTTTTTTCCCACCCCCTCCCTCCTTTCAGGACGCGTCTGCGAGGTTGCGGGCAGCTCAACGCGCTTCGTGCCTGCCGAACGCCTGCCTCGCGCCCCGCGTAACCGAGGGGCCGGCGTGCCGGTTTACCTCCTCCGGCTGAAATACCGAACAGGAGGAGAAGGTGAAATGGGCGAACGAAGGGGAACGCTCGCTGCCCCTCCGTGCCGCCGTCGCTCTCGGGCAGCAGCCATGCAAACCCCGCGGGGTCCCGGTGCCGGGTGGGGGGGGGGGGCGGGGGGGCGCTGAGAGAACCGGTCCCACTCGAAAGCGCGGTGCTCAAGCACAGCTCAGCCCAAATTACGCGCCTTGCCTGTAGCCGGCTGTTAAATAAAAATAAAACAGCTGGGCCTTTCCTGGTTAGCTGAGTCGATGCTGTTTGCCCAGCCTGGGACAAGAAGTCTGTGACCTGGAGGCGTGGGTAACGGCGGTAATAACAGTTAGACCTGAAGTAAGCAGCAAATATAAAATAATTAGGGATCTCGTCCTGCTCCTCCTGAGAATAAATGTCCTTCCGTAGCTGGAACTGCATGCGTTTGGGGTTTTCCCTCCTGTAGAGGCCTTACAGTTAAGGCTTCCAGGGAGAAAAGCTGTGATATTTGGATGCTGAAGGGTGGGGATGGATTTCTAGAACTTAAAATTCGTCAAAGGCTTGCGGAATGATACTGACCGTTGGGGCAGAGGTCGGTAGGTGCAGAAGCGGGAGCTTTCTGCAGCGCTTGAACGGGCCCCCCAGGGCCAAACGTGCCGTTTGCATTTCAGCCAGGGCAGCGTTCCCCAAAACGCCTTTGGTTCCCAGCCTTGGCCCCCCCCTTCCCCGGGGGTCACCCTTTGGGCCAGACCACGCCTTCGCCGCTGGTGAGGAACCAGCCCCCGGGGAACTTTTCTGCGCCGTCAGGAGCGCTCGGTGTGCTCGCTGCCGGCACCGGGGCTTTGGTTGTCTCAGAGCTGGTTTTGGTCCCCTCGGGATTTTCCCAGAGTCCTTTTGTCCCGAGAAGACGGACGCCTTTAGAGAAGATGCGTGCGTTGCTGCTCTATCTTGTTATTTTGGAAGCGATGTTTTCAGTGCCCTCTTGCGCTATAAAAGCCTTTTCGCTCCCCCAGCCCTAACTCTGTGTGTTCCTGCGGGAGTTTCCTTGGATTCGGGGCTGGCGGGCGCAGATTTCGGTTCCTCTCAGCGGGTGCCGGCATCAGGTCAGCGTCACCGCGGGGCGGTTGTGCTGCCGCTCCGGGAGGCGTAGAGCATCCTTACCGCTAGCGAATCTGGAAAAGAAATCTCTCCTCTCCTTGAACCCGAAGGAGCCTGGCGGTAAAGTCCAGGCAGGGCCTCTACGAGCTGGGGTTTGGTTCACATCCCGAGCCCAAGAAGCCGGGAGGCGGCTTTGCGGCGCTGCCGGTCGGCGCTCGGGGATGACGTGCCAAGAAATCTCGTGCCGGAGCCCGTTCGGCTCGGCGAGATCTGCGTTTGCTTCGGAGAAACCTCCAGCCTGGCCCGTGCTTGCCCGACGCCAACCATCTCGCCTCAAAATGGAAATATTTATTTTAGTTTGTCTTCTTATAAAGTGCAATTTCCCTGCCAGGCCTGCTGGAGGGCTCGTGTTGGGCCGCGGCGCTCCGCGGGGCTGTGCTGGATCTGAGAGCTGGTTTTACTGACGTACTGGGACTTAAACTGGTACGTGGCTGTGGGGAGCCTGGACTGGGGAGAAACAGCCTGCGGAAGGGCGATGTGACTGGGCTCTTGCTCTGCTCCGTGCAGTGCCTGTGTTTAAAAATACCCAGGCCTGACAAAATGGGGTTAGAAGGAGGCTTCAGCCGCGAGTTTGGATTTTCCCAGGTTTTCTGAGCCAGGCAGCTTTTTAGGTGGGAGAATGGGATGGGCTGTGCCGGGTCGGGAGGAACCAGTCCCGGAGAGTTTTCAGGATGCTGAGGAGCAGGGGGGGCTGCGCCTTAATAGCTTTTTTTAATTTTTTTTTTCCCTTCTTTTCCAACACAAAAGAAATAAAATGAAAGAAATAAAAGAGAGGCATTCAGCTGGAGGAAATGAATCGGAATTGCGAGTTCCCTGCCACACTTAATGGCCAGGGAGAGCGCTGGATCTCACTGCAATTAGCCTTCAAATGGAGCCCGAGCCGTCCGGAGCGCAGCCTCCCAGCCCGTCTGTTCTCCGTCCCGGGAAGCGGAGCCCGTAGCCTTCATCACCCACCTGGGATGGGCACCCCTCGAAGGGGGGTTGCGTGGGTTGGGTTTTTTTTTTCGTCGTTGTTGTTTTTTAATTGTTTCTTAAATCAAGGCTGCAGAGCGATTGAGAAATAGGTGAAGCGTGCTTAAAAGAGGGTGAGGCTGTTGGTTTTCTCTACCTGACTTTGTTTGCGAAGTGACAGGAATTTTGACAGGCTTTGTGTCTTTTTTAGCAAATCAAGTGTCATGCCAGGTTTGCCTGTGGATGAGATCATTTGCAAAATATGTTTCCCAGCTTGCTTCAGGCATAATTCATTGTGTCAACTGCAATTGCTCATTTGCTAGGAACTGTGATTCATTAGCAGTTTATTTTTTTTTTTTAAAGTTCAACTTGTTTTTAAGTAAATGTTTGCAGGCAGAACAGAAATTGAAAAGAATATATGAAATCTCACAGGCTTTGTATCCACAAATGCCGCTGTTAAGGGACAACTTGCTGAAATGCCGCGATCCCAGGGAGGGAGACGCAATCCCAGGGAGGGAGACGCAATCCCCGGGCGAGCTCCGCTGCGCGGGATTGCGCTTGTTTTTGTCATGTGGTTACTCCTAAACGGGGACGGAGGTAATAAAATCCGGACTGCTGGGACGGAGCCTGCCACGTAGAGCACTGGGTGATGGAAGGAGCGTGCGGAGCTTCCTCCTTTTCCTTGGCAGGGGGTTGCAGCCCGCTGGAGGTACCACGCTCTTCCTCATTGCCAGATCCGGCTGGGGCGGAATGGACTGAGGGACGCGGGGGCGGCTGGTATTTACAGCCCGCGCAGGACACCGGCTCTTGCTCCGAGCTCCTCGCCGAAGGAGGTGTTGGGGCCGGTGGTGACGAGAGCGATTATTTGTTTGGTGCGGTGACCGAGACCCCCGAAAGCCCGCGGCTCGATGGGATAGCACGAAGATAAATGGCACTTGGCGTGCGTTCTGCGCTGTACGCGTTCGCGGGGCTGTTCACAGGCGTCGCAGTTTGGCTTCAGTCTTTTTAGAGGTCCTGACATTAGACTTTTTTTTTTTTTTTTAAATTTGCATGTCAAGTACATTTTTGTGTTTCATTTCCTATGAAGACAAATATTTCAGTGCATTTTTTCCCCTGGGTGGGTGGATGGGGGGGCAGAAATCACAGCTACTGCTTCAGCAGCCACAAACTGCCCTCCAATACCAAACTGCTGTGTGGGGGCTGGATAAATTGAGACACTTCTCACAAAAAGATTTATTTTCTTTTTAAACTTCTCAGTGATTATGAACTGTACATTGTGACATAAGTAACATGAGAGGGTTTTTTTCCCCCCCATGCAACAGTTCTCTAGAAAGTACTCTTAAAATGGTTTTTTTTGTTGTTTTTTTTTTTCTGGGTATTTGTGTAGTCTCTCTGTTTTTCTACCAGCTTAAGATTTTTAGAGTTCGGAGCCAAAAAAAAATTGGGAAAGAGGGAGAGAGCGAGCATGGTAACGTGGGGAGTCTGCTGACTTCTGGCCGAGCGGCGCCGTGCCCGAGCGCTGCCAGTTTGCGGCGGAGGCCAGTGCCAGGAGCGAAGGGCAGCGGAGCGTGAGGGGAGGGAGGTGACTCCATCAGAGTGACCATATATAGTCACCGGGACGAGATTAAATACCTCGCCTCCCGGCGTCGTCCCCGCAGCCGTGAAGCCAATATCAGGATCTATTAATCACTTGCGAAAACGGGAGAAGAAAAATCCCCTTTTCTCTGCGGCGTCTCGTTTGTAGCAATCAGGGCTCTTCTGGATCTATCGATCTGGGGAGAGGAGCCAGATGTTTTTCATCCCTGGGTGTCTGGAGACCGAATTTCGGCAGCACGGCGAAGAGCGGCGCGCGCAAAGAATTGCAAGTGAAATAGGAGGGAGCTTGCGCTTACTCGGGCTCGTGGGCTCGGCGGTTGTGTGGAAAGGGTCCTGCGCACGGGTGCCAGCGCTGGCGCGGCTCCACGCGCGCGTTCCTGCCGTGGTATCCACTGGGAAGCATATGGCAGCCTTGGTTATATATATACATTGTGTGGGGGTACATGTTTTACATGCCAGCTCTCTCTGTCATAGGACAAACATTTACGCTTCGGTTATGCGAAGCATTAGGAAAACAAGGGGTAGGTTTGGAAATAACAGAATTCCTCGCAGCGCCGGTGTAGAAGATGCCGTTGAGCGATGGCACGGCGAAGGAGCGATAACGTGTGGGTGCTCGGCGCTTTCCAGGGCGCTGAGCTTTGAAGGGATTGTGCGGCACAGAGGGGTAACAGGCAGGTGCATAAATAAAGGGTTGGCATTTCAAGGCGTGCCATGTGGAAGGTGATGGCCAGGTGCCCGAAAGACACCGGGAGGGAGGTTTTGTACGTCTGAAGGCGGTTAAAATGACTTGGTTTCCAAGGGAAGAGGGGGTGGCCTGGCCAGCCTCTGGTGGGAGACGTCTGGCAGGACGGGATGGGACGGGACCCTCCTGGGGAGAGAGAGGCTCCTCTTTGGGCGCGAAGTTCGTGGCTGAGATCCTGCTGGAAGGAAAGTCCCACAAACAAGGGTGGCCCCTCTTCCTAGGTGCCCCTTCACTGGAAACTTGCCTCAGTGCTGCATCGGCTGTAGAGACCTTCAGAGGACTAAATCCGAGCAGGATAGCGTGCTTTTGGTTGTTTTGTGCTGTCGTTGGGGTTGGAATCACCCTCTCATTGCAAACTGAGGGTTTGCCAACGACGGTGTGGAGCGTTTGTATCCCTCTGACCAGATCTTCTCCCTTCTAACAAGTTCTGGTGGACGGCGAAGTGAACTGCTGCGGATTTTGCGTGGCTCCTGCGGTGCAGCCCAGCCCCGCGGGCAGGTGGAAGCACCCGTATCGCTCACTCAGTTCTACAAAGGGAAGTCGTCCGGAACTTCGTCTGTCTGCTCCGCAATTATCTTCTCCTTTTGTGCCTCCCTCCGTTTGTACACGCTGACATCACCAGTACGTGCCCATGCTTAACGAAACGTTACTGCTTAGGTTTAATAGTCTCCTAATTAAGAAGTAAAATAAAATTTTGTGCGGCGGTGGTAACTGCATCCTTCACGTCCGTGGGTGCCGCTGCGGCCACGGTACCCGAGCCTGCGGAGCGGTGACGGTGGCGTCGGTGCCGTCCGGTAACGGGCGCCAGCGGCCTCCTCTGCGTCTGCCGCTGTGGTGCGTCGCTGCGGTTCGATTCGGTGAGCGGCCGGGTTCGAAGCAGGCTTTTTTGGGGATAAAGCTGTGCCTGCGGTTGGTAATGCTGCCAGGGGTAGTGGCGGTGAAAGCCTGGGATCTGGGGTGGTGCTGAGTACCTGGGGAAGGCAGAGACAGGGCAGGCAGCCGCAGCGCTGAATTTCTGACTCGTCCGAGTACGATTCCTGCTCTTAATGCATCATTAACAGGCTTTCCTGCGTTTCATT
Organism: Chlamydotis macqueenii; assembly: GCF_036417535.1. Classification (NCBI taxonomy): domain Eukaryota; kingdom Metazoa; phylum Chordata; class Aves; order Otidiformes; family Otididae; genus Chlamydotis; species Chlamydotis macqueenii. The sequence goes on along the minus strand of NC_141575.1, from coordinate 3,095,501 downwards.
CCGTTCCCATTACAGCGCTCAGTTCCGTCTGTTAATTTTGGTGTGTTGATATTTTTGTTGTCAGCAGTTTTGTCTTTTTTGAAGCATATAAAACCGTTGGTGTGAGAGAAGATTAGAAAGATACATTACAATTAAAATGGTAATGACATCGGCATCATACAACTTTTGAAACCATTTAGGCATTCATCTTCCTTGGTCTTATGTCCATGGACTGGGGCGATTCTTATTCCACACTGACCCCTGCTGAGAGAGTCGTGCTACAATTGGGTTTTAAAAAGCGGGGGGAAGAAAAGGAGGGAGAGGGAAAAGCCTTTTGAGAAAGTAGGAGTTGGGAAGGTTGCGGTAGCTTTCTGCCGAGGTGTCCGTGGAAGCGAAGGTGGTGGAGAACCTCGTTGCTCCGTGGCTCGCCTGTCCGCGTCCCGCCTGCTCTCCCCAGTTCGGGGCGCGTCTGGCCCATCAGCTGCTGCTCCGCACCCCGGGAACGCCGGCGGCGGTGGCTGGGGCCGCGCCCCGGGACGGCCGGGCTGGGCTGCTCCTGGGCGGCTCGCTGTCGCCGTGACCTTGGGCAGGCCGGAGCACCGCGCTCCGCTGGGGTTTGTCCGATGAAACGTGAGACGGGCCGTGGCGGGATGCTGGGAAGCCTTTTTAAGGCCCTTGGAGGAAGGGAACGGGAGAACAGCGAGCAATCATTTGCTGTTACGGCCTCAGCTTTCTGCCGTTCCTCCAAAACAGTATTTCTACAGATCAGCTGGTTTGGTTTTTTTTTTAAATAGTTTTTCTGCGGCTTACACAGTATTTGGGTGGGGGCCAGCCCCCCTTCCAGCCGCCAGGGTAGGCGAAGGAGGAGGACTGACGGGCGGATTGAAGCAACGCGGCTTCTCGACTCGCCACGCAGCTCCCAGGATCCGCGCCACGGCTCCGGCGGGGCCACGGGCTGCGCTGGGCCGCTCCGGCCCATCCGGAACTCTCCGTGACGCTCGGCACGAGGCTCGGACTCGCTTGGTGTCCGGATGCCCTCCCCAGGGCTTTGCCCTATGCTGTCCCGGAGCTTCGCGTGTCCCACACCTGCTGTGGGATGCCGGGCAGGCTGGGAAGGGCAGGTGCTTCCGTGGGGACGGGGCGCTGACTTGTTAACGGGGTGGGTGTGCTGCTAACGAGGCAGCGATGCTGCTCGTGAGTGGGTGAGCTGTGAGTGGAAGGATGAGCACATCCCCACGAGGGAGGAGTGGAGCTCCAGCCCAGCTTGCGTTTGTGCTGCAAACTTGAATTTTAATTTTATTTAAAAAAAAAAAAGCTAAATAGAAATTTGGAAATTGCAGAGCTGTCATACTGCCACTGCTCCGCTCTCCTCCGAGCTCGCTGTGCCGACGCTGGCGCGTTGGCCGGGAGGCTCGCTGGAGCCGGAACGTCTGCGGGGCCGGGGGGAAGCGGTGGCGGTTCCCCGGCGCTGGGCTCAGCCCGGCGAAGGAGAGCGTGCTGCCGGCGCCTCATCGCAGGGACTCGGGTGTTAGGCGGCCGGGGTGATGGAGCCGCGCTCGTGGAGCTGGCAGCTAGCTGTCCGCGCGCGGCAGGGGCTGGGGTTTGATTGTTTTATTCCCTTTTTATGTGGGTAGAAAAATAATTTATACCGTTGTTGTTTTGCGTCGAGTGTTTAGGCGTCACGTGAATTTATAACCTGAGAGAATTTGGGGTGAGGATCCAAAATCATCTTATTTGACAGGAGTGGGGGAGGCCTCGCTGGAGCGCGACCCACCCGTGTCCCAGTTCCGCCAGTCGGGTGAACTGGGGGTGCGTTGCTGGCAGCAGGGTGCTGTTTCGGGCCGGTGGGTGAAACCTGCGGCGTTTATGCCGGTGCAGTTAAACTGCCGTTGGGGCTGGGAAGGGAAACCGCCACACCGGAGCAACCAAGAGACCGGCAGAGTACCCTGGCCTCTGCCTTCCCATCCCACGCTCCCGTGGGATCCGGCACGAGGAGGGAATTCCCGGGGGCTGGCGTGCTGCGAGGTACCCCAGGGTCCGGAAGCCCTCGGGACGCAGCCGGGTGACGACCGCCCGGGAAGGGGATGGGAGCCGCGGCGTCCGGGCTGCGCGCTCCTGCTCCTGCGCGGACACTGAGGCTTCCTCTGCCCCGCCATCGCTCAGCGGGGTGGCGGGCGCGCGGGCGGGGAACAAAGAAATCACTGTTTGGCGTTCCCGGCTGATTAGTGGTGTGCGCTGGCCGCTGTAGGCCAAGGAAGAGGGAACGAAAGGAAAGCAACCCCAGATATTCCCAAACGTGTGCTCCTGGCCGGCACGCGGGTGGGATTGCTGGCAAGGTGGATTTCTGTGCTGCAGACGGAGCAAGGGGCACACCGGAGTCAGTATCCGAGTAGCCCAATAAAATCCCTGGGAATTTCGTTTCCAGTCATTTCAGGCAATCCAGTAACTGGTCTTTCAGATGGCTTTTGGGGGGTTTGTTTTTCTTTTTCTTTTTTTTTTTTTTTTCCTGTGATGTTTTTTGTTTTGCAATGTAAAAATGTAGATTGAGCCCAATGTACGCGTTGTGCTTTGGTTTTGCAACGCAGGCGTCGAGCGCGAGGCTGGTCTGCTCTGGAGCCGGGCAGCGGGGGCTGGAGACCCCGCGTTGCCGGCCGCAGCGGCTCAGCTCTGGGTGGGTTTCCAAACCCACTGATGGCGGCAACAATTCCGCTTCCGGATCACAATGCTGATTTCCGCATGCAGGCGGCTTCTGTACCCTCGTGCAGCGCTGTGAAGATTTCCAGCCCTGTGTCCTTGAAGATCCACGCACGGCCTGGGGAAGAGCCCGTGATGTGTGGTCCCGTTCCGCTCCCCAGCGCGCACCAGCCTGGAGAGGAGCCCAGGAGCCGGGCGCTTCGCGAGCCGTTGCCTTCTCAGAGCCCGTCCCAGCTGTGAGTAAGGCCGGTTGATGTCCTGTTGCCAGTGACACGTGTTGGCGTTTCTCCGTCTCCCTGGGCTCACGCAGGCTGTCCGGCAGTCCCCGCTTGAGACCCTTCCCGGTCCTCGGCACACGCCTGCACGTGTCCGTTGCTGGTTTTCATTTTGGTCACCCTTACACGAGGTTTGGAGCTGCGGAGGAGCCTGGTGCCAGAGACGAGGACGCTGCTGGTGTTCGATGCTTCTGGTGGTGAGAGGGCAAGGAGTTTGCCAGGCCATTTGAGGAAGCCTGTGATGAGCTATGGCAAGGAACCGCGTGAAGCTCATTACAAAGTACGGAAAGGAGAGGATGGACGGAGCGGAGGGTTGTTGGAGGATTAGCCTGGGCCGCTTCCCGGCGGGGCGCGCGCCCGCTGCGTGAAGACTCCGTGCAGAGACCACCGCCTTGCCGAGCTCGCTCTGCCGTGGGAGAGGGCGTTTCCTCCGTGCTTGACTGCGCCGATCTGGTATTTGAATTCTAGACTTGGTTCTGTAGGTGGGGAAGAAAGCCACCCCCGCTGCGTGCCGAACGCTGCCCTGCTGTACGTGTTGGAGGCGTGGGGAGCGCTCCTGGACCGTGTGTGCTTTCCTCCGTGGCCCGGAGGGTGCTGCGGGCAGCGGCTGGGGATGTTGGCTTTCTGGGGCACGTACCGGCGCTGGCGCTGCGTGGCACTGCCCTCGGGAGAGCGACCTACGCCGCGGAGCCTGCCTTCCTCCAAACCTGAGAGCTTTACATCGTGTGTGCGGTGAGAAATAGGTTGGGCTGAACGCGTTTGGCTTAACTGAAGCGCACGGCTCCTGTGTGTTACTGCCTCGTGCAAGGGCTGTCCCAAGAACCTCTCCGAGTTCCTTCCGCAGTTTTGTTTTAGTTCGGGGAAGGTTAGCTCAGGTTTTAAACCGCTTGGTTGTGGTTGTTAAGTCCTAGTGAGGTATTAAGCATTTAATATCCAAGTGCATTAGCTTCCCAGCCACATCCCGTGTTTGAGACGGGTTGAGGGAAATAGCCGGTGCCCGCATCTAATAGGATGCTGCTTGGCACGCTCGGATGAATGGCTTCCTCCTGGACCTCTTCTGTTGATGAGTAGTTCCTGACCTAATTAGGCATGAAGGATGGCGTTAGCGGAGATCTTGTGACCACATCAGACAACACCTAATCCCTCGGAGAGATTTCGGGAAGACCGCCGGCTGCCGGAGGGGACGCCTTCTCGTGCGGTGGGGACGTGGCACGGTCTGAATTCCCAGGGCTCTGCAGCCAAGCGGGCAAAACGAGCGACCCGGATAAACCAGTGTCCCCAGTACCTGGTGGCAGTCGGGGTTTGCCCCGGTGCTGGTACCTGACGGCTGAGGAGCGTGGCACGGCTCGGTGCGAATACGGACGGGAGAATCCACCTTAATTGCTGCGGTACATCTAATTGTGTTACATCTTAATTTCCAGGTCCTTGCTTAACTGGCGCGGTACATCAGCAGCTCTTGTGAAATGCAGTGTGCTGGAGCATGGGCACAGGAAAAAGCTCTGCCTTCTGTGGAGCCAGACTGTTGCAGCGTAATTTGTTTTGTAAGATTTTGAAAGGCAGTGTTGCAATCTGTAACAGTAGAATAGTGGGAAGATGGTCAGGTGGTTCTGGGGACTTCAACAGACAGATTTCATGTCTGTGTGTTTTTGCAACACCTTTCTATAAAGGGAAACATAATTTAAAATATGATTACTTAGTGTTGTAACAGTCTTCTCAAACGTTTTTGCATTATGCAGAGATCATTATCAGAGGCTGATATTAACTTGCAAAGAATATTATGCAAATCATTCTCCTGTTCTTCTAAAAAGAAATTTCCTTCATAATGCAAAGCGTGACAAAAAAAATTGTGCAGAGGCTTTTGGCAAAATTACATTCAGAAGATGTAACAGTTTTTCTGCTTACTAGCACAATCCATTTGTGCCTTTCTGCTGGGTTTTCTCAACTCAGGCTGATAAAGGATGAATTTTAAAATGAGAGCTGGGGCGGAGGGGGGAATGTTGTACCTCACGGGTTCAGGAACGGACAAGGGAGGCTTTTTGTGTTTATATCGTTGTTTCAAACCCGTACCGATGGTCACTGAGCTGTGTTTAGTTTTCAGCTGTTCGTCGCTCTCTGAAGTCGTTGAGTGGTGGGTCCCGTGGTCGCAGCGGGCAGGGGTGCACAGCGTCGCCTTCACCGCGAGCGGCCCCTTGTAGGTACCCATCTTAAATGTGCTTCGCCGTGTCAGACTCCCAGATGTCTGACATTACGCATTTGTCGCACTGTCGAGGCTCTGCGTGGCTGGGACCGGTAAGACCGTCCCGAATGAGGGGCGCTGCGTGGCTGGACCACGTGGTCCTGCCCCGAGGTGGTCCAACCTTGGCATCTTCTTTGGGTTTCTCTGAGCATCGGCACGTTCCTGGAGGAGATCCTGGCCCCTCCTGAAGTCATTGTGGATTTTGCCACTGAGTTAATCCTTCCTCCCTATTTTATTGTTGTTGTTGTTGGAAAGTGTTTGTATCAGTTCAGAGCTGCTCGTTTCTAATACAGAAACCGGACTCTGCTAAAATCAAGGGGTTGTTTTGCAGGTATCGGCTGTCCTGCTCTTATTATAGATTGATTGTCAAAAGCAGACCCTAATAAATATTGTAACCAGCTTAAATGACTAAAATATTTACAGACTGCAGATCGCAGTCAAAGTTGGAAAGGCTCCTTCGCTGTAGAACCCCATTTTTCAGGCGTGTAAGATCATTTTGAAAAGCTACAGCCTTTGTCCTGAATTTTTTTAGGCATTTCTCAATCCAAATGTGATTGAGAGCAGTCGGTGGTATTCAGAGATACATATCGAATTATAGCGTCATAAAATGGCAGAGAGAGTTTTCACTAGCATGGGAAATTTTCAGACTTTTTTTTTTTTCGTGTCTGGTTAGATAACTCAATATTTTAAAATCAAGCCAAATTAGATAAACGAGCTGGAAGTCGTAGTTAGCATTCGTCAAGCAACTTGGGCTGGGTGCTCAGGCATTGACTGACTCCACCTCTAGCTGCAGGGTTTCCCCGTTATGAACGGGTGAGTACTAATCCTTGTTTGTTCTCTGCGGCAGGGAAATGGATTCATCAGTGGGTTTCGATCTTTAGAAGCAGCCCTGGGCGAGAGCGGGGCTGGAGCGCCCGCGGTGGGCGGGTGGATGCGTGTGATGCGCGCGGCGGTGCTCAGCTGGGTACCACCGCTCGTGCCAGCGCGAAATACCGTGTTTCGGTGGCACGAGGAGAACTTTTACCGGCTCGAAAGCGGCCCCGGGGTGTGGCTGTGATGTGATGATTACAGCAGCCAGCGATTCCAGGAGCTGGCTCTGCCCTGGGCTTCCCGTGGCCCCCCAGGCATCTCCCCGAATCCCGCTGCCCCCCGAGACCAGCGGCTGGTTGAGCGTGGAGCTGCGCGCTGGAACCCACTGAATGAATTACTGGGAGAGGATGACTTTTTGGTTTTCTTAAAGATTGCATGGAAGGGTGAATCAAGGCAGTGAGGTCTTTTACTCCAAATGTGGTGGCAGAAAAGCAGCTTTTTATCTCCTGGGTTTCTTTGTTTGCTGGATGTTTCGTAGCGCAGACTTGCTAGCGACACGGTGTTAAGCACGTTTCTGCAAATCTCCTTCAAGTATCCTCTTGAAAATGGTGGTGCTGCCAAATGAAAATCAAATATTTAGCTCTAAACTTTCTTTTTTTTTTTTTTTTTTTTTTTCTCCCACGGACTCCTCCTTTTCTCTGTATTTGCTTATCGCAGAATATGGGCTGAGGAGTGCCCAGCAGCCGTCCCGCCGAGAGCCTCTGGCCCTGCGGATCCCAGGGGCCACAGGGCTGGTAGATAAATAGATATAGATGTACGTAAAATATCCAGGGATATTCCCTAGCAATGGGGTAGAGTGAATTTTGTTCCCTTGAACTGCTACAGCAGTTAGGAAATTAAAAAAAAAAACAAAACACCACCTACATATAAATAGCTATTTTTTTTTTTTTCATTTTCTTTTGAGAAAGGCTGTAAGTGCCAAGATCGGGAGTGCCGAACGGCAGCGGGATGAGGTGTGACCCCAGCGTGGAGCAGCACCAGCACCCGGACCTGCGGGAGAGTCCGGGCACCCATTCGGGGCACCCAGTTCCCTTTGCGCGAGTCGCGTGTTCCTCTCTGGGATCCTGCCCAGTGACGGGGCAGAACGCTCAGAAAAGCTGGTCCAGGGTGAATGGAGACCTCGGAGTCCTTCAAAATACAGCAAAATCTGCTAGACTCTTAAATTATTCTTTCTGTAGGTAAGCCCGACCTCTATGCAGGGCTGCAGCGTGAAGAAACAGAATTTCTTTGGGTTTTATGCTATTTCTTAGAAGAGCATTTGCAGCGCTGATCATCAAGCTCCTTCCCTTTGTTTCCCCTCTTTCCCAATTAATCTCCCATTAGCCTGTGCGTGTCAACAGTGGCTTTTCTCCTCCGCTGCTCTTCGCCAGGTTTGACGTTCCTGCCTGCCTCGCGACGGCCACGTCCTTGCTGTCGCGCGTTGATAGAACCGGCGCAGAGGCCAGCGAGATCTTCTGCCACCTCTGTGTCTGCGGCAGGGAAACTCCTCCCAGCAAGGAGACTTGCAACTGGTTGTGTAAATTATGGGCAAGGAGGAAAAAAAAAAATACTCAAACTTGGTTTAATGTGTGAGTATGCGTCTTGGGAATAAGTTATAGTGATGCGTAGCACGGGTTGTTCTAACAAGAATTAGGGGCTCGCCCTTCTGCACGCCTGGTGCTCCTGGGTCTGGAAGCAGATATTCCAGCCTTGAAGAATCTTGTAGGACATAAACGTTTTAATTAAAAATCTGGTTTGGTTGAGGGTGTTTTGGGTTAGTATGAACGTCTCAATTTCTTTTGAAAAAGAATTATGTGAAAACCATAGTTTTGGGTTTTTTTTTAAATTTCTGCATATTTATTCTTGAAGTGGAAGCATTAGAAAATAATTGAGTAAAACAAAATCCACAAGGCTTCAAAATACCTCTGGCTTAATGTTTTATTTAAAAGGTTTGCTAACTGACATTCTTTATAATGAATTAGGTCGCGCAGCTCTAAAGTGTTGCGGGTTTTCGTTTTTATATTTAAATCTGAGGCTGCTTCCCTCGAAACCCGCGCTCCGCTGGCGTGAGCCGCCGTACAGTTGCGGCTCCGCGGCTCGGGGAATCTCGCTCTAATTATTCTCGATCGCACCAGTGCAAATGAATATATCCGTGTTTGGAGGATCGAAGCGGTGTTGTCATGGCAATCTCCGTAAGGTCATGAGAAACTCATGGATATTGTTCGCCGCCTCTCCCAGGAGACCTCTCCTACCTTTGCGAAACTATGGATTTGGGAGGGTTGGGTAGTAACTTTAAAGCAGAATTTTGTAGTGGTTTGGCTAAAAGGGTTCTCCGTTTCCTGCTGCGTAGCTGGCGGTGCTGCGCGTCAGGTGGAGCTGGTGGCCGGCCGTGGCTCAGGGCTCACGTGCGGACGAGTCGTCTTCCTCTGGGAGCTGCGGCTCGCCAGATCCCAAGCCGGTACGTGGACCAGGCTTGCTCCGGGAGCTGGGATCCCTGTAAAACCGTGGGCGCTGGTTAGCGGTGCTGAGTGTGCTGGGACGGGCTCTTTGGCTTGGGTTTTGTTGGAAAAGGGTTTGCGTATACGCAATTTATAAAACAAAATACCAAAACACAAAACCCAAAAAATAAACACACACAAAAACAAACAAAAAAAACCCAACCCCACCCAAAACCCTTAACGAACTCTAGTTTATTAATTTCAGGAGGTGATGCTAGCTGGAGCTGTAGCGGTAGGAAGCCATCAAAGCTGTCCCCATCCCCCAGCCTGGCTGCGGTGTCCCCAGGTCCGTCCCTTCCCTCCGTGCCTGCAGCAGCGCAGGGAGCGCTGATGGTGCTGAGCGCTGCGGTCACTGCAAAGGAATGCAGGCAATGAAACACATGCGTGGCTGGGCTGGAACTCCCCGATCCCGCGCACCGCTCTGCCGCTTCCCCTGCGTCGGCCGGGAGGGGATTCATGGAAAAAATATGTGAACAGTAAACACTGGAAGAAGTGGCAGAGGGATGTTTGCTCAGCCCTGCTCGGGCAGAGCTCTCCTCTCCTAAAAGAGATCGGGGCAACGTCGCAGGGTGGTTGTATTTGGGTTTTGGAAGGTAGGAAATTGATAGCAAAGTGCATCTGCAGGGTGTGCAGCACGAGGCTTCATAGACGCAAACGTCTCTGTGCTTTTGGGAACCTCTGTTCATGAAAGGTGCTAAATCCTAAATTAGAATTAAAGCTAACTTTAAAAAAAAAAAGTGTAAAAGTGATCCAAAAAGTTCATTAATTTTGTTTGAGAACCTTCATGGAAACCTTTGGTGTGTTTGGACTGCAGCAATGACTTCACAAATACCTTGTGTGGTAGGAGAAATGAATTCAATAACATCGGCGTTTAGCGAATCTCGGCTTGGAGTCGTAGGCTTGCGGTTTTGTATTTCTACAAAAGAACCCAAGCGACACAAACAAAACAAAACAACAGATAAGTCATATTGCTAGAGAGCCGTTGAGGCACTTTGATGTGCAAGTTAAATCTGCAATTCCTTTGCCAGCCCTGAGAGGTTACACACACAGACACCCCCTCCCCATCTCTGGGCCTTTACACAGGCTTAGCACTTACGTACACAAATTTTGTACGTGCAGGTTACTTGGTTGGAAAGATCTGACGTTATTTAGTGGTTGATGTCAATATTCTACAAAAAAAAAGTATGAGATACATATTTAAAATTTTTTTTAAAAAATCTTACATTCTGTTGGCTGGGAGAGATGTGACTGCGCCTGTCAGGGTGCGGTGGGAGTCTGTTACGTTACGCGTGTTCTCTGCGCTCAGTTGCTCCTGGTTGCCGGGTCTTCTCAAGATTTTGCCCCAAGCCAATCTCGTCCTCTCACACCCGCCACGCCCTCGCGCGTCAGAGGAAGAAAAGAGGGTTTTCTCGGGTTTTTGCGCCTGGCACACGGGTTCACCCTTCCCGTGCAGGACCCCCTGCCCTGCGCTGGGTCTGCCCCTGCCCGTGGGGTGCCCTGGGGTCCCACGCGTGGCAGGGGACACCCCGCACCCGTCACCTCCGCCCTGCGACCTGTCTGCGCGTCACGGCGTCCGTTTCGACCTGACTTTCTCTAGAACTTTACAAACATGTTGGATTAAAGATTTTTAAATTAGAATTTCAGGTAATTGCTGTAAGTCAAAGAAGGGCTTCCTAGTTTTGAGTGTAGATATGAGTTGGCTTTAAAAAAAAACAACAAAGCACTAAGCAGGTGGAAGGCCTGTTTACATTTGAAGAGCTGTTTTACATGACCTGTCTTTCTCTCTGCTTTCTGCAGAAGGACGGAGCGGAGGCCAGGCTGAAAACGAAGCTGGTTTTCTCAGCTGACCTCCTGGCACAGGGGCTTTCTCGTTTACTGCTGCCTCGGCACGCGTGCACGCAGGGCTTCGTCTTGGCGCCTGCAGTATATCCGTGCCTGCTTCCAGGTCTTCAGGGCTTGCCGAGAAGCCCTCTGAAGAACTCCTTCTGACCTATTCCGGCTTGCGTAGCCGGCACCTGGAGAAGTGGCCGGCAAGCTGCTCGCCCGTGCGAGGGGCTGGGTTTGTCTGACGAGGTTAGAAATGGCACGGCGGAGCCTCTGGTGCTGGGAAAGCGATTAACGGCGACTTCTGCCATTCTTAACGTTGCTTCAAAACCTCCGGTTATCCCTCACGTTGGCTTTTGCCAATGGTTTGGTTGGCTAACGTGGTCCTTTCAGCTTTGGTGACAATGACACGTGAGTAAGCAGAATCGCCAAATTTCTGAACGATGGCTCGTGGCGATTTCCTCGTTTCCTGAGCGAGCGCAGGCTTCTTGGGCTTTCATTCCTATGCCAGAAAGACGATTTGCTCCTACAAAGTTCTTCATTGTAATAGGAAAAGAATCAATTTGATTACTTTCATGTCAGCATGCATGTCTAATGGCTTAGAAGTTATTGCAGCCATAAAATATACAGTATCATTTCTCTCTCACTCTGAAATTTGACAGGATTAATATAGTCAGCATGAAATCTTAGTCATAAAGCCGACCATAAGTGTTGGTAAAATTAGCTGCTGAAATCGTCTGCTTATGGAAAGCATCTTCTGTTTTTCCTTCTGGGAAAAAAATACCAAGGGGCTGGCGTGCGGATGGGAGCGGGAGCTTTCTGCATCTCAGGCTCAGATACAAATACGTCCCTTTCGTCTCCAGCCCTTCCAAGGAGGGAGATGGCGGGCGCTGTTGGGCTCGCTGCGTCCCGAGCAGCCTGGAGCGCGGTTTTACAGCCCGTCCGTCGGCTGGCCGGGCCGCGGAGGCGGTGGTGGGGCTGGGTTTTGTGTCCGGCGCCGCCGGGATGGGGGACGGTGGCTGTCCCGCCCTCCGCTGCCAGGCGTTCCCCGTGTGAGCCGAAGCGTGGAACATCACGGGCCTGAAATCAGAGCTCGGGCCGTGGGGTAGAGACCGGGGGGTTGTGGCGTGGCCCTTTGACGCGTGTGTCCTCCAGCGGCAGGCCGTGTTCGCCTGCCCAGGGCTTGAGCGCACCGTGCCCCGGTTTATCTCGTGTGGAGCAGGCCTGGTCGTGGATGAAAAGCCACCGGTGAGGTCCGGCTAAGCTGAGCTTTGCCTGTTGTCTTCACCCGTGGGCTGTAGCAGATGCTCTGCCTCCTGGCTGGTCACCCGCTGTCCTTCTCGCGTAGTCCCTTTGGGAAGGAGGTCGGCCACCTTCATCAGGGTGGCAGAAACGCCCCGTGGAAAGATCCCCTGCTCTGCGCTGAGGTTGGGAAACCTCTGCTTGAAGCTGATTTTCCTGCTGCTGAGGGACCGCGCCGGGTAGCAGCAGAGGAGCCCAGGCGATGGCCGGAGCAGCCCCTTCTTCCCGTCCCTCCACCTCCCAAACTGCGCTGCAGAGCTGAGGTTGGGCGGGGGGATGCTGGCCGACGTGTGATCGTTCACCAGCCCAGCCCTTGAGGTACTCGTTAATGTTCTTGTTTAATGACATCGCGGTTTGGCTGCCTTGTGCAGGGTGCTTGTAGCTGTTTTTCTGCGTGTGAAGGTGGTTCCAGGAAGATGTAAGGAGCTGGGTGCTGGCATCTTTATTATCAGCTTCAAAATTGACTGAGGGGAGACAGCGTCTTGCATCCAGGCATCGGTTACCCACCCCGTAAGGTCAAGACTGGGGTTTCGTTGCCATTCCTTGGCCTGCTTGGCTGTGCAAGGAGAAATTTCTCCTGCCTCCTGAGCAAAAATGTGCAGGGTTTTACTTCTCCAGGGGCGCTCGGGGGTCCTTCCCATCCTATCCGGATGCTCTCGCCTCCGCTGGAAGCTGTCGTCCTTGTTTCGCGTGTTCTGCCTCCCTTGGCAGCCTGTTGTGAAAAGTTAATATCTGGTCATTGGTTTTGGCTGCATCTCCAAGGCAACTTCATTCATACGCGCCGGGTTCATACCGATCCGGACATGCCGAGATGACTAACTCCCATCTCCTGTTACGCCGTCCCAGAAGAGCCGTTAACTCCTTCGGCCCAGGTGGGCAATGGTGCGGCAGAGAATGGGCAGACGGAGCAGGTGGAGGCCAGAAACACCCGGCAAACGCTGACTTGCTCTGTTCCCCTCCATCCTTTCTGCTTTGGTTTGCTTCCCAGCCTGAGGAGCAAAGAGCTCATCGCTGTTTAAGATCCTTTTCAGCGTAGAAAGGTCTTAGGCTCAGTTTGTTTCTCCTGAAATTATCATGCTTCGTTATCCTTTGCTTTGGGCAGAATGTTGCCTTTGGGATCTAAACTTACTGACAAATTTTATTTAAAAAAAAAAAGGAACTTGGCTGCACACTAGCAATACACTCTGAAATGCAGCTGAAATTTGATTTTGCATTTCCTACCAGCTGAGAGGGGATTTTCCTCCAAGGGGCAGGCGATGCGGTGAGGCCACTGCGTTCCCCGCGTGTGTTGGAGTCCGTGAGCCCTGCGAGACGGGGCTGTAACAGGTTAAACCCGGCGTTGCTGCAGCACCTGGTCCCTCGCTGCGGTGCCTATTTCTGTACGGCTTTCAGGTTTACAGCCCCTAGAGACTCCTGAGTCTCACCAAAAGCTGTAGGAAGGAGGAAAATGAGCCAAACTCCGGGGTTTTTTTTTGCCGTTTGTTTCTCTCAGGGCAGTGCTGAGAGGTGCCGTTACACTAGATGCTGTGTCCTTATAATCCGCGCCGCTCACTGGGATGGGCCCCGCAGCAGCTGGCGATTCCCAGTCGGAGTGGCTGGTCCACAGGAAAGCATCCGACCCCGGGCAGGAGTCGGGCAGAGCCGGTCTGGCTCACGCCAGCTCCAAGCAAAGCTCGGCTTTGACGAGCATCCTTAGGATGCGATGCTGCACTCATCCCGTGGTGCATTTGAATACCGACGTGGTCCCTGAATCCGACCTGGATGTTGTGGCGCTGCTTTTCTTGGGGTGCTGGAGGTGATTTAGCAGAGGCGTAGGCACAGGTAGGGAGAGCGTGTTGGGTTTTACCATCCTCCTTGCAACCTAAGAGGGGTATCGCAGCAGAAATCAAGGGTCAAGATAGCCCTGAGGATTGCTAAGGTGTACAGACTTGAAACCCCGTTAATTTTTTAATACCTAATGCGTTTTGGGAGATCTGTTACGCTGAAACATCAGGCAGAGCATTAAACGTGCTGGGAACATGAGCCTGCCGTCACTCGTGACCGCGTCTGAGCGGCTGGACGAGGCTGCGCGCCGTGGCGGTGGTGGCACGCTGTGGAAGAGTTGACTGCAGAAACACTGGAGGGGTTACCCCCGGGCCCTGGGTACCCTCAGTCAGAGCCCGTTACCCACGTACGAAACCCGCTGCCTCGCCAGCCCCCCTCCTCCAGGTGCTGCTTTCCCTTCCCAGAGAAGAAAAACTGCTGCAGGACTGTTTGAAATGTAGCCGCTATAACTCTTAAATTTTAATAATAGATTACCATTAGTATCAGCCCTGTATAATGCACGCCTCATTATTGCTTACTCAGAATAATTTCTCAGCCTCCTTATAGAACCTTGGAACTTTATTTGCTGAGTATAAAATATGCAGAAATGCATGAATAGTTTTAAGACTCGGTACCCTAAACCAATACGGCGTGCTTTTTTTTTTTTGTCTGCACCATGATTGAAGTCAAATTAACATATTTACCTTCAGTGCTCCCAGGAGTAGCATTAAAAAATTCGAGAGGTGATTCAGAATAGTCTGCGATTTACTGCGTTTAAAGCTGGTTTTCATTTCTCAATAAAACCGCGCAAACCCTTGACTCCCTTTCAGCTTTGCAGCCTCTTGCCTCCCTGTGCGGGTCCTTGGACTTATCAACAGATGGTAGCGGTGTTATTACCGCTGCGTTCCCAAAAGGAAGCTTTTTATTTTATTTTATTGGTTTTTCAGGATGGGGGAGGGAGCAGGGACGAGGAATAAGGGAGGGAATGAGTTATAACAAATGGCACGGAAGCGTGGCTGCTGTGTAAATCTGCAATGAAGAGCACCAAGCGTGATTTTGTCTTGCTGCCTGCGAGCGCTGGTTCGCTGTGTAACATTGGTTACGTTATCATGCTCAGCCTCAGGTTTTTTTTTTGTTTCCTAGGGCAAATCATGGAGCTTAATTTTTGCTATATGTTGATATCTTCCTAGGAAGAAAAGCCATCTAAACGCAGGGGTAGGAAATGGAAACGGTTGCTTTATTACCCAGTGGTTTCTTGGTTCTCACCCAGGAGCTGTCCTGCCCGTGCCGTGATTCACCCCTGCAGCCGCAGGATGCAGCTCCCGTAGCTCCCAGGATTTCAGACCCCACGACGGCCGGGTTCAGGGGTGCGAATTCCTGCCCTGAAGCTCCGAGCCGCTCCACCATCACCTCTGCCACGGGCTCCTTCGGGGAAGTGCCGCCATCTCTTAAGCAGATCCGTGCTGCAGGGAAAGCTCCAAACTTATTGTTTTCCCTGCCCAGGTAACAAATATTCTGGGGAGAGGGTCTGAGGAGCCCTTGGTCAGCTGGGGCGAGTCGGTACCCTCCGCGTGGGACCACTCTGCCTGAAAATTTTGTTTACCGTGGACTAGAGATAGTGCGGCGGCTTTTTTTTTTTTTTTTTTTTTTTTCCTTTCCACGCCTGCTCCTAGATTAGGAAGTTATTTCAGCAGATGCCATTTCCTAAGAAAATGGGTTAATGCTCGGTGGTTAGAATGGTGTGGCAAAAAAGCTTATTTGTGTGAGGGTTTGGCTAATTGCCTGGCAAGTGTTACAGAGCGTTGCGGCAAATTTCCTGGATTTCGCAATCGTGATGGTTCTGGTTTAACTGGCCAGAAAGATTTTTCAAAAATACACAAATAAATGGAAAAATAGAGGGAAATCACTTGCTGTGTTGCTGCAAAAAGCTGACAGACCGTGAGTCTGGGGTGAAAAGTCTCCAGGTGTCTGAGCAAGTGATTGAGACTCAGGGCTGAGCAGATCTCAAGAGTTTTGTCAGGTTTTGATGGATGAAAGGCGGATGTTGCTCTGGGGCAGGCCAGAACGAGCCTGTCTTAGAGAGAAGAGGTAATTCCCAGGCTAAGAGTTTCCTGGGAGAACAGGGCTGCTTGTCATTCCCGGTTCACAGGAAATGGGAAAAGGGTTGTTGTGCAGGGAGGTGGTGAGCTCTGACGTGGAAGCTCCTTCTCAGCAGGGAAAGCCCTTGTGGGGCCGCGCTCCCTCGCTTTGTCCTGGGAGGTGAGTGTCGTGTCGGATGCTCTGCGCGCTGCTCTCGTCCCGCTCTGCCAGCCGTGTTTCGGGGACGATGCTGCTGAGCTGGCGTCGCTCTTTGGGGTCACCCCGTTCTCGCATTCACGTGGTACCCAGCCTTGTTGGGACTTTTTTCGATGCCTGCTCCGATCTCGGTCTGTGATGAAAGCCCAAGGCTTGTTCTCTGGGTTCCCCAGCTTGGGGACAAGCGAGGTGGCTGCTGCCCGTGCCCAGCCCTGCCATCACCTCCCGCTCTGCGTCTCCACCAGCTCCCCGGGAGCGGGGGCTCCGCGCTGGCAGGCAACAAAAAAAGGAGATGTATTTAATGCGCTTATGAAATGCAGGTGTAGAATGTACCGGTGCGGGGGAAAACAGCCTGGACTGAGAAACGGGGCCGGTTTGTGTTCAATATTTGTGCAATGAGTCCTGCCGCTCCGTACACGATGGTCGCGCCGTGCGTCATGCTGACACAACGCCGTCTCGGTGGGGAAAGCTGTCTGTCCCCGGTTTCACCCGCCGGCATCCCGGCCGCCGCTCCCCACCGCCGCCTGGGCTCGCGGCACCGAACCGGCCCGGGACTGGCGGGGTGGAAGCTGCTCTGAGCAAAAGGGACGAAGAGGAGTTTGGCTGCACACGGCGAAGGCAGCAGGGCGGTAAGGAGGGCAGGTGCGCAGGAAAATGCAAATGAAGCGTTGCTATTTCGAAGAGCGTCGCTGTAAAAAGACTTCGTGTCAAAAAGTGCGACGGCGGCGAACTGCGGCTCGGGGCTGGGAGGAAACCCCAGGCTCTCTCCCGGGCACCTCCGCGCTGCCCGCCCTCGGGATGCTCCGGGAAAGGGTGGCTGCGGTGCCGTCCTTCAGCCAGTCCTGCGTCCAGTGCCGCAGCCAAAACCGGTTTCTGGGCCGGAGCCCCCGGGGCCACGTGCCGGCGCAGCCGCAGGTCGGGGGCTCGCGGCGTCGGCCGGCACCGCGTCCCCACGCTGCTGGGTCAATCGCTAATGAGATTCCATCCGAGCAGCAGCACAAACCGGGAATAAATGGACTTGGCTTCATAAACTTAGCACTTAAATATTTTCCCAGGCAGGAAAAAAAACATTTGCTTTCCATGCAAAACATATAAATCTTGGAAAAGTTCCCGAAGTTGCGTGTTTAACTGTTCAGATCTGTGCCTTTGCAGTACAGAAGTGCTGATTCCCCTGCATAATTATTTTTGTTTTTAAAAGGAAGCTGAGATGTTTGCAAGGAGGACATTTTAAGCGACTGCTGGGGATGAGCAAGAGTGAAGGTTTGGTGACGATCGCTTTGTTTTGCTGCGTCGCTGTTGGAAATGAAGCACCTTCTCCCCGCAAGGACTAACCACAAATGTCACTTCTGCCGCTGGGTTTTGGGGCTGTTTCTGCTTGTCTGAGGAGTTTTACTGAAACGTGTATCTGGTCGCTGGTTTCTTTTTTAATCCTAGCAGAAGACAAGAGCTGTTACTGGAGTTTATTTAAGGCGACGGAGTCTTTGCGTAGTTAAAATTGCGGATGCTGTATAAGACACAGGCTCTCCCCTTCCTGCCCTGGTGCAGAGGACGCTGCAGTGGGATGCTCCTGTATTTAACTGGTATGGTGAGAGGGAAGGGAGCAGCCAGGGCGTGGAGGGGAAGGGCCGTCTGTGCCGCTCGCCCCTTTTCTGCAGTGACTGGTGAGGGGTGCCCGGGGGAAACGGGGGGGCTGACACCGAACGGGGGGGTCCTGCCTCCAGCCAGCAGCACCACACGCCCAGGATGGAGAGGTCCAGAGCGGTGTGGGAGCTTTCTGCTCCATCTGATCCATCAGTTGTGTCCTGCACTGCCCCTCCCTCGCACTCACCCCAGGAGAGACCCCGCTAGAGCTGTAGAAAGGGAGGGGTACACAGCATGGGTTTATTTTTGCATAAAGTCACTGTTCTGTGTAGAATCCCTGAGGAGGTGCTGCAGAGACCCATCACCGTGGCTGGTGTGACGCACAGCCCGTGCTGGCATTGTCCCGTCCCCGTCCTGGGGGTGCAGGTGGGCAGCGGCGGAGGGGAAGCACCTCCAGCCCTGCCGTGGCACTGGGATGCAGTGGGATGGGGACTGGAGCTGGAGAAGCGGGTCTGCGCTGACTGTCGTGCCTGGAAGGGGTCAGGTTTTGGCATGAGGTCTCCTGGTTTGGTGGGCTGTCAGAACACGATTATCGGGGTTTTCTTGGAGGTGGGGTTGGGGTGCGCCGAGCAGGGATTTGCCCAGGACAGCGATGCGCCGGAGGAGGCTTTTCCACACGTTGGCCCTTCACGAGCACCGTGAACACACAATTTGAAAGGAGCTAGAAAGTAAAAACAGAGAAAAAAATCCCCACAACCATCCTACAGCTTCTCTCCGTGAGCGCTTTCTGCGTGCTTTGCTGTCATTAGCAGTCGCCATTCCGGAGCTGGAGACGCTTAATCTGTCTGTGTTCTGCTAACACCTTTCTGTTCCAGAGCAGTAATCACCTCTCCTGGTCTGGCCGGGAGGCAGCCGTGTCCGCCGCGCTCCCTGTAATCCAGGAGTGAATCAAAGCAACTTTTTACAAAACAAGGTTCTCTGGCTGTTGCAAAAGAGCTTTGGGGAAATCTGGTTTTTGTGGTTAAGGATCTTACTCTGATGCACAAGGAAAATTATGTGTAGCTTTTATTTGGCCCAAAGGATTCTTACAACATTATCCGTATTTCCTTTAATTTGTGGAATTTCTAGTAAATGGGCTTAAAAATAGGTCCGGGCAGGATGCCAGGGTACATGCGAACAGCAAAAAGGCTTTGCAGGCGGCGAGCAGCTCGCTTTCACTTCTCCGTCGCACGGGCTGGGGGGACGGGGCGAACACTCCCCTTTCGGGGTTAAAGTCAGTGACGTCTCTGGAATTCTTTGGAAGTCGATATTGCAGAAAAGAGCTTTTAACTCTTTAACAGAACCGATGCAATATGGTTGTTGAGCTGTGGACACAGCTCTGGGAAGGGGCAGGAGGAGCTGGAGCACCAGGGGACCCAGAGCGTGGGGGGACAGGCAGGGACCCTCACCCGAGTCACTGCACCCACTCTGATGGGATTTGGGGACCCTGGAAACCCGGCGTACGAGTAGGAGCAGAACATGGCGATGATAAACATTATTTTTTTTTTTTTTTCAGCTTTTCCTTCTCAGAAATCTCTTTAAGCCTTTTGTAAAATGGGGAAAAGTTTAACGAGGGAGAGGCTGTGGCTCGGAGCCGCGCTCCCAACCGGTGCCGCCGCCGGTGCCCAGCTCCCTTTGGCGATATTGAGCTGGCTCTTTCTTCAAAACCGGTCTGGGTTCAAGTGCCTTGGAAATGCATTTTTCCCTGGGGACAGCCACCCACAAAAGCCTTTCATTAAGACGCAGTGGGTTTGTGCAGCTGAAGTCCCAGTGGTAAAGGGAAGGTAAGCGGGAAGGGATGCCGGCCGTGCCGCGCGGCAGCCAGCCAGCCAGCCGCCTCGCTCCGCGTTCCTCTGCCGGGCAAGGGCGCCTTACGGGCTTCCCAAAATGTGTGACTTTGGTCCTACTTTTTCCATATTTAGTTCATTTGATTTTAATTAAATCTTTGGGCATAAATCTGTAAAACTTGATTTTATTTTGAGTATCGTGGATGCTGCGCCCCTCTGTTGCGAGTAGCTTCTTGGGAGATGAAGGGGAGGAATGGGGAGATGGATGAGGAGGAACGAGGAGACTGATCAAGAGGAGGAAGGTTTGGAGCTTCCTGGCAGCAGCGTGTCGGATCGGTGCGACGGGCAGGGAGCGGCAGCAGGGCCAGGGCCGGGTTGGGGCTGCGGCAGGGTCTGTGGGTCACGGCCCTGAGGAGCTCGCCTTGTGGGGAGCGGCAGGCGGGTGCAAGCTCACGCTGTGCCCCGACCAGCGCTCTTGAACTGAAAATGTGCATTTCCAGGTGTTGTTGGTGATGGACTTCCATAAAATCCAGAGGACCCCGGTGCTCAATGCAGGAGCAAGCCTGTTGAAGGGAAATTATTTATGCTCTTGGCAGCAATGTGCTAACAATACTTTTAATCTGAGGATATCGAGTTGATTTACAGGTATGAAGTGTTCTGATGCCTCTGTGAACTGGGGGAAGCGCGGTTAATTCGGTTGTGCAGGTGAGGACACCAGACCTTGTCTCTGCCCGCCCCGAGCCCAGCCTGGCTCCTCTCCTGTGCCGCACCAGGACCGCGCTTTTCCTTAGAAGTCGGTAACTTCAGAGTTGTGGTGGGAGCTGACCTTCTGGGATCGCGGTGGCTGGGGGCTGAAGTCCCACGAGCCGTTAACCGTGCCGCCCGGCTCCCCGTGCCCGTTCTAGGGGTGGCAGCTGAATTTGCTCTAGCTCATCCTAAGGGATAATGTCTGGGATGCGCCTGGAGGGCACCTGGCTCCGGACCACCAAGCCTTTCCATGGCTGCATGGGCAGCTCCCAGCTCCAAGGGCTCTTCCATGTTTCAGGAAAAAGCAGAGCGGAGCAAAACGCCCTGTGCTACCTCGGCACGGTTTTGCTAAGTCATGAACAGAGATCATCCTTTTCCTTTGGACGTGGAGCTCTGAGCACAAGCGCCCCAAGACGCCTCTTTTCCCATTAAACCTGGAGCTTTGGCAGCTTCCAGCCCCGGTGCCGCTTTCCATCCCGTGCCGGCTCGCGGTGCCGAAGCACCCATCTCCAGCCAGCCCAGCGCCCGGCAGAAGTTCATGTTCCAGCTGATTCTTCACATTTACCTCTGCTGGAGATCAGCTTTCCCGGCTGCCCCGCAGGAAAAGGCTCCTCGTTTCTCCAAAGACCAAGGTGAAACTGGTATTTTTAGGGGTCAAGGTGATGAACTGGTGCCAGTCCACGGGGGTGCTGGGCCCCAGGGCTGGGGCTTGGAGGTGTGAGCTCCCCGCGTAAAACAGCGTCGTCCCCGGTGCACACACGCCTGTCAGCCCCTTTGATTTTTTTTTTTTCCTTTTGAAAAATAATTGGGTTTTGTGCGTGTGGTTTTGTTCTTTTTAAAAGATTTTTTTAACCGAGAGACAGCAAATTTAATGTTTTCTGTGTCTTGGATGTGTTGTGATTTACATTTGATTTTAGGCATAATTAGAAATGCAAGTAGAGCGCTTTGTGTTTTACCTCTGCTTCAACTATTTATGGCATGCTATGCAAATGAAGGCAGCTATGAATATTAACGATCAGAGTGTGTTACAAAGTATCCCTCTCTTTAATGAGTTCGGTAACGGGCACAGGCCCTGCGCACGCTTTCATGTGGAGGCGTTTCACGCGGCGTGCCGGCTCGGCGGCCATCGATGCCGTGTTCGGTCCCGTCCCAGGAGAGCGGGGCCGTGATTTAAACCCCCCCGGCCGGGCGGCGGCGAGGTGGGTGCGATTTCCCAGCGCGGCGGCGGCTGGCGAGGGGGGGGTGTTGATGGATTGTTTTCACGGAGACTGTTTCGGTTCTCGTCTAGGTCAATCCGTTTCATCTGCTGCGGCGTTGGGGATGGATCTGAGAATATGAAAGCGCTCGTCGACCTTTCAAGGTGCTTTGCAGCACTGGGAGGGAATCTTAAACACGCTCCTGCCAAAATGGAGCTGCTGCCTGTAGCAGCACACAGACCCCAAGAAATTAATTTTGCCGTTCCTCGCCAATTAGGCTTACTGACAGAGAATTATTTGGGGTTTATTGACACATCTGAAGGCATTTGAAGGAACATCTTACCTGCCAGGCAGCAGAGGGTTGGGGAGCGCGGCTCCTCGCGTTAACCCCTTCTCGCCCAGGAGCCTGGGCAGCCCGGTTGGCGCAGTTTCACCTCCAAACCAGTAAAGAATTTTAGCTTTAAACCAGCATCGTGGTTATAAAACAGGAAGGCGACTGTGCTTTCGGAGATCTCACCCACGGGTAATCTGAAGAACAAACTCCTGCTCGAGCCCCGGGGTCCCCGCGGGACGCGGCGGGGTGATGCCGGGGGGCCGTGGGAGGCGGGGGGGGGACCAGGCAGATACGGAAAGGAAGGGATTTAACGCCAAATGGGGCTTGGGGACGGTGGGCGGCGGGGAGGCAGAATGAAGCATGCCCCAGGGAGCGTGCTTTTCAGATTGGAGGTATTTAAATTACAAATTTTGATGAGGAAGATTGTCAGCAGTATTCAAAACAGTGCTGAAATTCTTTTGAAACACTGTCGAGCTGTGCTGTGGCGGTTGAAAAGTTTGGCACACAAGAACTTGGCCCAGAAGTTGCTGCTTGGGGTTTTTTGTTTTTTTTTTTCGTTTTTTTTTTCGGTTTTTTTTTTTTCCTTTAAAACGCAATTCATCTGTATTCAAGTATCCCACATGCTCCAGAAAAAAAAACCCCACCAGGCTCACACTGGTTTGAGACAGAGCCCTGTGTGCCAGGGGGGCTGCGGGACCGATTGATCACTAATATTAGGGGGGTTGCCTTCTGGGTAATGAGCATTAATGACTATTTATACTTGTGTCTTTAAAAAAATAATAATAATAATTTTATAGCGCTTGTGTCTACTCATAAAAACAACAGCAAACTAAACTGGGATTTGGAATGTGCTGGTGGTCCACCGGGTTATTGATCCCAGTTATTGGGTTATTGCATCAGCTGGACCTGTTCATTTCGACGGGCTGATCGGCGTTCGCCGGCGTGGGACCGGCTCCGTGGTTGCGGCACGCGTCTGCGGCGTGTCGTGAGGGCTGGGGAGACTTTCTTACCTCCGGCCTCTGACCCTCCTCTGCTGCCTGGGGCTTGGGTCTCCATCAAACCCCCCAATTTAAGCCGTGTACCCTGGGCTTAGCGAGAGCTGTGCAGCAGCGGGGCTCCCCGGGGACGCTGGCTGTTCGGCTGAGGCACAGCAGCAGAAAACTTGTGGGATGTTGTTAGTGTTGGCTCTGAAGATATGCTTGACCATGTATTTTTTATATATATATAAAATAATATATATAATATAAGATATTTGCCATATATGATCTATGTTATATAACACTATTATATCATTATGTCATATATATATATATAAAAAATATTCTGGGCTGCAGAGCTGTCTGGGGGTGTTTTAGGGCGCGTTACAGAAATAGTCCCATTCTGAAGCTTTGGGCAAAATTTGCTGGGCCGGTGAAGGGTTTTGTTGCAATGGCACAGAGGCCAGAAATGCCAAGTCGGTGTTCGGTCTCGTACGCGTTCCTGCCTTGGTGCTGCGGTCCTGAGGGTGGGAGCTGAGTCTCCGGGGAGTTTTCCCCCCCAGGAACTTGGGGGAGAGAGAATTGCTTGCTGAAGCGCGAGCAATAAATGCAATTTATGAAAAATGCAGGTCTGCTGCTTTGTCCCCATCGGCCTGGGGAAGGTGGGCATCAGGCTGAGGTGACCACCTCGGGTCACAGATTTTAGGTTTCTTAGGGTTTTTGCTCAATGACCAGAAACCTCAGTTTTGGAAAACGCTGCTCTGTCCAGGATTTGTGTCTGTAACCCTGGAAGTATGGAGTTAAATGTCTGCAGTCTATAACTCTCCTTCTCTGCGAGCTTGTATTTCCATTAAGGATCAAGCTCAGATGCAATTGTATCTTCACTTTATAGAGTATTAAAAGTTTAATGTATAAATGTCTTCCCTCGCCAGAACTTCTGGCAGTATTGTTTTCCAGTGCTGAAATTCCTACAAAACCATGGATATCCCCATAGCTGCAAGGGCTCGGCTGCCCTTGAAGGGTTAATTATATTGTGCCTACTGTTTTTTTTTTTTTCCTCTTAAAGCGGGGAGAATAAGCTGTAGCCAAAAGTAAAAGTCATTAATTTTAAGGCAGAGATGTAAGCAAAGTTTCCTCCTTCCCCTCCGCAGGTTGGTTGGGGTAGGCTATGCGGTAATTGAAAAGTAAAGGCGATTGAATTACAGGCTCCTGTCCAAACGGAGCGCGATTTCTTCTTTTTTTTTTTTTTTTTTTTTTTTTTTTTACAACCTCCATTGCATCAGAACTAGGCAGTATTCCTGATGTTCTCATGTGTGTTAATGCTGACTCACAGACTAACTTGCACAAGAAAAAAAAAACACACACAGGCAGCTCCACCATACTAGGTAATGAGCTCTCGCAAGAAGCAGCGTCTGATGTTTTGTAAGCTTTTTTTAATTGACCTTTTCAGATATTTACTTTATTTTAAGGCTTTCTGTTCCGTAGTGGCACGACGGTAGAACTGAGTCATGCATGTTATATATTGCTAGCTCTGCTGTTCTGCGCTGGGAGCGAGGAGAATACAATTCAGCATGGCACTTGTCTTTTTGATGTGTTTCGGATGGGAATTAGTGTTTGCGATGGGATGCAGGCTTTGCAGGAGGCTTGGTGATGGGGTGCTGGGTGCTTTCTGGTGGACGTAACTTACTTGGGGTCTTGGGATGTTATTAGATTGTAAAAAATGAAATTCTGCAGAATAATTGTGTGTTTTTAATCCATGTCTCTCCCTTACCCTTTTCCTTGCAGCAATCTCCAAAAAAAAAAAAAAAAAATTAAAATGTGCATTTTCTATTTTTGCTTCTCCTTGCTTTGAGAGCTCTCAAAGCAGTGATGGATAAGGGGGGGGGGGGGGGGGAAATAATTAAAAAATAATGGCAATAACAGGCTTCGCCTTGGCTTGGCTGCCGGCACTTTTCGGAGGCAGCAGCCTGCGCGGCGGGTGACCTCGCGCCGCGGCGTGCCGGTGACCTCACCTTGCAGCAGGACGCAGCCCGGAGAGCTGCGCCCGTGCCGCGCGGGGACCCCGGGGAGACCCCCAGCCCCCCGTCCCGGGCCGCACCGCCGGCTGGGCTGGGTTAATTCATTCCATTCGCTTTTCCATCATTTCCCCCGTCCCCTGCCCGAGCCGCACGGTCCGTACTTCCCGTGCGAAGTTTTAGGGTTACGAAGCGAAGGTGGCTCCGTGCCGCGCGCGCCTTACGCGTTACCGAGCGATATTTGCGAATTCCGTTTCTGCTGTCTTAATAAGGCAGAAATAATCTCCTTTCACCCGTGGCCACTGCCTGCTGCACTAAAAATAGGGTACGTGAGCACCGCTCGCTGCATGCCGCTTGCAGCGTTTCGGAAACAAACGCTCCGGAGCCGCAGGAGCGAGTGCTGCAGGAGGGGGAAGGAGGCTCAGCATGGCTGGCATTGGGTTCCCAAACTTCACCTTGTTTGCTGCCACAGCCGGGCGTTGCGCTGTGCGGGCGTTCGTGGCGTTTCCCGTTTGCACCCCCATCCCTCCCCCTTCCCCTGATTTCTCCTCCCAAACCCTGACACTGGGTTTTGGGGGGCTGGGGGGGGGGCAAAGACTTTTTTTAGACTTTTTTTTTTTTTTTTTTTGCTTCTCAGTCCCAGCCACCTGCAATGCATGGGGCATGCACAGCATTTTATTTGACTTTATTTAACTATTTATTCCCCTTAAGGCGTTGCGGTGGCCCCGTGCTCGGGGAAGGGCTCTTCGCCTCCGAGTTTTGCAGTTAGCTGTTGCGTATTTTCCTTCGAGCTCATGTAAAAAGTGTGTTTCCTTTTCATTAAAAGGGGGGGGGGGGGGGGAAACCCTAAAGCCTTTTAGCAGGAGCTGCGCCTGGAGTGGGGGCGGCCTTGGGGGTCCCGGCTGGGCGAGGTCCCCCTGCCAGCCCCAAATCCAAGGGTGGGATTTTCCCCCCTCTCTCCTCATTTACAGAAGAAAGAGAAGTTTGCTTTGACCCTCTGGGGCCTTCAAGGGCAGGGCTTTTCAGCTCTTTTCTTCGGAGGGGCTCTGGCCGGCCGGGGGTGACAGCCCCCAGCCGCTTTGTCTGGGCCCCGAGGGTCCGGCCGCCTTTGTCCCTGCCCCAGCTGCTGCCCCGTGCGCCTTTCGGGGGGAAACGCCGGGATTTGGGGGTCTGGGGGGGGGCTTTGGGGGGGTGGGTGAAGTCTCCCAGTCTCTTTGCGCATTGGCTAAGGAAAAGACAGTCTAAATACGTTATCTAATTATTTCTGATTACTCCTGGGGGAGCTCTGATGCCAGCGTCTCATTCTAGGTCGATGCTTTTTCCCTTTGTTGTTGTCGTCTCGCCCCGACCTTTCAGGCCTCAGAGCAGGAAAATAGTTTAAAAAAGAGCAAATCTGCTTTTTTTTTTTTTTTTTTTTTAATCCCCCCAAAGCATGTGAATGCAGAAACTGGGAATTCTCAAACTCCCCTGGAAGTTGTATCAAATAACGGCTGCGTTTTTTATGAACAGCTTGTGACAAAGGCTATGACTTTACAGAAATCGCGCAGACTTGTACAAATTGTCCTGCTGCATCCAAGAGCTGGGAGAAAGAGGCTGCCGTTAGGAAACAAAATGATGTTTTGCTCGAATGGTCACATATCTGAAATGGTCGGGGGGGTGGGCGGGGGGGTTGGCTGGGTTTAATCCAGTTTTGTCCAAGTTTTCCCGTTCGGTAGGAGACGTCCGTCAATGATCTGTCACCCGTAGGACATGGCAGCCCCAAGGGGACTGGGGTGTTTTTTTTTTTTGGGTGGCGATGGCTCTGGGAGCTCCTCCTGCACCCCGGGGCACAGCTGAGCTTGGGCGGCGAGGCTGTAAAATACAATTTACATCTGTGATTGCTAAGGTCGTTTTTCCTGCAGCGCAGCTCTTCCCCTGTCAATGGACTGAAGCCATTTCAAACCATACAGAAGTCGCCTGGTGCTCTATCTACAAAAAAAAAACCAACATATTTAATAGAGGAGATTTCTAAGTTGGACATTATTAAGCATTATTGCACGTGTTTATCTAGTCACGGTAATATTTTGTTGCTGTTATTTTTAGGGGATGTGAGATCTGGTGGTGAGCAGGTTCACCTTGGCTTTCAAGACTGCTTTCTTTTATGTCTTGGATTTTTGATGGGTTTGGGGTTGTTGGTGGTTTTGGATTGGGTTTTTTTGTTGTTGTTGTTGTTGTTGTTTTTTTTTTAATATTCTGATCACAAAATGGCAGGGGGAGGAGCAAGAAAAAAAAAATCCAGCAGTCCTGGCCCAGTTTGTTGAAGGGATTTGGGCTTTTGCAGCTTGCAGGTATGGCTTTGCTCATGTTCCTCATGCCCTTTCCAGACCAAACACAGCTACTTCTTTCACCATTTCGCTGCGAGCACATTTCACGACCTTTTTTTTCTCCAGGAAAACAGGAGGTTTAGTCCATCACCAAGTGCCAACGGCAAGCTCACCCGCTTGCTCAGCCGCTTTGTGACCAGCAGCTGTGAAATCTGCTGGAATGAGAGAAGAGGCCACCAGGAACTGAAGCGATGCCGTTTTGGGGCGGGATCCCTTTGGGGTGGTCAGGCCAGGCCGCAGGCATGTGGAAGGTGCGCCCCAGGAGGGATCAGCTGCGTGGAGCGTCTCAGTTCAAACTCTGAGGTCTCATGGGAGGTTTTGAACGAAATCTGCCAACAATTTGCTAGACTTGGGCGCTCTGGTGCTTCTCACCAGCTTAAACGTGTCCTGAACTGGCACAGCTGTGGTCTTTTTAGAAAGACGTGCCTTCTTCCTGGCATGCCCGGCTTGTTTGTAGAGCAGATTCTAAGCAATATTAATAATTTATATCTATTTTAAGTTGGTTTGTTCTGTGCTGCTACGCTGGTCCTTGGCTGGTCCCAGTCATCCTACCCTGCTGGGTTTCTGAGGCAGGGGGTTGTGGGCGGGCCTGAGGAGGTCCCAGCCGGCGCCTGCCTGGCCCCTCCAGCTCTGAGGGAGCTCTCCCTGGAAGAAGAGAGGAGGAGATCCTTCTCCACCCACGGTCTGCCATTGCCATGGACAAGGTTCCCCTCAGGTGCCCGAGCGGTGGAGTTTTGTTTCTGTAAAGCACGTTGTTTTCCAGTAGTTTTCACAGATCCAGAGCGGATCTGCCTTTGCCAGAGCAGCCTCCTTTCCTTCTCCAGCGGAGGTGGGCAGTTTTGTGGTTGGAAGAGGTCTTGGGCTCTTGGGCTTGGCTGTCATGGTGTCTTCCCTGACCTCCTCGCAGGATGTCACCTTGGTCCCCTCTCGATGCCTCAACACCAGGCCGAGATCTCGTTGACCTCGCAGCGGGTTTGGATGAACCCGTTGAGCACTCCCAACGCGTGAAGGGCCTGGAGGTTCTCGGCTGGGAGCGTCGCAGCTCTGCCAAGCGCCGGGAGGCTGCAGGTCCTGTGGGATGCAGGGCAGACGTGTCAGTGGCATTTGCTGGAAGAGCAGGAGAAGGCAGCCAGCCCCTGGGAACCCAGAGCGGCGGCAGTTTGCTGCTGTGGAGTTGAACTTAATGCCCCAAATGTGTATTTGGACGGTGGAAGCGGAGGTGTGAGCATGATCGGCAGGGAGGGGTTGTGCCGGAGCATCGTCGGCCCCTGCGCTCCCTACAGTTATCCTCTTCTAAGGATGGCTTCATCTCTAATCTCCGGAATTTTAACTGTGTGTGGCCATCCGAGCAGAGTGAGTGAAACAAATCCGAGAGCAGGAGCAGAAACAAAAAAGCTCTGGGCAAGAGAGAAGTAAGCAAAGTGAGGCCCCACCCTCTTTCCCAGAAAAAAAAAGCAGCAAACATGCTCAATAAATGCGAAGGTAATTTAAAATCTGAATCCAGGAGACAATGTGACTGAGATTTCATTACTTAAGCAAATGGATTTGCTTTTAGTGGATTCAGCCACAGACTGAAAGAAGCTTTCCCCAAGGGGTAAACATTTTTCCTGCATTTGAAAGGCTTTCTTGCGTGGGAGGGGTGGGATCAGGAGTGTGGCTGCCCACGGAGCACCTTTATTTGGGGCAGATTGGGGCATTCCCCAAGCTGTCCTTGTGGGTGGGGGGGTTGGGGAGCCCCTGGGGTGGGATGCTGAGGGATGCTGGGGCAGGCAGGATGCTGGGAGGATGCAGGGGTGATGCGGGGGGGGTGCTGAGGGATGCAGGGGAGGGTGCAGGGGATGCAGAGGGGGGGTGCAGGGGATGCTGAGGGATGCAGGGGGGGTGCAGGGGATGCTGAGGGATGCTGGGGGGTGTGCAGGGGATGCTGGGGGGGTGCAGAAGATGCTGAGGGATGGAGGGGGCATGCAGAAGATGCTGAGGGATGCTGGGGGGGGGTGCAGGGGATGCAGAAGATGCTGAGGGATGCTGGTGGGGGTGCAGGGGATGCTGAGGGATGCTGGTGGGGTGCAGGGGATGCTGAGGGATGCTGGGGGGGTGCAGGAGATGCTGAGGGATGCTGGGGGGGTGCAGGAGATGCTGAGGGATGCTGGGGGGGTGCAGGAGATGCTGAGGGATGCTGGGGGGGTGCAGGGGATGCTGAGGGATGCTGGGGGGGTGCAGGGGATGCTGAGGGATGCTGGGGGGGGTGCAGGGGATGCTGAGGGATGCTGGGGGGGGTGCAGGGGATGCTGAGGGATGCTGGTGGGGTGCAGGAGATGCTGAGGGATGCTGGGGGGGTGCAGGAGATGCTGAGGGATGCTGGGGGGGTGCAGGAGATGCTGAGGGATGCTGGGGGGGTGCAGGAGATGCTGAGGGATGCTGGGGGGGTGCAGGGGATGCTGAGGGATGCTGGGGGGGTGCAGGGGATGCTGAGGGATGCTGGGGGGGGTGCAGGGGATGCTGAGGGATGCTGGGGGGGGTGCAGGGGATGCTGAGGGATGCTGGTGGGGTGCAGGAGATGCTGAGGGATGCTGGGGGGGTGCAGGAGATGCTGAGGGATGCTGGGGGGGTACAGGAGATGCTGAGGGATGCTGGGGGGGTGCAGGGGATGCTGGGGGGGTGCAGGGGATGCTGGGGGGGTGCAGGGGATGCTGAGGGATGCTGGGGGGGGTGCAGGGGATGCTGAGGGATGCTGAGGGATGCTGGTGGGGGTGCAGGGGATGCTGAGGGATGCTGGGGGGGTGCAGGGGATGCTGAGGGATGCTCCCGAGCCTTTCTCCGGCCGCAGGAGTTAACCAGCAGCAGTGCCAGCTCTGCAGACTGTTTGGAATAGTTTAAATGCTTTGACACTCTGGATGTACTAGATGGCAGGGGAGGCAGTTTACAGCGTAATTCATATGCAAAACTGCACTATAAATTTAAAACCTGTCTCAGTTGCCGTGGCACCACTAAGCATTTCATCAGCATACAGTACAGTATTTCTGCCATCTTTGTTTGCATTGCAGTGACTCATCAAAAGTCTGTCTTGTACCAACACTGAGAGCATTCCTCTGGCACTGATATTTCTCTGTTTTTAAAGCTTCGGTTTGAAACTGGCATTTACTTCAGGTCCCTAATCAAAGGGCTCTATTCATTGCAGAGAGCAGCCTGAATGTTAATCTGCATCCGGCCTATTCATTTCGATGCTGCGCGCTGCCGGGGAGATCTGACTTGGTAAAAGCTTGAGCTACAGCAGATACAGACCCAGGGTTGGATACTATATGTATTTTTTTTTTTTTTTAAATTTATTTTTTTTCTCCCCTCCCCTGAGCCGTCACCGTCACTGCGTATAGCGTGCGGCCGGGGCGCCGGGGGGACGCAGAGCCCCTCCGGCGAGCAGCCGAAGGTACGTTCGCTCCCAGCCGGGCAAGGGGACTGGGAACTTCCTCGCTCGGAAGAATTTTTTTTAACCATGCAGATACAATTAAATTGGCTCCGAGTGTGTTCCCTTTTCTTCCTGTTACCCCATGGCCTTGCAGATAGGACTTTTTTTTTTTTCCCCAGCAGTGGGAACAGAGCAGCTCTTTGTGGTGGAGATTTTTTTTTTTTAACATCTTTCTGAGATAAACTTCTTTTATTTTTTTTTTCTTTATATTGTTATTACGAGCTGTCGGTGCTTCTTCAGCACTCTTGAAGGCAAGCAGGATTTGAAATCTCCAGGACTCTCGTGTGGAGCTGGCAGGGGGGACGGGGCGGGTGTCGGTGAATCCGCAGTGATTTGCTTTGCTGGAGTTTCCGCGCGCGGGCTGCGCTAACGCTACCTGCTCCGCCATCGCGCGGGGTCTGGGCGCGAGCTCCCCTTTGACGGCGAGGCTTGCGTTGCTCGGTGAGAGGAGGAATTATCCCCGTGGCCGAAAGGTACAGCTGGCCGCGCAGGTGCGGGACGCGAAGCCGGAGCCGTCGCCTCCAGCCCCCCGTTTCGTGTGAGGTTGCTGGGGGGTCCCCGATGGCAGCGGGCAATGGGCTGGGGGGGCCCGGGGCTCCGGCCGGAGGAGGGGCTGGGCTGGGGCTCCCCCTGCCCCACTTTGGATTTAGGGGAGAGAAATAAAAAGAGAAGTTGGTAGGCGGCTCGCTGCGGTGCGTTGGTTTGTTTTATTGGGGCTCAAATATCTGGCTTAATTTGGAGATAAGCCTGGTTTTGTTGGAGGATAAATCTGTTGAGAAGGGGTTTAACTGTTGAAATGCTCCCTCTTTCTGGTGCAAATGGGAAGATTGCTTTTCAAAGTGCTTTTTCCTGGGAGCTGTCGCTCCGGCAGAATCCTGTATTTATTTCAGGCAGAATGGCACATTGTTTTATAAATATCTTTTCTGTAGTTCCAACATCGCTGCTGGTTGTTGTGTTTCTTATATAATGCCACCCGAGATCTGACTGTCTTGCGTTTGCTTTGCTGTTCGCTCCTCTCCCATTACCGTTCAGATTTTCCTGCATAAAGTAAAACCCCTGGGGGAATAAATCAGTGGTGCTTATTTAAACAGACCACAACTCAAAGAAAATACTTGCATTTTTGGGATATCCTTTGCCATCCACCCACAGCGTTGCCAGCCTTGTTTGAGAACATCGATAAGTAATTTTTATAAGCGATGGTTTTTTTTTTTCACATCGGCTCTCAGAGCTCTGAGCCTTTGATGTCGGGTGAGGTGGGTTCCTCTGCTTCCGCCTGCTTTGGTGAACTGTCTAAAAAAGCTGTGCCTCTCTCCCTGCCTTCTCCGTTTTTCAGATGTGCCCTACTTTGGATATTCCTGCGTTGAATGTCTGAGGAGCTCCAGCCGATCCTGAGCCATGTCGCAGATGTTGCACATAGAGATTCCCAACTTTGGGAACACCGTTCTGGGCTGCCTGAACGAGCAGCGGCTGCTGGGGCTGTACTGCGATGTCTCCATCGTGGTGAAGGGCCAAGCCTTCAAGGCTCACCGGGCGGTCCTGGCCGCCAGCAGCCTCTACTTCCGAGACTTGTTCAGTGGGAACAGCAAAAACGCCTTTGAGCTGCCGGGTAGCGTCCCCCCCGCTTGCTTCCAGCAGATCCTCTCCTTCTGCTACACCGGGAAGCTGACCATGGCGGCGAGCGAGCAGCTGGTGGTGATGTACACGGCGGGCTTCCTGCAGATCCAGCACATCGTGGAGAAAGGGACGGACTTGATGTTCAAGGTCAGCTCTCCCCACTGTGACTCTCAGACCACCATGATCGAAGATCCCAGCTCCGAGCCGCAGAGCCCCTGCAACCAGCTGCAGTCGGCCTCGGCGCCCTACGTCATGTCCCCCTCCATGCCCATCCCGCTCCTCACGCGCGTCAAACACGAGAACCTCGAGCTGCAGGCAGCTGCCCTGCCCGGCAAGCGGCCCCTCGAGCCCGGCGCCCGGGAGGGGACGGGCGGCGGCGGCCCCAACGCCGCTCCCCTGAAGCTCTCCCGTGTCTCCTACTACGGGATGCCCAACCTGGCCACCCTCATCCCCAACGTCCAGCAGGTCCAGTACTCGCAGGGGGAGCGGACGAGCCCCGGCGCCAGCAGCATTCCCACCACCGACAGCCCCACCTCCTACCACAACGAGGAGGATGAGGAGGACGACGAGGCGTACGACACCATGGTGGAGGAGCAGTACGGGCAGATGTACATCAAGTCCTCGGGAGGCTACTCTGGTAATGGACGGTCTCTCTGCTTGGGTTTTCCACTCTCCTTCTGTGCTTGCTCGGTCCTTCTCCAGCCAGCATGGGTTATTTTGGGTTTGTTCACTAGGCTTTTTGTTTTCTGGGGCTTTGCTTGTTTATTTACGTAGCGCGGTGCTCGGTGGTGATGTCCAGGTGTGGCACGGGCAGGTTCCCCCGTGCCATCGCTGATGGGCTGTGTCCCCGGCTGAGAGCCTGCGTCATCCGCCACGGCCAGCTTAGCCCTTCGCTTTCGGGCTGAGGCTGCCGCCAAGCAGCGCGGTGGTTATGTGAGCCATGCCGGTGGTGATGCCCGTCCCGTGGGGATGGCTCAGCTCGCCTGCCGTGGGCATTCCGAGAGGGATGGGGTCCGTGGGATGGGAGGCCCAGCAGGGGTTAGGTGGTCGGTCTGGGAGTTGGTCTTCAGCGAGGTGCGAGGCACGTTCCCTCTGTCCTGCCCGTTTGGAATAATTTTTTTTTAAAGTGATGAATGTGTGGTGTTTGGAGGAAGGGAAAAACCATCAAGCAAATCATTTTCAGAGATGCTGTTAATTAGGCATATCTGCATAAAGAAAAAGGCTTTTATCCCCACTGCCTGAAGTGACCCCCCTTTCCTTCGCCAGCCTTGCCCGGCGCATCGCTGTCACAAAGGGAAAAGCACTTTGAGGGCCTCCTGGTAATATTTTCTTTCCCTACGAGGTGAGTCCCTGGGCGTGCCTCAGGCAGAGGAGGTGGCTTCACTCCGGTGGTGCTCGGCCGGGAGCTGCCGGCTCGGTCCCGGGGTGGGCGTGGGGCCACGAGGCCACTTCCCACGCAGGAGAGGGGTCCCCAGGGCATGCACCCCCCCACCCCCGAGCACCTTGCTGGGCTCAGACCCTGTTGAGGAGCAGGGGAGGGTGAGGGGTACGGAGCTGGGGGCTCAGGACCGGAGCAGGAGGTGCCCAGCTGGGTCGCTGGCGTGCCTGCATCCCACGCAGGGGCTCGGCGTCGATGCCCTGGCCCCCCCGTCAGAGCTGCAGGTGTCTGTGGTGGCAGCTTTGATCCGCGGGCGCTCCCCGGGGAGGGACATCTCCCCGCCGGCTCTGGCAGCGCGGAGCATCCTCTCGCCCGGAGCCGCTTTCCCCGCTATGCTTCTGCGCTGAAATCGCTGGGCTGATTTTGCAAATATTTAACTCTCGTTTGCCGAAGAGCTGGCATGCTTTCCTCAAAGCTGTTTGATTTTGTTCTTAAGCAAGGGAGAAGACTTGACAAATGCGGCTATTTCTGTTACCCAAAGCCAGGCTTTCCCCAGTACTGAGAGCAGGCGCATCCCCACGCGTTGTCCCGTCCCATCCCGTCCCAAAGAGCAGGAGCCCAGCGTCCCCTTGGCGTGTCCCCCGCCAGGTAGCAGGCAGCTAAGCAGCATTTCCCAAGCGTTTTTGAGCCAGCTGTGGGCAGAAGGGAGGCAGCGTACTGGTAGGAACGGCAGTTGGTGTCGGGCGGGCGAGGAGGAGCGGGATCAGGGGACAGGGATGGGGTTGGAGTCTCCTGCGTGGCAGGAGCTGGGCCCTGTGTCCTGGCCGCTGTTGGAGTCAGACCGAAGAGAGATCAGGCTGTTCTCCCTCACACTGGTTGTGGTTTTATGTCACTGTAGAGCGTGCGGTGAATAACGTGAGTTTGCCTTCAGCGCCGGGGCTCGCAGCGTTATTCCCCAGCGCGGTGGGATTGTGCCCTTGGACACGGTGCTTTCCTTCCCTGTCACGGGGCCAGTTCGTCCAGTCACAGAACAAAATCAATGCAGAGGGCGAGCGCAGGACCAGCCCCGGGACCATGCAGGCAGCAGCTCTTAGCCTGTACCTAACTCGTGCGGTGCAGGAGTTGTCCCAGTTGGAAAAGTGAAAATACCAGCGGCTTTCTCGGGCATCGCTGGAGATGCTGCAGCCATCCAGCCCTCGTGCCGGAGCCGGGCATCCTGCAGCCTGTTTGGTTTCTACAGTTTTCCTGCTTGGTTTCTGTAGGGGGAAGACTTGAACCGTGTCGTGATGCCCGTGTGAGGAGGAGGCAGGTCGGGAGCGCGGTGCTGCCCGGCCCCGCCGTAAGGCTCTGATATACCACGTTTCTGCTAAAATATTTCTTCCGCACCAGCATGTTTCAAGGGAGTTTCCCGTTTTAAATAAGCCAGCTATAGTATGAGGCTTCCTGAAAAAGAGGGCGCACAAAAAAGAGATTAAAAAAAATAAAACCTAAGCTATTCCATTATGGTTTGGACTTGTATGGCTAACTGTGTTTTAATTACTCGGGATAAACTGTACCCTCAAAAGGTGCAGAATAATAAAACCATAAGATGGAAGAGAGAAGCCAGCTAATCCTGCTGCTGGCACGGAGATCCCGACAGCCTCACAAAGGCTGGGGGGAGGGGGGAGGCCTTTAAAACAGTGATTGCCAAGGTTTCCAAGAGCCCCGTTTGTAAAAACAAAAACAAAGCCAAAGAAGAGCACAGCAGATGAAGCCCTGAATTTCAGATAGGGTTTTTTTTTTTTCTTCTCCTTTTTCTCCACTTTTTTTCCTTCCCCGGCTGAAGTGTTGACTGAGCTCATGCCAGCGAGCGCGTGGTGGGATGCTGGTGGCTGATGTTCTTCGCTTCCCTTGAGCATCGCTTCCGAAGTCAGGACAGCGCAAGGCAGGGGAAGGCGCTCGGTAGGACCCCCACCTCCAGCCTGAGGGGTCACGAAACCTCTTCTTGCTCCAAGGCTTGTTTTTCTGAAATTTATTTTGGTTCGTCTGTTTTTATAGTCAGAACCATGGCAGATCCCCAAAGCTGGGATCAGAGAGCCGTGTCCAAAGCGGCGGTCAGAGAGACAGGGAGCACATCACCACCTTGGCCAAGGGTTTGATGGTAGGAGAGGGAGCGAGGAGGAGGAGGAGGAGGCACGTCAAGTGATGTGCCTCTCGCCGTGGTGTGATGGACCAGGGAAGGTGTTGGACCTGCAAAAGGAGCGGCAGATAAATGAAGGGATAAGCCCAGTCTTAAACACGGGCCGATGGGAGGGGTAGGTTTGGGTGTCGGCAGACAGGGCAGCGGCTTGCAGAGGGATGTAGGAAAAGGTGCCTCAGCTCCCACCCGCCTCTGGCCGCGTTCGGTGGCCGGGGTGTCACCGCCGCTGTCCCCACACCCGCCTGCTGCTGTGTCAGGCTGGGAGCATGGCGGTAAAATGGCTCCTTTCCCTCTAACTGGGGCTAGCTGTGGAGAACATGTGGGCCTTGAGGACACGAGTGAGACTTAATGAGGTTTCTAGCATCTGATCTGAGGAATGCACAACTCCAGAAAATATTAAACAAAAGCAAAGTATTTTTATCCTTGTTAATTACAGCGTCGTGGGCCTGAGCTGAAGTGGGTTTCAGCAGGACTTGCAGATGCTCGGCGTTTTTCTGCACTGAACCGCGTTCTTGTCAGTCAGCTTGCTGCTTAGCAGATGCAGTTAATTTAATTTTGACAGGCGCAAGCGAAGTTGCGCGAGGGTCCGTCCTCCTCCCCTGCTCCTGCTGCGCCGCTTTGCAGGGGAGAGGAGAAATCTTTATGCAGCAAATGGCTGGAATGTAAAGGCTGGGCTTGAAAGTTATGAAATCCTGAACTGACAAGAGCACACTTCATTAAAAATTCATCTAAAATAGCCATTATAGGATAGTTGTGGTAATTAGCCGAGAGAATAGTTTTCTCTCCTGGCCCCTGATTCCTGACAGTAAGGAAAGAGGGCGAGGAACAGCCCAGAATCCGTAACGAGCGGCTCCGGCGCAGCCCGTGCAGCACCCCGAACCGAGCCCGAGAGCGAGGCGCTGCGAGGATGTAGATCACGGCTGGCGACGCCGGGTAATTGCAGCCGTAATCCAGCGGCTGGTTCTGACTGCGGGAACGGTGACGGGCTCCCGCGAGGAGCCGTGCCCTGCGGTGGTCGGTCCGACCCTGCTGCGCACGGCGGGGATGCTCTGAGGAAAGAGCCGGTGTCGCTTTTCGGAACTGTGGTGAGAAGAGGATGTCCTGTTTGTTTGCCAGAGCGCTCTTCCTTTGGCTTTGCGTTGAGGGGCTTTGGCTGCAGAGAGCCCCGCTGCTGGAAGTGCCGCCGGGAGCCAGTCAGCACCGGCATCGCCCGTCCCGGCGCGGCACGGGGACGGGTGGCGCTGAGCAGCCGCAGGAAGGCAGAGCCCCGTGCCGGGGGCACGCAGCCTCTGGCCTTTTTTGGCATTAAACTTCCAGTCCCCGTTTCCTCGACGTAAAACACAGATGTTTAATTTTAGGCTGGCAGATGTTTCGCTCCTGGCTGAGATCTGAAGCGAAGGCAAGATAGGGGTATTTATAAACCAGGAATATTTTTCCTATCCTGATTCCAGATCACCTCCTTGTATAAATAGGTCACAAATCACATCTCTGTGTTCCAGTACGTTGTTATAAATGCACTGTTTGTAAAACGTAAACGATCCTGGTTGGGACTGTATCATATATCTGTCCCACCGTGCGTGCGCGTGTCCTCTGTGGTACGGCTTTACGTACGCAGGCAGATGCTGGCGATGCCAGGGATGCTATTTTTGGGGTAGTTCCATTGCCAGTGGAAGATAGGCCAGTGGGATAAAAATGTCTGTAAAACGTTGTTCTTTTTGAAAAGAAACTTCATGCCAGGGGAGAGTTGTGCACCTGTTTGTATACGGGGTGGCCGGTGGTGGAGCAGATGGAGATGGCTTTGTAGCCATTGCGGTGGACCAGGGCTCCTGACTTGTGGTTCCATGCTGAAGCTCTGTAGATGTTAGCTTTTGGGTGAGGATCCATCACTCTGATCTTTCTCTATCTCAGAATCCCATTCCTGAGACAGAAATAGTTCTTCCTCACCCAGGAGAGTATGTTGAGAGTTTATATCCAGTAAACGGTCAAGACAAGAACCCAGACTGGTGGGAACTGGGGGTTCATGAATGATTTTGAAGCCCTGGTGTCTGGATTGTCAGGAACTAAGGAAAGAAGTGAATACTGCTGCCAGGCGTGTGGCCAGCAATTCCCAGCGCTGCCAGGCCCCGGGCATTGGTGTTGCCCATCACGGATGAGGGTCAATGGGAGCGGTGTGGGCTCAGCATCTCTGGTCCCAGGCACCTCGGGCAGGAGGGGCAACTGTCCTGGCGTCACCAGAGCCACCGCGGGCTCAGCAGGAGGGTGGTGTGACGGGCCTCTGAGACGGATGGGGACAAGGAGGACGCAGGCCCCTGGCATCATGGAAAGCCTGGAGCCGTGGAGCACCGGTCATTCCTGCGACTCCAGCTTTCCTCGGAGCACAGACCGGTGAGTGGGTTTGAGGCCGCTTCTTCAGCCAGAAAACCCGGGATATTTCCCATTCTGGAGCACTTGTTGCCAGCCGCAGCATCCGTCTTAAGTTTGAGATGGAAGCGTATATCTGCATAAATAAAATATCCCGGTGTCTGGCTGGCAGCTCCCGTCGCTTCCTCTGGAATGGTTTCCTGCCCCTCTCCGCTCGCTGGTGGGCT
Source organism: Chlamydotis macqueenii (assembly GCF_036417535.1). Taxonomy (NCBI): domain Eukaryota; kingdom Metazoa; phylum Chordata; class Aves; order Otidiformes; family Otididae; genus Chlamydotis; species Chlamydotis macqueenii. Next base: position 3,057,485 of record NC_141575.1, on the reverse strand, counting down.
CCTTTCTTGGCCGAGAACAAAACGCTGTTAAACAATACTTCACATTGTTTGCCCTTTCACTCAAAGGGAAGGAGCCGCTGCCCTCCGAAGACACACATTAATTAGAAGCGAATACTATCCTGTTCTCCAGAGCAGAAAGGCCAAACAGAGTGGCTTTCTTTGAAAACATGGGAGCAAAGTGCCTCTTGTATCCCGCTTCTTTACGTAACCGATGGCTATCTCCCGAATTGAGGTGGCACTGAAAGGCCTGAATCTTTGGTCGTTTTTGTTTGGTATCGTTGGATTTGTGCTAAGCCTGTAGTGGAAACAAAGTCCAAAAAATGATTCATGCCCATGTTTAATAAGAGATTTATAGACGGCGAGCCAGCGGGGGCAGATGTAACGAGAAGGGAATAGTGGATTGAGTTACCCTCCATCTTTTTAGCCCGAATTTTAGTTTGTTTTATGGAGTATTTGATTTCACGGGAAGGAATGTAAACTTCTCGATGGCTCCATGTGTAGGAAACTAAAAGTCTTCAAAAGCAAATGATTTCTCCAAGGCAGGGTTGTCACCAGCTGGCACGGCAGCATTGTCTTCCTGAAGAGCTGCTTCTCTTTCAAGAAAACAGGTTTGACACCAGACCCGGCAGCATTTCCCTCGGAGGGGAGCGTGAGCACTCTGCTTGTGCTGATCTTTCTCTTGCCTGCCTTGTTATTGCTGCCGTAGGATCTCTTTGGCCCAAAGTTCGTTTTTTATTGCGTGTTTGCCTGTGCAAGATGGTAGAGCAGGTAGGTTTGTCCTTGTCGGCTGTAGCTGTTTGCCGTTTGGATGTTGTAGGTGTTTCGTTTCCCCAAGGACGGCAGTAGATAGAACGATAGCTCACGTGTGGGTATGTATAATTTTATCTTTTAGTTCAGAGAGCTGCAGAGAGCTCTGGGTGAGAGCTGACTGTGGCGTCCGGTCTCGCTGCTTCCTTTCCCCTCGAGATTTGCGGTCACTTGGCGGTGGCCCTTGTGCTCCTACACCCTGCCTTGGTGAGCACGCCTCGCCAGAGCCGAAAAGCCTGTGAAGGGCAGCAGAGCCAGCCCTCCCTGGGTGTTGGTTCCCCCATGCCCTCTGCTTTTGGTTTGTTTAAGCTGGAAAATATTAGTGTTTAATTGGATAGACTCTGCTTATCGCTCTTTGAAGGCACCAGAAGTACAGCAGGTCTTTGAGATGCTTCCTCTGTATGAGCAGGTGACTGCCATCTCCAAGGAGAGGGCGTCAGGATGCTTGGGAGCTCTCAAACAGGGAACCGTCGGAGGTGGTGACAATTCCGTGTGTCGGCGCGGCTGCGCGTCGGCTCTGCAAAGCCCTGCCGCTCTGCATAGATAATCGGGCGGTGACAGAAAGAGAAATTAGCTTAAAAACGTCGTGTGAATTGTTCTGCCGCTGTTTGCTCCTCCGTCACTGCCCGAAACGCTGCTCTGCCGCGATGCGGCTCCACGAGCAAGGAGCATCCTCCTGGCATTCCGACTTTTTAGGGAAGGAGGGTGGGGACGCTGCCGGCCCCGTGCCTGCGATAGGATGCAGGCGTCGTGGGGCATGTCCTAGTTAGAACACTGCTCCCATTGTGCCGGAGCCATCGCTCTTCGGTTACTGCAGCAACAAGTCTGCAAAACTTGTTATTTTATCTAGAGAGTGGAAAAGCGGCCCCCGGAACACCGGAATAATTGCAGGAAAAGGCACCTCTTGAGTAGGAGACGTTTTGAGTTCAGAAACGCTAATTGCTGGGGTTTTTTCTTCTCTCTGTATTCACAGAGCAGGGTTTGGTTTTATGTGTGGCACTTGCCACGCTATCATGCAATTTTGGGGAAAAAGATGGGTCGTTGTGGAGCTGGGCTGCCGCTCAGAACTGTAACTGCTCCCAGTGCATCCCACTGCAGCTGGAGTTGGTGTACACCCGTGTCAGCCCTCTTTTCCTGTCAAAAATTAACAAAATTATTTTTTTTTACTGTCAAAAATGTTAAGCAAGCCTGTGGACTTGCGCTGTAAATGTGCTTTAGAACACAAATCCTCTGTGCGGCCACAAGACCCAGACTTGCGCGGTGCGGGTAGGGGCGCTTGGTTCTTCCAGCTTTCCCACCTTAACGGACATGGGGTGGTGGGATGGTACGTTGGGGCATCCTGGCAAAACCCAGTAATTTGGTTTGAAGCCACAGCTTAATAACGTTTTTCGGCTTGTTGGCTGGGGACTCTCTTGTTACTGAGAGGAAAAATTGGCCGACAAGAGGCAGAGGAGGAGAAGACGCGCTGGGAGGTGAGCTGGGGCTCGCGGGAGGTGCCTGGTGGGTGCCGTCTTCAGCGAGGCTGCAGCGCCCTTTCCATGCAGGGGGTATTGCAGAGTCTGGCTTTTAACTTTAGCAGGGAAAAAAAGCCATCAGGAGAAGCAGTTATGGTACTGATGCGGGTATTTGTCAAACTCTGGCTATTTATTGCCTGTTTTGGAAACCCCTGGTGAGGTAACCTGCCGTTCTTCCGGGAGTGTCTGGGGAAGCCAGCTCCGTACGCTGCACTTCCAGAACGATGCCAGCTGTGCAGAGTTGCCCATTTTCATCAATGATTAACTTAGGAAAAGTTAAAGCGTAATTACATTCCAAGAATCCCTCTTGCAGAACGCAAACGCACGTATGAGACCTCTGTGGTGGGGGAGACCGGGGCGTCTTTCCACGCGCTCAGGTGGCATCTGCCCTGGGGTCGAGAGCCCTGGCGAATGGTTGTACTTCTAGAGGGAGGAGTATTTCCAAGAGCTGTCTGAAAAAGTCAAAATCTGACCTTCTGTTAATGTTATGCCTGCATAATAAAGTGTTTTAATGGTTTTCCCTTTTAATTTTTAAGTTGCACAAGAGAAGCCAGAGCAGATCCCACTGGAGAACCGCTCCTGTGTCCTCATACGACGGGATCTGGTTGCTCTCCCAGCCAGTCTTATCAGTCAAATCGGATACCGTTGCCACCCAAAACTCTACTCGGAGGGAGATCCTGGAGAAAAGCTCGAGCTCGTTGCAGGTAATGAGGGGGTAACTTCACTTTGCTTCAGAATGCCTGGGGGTCGCCGATGGTTTCCTTCCTGAAATGGGTTCTTGCGTCATTGTTGGAGTCGTGCATCTTGTCTGCCCTTGCTCTGTCTTTCTGGATTATTCACCACCAATCATCTTTTTAAAAGTTCTAAGTTTCCATTCATTTGCTGATAGGAAAATGTGTCATTAACAGGATTTATTCAATTGAATTAATTTAGCGTTGTAATTGAATTCTCCAGCTTGTGCTCTTCCTGATTGGTGTGGGCTGCATCGCAATTGGGTTTTGATTTAGATGCACAGATCTAAAAAGAAAAAAAAAAAAGAAAAACCCCAAAAACCCTATTGCATTCTAAGATTTACAAAGTGATGGAGATAGAATTTATGTCAGTGAACAAGCTTTGGAAAACCTGTAATTTTTTTTTTTTTAAATTGGAGATGTTACTCAATGGTCAAACGCTGCAGTGGGAAGGAAGAGAAGGAACTGGTTTTGGTCCTTTTTATATCTTTATTTTCATTTGGGGGGAGTTTACGACATTGGGAGAGTTCACTACTTTCCTATAAAGGGCTTCCCTTAGGTGGAAGATGGCGCTGTTCAGTTTTTAGTGCTACTCGTGGTGTAGGTCTGGATAAAGAGTGAAGTCCAGGCGCTGCTCAGAAGATGGATGCTGGACTGGGGTGTCCAGGGCAAATCCCAGTTTAAATAATCACATTCTGCCTTTCTAAGTTCCCCCGGCTTGGCTGTGCTGCAGTGCTCCTCTCAGCTTACAGCCCGCGCTGCGGTGAAGGTTTTTCCCGTGGCCGTCGCTGCGTTTAGCTGAAGCCACCTTCGGGTGACAGCTCGTACCCGCTGCCGCACGGAGGGGTCGTTAATACCTGTGAAGCCCTCGGTACAGAAAGGATGTGTGGCAGCGCAATCGATCCGAATCAATTGTCCTTTTTTTTTCTGGTCATTTCTCTCTTGGTGAGCAGCGTGATTTTCTTTTCAGTCTGTAGAAGGAACCTGGATTCAGGGGATGCCCAGAAAGGTTTCCGTCTGGTGGAGGATGGGCCTTTGGTGGAAGGCAGGGGTAAAGCACACACGCCGCAGCACAGCGTGCAACCACAAGTATTTGTTTTGTATCTGGAATATTCATTTTGTCCCCTTTTACATTTTATGTGAGACTTCTTAAAACCATGAAGTGGTGCAGGGTATTTTCACAGTGAGAGCTGCAAATTGGCTTGAGGCAGCTCTGCTTGATTTACATTTTTCAATCTGGGAAAAAAGTAGATTAATATGTCGAACCGATAGCGGCTACCTGGGTTATTTTTTATTTATTAAAGTGAAGTTACCCTGGGTAGCATCTGGCGTTCCCTCTGATGGCTTATCTCTTAAAATACCACTGCTGAAAACGCTAATTGCTGTCTCAAACCTGGTGAGACGTGAGGGGAGCTTGACCCCAGAGCACCAGGAGGATCCTGCAGTGGCAGTTTTCCCCAGCGCTTCATTCGCAGTATTTTCCTTTTGTCTGCTTTTTTTTTTTTTTTTTTTATGCCACGATTGATTCTGCAAACTGCGGCAGCTCTCTCTGAGAGGGTCTCCGACAAGCCGTGCCCTCGTCACAGCGCGTCGGAGGGACCCATACTGCGCGTGGAGCGTGGCGAGAGGCAGGACCGCTCAGATGCGGGGCGATGCTGGCTGTTTCCTGGGGCAGGACCCGTGGCCGGGGCTGGGAAGCGGGCAGGCAGCTGCCGTCCCGGGGCAGAGGGTTGGGCTCAGGGAGATGCTGGGCACCCGCCCTGGTGCTCTGCAGCTCTGTCTGATCCGGAAGACCAGGGACAGTCATCTGTAGGCTTTCCTGGAAACCCAGGAGGTAATTTTATTTCTCCAATAGATGTTTTTATATCTGGAGAACAGAGCATGTTCTGGATCCAGATACGACCCATTATTTAATCTTAATTAAAAGCAAATACCAAAACCCTCTGGTATAACAATGTGCTTGAAAAATAGGATAACCCCCCCCCCCGCAAGCCGATGCCGAGGCAGGAGCGGTTTGGTCTGTGTGAGCTTGGTGCAAAGTGAAAGGGTTTGATAAAAATCCGGCTGGAAGGCACCGCCAAACCCTGCACGTGTGAAGCCGCCTTGGCAGGGGCTCCTTTTTCTTCTGGAGAGCATCCTTGAAGGCAGCGTGTTTCAAAGTCAGAGGTTTCTGTGCATTAGAAGGAAAATTCCCAGCTCACCAGAAGTATCAAGAGGTGATGGGCTGGGATTTTTGGAAACAGATCTGTAGTGTAACTGAGTTACCTTTCCTGTGCTAGATGGGGTTTTTCCCTTTCTTTCGTTGTATGTTCTGCAATCCTTCACTTGAGGAAAGAAAAGGCCACATGGATTGGGATTTTCTTCCTTCAGAAAGAATAAATAATCTGATCTGTACGTATGAAGTCGCAGAAGAAAGCCTTGCACTGTGTGTCTTTGCGGAAAAAAAAAAAAAAAATCAAGTCCTTTCATTTGATTTCCAAAGACTTCCTTTCTGTAATGACAAAATGAGGAGTTATTATTAGCTGGGGCTTGCCAAGACCCCAAGGGACTGCCGTAACAGTCCCTGCTGGGCTTTTCCAAAAATCCTGCCGTCCTTGTTGGGCTTTCGTAGCAGCACGTGAAGAGCACGCTCCCTCCTGCGTTCCACCAGCGCCCGGACCGGCGGGCGCAGGGGGAGCAGGCTGCTGGTGGCCAGGCCAGGCTTTCCTTCTCAGCTCTCCCTCTCCGTCCCCTCCAGGCTCAGGTGTTTACATCACCCGGGGGCAGCTGATGAATTGCCACTTATGTGCCGGTGTCAAACACAAGGTCCTTCTGAGACGTCTTCTGGCCACCTTCTTTGATCGGTACGTCCTCTCTGTGCTGTCCCAAGGGACTCGGTTTGTTTTCTGGTGTTGTAACCATGCTAACAGACAATGTGTCCTCAGTGCTTCACCCTCCTGATACGCTGCACTGATTTCTGTGCTTTTTCTTAATGATGCTCAAACCTGAGCACAAGGTTTTCCAATTCCTCACCTTAAAGTCGTGTAACGTGATGATCCCTTCCCTAAGAACCTAAAGGGAAGAGGACGATGCGGCGGCCGTGCCGGTGTAAGGATCTTCCTTTGCCTTTCTTGCAGGAACACGCTTGCCAACAGCTGCGGAACTGGAATCCGGTCCTCCACGAGCGATCCCAGCAGGAAGCCCCTGGACAGCAGGGTTCTTAATGCAGTCAAACGTAAGGAGAGAGATTTACTGCTGCTCTGTTGGAACAGCGTGCCACCAGCAAAGCCCAAACCTAAGCAGGGCCGGCCGTGTCTGTTGCGGAATAATGGGAACAACATATGGTGACATTAGGTTATAGGAAAATTAATTTGTTGCTTTATTTTGCATTATTTAGGGGGAGATGAAGTTAATTGGTAGTGAGTTTTGGCAGTATCTTAATACAAAACATTATTGCTACTTGACTCTTTTGCTATATTTTCAAGCACTAATTTTGCAGTTAATTATTTTATTGATAGGTGCTCTACGGAGGAAATTGAAGTTATGTTTTTGGCAACATTCAGAGCTTGATACTGCCCAAACAGGCCACCTCGGTGTGCTGGCTGTTAGGGCCCCGGGCTCCGGCTCACATTCGGGCTCATCCGAGCGCAGGGCTCTGCCGAATCCCTTGGTTTACTGGAGCAGAGCGCGCGGCTCCAGTCCATCTCCCAGGGACGTCCTCTGCGCGTCTCTCGGAGGGGCTGGCCCCGCGGTGCCCGGGCCGTGGCGGTACCCGAGAGCAGCCGTGCTTTGGGGTGCCCAGAGCTTTTGGGGGTGTTGTTCTTCAGCAGTAAATGGGCCCCCAGGAATCGGGGATCCATGGCTGCTTCAGCCCTGGAAGCACGGGAGGGTCTGCTCCCCAGCGCGCTGGCAGCCTTTGCTGTTTTACTGTCTGCTGCCTTGAGTATAGTTTGTAAACTAAATATTTGGCTCTCGCAGTCCCCCTGGAATACAAGGAGCTTGCTGTGGGACAAGAGGTGCATGCTGGTGAGCGAGGGCCTGGGGGGGGTAGGACCCCCTGACGGGGTAGCGCAGCGACGTCCGTTTGCCGTGGGCTTGATATCTCGTGGAAGGCAGCGTGTTCTCTCACCCTTGCTGGATTCTGGATAGTCAATCTTTCTGTAAATATTATTGTGCTGGAAAATGAAACTCTCAGCAATTTGTTAAATTATTTTTTTATTTTTAAGATTTAGAAGATAGATCTTTCCTCTCCCTAATTGTTGCTTGCTGCTGAACTCCAGGGGCCTTCCAGCCACTGAGATCTGGAGAAAAGGGATGAGATGGCAGGTGTTCAATACATAAAGAGAAAATCGCTAGGTTGTGCCGTTGGCGCTGGCCTGTAGCCCGTGCGTGGCGGTCTCCTGGGACAGCCTCCCCATTAGCAGCTTCGCCCTAGAGAGCCCTGGCTCTGGACCGTCCAGCCTCGGTCCTTGCTGGAGCTTGCAAAGAGCTTCCGAGGTTGGAAAGGCGTCGCTGCCCAGTGACAGTGCCGCAGCACGCAGTCGTGTGTCAGGGCGTGAGATGACTTCTTGCTGCCTGAGTTTTGCCCTGTGCACAAGCTCCGGTCGGTAATTACTCACCACGGCAGTTCCTTGGATGTTCCTCCCTAACGCCGGGTGCCTGGCCGCCGGGGAGGAGCAGGGCTGCAGCTGAGGCGTTGCTGGGCTTTGCAGGGTATGGATCTGCTGGTGCTGGGACGTGGAGCAGCCACCCTGGCCATGCTGGAGGTCCCCGCAGCGGCCAGCACGAGGCAGAGGACGGTCCTTCGGGCAGTCTCCTCTGCTTGGTCTGGAGCAGCTCTGACAGCTTCCCGCCCCGCAGCTGTGCCTGCTCCACCGTGGTTGTAGGTTTTTTTAAAGAAAGATCGACTGTTGCGGAGGTTGCGTTGGCCTTTTCTGTGTCCATCTCTGCTTTTGGCCATCTGCCGAGGTAGGAGCCTGGTTCCTCTGGGGCTCGCTGGCTCCCCCAGGAGCGAGTGTTCCTTCTCCAGCCCACATCCCCGTGCCACTGAGATTTCTATGCCTTCTGGTTTTCTCTCTTCTGGGTTGTGTGTGAGGAGTTCTTGTCTGTCAGTCTGTCCTTGCGAGAGCTCTGGCCCGCGGGAGAACCTCAGCTCCGCGGCACCTGCCCGTGCTAAGCCTCGCGGCCGGTCTCTGGGACGGGGCAGAGGCTGCGATCACCTTTGTGTGCCACCTCAGTATTCCTTCCTCTGAATCCTCAGCTGTGTGTATCCCTGTCTTTGCAGTGTATTGTCAGAATTTTGCCCCGAGCTTTAAGGAAAGCGAGATGAATGTTATAGCAGCCGATATGTGCACCAACGCCCGCCGGGTCCGCAAGCGCTGGCTGCCGAAGATTAAGTCCATGCTGCCGGAAGGGATGGAGATGTACCGCACGGTCATGGGCTCCACCACAAACAGTGTCCCCCTGGATCCTGAATTCCAGCCCAACACTGCTCAGGTGTTTGAGCAGCGAATCTATGCAGAGAGGAGGAGCGATTCGGGAACTATAGTAGCCTTGAGAACTAACACGGTGAACGTAGAGCTAAGCAACGGATCCAGCCAGTCCTTCGAACAGAGCGAGGATGCCGAAGGCGCTGGCTCTGTGATACAGGAGGCAGCTGCCACAGATGCCATGGCATCGGATACCCAAAGCACTCCGCAACCTTTTGAACAAGGTTCGGGCTCCTCCAGCCGGCCCGAAACTCCCGTGAGAAGACAGGATGGTACTTACGGAGGGACTTTATAAAGAGAGCAAACGTTTCGTGACCTATAAGGGATCTGTAATACTAAAGCTGCTTGCATGCATTACTAATACAAAACAAAAAATGTGATCAAGCCACTTACCTACTGAACTGCTACTGTTGCCTGAAAAAAATGTGATTTTTATTCTGCTTGTATTTAAAATTTATGAAGGAAATAATCGCATTCGTTATACTGTAAACGACTAGGTCTGTGGCGACCTACTTAAAAAAAAATATTGGGCTCCTTTTTTGATATTCCTGAGGTTAGTCTATAAGATTGTAGCTTTTTTCTTTTTTTTTTTCTCCTTTTTTTTTTTTTTTTTAATTTCAAGAAGGGGAGGAGAAAAGCTAGCCACCCCCCCCCCGACCACCACCACCCCCCCGTCATCACCACCCCATCCATTACTCAGCTCAGAAGTAAAGCCATCGTTAACCTTGTCCTCTAAAGAAAGTTTTATCGTCACTTAACAGGAAAGCAAGGTGTGAGAGGGTACAAGTGCTGTGACTGGCGATGTTTGTCTCTAGCAGAGGGGCTCTGGCCAAGTGGGACAGGGTGGGAGAAATCGTTAAAGGCTTCTGGTGTCGGAGGGAGCCCCTCGCCCCGGGCGCTGCGGCGCCCGGCCGCTGGCGGGGGCTCGGTGCCGTTGTCTCGGGGAGTTTTGTCCGGTTCCGTGGGAGTTGAGGCTTGCAGGTGTTGGGAGGACCGCGTGGGATGCAGGTGGAGACCCTGGCCGGTGTAGTGGTTGCTGTTGGTTTTTTTCCCCAATACGGCTGGGTTTTCGGTTTGGTTTCTCTCTCTCTCTCTCCCTCCCAGCGACGCCTTTTCCTTTGCTTCTCCTCGCTTGCACCTGCACGTCACCCGCTTCTCGGGCGAACAGGCTCGCGTCACCCCGCTGCACCCCACCGCCGGGCTTTGGAGGGGAATCTGAGGATGGAAGGAGCGTTGTTCTCGCTCCGAAGGGCGCGGAGCCGGGAGCTCTTGGCATCGGCTCCCAGCAGCGTCCGCAGCGGAGGCAACGCACGCCGCAGCCGCCGGCGCATGGGGCTCGCCTCTGCCACCGCCTTGGGGCGGCCAGGCTCTCGCTTTTTAATCATTTGGAGTGTATTGCATGCAAAAAGTTTAAAAAAATATATAAAAAAATAGCTTTGTGCCCTTCTGTGAAGAAGGTTTGGGGAGGAGGAAGCGTTTCGCCTCTCGCTTACCCTCCAGACAGGCGCCTCGGGGGAATAGCCCAGTGTGAGTTCCTTGTTGGGGTTTGGTTTGAAAGCTGATGTCCCCAGGCTGCGGTGGCTTTGGTGGTGCAGACGCAGGATGGGACTCCTTAGAAATCCCCCGAGGTGAGCGTGAGCCTTTCCGCAGAGCCGGCTCCTCCCGAGGGCTCCGGGCGCGGTCGCTGCCGTCCGCGCTTGCTGCGGCTTCGCCCCGCGCAGGGGGACGCCGGGCGCCCGCGGGGGTGCTGCGGCCGAGGTGCTCCCGAGGGATGGGGACAGCGACGTCGAAGCCGAGTACAGCTTTTTTCTTTTTCTCTTTTAATTATGATTTTTACTGTGACTGAACAGCCTGCTTTAATGATCTCCGCAGCTTGTCCCTTACCGAGCTGGGGCCTGAACGAGCGCGGCGCGCCAGGCGTCGCGGTGAAGGCTGCCGTGGCCGTGCTGCTTCTTCTTTCCCGCTTCGGTTCCCGAATCCAGCCGGCGCTTTGCTCAGGGTTTTCTTCCTTCTTTGTACTTCCGTTGGGAAAGGGGGAGCGGGGGAGAGGAGAACCCAACTTTTGGCCATTTGTTTTGTTTCCTTTGATACTTGAAGCAGTTTTTTGCATCCTAGTAACAGAGCTCTCCGGCGCTTAGCCTGTTCCACCGCTCCTTGCCCTGAGGAGAAAAAAAAAAAAATCGGTGGTGGGATGGTTTCTGCCTCCCGTCTTGCACAGCTCTCGTTTTTTGGCACGGCTTGGCCTGGGCGAACTGCGACGCCCCGGACCGGGTGCGTGGCTGCCGGCAGTGTGAGGGGCCGGCGCGGGTGGCGGCGCGATGAGCCGGTGCGGAGGCGCACGGTGCTTCGGGGGAGCGGGGACGAGCGCGGCCGGGGGCTCTATTTGCACTTTACCCACATCAGCAAAGAAATCCCGTGCTCTTGCCGAAGCCTGGAGCCGGTGCGGCTCGGCCCCTGCCCGGCGGTGCCGTGGGACGGGGCTCCTTCCACGCGGTGGTGCCCGGCGGTGCTCACCCGTGCCAGAGGACAAACGCGAGCAGGGGATGTCCCGGGGTCCACCGGGCTGAGCTTGGGGTGGGCTTCTTCCCAAACATCCCCGAGGAGATGGAGCGGCCCAGTTCCTTGGCCCTGGGATGGCCCCGGCCCCAGGAGCGGCTGCTGGGCCGGCTCCTGGGCGGCTCGGCCGCGTTGGCGGGGCTCGGGGGGCCGGGTTGGGCTGAGGGACCCTCTCGATTTCCCCCATCGCCTCCCCGAAAAGTTTGGGTTTGCCAAAAGTTTGAGGCAAGCTGGGAGCGGAGCCGGGTGTCGGAGCCGGGAAGTCGTCCCTTCTGTGTGTGTCTGTGCACGTGTAGATGTGTTTCAAAGATCCTGCAAGGGGTTCCTCCTCCTTTTTGGCACCGGTGGGGTTTGGTGAGCCTGGCCGTAGGTGTTGATTCTGGACCAAACCCGCGCCCGGAGAGACGGCCCGGCCGGCGGGGCCGCGCGGGGGGCAGCAGCAGAAGTACTTGAACGGCTTAGGACAGAGTCTGAAGAGAGTCAAGTTGCACAGTGAAAATATATATTTTTATACCTAGCACAACTTCCTGTATATTTTTGGGGTTTTTTTTCTTTTTTTTTTCTTTTCTTTTTTTTTCTTTTTTTTTTTTTTGTTTATTTTATTAATTATTACTATTAGGAAGGCGAACTTCTAAAATGTGAAGGGCGTTGGGTTTTTTCCTTATCTGGTAGATGAGGGCAAGCATTTTGCACTAATGTTTCCTGTGTGTGGAGGATTAATGATATGTTTGAAAATGTTATATGGTAATGATTGTATTCTTCCAAAAAAAAAGACAAAAAAAAAAAAGTAATCCCTTGAAAATATTGAATGTAAGGTGAGAACAGAGCAGTCCATCGATTGTATGCGGCTTTCCTGAGTGCCTTAGAATTTTTTGATCATTTTTTCCAAGGAGAACAGATTTAAGACGATCAGATCGTAACGACTCCTTCCTCCTCTTTGTTTACGACACTATTTTAAATTATAGAATTTGGGGCTGCTTTATAATGTGAATAGGAAACTGCATTCATCTAGGTCTGGTAGTGTAAAATCAGAGCATCAGTATTTATGGTATGTCTGCACCTTTATTCCTATGCTTGACTATTAGCAATACGGCGTGTATACGATATAGCTAAAGCTGTACCAAGCACCTTTCAAGGAAGCGGAGCGTAAGCGTACGAGTTACCTGCAGCTGCCATTTAGCGTAGAAGCCGGCCCCTCGCCTCCTCGTTCGCGCCGCCGGCCGTCGCCGTCCCCGCTTCGCAGAAGGGCTGCGTGGCCTTCTGCCGCGCCCCGCCGGCCCAGCTTTGGCGGGGGGTCGTGGCGAACCCTCCCACCGGCCCACGGGCCCGGGGCCTTCCCGCGCCGCTTTGGCGATGGTGACGCCGGCGCAGGCGGGAGGGACGGTGCCGGCGTTGCCGCGTCACCGATAGAAGATGGGGAGCGGGGTCCTTTTTGCCACCGTGATGGTTTCGTTCTTCTAACTGTGGTTTCACCCTAAAAATTCCCACAAGGGGTGCGGGGCCGGCGGCGGGGAGCCCGCCCGTGGGTGGCACGCACCGGGTCCTCCAGCCGGGCGAGGGGTTCAACCCAACCCGCCACCCAAAACTGGAATGGCCCGTGGCTTCTCCGGCGTCGGAGGGAGCGGAGCATCCCAGCCGCGGCGCCGTGCAGGGGGCCGCCGCCGCCCCTCGGCCCTTTCCCCCGGGGTTTTTGCTCGGATCGCTTGTTTTTTCTGGAAATAACTCGCCGCAAACGGGAAACCGGGACGAGCCCTCGGCTGCCTCCCCAGCGGTAAATCCCCCACGTTGCCGGTCCGCACCCAACCGCTGTTCGCAGAATTCCTGCTGCCGGGATCGCTTTGGCGGCGCGCGGGGCGGGAGCGGGGGGCAAGCGGGGAGCCCCTGGCCCCGCCAGCCCCGGGGGTCCGACCTTGCCCACGCTCGCATTGGAAACCCCTCGACTCCTCCCGTGAGTTTCTTCCACTGTTAAGCGTTTTGCACACACACACAAAAAGAAAAAAAAAAAAAAAAAAAATTGTGATTTTTATGTCAAGATAAAAGCCAAAACTTGCAATACTATTTTTAGCAGACAAAAAAAAAAAAAAAAAAGAGAGAGATAGATAATAAATAAATAAAAAACAACTGAGTATAAATGTATAAATATTTTTGACTTGAACATTTGGATGGCACTTGATTCAAATAGAACATTAATCCTTTGGACAGAATGTTTGGGAAAAAAGGACTTAAAGTACAAGGTTGTTTTTAAAGCGTCTTCGTAGGGTATTAAGTAGTACTGTAATTCATGACTGTTAAAAATCCTTTCTGTGCTGTAAGGAAATCTCACAGTACCACTGAATTATGTTCCTCAGCTGTCTCAGCCACGAACGATGCTAGCTTCTTTCTTTTTTCGTTGTGGTTTTTTTTTTTTTATCGTGCATTATTCACTAGTATTTATGTGCTCTTACCCTGTATAGTTACGACTGTTATTTTGTAGCCATGGCTGACACGATATAGCAGTAACTAAAAAAAAAAAAAAGAGAGACAAGATTCAGACCCCCCCGAGCTGGAACCGTGCTCATAGCTGTTTTCATATGATGAAAAATCCATTAAAAAAAAAAAAAAACCAACAAAAACAACGAACCCGATGTGATCATTAATTGTAAAACGCTTTGTAAAATTCACATTTACAAAATAATAAAGTAAATGACGATTAAAAGCGTTTCCTTGCTCCGCCTTTGTTCTTTCTGGGTGGCGGGTGCTGCTGGTAACGGGGGCTGCACCTCCCGCGGGGGCTGGGCCGTGGGCAACTGACTGGTTTTGCCCCAGTTTTGGGGGTTTCGGAGGGTCCTGCCCTGGGCTCTCCCCCCGCCTCAGCTGAGCGGCATTGGGCATCTTTTGGCTTTTTTTTCCTGGCCGCATCGCACGCTCCCTCCCTCCTGCTCTTGCTTTATTTATTATTATTTATTTTTTTAAATTGACTTTTCAGCCCCCAAAAACTGATGCTCGGCCGCTTCTGCCTGCGCGTCATGGGAACAACCTCAGCCGCGCTCTGAGAACGGGCAGGTAAATCGTTGCCGCGGGGGCAGCTCCGCTGGCCGGCTCCCCCCCCGGGCCCGGCACCCAGCCCGCGGGACACCTGCGACGAGTTTGCCAGGCCTCGGGCGGCGCGGGGTGAAGGACGCTCCGTGAGACGCAGCGTTGCGGCTGCGGTCGCCAGCCCTGCTGCTGGGCGGGGTGGTGGCCGGGGGGGCTGATGTTGCCTTTGGGATGGGGAGGGAGGAAAAAGGGTTGGAAAACCCCCCGGCAAAGCCCAGGGGGCCGAGGTGTGGGGACCCCTCGAGCTGGCCGAGGCTCCCCAGGGAGGGCTGGGGGTGACGCGGGTGGGCTGCGAGGGTGGCAATTCTGCTCTCTGTAATTTTTGTCTCTCTCTTTTTTTTTTTTTTTCCTAACCCAATTGGCCATAAAATTGCTGAGAAGCTGCATTTCCCCTGCTTAGCAAAAAAAAAAAAAAGAGCCCCAAACCACTTGCATTTGGGGTTTCATTTAATCTCATCTCGCTGAAAGGAAAAACACAGAAACTTGGATGCTCGTGTTCGGCACATTCCGCCGTGTTATATAAACCATTTCAAACTGATTTATTCTAAATGAGCTGTTATAATCAGAATTTTCCTTACGAGCAGCTTTCTTGCAAACGTCAGTATTTCAGAAAAAAAAAAAAACAAACCCCATCATACGACCGCTCCGATATTTCAAACTGATTACTTATAAACACCATTTCTAAAATTAGGTCTGTGGCGCGCGGCATTGTCGGAGCGGGTGCGTTATGATCTGCGCGGAGCATGAGAAGATAAATGAGTTATTTAACCGAGTCAACGGCGTTGCCGTAGAAATGGGCAGGGGGGACGGCGGCGGGGGGGTGGACGGGACGGGACGGCGGGGTAACGCGCCTCGCGCTTCGGCAGCCCGGGGAAACCGGCGGAGCGAACGCGGGGCGGATGGAGCGAGGTTTCCTCTTCGTGTTGGTGGTGGTATTTTTATCGCTGTTGTTACAAAGCGGCCGGTCTCCCTCGGCCCGGCGCGGGGCCGTGTTTTCGGCAGCGCCCGGAGGTGGAGGAGGCTGAGCCGCGGGGCGATGGGTGCACCCGTGGGCGCTCTTCCCCGGGGCGTGAAAAACGGCGATTTCTTGGTGCTGAGTTGGGTCACAGCTGGTTTCTGGGAGGCAGCTCTGGGCTGTAAAGGCTCCACTTGTCTCCATCTGCTCAGGATCTGCTCCAGAGGGAGGGACGCCGGAGTGCCGCGCCCGCTCCAGCTCTCAGTCTGGCTCTTCACCTCCGCCCCGATGGTTTTTTGTCCCCTGGGCGTTACAGGGCTGCCCGGGGGGCTGGCTGACCCCACCGTGGGCTCCCAGGGACACGGCCAGGTGGGCGCCGGGATCGGGGACCACCGGCCCGGGGACAGCAGGGACACGGGGACCACCAGCCCAGGGACAGCAGGACGCCGCACCACCCTGCGTGGCCGGGGGAAATGCAGGCAGGGCTCTCGCAGTGCCCTGTGGCTCCCTGCTCCTCCAGGGAAAAAGCCCAGACGGAGTGAAAGCTGTTCCGCTTGCTGCAGTGCCCACTGGGCTGCAGATTTAGGCTACTTCTTGATTATTATTTTTTTTTTGGTAGTTTATCTTTTCCAGCGCTGCTCTGCACCGGCTCCTGATGACGTACAACCCCAGGAGGGCGAAGGGGAGCTCGTCACCCACCGCAGCAGAGAAGGTGAGGATGCAACCAGACACGGCCCAGCTGAAAGGGCCGGGACCTTGCTCCCGCATGCCTGGAGGGGTCCTGAAATGTGAGCTGCAGGTAGGGGAAAGCAGCGGGCTCTGGAAGGCAGCTGGCCAGGACCGTGTCCACGAGGGCCAGGGAGTGGCACCGCCCTAGGCAGACATACCCGTGACGGCCTTTGCAGGTGGCGTTGGTGCATTGCAGGTGGCATTGGCGCATTGCAGGTGGCGTTGGTGCATTGCAGGTGGCGTTGGTGCATTGCAGGTGGCATTGGCGCATTGCAGGTGGCGTTGGTGCATTGCAGGTGGCGTTGGCGCATTGCAGGAGGCGTTGGCGATTGCAGACGGCGTTGGCCATTGCAGATGGCGTTGGCCATTGCAGGTAGCGTTGGTACATTGCAGGAGGCGTTGGCCATTGCAGATGGCGTTGGCCATTGCAGGTAGCGTTGGTACATTGCAGGAGGCGTTGGCCATTGCAGATGGCGTTGGCCATTGCAGGTAGCGTTGGTGCATTGCAGGAGGCGTTGGCCATTGCAGGAGGCGTTGGCCATTGCAGGAGGCGTTGGTGCATTGCAGGTGGCGTTGGTGCATTGCAGGAGGCGTTGGCGATTGCAGACGGCGTTGGCCATTGCAGGTGGCGTTGGTGCATTGCAGGTGGCATTGGCCATTGCAGGTGGCGTTGGTGCATTGCAGGTGGCGTTGGTGCATTGCAGGAGGCGTTGGTGCATTGCAGGTGGCGTTGGCCATTGCAGGTGGCGTTGGTGCATTGCAGGTGGCGTTGGTGCATTGCAGGAGGCGTTGGTGCATTGCAGGAGGCGTTGGTGCATTGCAGGAGGCGTTGGTGCGTTGCAGGAGGCGTTGGCCATTGCAGGTGACGTTGGCCATTGCAGAAGGCCTTGGCCATTGCAGACGGCATTGGTCCTTGCCTTCGCAGCCAGGGAAGCCAGCGGGGGGCCAGCAGACGTGGTACCCCAGCACTGCACTGCTCTGCCAGCACCGAGCTCCCATGTGAGCCCGGCGCCATCCCTGCTCTCAGCCCCATGGGAAAGAGAAGGGCGCAAGAGCTGCGCCCAGCCAAAGCCCAGACACCGAGTACGGCTGCATCCGTCCCGGCTCGCGGCCCTTTCCCTGAGGTTACTGCCCAGGAGGGTGGCGCGGGGGGAGTAGCAGGGAGCCTGCCCGCCCGTGGGTGCCGGGGGTGCCGCCGCTCCCTCTCCCTAACTCCATACGTCGGCACGAAGTGCGAGATTTATGCCGGAGAGGCCCACCAAGCAGATGCCATAAATCACGGCCGCGAGTGCTCCCTGCTCCAGCGGCTGAGGAACACTTCACGGCGTCTCTTATTTATATGCATCTTTTGCACCGAGCCATTTTATAATAGACTGCGGAGCGGCACTCCAGCGCCGGCGACGGCTGATATATATCGTGCCGGACAGAAAATACAAATAAAGGGTGAAGGGTAGGAACTGCATCATTCCCAACGCGCGCCGCCGCGCCCGCCTCGCTCCGCGGTGCTGACTCGGGTGCGCCGGCGCTGAATGGAGATTGCCACCGGCGCGTAAATCAGCGCCGGCAAGCAGGGCTGCGGGCAGGGCGTTGGGCGTGGTGGTGGAGGGCAGTTTAAGAGTAATACAAACAGTAATGGGGGTGCCCTGGGTTTGGGGAGGGGGTGGCACGGATGGGCCGGAGGGTGAACGTGGCAGCAGGGTGGCACCAGGACGGCGACCGGCAGCGACGGTGGCAGCGGTACGGTGGCAATTATGGCGTTCCTGCCGCCGGCGTGCAGGTAATTAATGTGCGGCCGCTCCCCGAGCAGCCAATGGGGGATGCGCTGCGGGAGGGCTGAAGCGAGCCGGGCGCTTGATTTTTGGACCCGGCTGATGCCGGGGCTGGGACGGAGGCGACGACAGCGGGGCGGTACCCCAAATCCCCAGCCGTGGGGTGCTGCGGGGCCGGCAGCCCTCGCCCAGCCCTCGTCCCCCCCGGGGCTCTGCTCCCTCTGGGACAGGAATTAGATCAGTCTGATTCAATGCGAGGGCAAAAAGAGAGGAAAAAATGGAAGAAATGCCGAGTCACAAACCGAGACGACGGGTAAATTCAGGAGGGGAATGTAATCTCACTCGCTGGGCCCAGCCAGAAGTTACACCACATAAATTATCGTGCCTAAAAGCTTCTGTAATTCTGCTTCTATTTGATTCCCCATAAAGTGCCGCGATGCCCTCCGCATCTCCCCGTTAGATTATACATTTGTACCACGCCACAGCTTCTGCTTAAAATAACATTACTGGAATGGAGATGGACAAGAGAATTCATTTGAATGGAAATCAATTTGATTAGAAAAGTAAATTACCCAGAGTATATGAGCAGCGTATTGCGGTTCTGAATAATAACAATAAAAAAAATAACTCAGTGGCAGCACCGTGCACGGCCGAAGGGGACGCGCGTGGGTTTGCGTGGCTTTGTGGTTTTATGCACCCGGGGTGATGCTGGTCGGAACCAGCCATCGGCCGCCGGACTGGGAGTCATCGCTGCGACGCGGGCGTCACTCGGGAGAGCCAGCGCGCCGGCCTGGCTGGGGCGGGGGTGGCAGCGTCCCTCCGGAAAAAGATGCCAAGGAGGTGGAGAAGGTGGCAAGGAGCCGGGGAGGCCAGTGGCCGTGGGGGCCCGGTGGGAGCCCCAGTCGCTCCCCAAAGGTGCGCTTCCCCTGCGCCAGCTGCGCTGCGCTGGGGCGGCTGAGTCGCCGGCTTTGCTGAGCTGTGATATTTTACAAATAATCAATTGGTATTTAATTCCCGTGTGATAACTGTCTTATTAAATCTAAATTTAATGTGTATTTGGGAAACCCTGATTCAAAGCGTTACGGCACGCACCATCTGGTGTGCTCTCTAAATACAAATGCAATAACATAATTCAGAATTACATCATAAAAGTAAGTTATAAGAGATTAAAATGCACAACTCTGTTCTCCAGTCAAGGCAGCTTTTATGCTTTTCCTCCTGATTTAGACACAAATCACAGCCCAGCCGTCCCTACCCTGAGGAAGTGACTTTCTGCAGGGGTTTAGGGTTTGGGGAGGAAGGCTGGAGTGGATCAGGAGCCGGGCTCTGCTCCCATCAAAGGTGCTGGAGCTTTGGAAACCCTCTGCTCACTGGTGCCAGGGGTTTCGGGGCCCTGAGCGCGCCCCAGGGCAGGGGCGAGGGCTGGGGTCACCTCAGGCTCTGGGGTTTAATGGTGATGCCCTCAGAGCATCCCCGCGCAGTCCCCCACCAGCCAGGGCTGAGCGGGGCGCGGGAGGGATCTGGGGACCCACCCGGCTGCGTTTTGTTGGAAAACTGGGCCCAACACAACCCAGCGAGAGGCAGTAAATCTGATATCCTCACCGAGCCCCCTACTTTCTCTCTACGTTGAATGAATCATGAGATTCCTTAATAGAGAGGGAAATTAAAATCGAGTTTTATTGCAGTTCCTGTAACTGGTATCTAAGCTATTAATAATCAATCCATTCTTGCTTAAAAGCGAACATTTATCACACCGGTGCGACGCGCTGACGGGCACTGGGGGGCAAGCACAATTGACTGCAATTACACTTTGAAAAATATTATCTGTGACACTGACCATGGGGATAAATGATGAGGTTTCCTTTGGTTCTTCATGCTCCAGATTCTTTTTCCCAACTTTTTGGGGGTTGTTGGTTTTTTTTTTCCCCTCCCCTTTTGCCTACAGGTCGCCTCAACGCTGAGCTGCGCGAGGCAGTCGCGGTGCCAGAGCCGTGGGGATCCTCCCCACTGCGCCCCGGTCCCTCCGCTCCTGTCCGACCTGGGGCCAGCGCACCTTCCTCACCCTCACCTGGGGCCAGCGCACCTTCCTCACCCTCACCTGGGGACACTACACCTTCCTCATCCTCACCCGGGGACACCGCGCTGAGGGTGAGCAGTGGTTTCTGCGCAGGGGGGCCGGTGCTCACCCCGAAGGGCACCCATGGGTGCCCGCCGAGGCTGGGTGGCCCAGCTGGCCGGCGGCTGTCACGTCGCTGAGGTCCCTTCCCCTGATTCATCCCCCCGGCATTTTATCCCGTGGGAGAGAGGGGCTGCAAACTTCGGATCCGGCCCAAGCAGGGCGGTTGGGAGAGGGACTCTCGACCCGCCGTGCCCTGGGGCCACCAGATCTCTGTTAACGAAGAACGCCAGCACAAAAGTTTATCAGTTTTAGTTTTATCAGTTTTATTCCTGCGTTTTGCAGCGGGGAGGAAGAGGCTGGGGGAGGAATTGATTTGCCTGATTTACCGGTATTAACGAGAGAGCGGACCGCAGATCTCCTGCAGCAATGTTACACTCCCCGCGATAATTCTCCAGACTCCAAACTTTTCAAATGAGTTTTTGCAATTTAAAATTAATAATTGTTCCGTCTAGAACAAGGATAATTAAATGCCTGTTCATCCTCATTATTGTCAGCCTTGTGATTTGTTGTTTTCTCTGTAATAAAATTAACCGGTTTAACTAATGGGTGCCAAAACTTGATAATTAAAGCTGAGCAAATAATTTGCAACAAATAATTCACCCACTGGATTTGGCTGGTCTGCGGCTGACGGCGAGGGGCTGGGAGCCGGCGGCGATGCCCAGCCCCACGCGGGGCACCCAGGCAACCTCCTTTTTCTTACAATGGCCATTTTTAACATGAAAATTATTTCAATTTTTTTTTTTCTTTCTAAGAAAAGGAGTTCCCGTCACGGGCTTCGTCACGCGGCTGGAGCACGAGGCGGACGGTCCATCCGAGTTTTGTAGGGCCCTGCGTCGCTGAGGAGGTCCGTAAGAAGGAGCAGCTGCTCTGGGAAATCCCAGCGATGGGTAGGTGGTCGAAAAAACGGCAGCTCTCGGGGGGAGGAGATAAATTAAAATAATGAGCCAACAAAAGAAATTTGGTCAGAACTCGCAAGAACGGACTTTGAAATTACGGTTATTAGCAAGGCTTCGTTCCAGCAGCAGTTAAAGGAGCTTTAGAAGGTATCGCAATTAATTTGTAAGTTTATATTGCACATTACAACACGAGGGGCCGTTAACGAGGCGCTGACATTAAATTTCATGTACTTGGCCAAGGGGACAGTTTGTCTCTCCCTCCCGGGCGGATTCGCGGGTGGAGGTGGGGGTCCGGCCCTGCCGTGGTTCTCCCGGGGGGGCAGCGGTGCCGGGGACCCCGACGCTCCAGAGGGCACGGCCGGAGCTGGTGACACAGGGGCGTTTATCGCGGCCATGCCCCGCTGCGCCGCGGCCGTGCCGGATCCGGGCGGCACTGATGGGAAGGTTTGGCCCCGGCTCCGCGGAGCGGCCGAGGAGGCTCAGACGAACATAAGGAGAATAGGAAACGTCTCATACCTATAACTTTAAATTAAAAAAGCAATGCAGCGTTTATTGGTTCTTGCGCGCGTCTCCGGAGCGGCAGGCTCATAAAGATCATATTACAGTACAAGCCATTATGCAAAGAGTTTACTATATATACATTTCTAAATGCTTCAGCAAACAGCGGCCTCCTTACGAGCAGAGAAGGATAACTGGTTCGTTTGGGGTAACAAACGATCCTTGATTTGATTTTAAATGCAATGACAGCAAAATTTATTTCTTATTTAATCACTTGCCAGAGCTGTTGAGGACGGGATGGTATTAAACCGCACAATGCAGCATATGACTACTGAATCAGTTGAAATAGGCGTAGGAATATTTTATGTTTATAGGATAGAAAAAGATTGTACAGCAATGCATATAACTAGAATGGGTATTTTTGTCATTTATACAGTAGCTTATATCATTATTTCTTCCCGCTTCCAATTTTTCAGTAATAAAAATACAGGGGATGTGATTCTCTCTGCATTACAGATAAACCATCTTCATTCTTTATTAAATATTTTTATTAATCTGAAGTACTACAAAGCATTTGAGCAGATAAATCAGGCTCCGAATAGTCATTTCCTCTCTGCTATGGCTCTATAAAGTGGATTCATTTATGAGCGCGCAATGCCAGAAAAGAAGGTTTCCGTGTTCATTAATATGCTCCCTGACGGCCCTGGGTTTATACCCCGCCGCACCGCGCAGCAGGGCAGGCGCGAACCCGGTCCCCGAAACGGAACGGCTCAGGATAACCCGCCCTGGGACCCCCGCCCGGCTCTGCGTCCGATTTCGTCCGGTCTCACGGCTCGGGTGCCACCCGCCAGCCCCGGCGGGGAGGATGCCGGGGGTCACCAGCACCTTTGGGGTGATTCGGGGAGGGATCCAGCCCCACACGCCCTCGCTGCCAGGCCCAGCTGGGCGCCTTCGCCCATCGCCCCGGCTGCTCTGCCTCGAGGCAGCGGGGATCCCGCTATTCAGCGGAGCGACCGATGGGGGATTTGGGTCCCTCCCGCCCCTCGCTGCCCCTTGAACCCCACCACCCCACCCTCCCACCCCATGGAAAGCAGCCCTTTGGGGCCAGCCCCGCGCTTTCGGCCAAGGCCCCCTGCGCCCGGGGAAGCTCCCGGGGGAACCGGCGCGGGGGCGAGTTGCCGCCGGCGGCAGCGCTCGGCCTGCGACAGCTGACGAGGCGTTTACTCATCGGAGGGAGCTGCGAGAGGCGCGCAGGAATTCAACCTCTCTACAACGCAGCCAGGTGCGCAAACAAGTTTATCCTGTTGTAGCAGCTCGGGCGTGAATCGGGAGGGCTCCTGAAAGGTTACGGCAGCCGCGCGGTTATTTAGGGCTCCCTGGGAGATGTGACATTTAGCGCCCGCGTTTGCCGGGGCCGGGGGACTCGTCGGGACCCCCGGAGCCGTGGCCTTCGCCCCACGGAGCCCAGGGCGGCGTTTCCCTGCCCCGCGCCGCGGTCGGCCTCATCTTCCGCCTCGCGCCCGCCGCTGCCGGCACCCCGGGGGACTTGGCTTTGATTTCAAATTTTACTGCAGCAGCTGGCTAACATTTGTTTGCTGTTTGGAAACAGGAATTACGACGCTCAGTGAAAGGCGGGTTCCCTCCGGGGCCGCTGCCGGCAGCCGGCACAGCCCCAGCCCGGCGCCCCGGGGCTCCATCGCTCCAAAATGTTGCTCCTGCTACGGGTGGCCTTTCGCAGCCCAGCTGCGATCGCACGCCGGGAAGCGGGAGCCCGGCTGCGGGGGCGTTTATCCGCGCTTCCGCCCAGACCGCTGCTTCTTCCCGCTTTCGACCATCCCCACTCTTCCCAGGGCACCCTCACGCCCCACCGCCCGCCCGGTCCAGCTCACCCATCCAACCCCACCAGCACCGCAGGACGTGGATGAGGCTTTTTCCCACCTTCCCTGTTGATTTCGCCGGGCTAAGGCGACACAGGGGTTTGTCCCCACGGGGAAGGGCGGCGGGATGGCTGATTTCCTGGGTTTCATCCACAGGGCCGGAGCCGGTTCGGGGGCTGAGGAGCGGGGCTGTCACACCTCTCCAGACGCGCCGGGCTCCTTTCCTTGCTGGGAGCCACTGGGGCTGCACATAAATCCGCCGTCAGCCGCAACTGTGTCACAGATGTCCCAGGACATGAATTTTTTTCTCCGGTTTTAGTGCTGGCGTAAAGCTAAATTATGGTGGCTGTCAGCATTAGCAAAAACCATAATCTCCATCCTGCCCATAAACAGCCCGGCGGTGGGGCCCGGGGGCTGGAAGAGGCGGAGGAGAGGTGGGTCAGCTCCTGTTTTCTGGAAATTACATGGACCAGATTCCTGTGCTGGGGAGCTGGGAGCGGTGTTGGTGGGCCGGCTGTGGCCGAGGTCACCAGCGCCACGGCAAAAACCACAGCAGGGTGGCAGCGCGGGCGCCTCGGCCCCGGGAAGCTCTTCTCCATCCCACCACCTCCCTCCGCAACGCCGGCCAGGACCGGCAGCACGCTCAGAGCCCGCCGGCGGCCGGTCCGTCCCACGGCGAGGATGGCGGACGCTGCGCTCGCGCTAAATCCAACCCAGAAACCCTTACGGCCCGAGCAGGCCCACCTTGGGACGCGCTGGAGCTCCGCACCTCCGCTCGAAGTGCGGCACCGGCCCCTCGCTCCCGGGACGCAGGGATGCTGTTAAGTGGGTACGGTGGGAGCGGAAGAGTTTGACACCCTCGCAAACAATGCTCGAGAAGGAAACGAGCAGCCAGCAATTGTAATTGAGATGGATGAAAGGGTGGCCGGCTTCCCCCAGAGCCTTGCAGGCAACATACTTGAGAAGAATATGAAGTGCTGCTGCTCTCTAAAGATCGCCACGCTGCGGCTAAATTATTAATGACTAGGAATGATTTCATATTTAATCTAAAGACTATTAATTACACTGCAGAAGAGCAACACACCATCCTGAGAGCCCCTCTCACCAGCTGAATAATTTAGCGATGCCCCATATTTTACCTCAATGTCAAGGCGGGCGGCGACGTGCCTCCTGCGCGGGCGGCCCGGCGGCGTTTGGGGCAGACGTCGATGTCCCGAGGGGTGCGCGGGGCTGAGGACTAACCGCAGCCCCCCGGCCCGATGAAGGGCAGAGGGACGGGGTGTGGGGTTCCCGTGGGGCTGGGGGCACGGCCGTCCCCGCACCCCGGCCGGGCTCGGAGCCCAGCGGCAGCCCCAGATGTGGAAAGGCTGAAGACAGATGTTTATTTGTCCAGGATTATTTGCTGATCACCGTTACGGTGATCCAAGATGATCATTAAAAAGTGAAATGGGCTGTTTAATAATAATGCTCAGAGCACGCAGTGTGCCTCGCGTTATGAGGGTGTTTAAGCACGAGCCCAATTAAGTCCCTCGCATCCCTACAGAATTACCCCAGTTGTGCAAACTATTAGGCAAACTCCAGGCTCCTCGCGCTCGCAGGCGATCCTGGAGCCTGGCACTCTGCTAGAGACTCGTTTCTACCCTGAAGCTAAATTAAAATCCTATTGTGCTGGTGCTGCTAATATTTCCTGCTCTCGTTTCCAACAATTAAATTGTGACATTCTGCCAAAACGTACGAGGAGACTAGAAAATGCGATGCTCGTGATCAGCTGGGAAGAGGCGGCAAATCCTCCCACTGCCTCCTGCCACCCAGACGCAGCGGTGACGGCCGCGGGTACAACAGCACCTGACGGACGAGGCAGCGGTGGCAGACGTGGGTATTCAGCGTTCTCCGCCGACGTGCGCGGGAAGCGGGGACTTTAAATACGAAGTTGAAAAGATTTTCTTCTCCTTTTAGGAAAAAGAGATCTGTGGCCTGCATCCAGGCGGCACCAAAAAGCAAAACGCTGATTATGAGGAAGAACTCAAAGGACCATTGCCACCACTGCTGCTCCAGCACCGCCACTGGCCTGATTCTGCCGCCCTTCCCACAGGTACTGCCGCGTCCTTTTAAATACGTCCCCAGTTTCTAATTCTCTTTCCCGCCTTGTCTGGGCTGCTGCCCACCCCAGTGCTCCCCGGGGACAGCACGGGGGCTCCTCCGCCCCACACCACCTGCAAGCCCCCCAAGTGACCCCACCGTGGAGATGCTCCCGGGACAGCTGGGCTGGTCCTTGCGTGGGCTCACTGGGCGCCCCGACGGGCTGCTCAGTGCTGCAGCCACTCCTGGGGAAAACAGAGCTCGTGGGGAGCGGGAGGGTGGCGGGGGTCCCGCAGTGGGACGGGCTGGGATTGGCATCTGAGAGCTGCGGGTCCTGCGAAGCTGGAGAGAACTGCGAGGGAGGGAGAGGGGAAGGCTGTTTAAGAAAGAAATGACTATTCGGTCATGGCTTAGAAGTTGGTACTTAGAAATTCCATGAATTTTAAAATAAAGACATGGTGAGATTTGAACTTTCTTTCAAATACTCACAAACTGCGGTGCCTAATACCTTCCCCGGCCATAAAGGAGCTGCGCTGGAGAGCAGCGAGCGCCAAGCACGAGCTGATAGCGCAGTCAAACACCGTAATCGAATTGTGTTTGGAGAGGCTGCAGAGCCCGTACAGCGCCCATACATAAACAGGGCCATTACCAGCCGGCGTAAGCGGTGATAGAATTTCATGACTATCCCCGCAAAAAAAGCTTTGTATATTTATAACAACCTACAGAGTCGTTTGGAGCACAGTCAGGGGCCTTTCAGAGCGATTGCGGAGTTAAATTGTACAACGGATCTGCGCGCCGCCGCACTGGGGTAGCGGCCGCAGCGGCTGCTGGTGAAGCTGGACGGGGCAGAGGTGTCCACCACGGCCCCACGGCGCTGCAGGTCCTGAGCCAGCGCTGGCAATTACAGCCTTACCAATATTCCCTACAGGTGTTTCCAGTTTCCAGCTTAAGATGTTATTTTTGGAAGGTTTTTTTTTAAGATTATAAGGAAGAAATTCTTCCCTGTGAGGGCGGTGAGGCGCTGGCCCAGGTTGTCCAGAGGAGCTGTGCGTGCCCCATCCCTGGCAGTGCCCGAGGCCAGGTTGGACAGGGCTGTGAGTGACCTGGGCTGGTGGAAGGGGTCCCTGCCCAGGGCAGGGGGGTTGGAACAGGATGGTCTTTAAGCTCCCTTCCAACCCAAACCATTCCGTGATTCTGTGATCCTCTGTTTGCAGGGAAGGGGAAGCAGAGGGTGCTGCCTCCCCAGCTGGGGTGGAGAGAGGAGCAGGAGAAGTGCTTGCTCCTCCTCCATCTTGCTAAAGGGCAAGAGATGGAAGTTCCCATGTGTCAGAAAAAGAAAAAGAAATCTGGGATCCATTGGCCTCAAAGCATCAGGACGGGGCTCCCATCCTGGTCAGGACACGAGCCAGCACCCCAAGAAGCCTCTGCAAGAAATCTGCACTCTGAACCTCTGCAGCTTACTAACAGGAAAGCAACCTCTTGAGCATATTTATTGCTTTAATTTAAACCAACAGGGACTTCAAACTTACAAAAACTTCACTCTGCAACTCCAGCAAAACCTGAACCCGAGCGATAGGTACGCGGCTCGAGCACGAGCCGCAACAAAATGCTAATTGCAATTCATAAATTATATGGAGATGCCTGGGACTATTGAAGACCCTGGATGAAGTGTAGTGTTCAATTTATCCTGTGCACGTTGCCGACAGTGCTGCCAGCCTCCTTCTTGTCCCCCTGTGTTGTTTTGTCATCTCTGCACTATCACCAATTCATCACAAAGGCAAGAGAACTCTCCGATGTCCACCCACCGGGTGACTTTGTCTTCACTACTCTATGACTTCTAAATTAAATTGTCAAAACACATTACTGAGAAAAATATCGCGGAGGGAAAGTTCTTTACCCTTTTATCCCATCTTAAGAGAGAATCAGTTTGATTTGAAGAAAACATGTCGGCTTCATTATCCATCCCGCTATCATATTTCTTCTCTCAGCAGCGGCAGGAAAAGAGAGTCGATACCCAAGTCCTGGGTGACACGATGGAGCGTCCCACAGGACTTGTCTCAATAAATTCTGAGATTGCCCAGGAAAAGCTGGGAGGGGGGGGTCTGTGTCTGTGTAATTTTCACCCTCTTTTATTCCTCCCACTCTCAGATAATTTAAAAGAGATGTTGGGTTTGCCGGTGTGGATTTCTCTGAGCTGGATGTCCGCGTCCCTCCAGCACTGGTTGGTCTGGAACGAGCTCCTTGGGGTCCAGAAGAAACCAGCCCGGGAGAGGCACAGCCATAACGCGGGGCAGCCCCCAGGCCAACGCCCGCGATCAGCACATCGAGGGAGGTTTGCATCCCTCTTCCCTGGGGCTCGTATCACCCTGCGTAACGCGGGAGGTTCCTGCTGCTGGATGCGATCATGGAAAACGACTCACCCGGCGAGGAAAAACCAAAAGAGCCATTTCTCAAAGGAAAGGAGCCGATGATTTCCCCCTTTTCTCATTCACACACTGGTCTCCGGCCATAATGGATCAGTCATAAAAAGCAAGTAACACACTGTGCACTCATTCTTCTGGCTTTGGACAATATTAACATAAAACACACATATTGTTTATTTATTCTGCTACAGAGCGAGTAAAGGAGGCAGTGCCCGGCGTTTAAATGGGGTATTTTTAAATGCTCACATTTCCTTAGCCGTTATGATGCATTAGCCATCAGTAGTCAAATTGCCTTCTATTTGCAATTTTATGGGTACATTTTATCAAGCACACAGGAGCTGCATTCAAAGCACGAAAATAAAGTATTCCACTTGTGTTAGGCAAGAACCGTTTTGACGCAAGATACGGCCAGAAAGCAGAAATCTCCTTCTTTTTTTTTTTTCCTGCCTCAGTTCCAGATTGATCTCCAAATATCGCTTCTGCTTGCAGCAGCGACTGCTAAGAGCCCCCTTTATGGCTGCGTAACATCCACGCACCCGCCCCACGCTAAGAGCTCACAACTGAATTTAGCCTGCTGTGAAATCACCCGATGTTTCTCCGCCGGTTTAAAATATCTCCTAGCAAAACGTTATCGCTGCTTTGCCCCAGAAAGAGAGCGGCCGCCGGGGTCACCAACAGTCGCCTTCCCTAGTCAGCGTCCAGACTTTCAGCTCCCGTCTTGGAGCAGGAAAAGTTGCAGCGTGCAAATGACGCCGGTAATCAGCAGACAAGATGGGCCCACGCAGGGTGGCTTCGGAGGCCAGCGGCTGGCGGCCAGCGCTTGGCCTCCAGCAGCGGCCGGCTGGGGCCAGGGCTGGGGGTCACCCCACTGCTGCACCCTCCCCTCGTGTCAGGACACCTCCACGCCCGAGGAGAGGGGGGAATGCTCCCCAAAAGGAGCTGCTGGTGGCAGGGAATCTGCTGCGGGGGAATTTGCTCCCTCTCGTGGGCTGTGGGAGCTGGTGTCTGAGCCCCGGCACGCCAGCAACGGTTGCAGAAAGGGATGAGATGCCTTCGCATTTTGGAAAACGGGAAAGAAAAATCCCGCGTGCCCTAGGAGCTGCCGGCCCCGCGCGATATAAGGGGAACGACCCCCAGAGACGCGGGGTCAGGGCTCCGGCAGCACCAACTGCTTTTGTCGACACAAAACTACATCTGCTTTTGGATGGGATCAAGTTTTGGCTCCCCGGAGCTCTCAGCTCCTTCTCACATAACACTTTATTGCCTTTATTGCCTCTCAGACTGCTAATTCTGTCTGGATTTATTTCTTCCAGAAAGCTTTAGCTGCTGTTAAACCAACTCCAGACCGAGCGCGTAACGGGAATATTACAGCCCTCACTCTCGGAGATGAAACGATGACACATTCCTCATATCTTCTAGACAAGTACAGCTCCATTTAATGCATACATAAAACCCCAGCCGCTCTAGCTGCAGTGCCTTTTTTCCATTTCAAGCTCCCTTTAACAGTGTATTTAACGCCAAAAAAAAAAAACCAACCCATAGCCCGTCAGGCTGCAGCAATAATCCGGGAAGGGAAACCAAGCCAAAGCACAGCGTGTGCGCGGAAAGAGTGCGCCCAGCGTCCTGCTACGGATTGGTATGAAATTCCTCACTTGTTCCCTGGGAAATGAAGGCGGAGACGGGCGGCTAACTGCGGAGCTGGGCAGGCTGGGCCAGGACGGGCTCAGGACAGACAGACCAGGCCTGGACAGACAGACAGGCCGCGGTGCAGCCGCCGTTCTCTGCTCGGCTGGCAGCAGCAGCTCGTTCCGATCCTGCGGGCGCCTTTGGCCTCTCCCTCTCCCCCGGCACTGTCACCCCTCTGCCCGCCGGGGCTGGGCCCGGGCCCCCGCCGGCAGCCGGGACACGGCCCCTCCAGCAGCTCGCGGCCCCCCTCTAATGGCGGAAAGGAGAACGCCGTGTCTGCCGTGTCCTCCCCGCCCGGCCCGTCCCGCTGGGGCGCGGCGGGCAGGCTCCCGCCGGGGCGTCCCGGGGTGTCCCGGGGGCAGCCCGCAGCCTCAGCGCTCCCGGTCCGGCCGCAGCGGCCCTGGTCAGAGGCGAGGCCTCAGCGCCGAGGACTACAGCTCCCAGCATGCAGCGGGAGGGGAGGACTACACTTCCCACAGTGCTCCGGGGCGGCAGCGGGGGGGGCGATTCCCACAATGCACTGGGAAAAAGCCTTTTTTTTTAAAAAAAAATCTATTTCTTAAGCCGTGCTGCCTCAGAGCCGTTAATAAACTCAGAAAAACGTCCCCTGCGCACCAGGGGCAGAGGGTTCTATTCCCGTCCAGGGCCGTCGCGGCCTTCCCTTCCGGCGTAGCCATGGCGGCCTCCTCCGCACAAAACTACGACTCCCAGCATGCAGCGCGGTGCCTCGCACTTCCGGTTCCGGCCGCTGCGGGAGCGCCCCCGTCCCCTCGGAGGGACCGGCGGGCCCAGGCGGTGACAGGGGCGGCGGCGGGGCCGGGGCAGCGGCAGCGCTGTGGGCGGGCGGAGCGGCGCTGCCGGGCACCCACCGAGCTCCCCTTCTCCCAGCGCGGCCCGGTCGGGCTCGCCGCTCCCCTCGGGCCTGGCGAGGTCACCTTCATGGGCGGGCGGTAGCGCGGGGGCCCGGTGCACGGCGGTGCCCGGGGCCTGGTGAAGCGTCTCCGGGGCAGAACCGGGGACGGCGACGGGGCCCGGGGCGATGTTCGTGCAGGAGGAGAAGATCTTCGCGGGGAAGGTGCTGAGGCTCCATGTGTGCACCATGGAGGGCGCGGAGTGGCTGGAGGAGGTCCCCGAGGACACCACGGTGGAGAAGCTGAAGGAGCGGTGCCTGAAACACGTAAGGAGCGGGGGTCCCGTCCGGTCCCGCGGGGCCGCTGGCTCCCCCCGGCGGGGCCCGGTGTCCCCGGGAAACCCTGGGGTGCGCTGGCAGGGAGCGGCGGGCCCCGGGCGGGTGTGAGGCGTCGATAGCGCCGAAATCTCTGCTGTCTGCCATACGCGCCCGTGGGCTGGGCTGGGGCTGAAAATCACGGCAGGGAGGGAGGGCCGGGAAGTCTGTGTGAAGAAAACAGATTTTTCTGGCTCTCTGTAAACGTCCTTTTTTTTTTTTTTATTTTAATTAAAATACAAGCAGCTCGAGTAAACATGTTTCTGTGTTCTGGTTTGCCGAGTTTGAAACACCCCCCCAGATTATGTGAAACTCTTCCATCTGGGAAGAAAATGCCTGTTTTGAGAGTTCTGTAGGTTGGAAAAGGAGCATTTGGAGGGAAATTACTTTGTGACCTTTATGGTGTTCGGCGTGTGTTTTGCAGTAGCGTTAGAAATCACCAGCTCCAGCCTGCGCTTTATGAACCGGTGACTGTGCGTTGCAAGGGTCTGGTGAGCTGGCTTCTGATGTTTTCCCCTCAGAAATCATGGCCTGGTTTGTTTCTTGTTTATATTTCAGGACAGACGAGGAAAGTAGTGACTCTGGGGGAGAACTTCTCTTTTTTGAGGTCTTAGGAGAGCCTGGCCCGGCGTTGGCGCAGCAGCTGGTGGGATGTTCGCTGGGGAGGTGATAGGCTCTTCTGAAGCTTTCACTGGGCTCTGAGCTTTTCATGGCTGTGTCCAAAGGATGAATTGCTAATCGCTCTCCGGAAGAGAAAACGCGTAAAAACACACAGGCACCGTCTGTAGAAGTTGAGCTGGAGAAGGCAGGCGCTTTGTACACGCGCGCTCGGTTACCACCGGTGCGTTTGTGGGTGTGAAATGTTAAAACCGGCGGTTTCAAAACTGCTGGGCTGAATGTCAAAGATCTGCCATGGCAGGGTTTTACTTTAAAGCAAAAACATGATTGACAACGGCAGCGTGTAAGGTTGTGACCCGTGACCAGGGCTGTCCTAAAGTCTGTGTGGTTCTGGAACCAGCACGACGTGCGCTGGCAGCTGGAGCCGTAACCTGCTGGATTTCTCGCCGGGAGCTTTGCTGAGCCGTGTGACTTGTGAGCGGCAAAAGCAGGAGCCTCTGCTCCCGCCTCTGGCAGTGCAGTTCACTACACCGCATTTAATAGTGGCTTTTTGTCTTCAAAGTCTTGCAAAGACTTTTTTTTTTCACAGAACACAGCTGAATAGGAGCACACACCTGTAATATGTAATTATTGAACCCCCATTTGAAGGATAAATGGTTTTATTTTCTGAATGAGCACGCTGGGAAGGGCAGCCAGCAGCCCAGGGGCCCTCTGCCTCGAGCCTGCTAGCCGTTTGCTCTCAGCTCGAGCCCCTGGAAACCGCAGGGCACAGCACACGCTGGTTTTCTCGTCCCCTAGTCTCTGTAAGTGCTTTGGGATTTAGGGCCGAGAAGAGCCGTGTTTGGGTTTGCTCCGCCTGAGGTAGGTGTGGTTGTTCTCAGGGGAAAATGGGGGTGCCTTGCTGCAACGGGGGTGCAGGGCTCCCCACGCTGACACCTTCCTGGAAGAGGTCTAGTGCTCCCCGCTTGTCCCCCTTCAGCGCAGCTGAGTGGTGTGAAGACTTGCAAAACAGGGTGGGGTGATGATTATGTGCATAGCTGAAAGGCCTTTAATTATCAGGAAGCTTAATTGAATAGATGCTTGCATTGCAGTGGGGCCGGGGCAGAAGACAGTTGGTAACTTGGCCTGATGTTTGATTTCGCTCTCTCCGCTGCTTTGCAGTAATGGTGTGGATTTGCCTAGCTGTTATGGATAATGTATCGGTTTATGCGGGGAAAAACAGAAGTGGAAAAAAATCACGACTCCTCATCGTGGGAGTGAATCTTGATAGCACCTTGAGATAATTTATGCAGCTGTCTCTTGTAAGATGCTGATTATTATGTTCTGTCAAGTCTCTGAAATAATTATTTCAGAGGAAAATAGTATTTGTAAGAGATCTGGACTGGGAAGGTGACCACTTTTCCCTCTATAACATTAAAATGGATCTGATCTATGAAGTGTCACTCTTGATGTCTTTTTTTTTTTTTTTTTTTTTTTTTCCCCCCTGAATTTTATGTTGTGTGGTTTGGTTTGGGTTTTTTTGTGGTTTTTTTTTTTTTTTCTGTTACAGATAAAGCAAAAAAAACCCTCGCACCATTTTTCTCTTGACTTGTAATAGCTTAGTGGTGATAGTTGTTGAAGGGCTGCCTTTAGTAATGCTGCCTGTGTAGTCTGTGAACAAATATTTGATAATAAGTTGTTTCCCTTCCTCGTTTTTTTAACTCAAGTTTGATAAAGTGTTCTCTCGGAACAGTCACTTGGCCCTGTGCAAGGCCCCACGACCTCAAGGGGAGCAGGCTCTGAGCTCTCCTGTGGTTTCCTTAAAACACAACTGTTCGTTTCAGAACTGGAATTGAGAAGGGTCAGCTTAGCCGCAGAACCTCAAGCTTAACTTTTACGATCCCAGCGTTGACGGTCCCAAGTGCAGCGCTGAGTTGGCCAGCAGTGCTGTGGGGCAGCCCAGGTTCTGATCCTCTCATCACAAGAGACCATCACTGCTTCACTGAGGCTGAAATGCTGATGTCGACCTGTTATCATGCACCTGGGACGCACAAACGCGGGCTCTACGTGTACGTAAGCTCTGCCTGTGATTGTCCTGGCAGCGTGGGGCAGGCTTTTAGTGCTTCTGTGCGTCTGTTCCCCTTTTTCTTAAGCTGCCTCAGTGATACCCGCCTGGGTTGCAAGGTACGATAAGGAGTATCTGTGGAACAGAGGTGCAAGGTGCTGGTTCTCAAGAGTACCAAGATAAGGTAGGTTCATGCCCCTGGGCGTCTTTTGGATACTTTGAGGGATGCAGATGGTTTAAGCCACCCAAGCTTGGTAGTAGGGAGCGTCAGCACTGTTTTCAAATGTTTATGTTAATGAAAGCAAACAAAAAAAAAATGCTTTTTCTTATTCTAAAAACAGAAAGCCTTGTGCTTTATCAGGATTCCAGGCTCTGCAAATGGCATTTAGGATCACCAGGGCTTACAGTTTCAGCAGCTGCTCAGGCACCTGTGAACAAAGGTTTCTCTCCTGCCCGGCAAAGCAGCCTGCCGGAAGCTCCAGTGTTAAAAAGCAATGCAGGTATTTGTGCTGGAAGCGAAATCATGAAGCAGCAGATCCCCTCCTTACAATCCTTTTGTTACAAAAGGTGTGAGAGCTCCTCTTCCCCAGCGTGCTGCCCCTCTGCCGGGGGAGCCCAGCCCTGCATCGGAGTGCCCCGGGACAACAAGGTGCACTCCGATTTCTCCGCTTCCTTTCACCTGTGTGACAGAACTTGCTCTGCACTGCACAGGGAATTCCTCTTCCTGCGCATTACCAGTGCCCATCTCTCTCTGGGCAGCAAGGTGATTCCAGTTATGCTTTAAAGCATTGTAATTAATATAAAAACACTGTATTTGGGCAAACACTGGTTCTCATGAAGCAGGATTCCACAGTGAGCTCTGATGTTTAGTGGTGGTTGAGAGCTGGTGGAGGCATTGCCTGTAAGATGGCCTTTCTCTGTCCAGGGCGTGTTAAAATGTTAAGATAGCTAAGTATTTCACTGAGCAGTCTCTTTGATGCATGTCCTGTCTGTGTACGCCTTTTTGTTCTATGCAGATGTTAACAAAGTGGTTAGAGGAACAGGAAGAATAGGTGCCCACAGGACTTTTCTTTTAAAACAGCAACTTTCATTTTTTTCAACGTACGCTTTCACCTGGTTAGTAAATACTATGATTGCGCACACGCACACTCACCCCTTTGTGTGTGCTAGGGAAAAAATGGATAATAGATTTGTGTCGTGCCCCATCCCCTCCCCTCCATACGCACACCTCCCAGCTCTCCTTTTCCAGTTCTTCCTTGTGGGATCTGACTCTCGGGATCCCTAACAGTCATATTTTGAGCTCGTTCGGAGAGGAGATGTTCCACTGGTGTACTCTTATGCATTTTGGGTAACTTATTAGATCAGTTACAGGAGGCACTCCCAGCTGCTTCTGGGCTTTAATGCGTTCTTTGGCTGTTTTTCAGCGGTTAATATGCTGAAGGATTAGTGAGCAGCTACTGTTATGCAAAGCAGGAGTCAAACATTCTCGCCTCAGCCTTGTTGAGGCATCAGAGCCCTGCAGAGGTTCAGATGAGGAACTGAAGATCCGTGTTGAAAACAAGGGCGTGATGTTTGGGAAAAGAGCAAGCGGCTGAGTTTTCCAGCGGTTGCAGTCACAACAGAAAAGGTGGTGGTGGGCTGAAAGGATTCCTTTGGAGGAGGCTGGTGGTACGTATTATGACGAATGGGACTAAAGGCTGCACCAAAGTGAAGCACTGGTTTGAGTGGGGTTTCTGGAAATGGCTCCGTTCCGTGCAAGGTGAATGCACTCTTCTGCGGGCACGGCAGAAGTGGTTTGGTAGAAACGTGTGTTGAAAGAACTGTCAGTAAAAGCTGTTTTCTTTGAGCAGAGCAGGTGAGGTCAGTATTAAGTGTCCTGTGTTGTGGCCAGAACAGCAGCATCAATTTTGTGGGTTTGGTAGGTTATTTTTAATTTTGGCTTTCTGGAATTGCAACTTCTGTGCTTTCTTTTTCCACTCAAACACATTAGAAGCCTCTAGATGCTCTGATGTAATGCTCTTGAAATCCATCCCTGTGGATCTGGGAGGCACTCTGGTGTGAAGATGAGTCAGTTCAAAGCCTGTGTGTGGGCACGCTCTTTTTTTCAGGATTTGAGCTTTATTAGCTGGTGAAATAATTGACGTACAATTTAGAATTGTAATAAGGAATTGAGCACAACATTCTTGTATGAAAAAAAATCTCCTGTATGCTGATTATTTGTGGTTGGGAAGAAAGCTTGTGAGAGTAACTTTCGTTCAACGCTTTCAGCAGGAACCCAGGTTAGGGCTGCAGCAGCCAAGTCTGATGATTTCACCTGAAACAAGGTGCAGAAACTGCTATTTCCTTCCCAGTGTGAGGGCAGGTATACCAAAATCACTGCTGGCAGTGCTTGTTTAGTCTGACAGTGTGTGCAAATAATAGCTATTAGATGAAGCGGAGTGTCTTTCATCTGTTTTAACACTAGTTGCAAATGAGAAACATCCTGCGTTATTGTAGCCTTCCCTTCTGTAAAAACACTGGATGGTCGTTGCAGATTTGTGTTCTTAGTTCGTGACACTAATTGTTCCCCCCAGACTTCTCACGAAGAGCAAGTGACCTTAGCGATCTGTTGCAGAATTAACGTACTGGTGGGTCCTAGAGCATCCTTGCTTTGCTCCAAATCTCTGTAGGCCTGAGTACAGGACCAAGCACTCAGAATTAAGTGGGCTTATACATCACAGTATAAATCCATTGATATAGGCTGGTGCCCTTGAAGGGCTCATTTGGGATGATAGGGCTGTAATGTTAGGTCTCTGAAACTGGCTGTTTAAAGAAGAATTTTTTGAGCATCACAGCAAGTTAGAACTTAAATGTAGCTATTAATTTAACAGCATTGAAGTACAAAGAGTGGAATCCTTCCTTTTCTTGATTGTTCTTCCCAGCCAGGAGCTTGGATATGCAGGTGGAAACCTACCACAGTCAGTATCGTTACAGCGCGATTCAACCCTTGGTTTCTTTAACAAAATCCATTCTGTGCACTGGCCTCTAGCATGTTGCGCTGTTACTCAAGCTGTTAAGAAGCCAGTAAACAATGGCACAGTTTGTATGTGGAGAATCTGAAGTGCAAAGTGCAGTGATTCATGTGGTGGGCTTATTTCTGTCTTCTGATCTTCAATATTTATTATCTTCTGCAGTGTGTAGCTGGGAGCTTGGAGGACCCAAAAACCGTGACACATCATAAGCTGATACACGCTACCTCTGAGAAGGTGCTGACAGACACCAAAACAGTGCTGGAGGAAAACATTCAAGATAGAGGTAAGATTGTCTGGTTTTTAATCCTGTCAGCCTGGAAACATGTGATTGTGTTTAACTACTTGGCAAGTTCCAAACAGTAACCTTTTCAGTATCTACTCTCTGCTTTGACATAGGAAGCTAATAAGGTGACAAAAAAGGAGGAGGAAAACAGACTTGACTTCCCCCCCCTCGGAGAAAGCACCTTGAGCAGTTTGCTTTTCTCCATTCTTCCTTTTAAGACTTGAAAAGGAATTAGTGTTCATTAAGTCAATAAGTTAACCAGATTATTTTTATCTCCTTTTAAAGGAGTTTTTTTAACCTCTAGGGCAGCATTTATCCTTCAAAATGATTCAAAAATAGTTATCAAGGCTGAGTATTTCAAGACAGACAACGCAGTGCTTTGGGGGGCTTTCTTGAGGTCTCCAAGCAGAAGGATGGTTGCTGACGTGTATCTGAGTGTCTGCAGTTAGATTTCGTTCTGTTCTCTGCAAGCGTAACTCAGAATCCGTCACACTACAGTATCACTGACTACAGTAGAGTATGTGAGGTGTGTATTTGCTCCTGAACTTTAAAGATGTAAAGGATTAATGTGAAACAAAAGATCTAAAGATGAGAGCTGTTGGGATAGCTGGACTCAGTTTTTACTCGACTAATGGCCCCTTCTGGAGATAAAGGGCAGTGGTGCAGAAAGTGGGAGAAGCAGGGCGGCTGTAGGCTGAAATATTGTCTGAACCAGAAGCTCTGCAGGACTGGGGTTCTGGGTTTTTGCCCGAGTTCATGCAGGCTGGAGAACTGCTGCAGTGAACACGAGCAGTTTGGTCTCTGCTCCAAGGCAGTGTCACCTATCACCTTTAGAGCGGAGCAGGAGCTGAGCAGTGCCCTCCTGGGCAGAGGTGAAGGACAGCAGTTTTGCTGATGGGTGGTGTATTATTTCTAGGCGAGGCGCCGGCTCCTACGGAGTTTGGAATGGCAGTTTGCACCAGCTAAGCAGTATTAACTGTGCAATCATAGTAAGCTGTCATGCGAAAGCCTCCGCGCTCCTTTTCCCTCTGCAGCGTGCTCTACCTTTCCTGTGCCTGGCTTGTCAGGGAGACAAGATCGCAGCCAACAGCTGATGGCCACCGGCCGACTGCACAGGGCAGCCAAGAGTCAGCACGCGGGTCCTCTCGCGTTCTGGTCAGCTGGACAAACGAGGGTGAACAGCCTTCACCAGCTGTTGCTCTTGGCTGTTATGTGCTGAGCCAGACCAGGGAACTTGTTGTGCAAAGCACGCTTTGTTTGCTTTTTACCTGCTTAAACGAAAGGGACTGAAAACTACGCATTGGGCCATACCTGGCTGCTCTGCAGATGCTGCGCCGGCCCGTTTTGGGCTCTGAGCAGCGTATCTGCATCTCTCAGAATGCATGTGGTAGTAACAGATGGTAGAAACCTGTAAAGCTTCACGTGGTCTCTAGAAAAAGGTGCCTTGTAAGGGCAAAGTCTTAAAAGCCTGGAGCAAGCTCGTGCCAGGTGATGTGGGACGTAACAAGACTGAAGACTTGTTTGCCCTCGAGACTTGCCCTGGGCTACCGGTCATGCATCTCTGCTGCACGCCGTGAGTCGCTCTACTGCCATTCGCACACAGAGGTGAGCTTCAGCCTGCTACTGGAAGTTCTCTTTGAAGCTTGGTGCTTGCCTTGCTGCAGTTGGAGGAAGGCCCCACCTTAGACCCAGGACCATCCGTGGCCTCTTTCTACTGCTTTCTTCTCAGTAGAAGCAATGAAAGTGCTGATGCTTTCTTATTGATGTACTATTAACGTACAAGATAAATGGAGCCTGTAATATGCTTTCTTTAATGGTGGTGTGTGAGGAGAAGAAACTAGTAACAGCCAAAGTGTAGCTAATAGTGGACTGTGTTTTGAATTCACTGTGCGTAAGGAATTACAAACATTGTAGGGGAGTGTGTAAAGCCGTACAAGTTTTAAAGTGTGAAAAAGGCCTGATGCTACAGTGGAATTAATACAAAATTAATCTCCAGGAAAATTAGAATTTGTGACGTGTCTTACAAGAACTGTTTTCACGTTACTTTCTAACGTATTTCTGTATCGTTCTCTTTCTAGATGTTTTGCTTTTAATAAAGAAGCGTGCGCCACCTCCGCTCCCCAAAATGGCAGACGTGTCAGCAGAGGAGAAAGTGAGTTTGAAAGACTTCTTGATTTGCCTGCTTTGATTAACTGCTTTATTAATGAGGTGCAGAAGGATTACTGTGGTGTACTCTTTTTGTTTGTAGAGGCAAATGCTGCCAGTTAAATTCCAGGGAAATTATTTCATGTTTCTTCCAAACTTTGAGGAAGGTGATTTTCCGTTTTGAACTTGGATTGTGAGAACATTTACCTTAGTCTAAGACATGCAGAGGCACTCTGTGGAAGTGGTAGAGATTTGATCTTTCAACAAATGTCCAATAACTGTATAAGCACAGTTCAGCAAGTGCCTTGCTTTGTCTCTGTTTGAAAACCCAATAGAAATATGTTGATTTTCTGTCAGACTGTCCTCTGTCTTTATCTGTGTGTGGCTTGTCACCCTCTAACCAGATCTCTAGAGCTGAAGAGTTGGCCCCCTGCTAGTCTTTCTTTTATTTTATTGGAATGTGATTGTTGCTGAGGGCCAGTGATGCCCAGGATGGTGCTTATGCAGGAGCGTTACTGCAGCTGATGTTGTTGCATAAACACTTGGAGCAATGTTTGTACTTGACACTGTGAATTTCTAGGTCTCTCTACTTCGTCCTTGCACAGTTTTGTTTCTTCTTGCTTCCTGTAGGTATTGGTGTGTGTCTCTGTATCCCTTCCTGTAGGTATTGGTGTGTGTCTCTCTCTTCAATGCAGTCTTGCTGTGCAGAATGTCACTGTAAGAGCATAAGTTACAAGACTGGGAGATATTTATAGTCTGTACCCTGCTATGTTTTGTCCTGGACTATAAGCATGCACTGAAAATCCGAGGCACTGTATATCTCTGCATGATACTTGCAAGCAGCGAAGCACTTCCACTGCTAAGCAGTTAAGTGTTAGTCCTTGCACAGTGTTGGCGCGTCTCTCGACAAACCACGTGTCTGAAGAGAGTGTGCTGTGACAGACCACGTGGAGCAGAGTATGGTCCTGGGCACTGAGGCCTCTGAGTTCTCTGTTTGATGTATCACTTGCCCTCTTTACGCTGGAATTTCCCTGCGAGTTTAGATCACAGAAATAGGTATAAGGACTGAAAGTGGGGCAACCCAACAGGTCCAGTTTTGCTCTCTAATCACGAAAAATATCCCGGTGCTGCTAATCCATTGTGTTGCTAGACTGCTCTTTCTCTTAGTTGCAAGTTACAGAGCACTGCTTGATGCCTTGGGGAAGAATATGAAACTGCTCTCCGCTGTGCTGTGTTCTCTGTTCTGTGGATAATGGCTTATGAAACCTGATCATCTTTCCTATCCTTCAGAGGAAACAAGAGCAGAAAGCTCCTGATAAGGATGCTATTCTCAAAGCCACTGCAAATCTGCCCTCTCGCAATGCAGATCGCACTGTGGCCCATCACAACATGAGGGATGTAAGTATTACTTGACTTTACCTCCCACACTAACATCCCAATAGGCTTTTATCCACTATAACCTCTTCTCTTACATGTGAATGTGATTGTTTTCTCTAGAATAGAAATTCAGATGTATATAATGTGTGTTAAAGTAGATAGCTTCAGATTTACTCACAGGTCATGCTATTTAGTGTTAATAAAACACTCTGGGCTAAATTATTATTTTAAATGTCTTATTTGTCCATGGGAAAGCCTCAGTGAACATATTCAAGATCTGGAAAATGTGAAACTGGGATTTATATTTCTTCAGTCTTAAATAGTTCAGATGTTTGCAGTGGGGTGGGGGTTTTTTTTTGTTTGGTTTTTTTTTGTTGTTGTTTTTTTATGTTTTGTTTTTTTTTTTCCTCTTCCATGGTCTTGAAAAGAGAAATTAAGCATAAATTTTGACTTCAGTAATTGAATGCTCATAGTCTGTAATGCTTCTAACTCTGTCTTCAGCAGTGTGGGGACTACTTCTACCTTTGTGTAACAGCAGGGGTATGAAGCAGCAGATTTGCCTACATATTGCGTGCTGTCAGTGCCCTGGTAACCTGAAGGGGACAGCTGGCATTTAAGCTGTTTAATGGCCAACAGGACCTACTGAGCACGGCATTTTTAAAAACAAACGTCCGGCTGAAAGGAATTTGTGATGCTTCAGTTTAGAGAATAGCTTTGATCTATGTTGTTAAAATTTAGATTATTAGAAAACAAATGGTAGGCCGGGAAGGCTCGTTGGTTCACAGAAGCAGGTAGCGCTGGTACGGAGCTACTGTGACTGTCTTCTGACAACACTTGTGCAAGGTGGGAGAAAGTGTTTCTGTGAAGATTTACGTGTAGCTCTTCACAGGAAAGGCCCAGTGCTTCTCGAGAGACTAAACAATGAAAATAAAGCCTTAATAAAGCAACTTCCCATGCAGGGAGCCAGACTCCTGAGATACTAACAATAGATCTATTAAGATTTAATGATGCCTGCTAACTTCCTGTCTAAATGTTTTGACAGTTTCCTTTCTTGCAGTTCCAGACAGAGCTCCGGAAGATCTTAGTGTCTCTCATAGAAGTTGCACAGAAGTTGCTAGCACTGAACCCAGATGCGGTTGAACTGTTTAAGAAGGCAAATGGTATGAACGTATCTTCATGCTGATTCAGTTCTGGGAACTTGTTTGCTTCCATAACCGAAGAGTGGACTCGCAGAGTGAAGTCCAGACCTTGATGTAATAGTAAAGCTACTAGAAAACTTTATAGCAAAGATTTCACCTTGTGGGTGCAGTTTATATAAAACCCTTGAATTTATAAGGTCCCTTTGGGATGGATGAGAAGTTCCATTTGAAAAGAAAATCATTAGTAGTGAAAAAACTGGAAAACTTCACAGGAGTTGTGCTTTAGGGATGATAAAGAATAGTTGAAAATATACAAAGAGATAGTAAAATGAGGAGAAGTGGTAGCTGTAGAGTCAGTTTGTGGGAAATGCTTGCCCTTGAGATCTGCCACGACCAGATCCAACTTACGTTCTAGATAAATGATAAATAGATCTTCAGTGAATCTCCTGTATATTTACTTCTGTGGAAATACCATGGTCATGTGAGAGTTAGCTGTCTTTTTTTTGAGATCTTGAACACATCTGGACAAAGTCTTTGTCCTGGAAAAATCTATCTGAGCTGGACCAAGCTGAGTGCAGCAAATTAAATGATGAGATAGCAAATTCGGGGCAGAAACAAAAGAAGGGATGGAAGAGAAGAATGGGTTTGAACTTAACACATGCCATTCCATTGAGAAAGGGGTTTATTTTAGCTTGAAGTCAATCTGAACATTGTTTTGTTTGTGTATGTGTAGCCATGCTGGATGAGGATGAGGAAGACAGAGTGGATGAGATAGCTCTGCGACAGCTTACAGAAATGGGGTTTCCAGAAAGCAGAGCTGTCAAAGCCCTTCGATTAAATCAGTAAGTGTACTCAGCACACTGCCTGTAAATTACTTGGTATGGTTAAAAAAAAAAAATCGCATTTTTTTTTAAACTTTCCTTATGTGGGTCATCTAAAACTAGGTTGGAAAAAGCATTAGCTCAAAGAACAGTGCCGCCTCAGGCAGCACGCAGGTGCAGATGGCACAGGGAAGGGGAAATGGTGCTGTACTTGCTCTGGAAGGAATAGCTGGTCTGTGGTTCACAAGGCTGCCAGGCTGGCACTGTTTCCAAGTATTAATATCACATTTTCTTCTGCTTTAGAATTCAGATTTTACACAGAAAAATGCAAACCTAGCCCATCCATGTTGGTCTTTCAGCTGTAGAAAAATACTTTGTGCTGATCTCTTAAAAACATTCCAAGAATATTGTGAAGTCCAGATAGCAACTGTAGGAAAATAGGAGGTAATCTAGTTCTTCTCATGCCCTAAGAAAAATCAGCTGTACTGCCTCTCTCCTGAGAAGGGTTTGTTAGGCCATTCTCAAAGATTTGTAATGACAGAGAATCTGCAACATACTCCAGTCACTCTTTTCCAGTATCTCTCCAGTGTGGCTCAGGAAGACTTTCTCCCCCGATGTCCTCCATCTTTCATGTCATAACTGAAAAGCCAAGTAGGCAAAGGCTTTCCTGTTTATGAACACATAATAATTCCTGTATGTCAAATGAAATTTAATGTTCAGTTGCCCAACCGTTACCTTTGCTTCCTCTGTGTTCATTGAGAACCCTCAAGATCCCTTAGTGTGAGCGCTTACACTGCGTAGCAAGTGGCTGTGTTATGACGTGATGTTCTGTTCCCTTGGGCTGGCCTCTCGTTTGAGGGACCACAGATTTCCTCTTAAGCCAGAGTGGAGGAAGAACAGAATGGTACATGTCCAAGTGCAGATGCCTGTGTTGAATTTTGCTCCTGCTCAACATGTAATGTTTTTCACCCTCTTTTGTTTCTTGTGTTGTTAATGGCATTCCTTGATCACTGGATGGATGTCTGAGAGAGAGCTCCTTAAGGAGCAACAAAGCAGCTTGCATCTGAGATGTGGTTCCATGTAAATTTGGAACATGCTTTGTTTGCAGTTTTGTCAACAGTGCAAATAGTCGATGTTTCTCAGTTGTGAAATAAAGCAGATGATCTGGAGAATAAGGTGACTCCCTCAGAAATGCCTTTTAAAATCTGGGTTGCAGCTCCTCTGGCTTCAGAGAAGATTGTGGTGCCCTGAATGCACAGAGAATTAAGGTGCTCTGAGATTTCCTCCAAAACTTTGTTATTTACAATGTTTCTGATACTAACTAACCAGCAAGTCAGTATACCATGGGAATAAATGCAGAGACCAGTGTGAGTGGAACGCTACTGCACATCTGGAGTGTCTCTCACCCCTGTGTTTTGGCTTGCTTTGCAGTATGTCAGTGACGCAGGCCATGGAGTGGTT
The DNA here is from genome assembly GCF_036417535.1 of Chlamydotis macqueenii. Classification (NCBI taxonomy): domain Eukaryota; kingdom Metazoa; phylum Chordata; class Aves; order Otidiformes; family Otididae; genus Chlamydotis; species Chlamydotis macqueenii. The sequence goes on along the minus strand of NC_141575.1, from coordinate 3,014,119 downwards.
GATAGAACACGCGGATGACCCGACAGTGGATGCTCCGCTTCCAGGTCAGACTCCATCAGAAGCCACGACTGAAGCCGGTGCATCCTCTGCTGAAGCAACTGCGGGTCCCAGTTCAGAAGCAGGTGGAGAAGAGGCCAAGGATGAGCTGACAGAAATATTCAAGAAGATCCGGAGGAAAAGAGAGTTTCGTCCAGACCCACGAGTACGTGCTGTTTATCTCGCTGTGTAACTGTTAGGATTGGAAGGAACTGCGTGGGCACCATGGAATCCAAATCAATGTTGAGTTAATAAATGGGATGTCTAGGTAGATGTGTGTTATGCTGGCTTGACAGTATTGTAGTGGAAGTCTTTAGGGACTGTTTGAATTCGGGTTACTGAAAGGGATATTACCTAATGAACGCATTGCTGTCTCAAATAGCAGTACCTAAATTACTGACACTGTTATTTCTGCACCTGAAAATTAGCTGATGTGACTGAAATGAGCTGCTAGACTCTTGGCATTGCTTTTCATGACTGCTGTCTAGGAAGGAAGGGTTGCAGGACAGGAGTAGGTCCTTTTGCTGTAGAAAAGGACAAAAAAGCATTATTGTATTTAGGGGGGCAAGGAAAAGCATCCCCAGCAGATTTAAGTCTTGCAGCAAATGTGCAAGTTAACTTTTTTTAAGATCATAGTATTAACTGAAGTGAAAATATTTGTTCCTGCACTGTAAACTCACCAGGAGGTGCTCTTTATAATCTAGCACTTTGTTTTTACAACTAGCTGTTTCTTGAGATCTGGGTTAACAGCTGCAAATGTATTTGATGACCTGGGTACGATTTCTAAATGATTAAACATTCTCTTAACAATATCTAGGTACGCTTGTCTAAATACATAACACTCACTAGGAATGTAATAAATCCAGGAAGTGAAAATAAATTTAGTGACTAGAACTACAAATGCATGTGAAGCTTGATTTGTCAGTGAGATGTGAACAAAAGCTTCGTGACATGGGAGAAGTTCTAAAAAGGTGTTTGTGTCCTACTTTTCTCATTTCTACCCCAGGTACGCTTGCTCTTTGCCTTGCATTCAGCTTTCAGTGTTCAGGGTAGGAACTACCTTCACTCTTAAGATTTATTCTTCTTCCATAATAAAGCCACTTTTGATCTAGGGTGTTTGAAAACTTTGTACATAAGGTTACGTGGTGGTCTACAAATGGAAACAATGGGGGTTTTACCTCACAAAAAGCTCCTGCACGGAAGGTGAAAGGGTAGGATTGTTCTCATTTCTGTTTTAAATGTTGCATTTATTAAGCTGTGCAAATCTGATCTAGGCTGTCATTGCCCTAATGGAGATGGGATTTGATGAAAAAGAAGTGGTAGATGCACTCAGAGTGAACAACAACCAGCAAAATGCAGCCGTGAGTACAATGTCACTTCTGTTCCTTACTGCTGTAATAGTGTGTTCCACTGATGCTTTTCATCGTCGGCTTGGTTGGAGTTTTGATCTGTCATAAAGCCCGACTGTTACTGGAGATGACATGAGCCCTCTATATTCTGTGCCTCTTTTTCAAATTAGATACGCAACTCAAATACAAAGGTTTTAGACTTCTTAGAGGATCTCAGCATGCATGCAGTTGAGGCTAATCTGGTTGGGATAGCTTACGTAGATTTTTAAAAAGCTTTTGAGAAAGTCCCTTGCCAGAGTCTGCAAAAGAGATTGTGCTATTGTGGGAAAGGAAAAGGTATTCTCAATAATTAAGAACTGATTAAAGGACAGGAATAAACGATAAGACAAGAGATTCAAGCCATACAGTACGTAAATTGCCATTCCACAGTTTATAGAATCTAAAAATATGAAGATTTTCGAAGATTGTTTACTCCCCTGCTAGTGGATGGTATGTTAAGGAAAATGATGTGGACACAGCTGACAGCCAAGGAATCTTCTCTTCTTAAGCATCCAGTGCTGGCTGCTGTTAGAGAGAGGATACTGGGCTGCATGGTATTTCAGGCTGCTGCTTTGTAACCGTGATGCTGGGGTTCCTTTGAGGCAGGGTGTATGTAGGATAACACACGTCTTCCCTGGGCTTTGAAACATCCAGAGTTGGTGTAACTTGATTACCGTCCGAGGCACTGCTGCTGTTCCCATTGAAATAAAGGTTGATTTCTGTAGGAGCAACACACAAATGAATAGCAGTCTAGCCTGAAAAGAGGTGTATAGACCGATCTTTAGCTGTGAGAGGCAAAAAATCTTTTTAACGTCTGACATTGCTAAGGCTCTTGAGATGCTTTCATTCTAAGGGAACCGATCATGAAATCTTTGTGCCTGGTGATTTCTTTCAGTGTGAATGGCTGCTGGGAGACAGAAAGCCTTCTCCGGAGGACTTAGATAAGGGCATTGACACAAATAGCCCTCTCTTCCAAGCCATCTTAGAGAACCCAGTGGTACAGTTAGGGCTAACCAACCCTAAAACTCTACTAGGTAAGTCCTGCTTCCATTCCTGATACGTGTATACTGACTCTGTAGTTGCTTTCAAGTAAGAGTAGAGCCTGGATGATGACAGCACACTTTGTGGGATAGGTGCAGCTCTGTACCCCTTTCCTCCCTTTCAGCAGTTGTATTGTTTGTTTGCTTCATACTGCAACTCAGCTAAACCCAGAACAGAACTTGGGGCTGTCCCAGGAGTGATACTAATTCCCCAGGCTACTGGATTACACTTGCTGAACTCAGAACTTTAACAGCTGCTGGCTGCAATGCTTTTGTGGATTTAGGAGACCTTTTGTGTGCTCCCTTTGGCCAGGAGGGGAAAAATCAGGAATGTCTGTCTAGAACTCTGATTATTTCACAGAAAAAAACTGAGGCTGTCTGCTGCTGTACAACTTGCTGTGTGCTGAGGCCTGATCATTGAGACAGAAGATAACTTACAGAAGAGTAAGCAAACAAGAAGTCTGAGCTAAGGCCTTGCCTATCAAAGTTGAGATAACGTTTGTGAAAATACACTTCCCCTTGCTTGGGTTTCAGCTCCGTGGTAAAGTCTGTGGTCATGGTCAGAAAGGCTGTGAGCACAGCAAGTACCCAGCTGATGAGCCGGACAGTGAAACAAAAATCTCTGATTAATTGGTCTTTCTGACGCTGGAGGACAATACAGAAGAATGACACTGGCTCTGTGATGTATATAAAAAGTTTTGCACTTAGTCTGACTTCAAAATTTATTTGAAGCAATGCTTTTAAATAAAGCATGTATGTGCAGCTCTTCCAAGAAAGCTTTTTAAAAAAATGCCACTTTAAATGTAATTAGGAGAGTTTGCAAGCCTTTAAATAATTCAAGAGCAGAACATTCCCACCATGATTTCTGAACAAATGGTCTCTTCATTTCCAATGAGGGTTCCACACTGCAGCTCAGAACATAAATAGAAAATGAAATGCCATTATATGCGCTTGTAAAGCTTGGGTGATCATCAGAGAATATATTCCGAATGATACATCTGCAAATTGCTCGTGTCACAGATTTTAATAGTGAATGTTTGCATTTAATTAGATACCGACAGAATGTTGATAAGTCTTTTGTTATAAGCTTTTTGAGCCTGTGTAAAAGAATATAGTTGAAGTGGTGAAAGGTGAGCTCTGGACTTTATTCCAGGCTTTTCTGTAGGCATGCTGCATGACCTTGAGCAAGGTATTAACGATGAGCCTTTCGGAGGTGCTGGGTACTTACAGCTCCCACTAATGTCAGGTGGAGCTTTGTACACTAACACTCCTGGAAAAATAGACACATCGACCTTGGTGCTGGTCTGCCAGGCTCTTACAACACTGACGTTTTGTTGACTTCTGAATAGGTCAGATGTGCAACTACTTCTTTTTTTTGTTCTGTTCCATAATGACTGCTCCAAATGTCCAGTGGTCCAGCTCAGTGTCTGTCATGAGGCTTATAAATTATTACCTTGACCATTCTTCTGTCAAATTAGCAGCTTAGCTCTTGCAGTAGCTGTCTGGTCCCTTCAACTTAATAGGGGAGTGAAAACTAGTGTATTTTAAAAACAAACAAACAACAAAGCTTATTGTAAAGACAGCTGCTTATAGAAAGAAAAAGCTGCTCTTAAATATTTGGATTGCAGTCACTGTTCAGAAATGGAGGTGTTAGTTCTGCACAGACAGCCTTTGCCCTTCTGCCTGTGTCTAGGCAGGTGGAACTCGCTGCCTCCCTGACATCCTCTACTCTCCAGACATCAGGGAGGAGAAAGCACGTGCTGCTCAGAGGGAAGGTGCTGCTTCCCTTCTGGCTTCAGGGACCTCTCTGGAAAGATGAGAGCTCTGAGACTTAACAGGCTCAAGGGCCTGCACTCGTGCTGGCTCTGCTGCTCATTCCTGGGTAGCTTTTGGCATACCTGCTGCTTATTTTGCTGGTTTAGTTTTCTCTTCAGAGGTGTTATGAGAGAGCAGCTGTAGGACAACCAAAGTGCAGCACAGGAGAGCAAAGGTAACAGAGGCAAGGAGGTGACAGTGCCTTCTGTGAACTGCCTTGGTGATGTACCAGGGAGGAAAAGGGTAGTTGTACAAGAACTAGCCATTAAGAAATCTAGGCTGGGATGTGGAAAATCTTTGATCAGAAGAGAAGAGTTGCAGAAGAGTCTTCCCGTAGGACTATTGGCAGCCAATGGCCCAGTTCTAAGGTGGGCTTTCATAAATGGATGAATTGCACAGCATGTTTCCTGCTACTGCACGTAGACACTTGCTAAGGCTTTAGTGCTGCGAACCCATGTCCTTGAGGTTTTGTAAGATGGACTGTAATCCAGGCTGAGTATTTAATCACCCTCTCTCTGCAGTGAATTTATTGCTGAGGAGTGGGGCAAGTGTAGCAGCCTGTGGCATCCCAGTCTGTGGAGACTTAGGAGTGCAGATGGTAAATGTGTGATGTGTATTCCCACCATTTTTGGGCGATGCTTGCCCAGTGCCTTTGAGCTGTAGCTATTTCTAACTGTCCTGTTGTTGAAGCATCCTAAACTGGATGGAAGCCTTTGCTGACGTTGCAATTTCCATCTCTTGGCAGCCTTCGAGGATATGCTTGAAAACCCCTTGAACAGCACTCAGTGGATGAACGATCCGGAAACTGGGCCTGTCATGCTACAGATCTCTCGAATCTTCCAGACGCTGAATCGCACGTAGAGGGGAATGCCAGTCCACTGTGCCACTTTCTCCTGTCCCTCGCTTCACCTCCGCCTCGACGGGAGAGTGCATGGATTGTTTGGGGAGCGGGGCGGATGGAAGGGGAGGGGGGAGATCCTGTCTGAACGGGTCTCTCACGCGAGAGCTTATGTAGTTATGGCCAACTGAAGTTAATTGCCTTGTGGATCTAGTGTTAGTGGAAGAGGTTTGAAGACTTGTTTATGTTTTCAGGTATTAGATTTAAAAATAAAGTATATCCAAAAATAGGAAAAGGTTTTGTGAAAAAAATTCAGAATCTGATTGTTGGAAAGAAATATGATAAAGCTTGTTAAACAGGCCTGTGACAGTAGTTTTCTAGCCAGCTTTGCTAGCATCTGGCTAGTGTTTACAAAAGGTCACTGACCACTAGCATAGGATGTTAATCATCTCCATACAGTATTAATTTATGGCTATATCAAATTATAAAATGCTTTTTAAAATTGATTCTTAGGAAATGGTTTTTTTTAAAAGTCCAAATATTGGGAGAGCAAGCACATTTCTATCCAAACTTGTTTATCTTGCATTATAATTTAAACAGAATAACTCAGAGATGGAATTCTTTTAATAAATAGCATTACTTTTTCCTATTTATTTTCTGCGTTAGTGTTGTTGCAGTCCCACGGTGGTTATACTTGCAGGAGATTCTCTGTTGGCTACGTTAAAGGTGCAGTATCTCTTTCACGACAGAACTCGCTCCACCAAGATTTGGCTGCAGTTTGTGAGTTTGTGCTCTGCCATATCCTAGTGCAAGGAGGGATCTCTTCACGTTATAGGTTTTTTTCCATTTTTATGTGCACAGTTTTGGAAAGGGAGACTTGTGGGTTTTGACTTTGTTTCAAACTGTTTACAAAAAAGCCACTGATTTGCATGGGTTTTTCATTGGTGAGCTGTAAAGAAGCAGAACTGCTTAGGTTTTTATCTTGTTTAACATATTTAAAAGCACACTTGAAATTATTATCTTTTTTTGAGATAGAAGTGGTTTTTCTTTATGCTTATTTTTACCTTGGAAATACCAAGAATGTCAGGCTGTATCTTTCCTGTTTTGTTAGAAGACTGAGTTGAGATTTCAGACAGGAGTTGTGAGCTTTAAGAACAGAACTCACTGACCATCCAGCCAGGTTTTGTTATGATTGGGCTCTGCAGGTGTTACTTGTTTAACAGTCTGAAGAAAAATGGCTTTTATTTTCAAATTAGTGAAACACGATTGACATTTGTCCTGATCCCTGCTGTGTCTTGTGCTTCACAGCCCTTTTTTGGAAAGGTGGGCTAGGCAAGACTTGCCTCTCCAAAATGCAGAGTAACCAGACGGAGGCCCTGTCCTTAAGTAGCACAAAGGTGTCCTGTCAAACAGAGATCCTGAACAGCTCTGCAAGTCACCTTTTTAGGTGTGGGGTTTTTAAACAAAAACGCAGTAAGATGCAACCCGAAACCCTACAACAAGTTTTGGCCTGAACTTGGCATCTCATCTGTGCTGTAATGCAGTCAAGGCAGTGAAGTTGCCAATTTCACATAATTAATATGAAGGGTGGGGAAATCAAAGCAGCATGAGATTTTGTCATGGCTTACTATCCCAGGATTCTTTTGTGTTATTTGTGAGTTCATATTAAGCTTTACAGTTCACAACTGCTGAAATATTTACTTCTACATTTAGAAATTCCAAGCTTTATAGAGGTGATGCTTCTGTTCAAATTGGACAGTAAAACAGTTTTCCTGGATTCTTGCTAAGAACAGATTGACAATGTGATATTAAATTGTAACCTTGTCCTAGGACTGTAACAGCTGGGAACCTGATCCCGCAACCCAGTGAGCTAGAGCACAACTACTCCTAAGTAGTTGTTACTGAATGTTGAAGTGCTGTGAAAGGTTTTGATTATTTTGTCCATCTTTTTTCCTTACTCACTGAAGCTCTTTGCCTCTAATACTACCAGAAGACACTATTGAAGTTTGTTACAGGCATGTGTCCTCTGCCAATCAGGATTCTTGTAAATACTCATTTTAATGAGAGTTTTTAGAAGACAAAGCTGGGAAAAAACTACCCAGCAGTTTGGGTGCAGGGTGTTGGCTTCTGAATGACTAGCTACAGGTTCAGCCTTATCAGACGGATAGTTCGGTAGCAGTCGTGGTCTTTGAGAAAGGTAAAGGCATGCTGAAGTGCTTCTTTTGATTTCAGTAATGCACAGTCAGACTCTGGAGTGGCTGTACAGCTTCCAGACAGAGCAGGCAAGGATCATCTGTCAGCTTTAGAGTCACCTAAAAGCTTGGCGTCTGGTTTGCTGGCAGAACCTATGTTAGCAGCCGTACGGCGAGAGTGAGTAACCCATCTTGTCTGCACTGGCACAGGAGTAGCTCCTCCAGGACTGTCCGTTGCTCCTGCCAGGGCAATGTGGACGAAGAACTTCAACCAGCTCCTCAGTTTTTAGGAGGTTGAAGCTGGGGCATCCCTGACCTGCTTTGGAGGAGCAGAGGTGCACGCTTCAATGGGTAAAGGTTCTGCTGCTTGTGCATCTCTGCATCAACCCTACCGCAACGGGATCAGAGTGTGGTACTGCCAGGACCTGGTAGTGAACTGTGCCTGTTCTTCAGGTCGGTTTGATCAGGGTGACAGAAGTTACCAGAGCTGCCTCCCTTGGTGTGCCAGAACAGAATCGGTGCCACTCAACCTTTTATAAAGTGAGGGGGGAAAGCACCAGTTAAACAAATCCTGCTTATGTAATAGATGGAAGTAAGAATGCCGAGGTTCAACAGCATAACCTAACGTTGCAGCGGCATTTAGAGACCTTAGGGATAAAGGAATACTGCGTCTTTACAATGCTTGAAGGCTTGAGAATGTGGTTGTCTCTGGGTTTTGTTATTTCAGAGCTCAGCACTTACTGAAGTGTTAGAGGGTGTGTTCCTCCTGCTCTGCCAAACAGTCTTCTTGCTTGGTAGGCCTTTAACGTGGTCCTGCTTCTCTCTTGAGAACTTACGTTTCCAGTGGCCAATAGCTGAAGGAGGCCAGGATTTAGGAGGTGTGATGTTTGCGGTGAGGCATAGGAGTTGGTTTAAAGCAAACAAAAACTACCCTTGAGGTTAAACAAACACGTGAGGAATTGATGGAGGTATCAGTGGTGTTAGGGTGTGAGTTAGTAGCAGGCTGGGGAGCTGCGGGTCCCCGCGCGCCTGGGTGTATTGCTGCTTCATCGCAGTACACAGAGGGAGGAGTGAAGTCCTGCGCTTGCAAAGGCATCGATGATCCCAGTTTTTACAAAATCTGCGAAAAAAACTGATAGATTGCTGCTGTGTTGAGTCAGGATGTGCAGATGGGCCTCCAGGCAGGAGGAGTGTGTGTGGTAAGAGCTCTGCCTGGGGATCAGCTGTGGTGGCTGAAGGGTAGAGGACTGCTGGGTCTGGTCTGTAGGCCAGTGAGAGGTCCCTAAGCAGAGGGGAACAGAAGTTTTTGTGAGGATGGACTACTCACAGGAGTAAGGATTTGCAAGTTCAAGGCCTGTGCTTGTACCTCTGGTGGTCAAGTTGTAACTAGCGAAGACGTGTCCTGTTTCGGTGTCTCTTGACGTGGTCAAGGGGATCTTGGGAAGCCTGTGAAATCGAGGAGAAGTAATGAAATGGGGCGGTAGGTGGCTCATACAACGCGGTGACTGTTCCCTACGGCTCTAGCTCTATACCCCATCAGTTGATACAGACAATCTTCTCCCTTTTGATATTACATGAGTCTTGAAAGCTAGCTATTTATTTAAATATGTGACTTAGAAATTTGTCATCAAAACACTGATTTTTAAATGGAAATGTACTATATGGAAGTTTGTTCTCAGGGCTTCGTATTTATATTCTCTTTATAGGGGATGCATTTAAAGGGATGTATTTGGCAAAATTGTCGGTGGCCACTTTACAGCTTGGACCTTGATTGTCTTGAACCATGAGCCTGAGCTAGCGTAACTCTCCTGATGAACCTCTAGTGTCTGGTTCAGTCCAAAGAATCTGCCAGTCTTTCTCTCCTGGTGAGCAGTGACATGAGTCTTCCTTTAAGGCTGCTGCATCACCTGGTGGAAATGGTCACACAAGATTACCCAGCGGCTTCGCGGGTCGCTGATCTTTACGCCGTTTCAAGGACGCTTCTGTGCTCCATGCGGCTGGAAAATTAACTTGCACAGTTTCTAAAGCAGTCATCAGTGCACTCCCACTCTTCTGGGACGGTGCAAGGCTTGCGCCTGCAAGAACTCCGGTGAATTGCTTCTTTGGGGCTGCTTGCAGCCTCTGCCCAGATGTGCCCCAGAACCTTGACCCCGTTTCTTTCCTCACTCTCCTGGAACCAAACTTGTCTTTTGGAGATTGATCTTCATATCCAAGAAACACTTAAGTGGTTATTTAAATCCTTTTCAGTTAGGACTGTTACATTTTATTTTTGGTGTCGTGATTCATGGGCTGAGGGTCTTTTAATGTATTTTGGAAGTTGTTTGAACAAGCATTGCACCAAACGAATGTATAGTAACGCTGTCAGCAAATCCTGCCTGCAGAGGAGGTACAGAGGTTACTGTGATCTCTGCTTCAGTGGCAGTTTTACAGAAGCAGTGTGCGCAGGATGGCGAGTGCTTCATCCAAACTAAATGCCCTGGTTTTCTACTTTTAATAAATAACATTTTTATTAACGAGCAGAATAGTGGCACCTGCAGCCGGGTGTTTCCATCTGATCATAAGTCCTTGTGCGTTGGGGTGGGAGCAAACCGCTGGCTGTATCCTCCTCTCGGGGCCGGTGATTCTTCTGCAGGATTTGTCTTGGCTGCTGGCGGAGGTCGGACACTCGGTGAGCTCGGCCGGGCTGGCAGTCCCCGCGTTCCTGCAGAGGAGGCAGCAAGCAGCGTATGTTACGTCTCCGTGAATGTACTGTCGTGGTGGTGGTTCTCACCTGCATCCTGACGTCCAGGTATAATAGAAGGGGGTTTTTGAGGACCTCTTGCCCTAGATTTGAAGATCTTCAGTGCAGATCCTGTTTGCAGCGTGTGAATTCCGATAAATGCAAATGCGTTAAATTCTTACTGAATTTGGGTCTGGTTTTATATCGTGCTCTGGGGAGAGGGGAGAAATTGGATCACGTTTTAAACTAAGCCCCGCAAAACAAAGTGTCTTTGTTGCAGCAGGTAACAGAGGCCCGTAGAGATTTTTAATTTGCATATTTTTATCATAGTTTAATGAACTGTACAGGAATGTGATTTGCTACCCAGCACTTACCACAAGGCAGCACCGGTAAAATTATATCGCGAGGTACTGACTTAACATTTTTCATTTCACCTGTGTATAAAATAATTAGGTACAGTGTATGATGATTTTTATATGGCACTGACACTGACGTGTGGCATGCACAGCTGTTTGAGATGCAACGTTACTTTTATGAAGCTTAACTAGGGCGGACGTCGCTGATCCTGGGGAACTCGGGGTTCATTCTGGACGCGTTCGCGTGGGTTGCTGACCTCTCCCTGCGCGGGGAAACCAGCAGGCTTTGCTCCCGTACAGGTCAAAAAGCAAGAAATGCTAATAATTTGTTATCCGTGTGAGCAGTCACTGTTGTCTACTGAAATATATTCCCGGAAGTTCCCGAGGTTGCAAGCAAAGCCAGACCTGTTCAAATAGAAACAGTTGCGCACCTTTATTGTGCGGAGAAGTCGTGCCCACGAGCGAGACTAGAATGAATGCTGAGTCTTTAAACCTGCTCACACATACACACTGAAGAAACTGATGTTATGTGTGCTGTAAATTTATAATATATCTTAAAAATAAAGTTTTTTGATTTATTACAAGGTGTTCTGAAACCTCATTTCAGGAGCAGCAAAGGTTTATGAATGCACATCCTTCAGTCTTCCTTGTGACTGCGGACTGCTAGAAGTGTTTCTCAGAAAATGAGGTACTTCGATAGCTGGTCAAGAAACAAGATTTTGGCAGAAAATCCTGGTTCGATAGCTGGTTTTGCTCCTTGAGGTTATTTCTCTGTTTTCCAGGAAAAGTTGCATTGGTAAGATTGCAAGGGCTGCGTGAAACAAGATTTGGTGATCCCCTGGGATGGACTGATGCTGTTTAAGAGGGATTTATCTTGACAGTGGCTGACTGGTACCTTGGAAGCCTCTTCTTCCACGAGGGAACCCTCGGAAAGGAGAACAGCTCCAGCAAACAGCAGCTGGCGGTGCGGTGGGACGCAGCAGCTTGCACGTGAGGAAACCAAACGCCCTTCTCACCTCTGTGGTGCCAGGGCTGCCGCCGGTGGTGAGGCAATGAGCTGGGAAGCGCCTCCAAGCCTTGCCCACGTGTGTGTGGGTGCCCTGGAGGCAGCTGGTTAAGAGTGTAAATGCACGAGGCTCTTCCTCTGAAGAGCAGATCGGGTTATGAGCGTTTTCACACAGCGTTCAGGGCAAGGCAGGGCGCCTGCCCGCAGCCTGGTTATTTAGCGCACGTTACGGCAACTGGTGAGGAGTTCGGAGTAATTTTAATTGCGTCCCGTGAAAGATGGAGGATTAGTGTGAGAGACGTCTGAACGCTTGCTGTTCAGTGCAGGCTTTTCGATGTGGTGGTGTTAAATGCAGGGATCCTCTTGGTGCCAGGTGGCCCCTAGCTCAGATCTCCTTTAGTGCACGGATTGGCAGAAGGCTGCAGGACAGTCCAGAGGTCCAGCTCTCCACTAATTTAAAATGATGATAAAGCAAAAAAAACCCAAACAAACCCTAATCTTAAAGGAGCTTGTGGTGTGTCACTAGATAATGGTACTTCTGAACTGAAACTGGTACGGCAGGTCCAGGCAGAAATCCACACCTTAAAAACGAAAGAGCGCTGCTATCTGAGTGACAGGATGGGCTGCAATGGGTGCAGTGTTTGTCAGCTCCCGAGATGAGAGGTGCGCTTTCAGCACGGAGACGCCTTGCTGGCGTTCTCCAGCAGCAATGAGAGGCTCGCTGCTGCTTCGGCCCGAGAGCAGCCTCCCGCGGAGCCGAGCCCGTACTACGAAGGGCAGGGAGGGCGAGCGCGGGTTGCGCTTGGCTGTGAAAACGCAGCTTGGTGCTGGCAAGGTAAGACATCGCCAACAACACAAGCGGTGTGGCGGCGGAGGCGTTCCTGTTCCCTCAGTGCGTGGTTTGCTGTAGCCTCTCCCGGGACGCTGTGCAGTGGCCGGATTTTCTCCTTCCACGCGCTCACTCCTCTCGCGTGAATCGGAGGTCACTAGCTGCACCAACGCGTAAAAAGGAGCAGAATATTGTACGATCACCGGGCCGGCTCCTCTGACACATCTGCCTGGAGCTGGTTCCAGCAGAAACAGAAGGAAACGCAGGAGCTCCCAGGGGCAGCATCCGCCACCCTGGCAGCACGATGCGCCCGGGTCAAGGCTGCAGCCTCCGCTGTGACGATCCGATCACTTGCTCTGTGCTTGCTCATGCTATTTTATTTTTTAATAGTGATTTTACTGTAAGAGGAATCGGCCAAAAGAAGCAGCAGCTCCGGCAGCTGCTGGAGATGCTTTGCTATAGGGGAAGTGGCTTTGGGGCAGAATTATTGGAGCAAATTCTTTTCTCTCCCTACTCAGAAGCCTTCACGTCAAACGTGAGGCTTGCGTTTCTGAGCTGGACCATCACTCCAGGGGTTTGGTCCTGGAAAATGGCTTGAAAGTGGGCAGGTCTGTAGCGTACGTGTGTGAACAGCGTTGGTATGACTGCTGGTGAACGTGACCTGAGGAGGGACGGCAGCGCCCGAGCCCCCTGTATCCGGTGTCACCAGGAATCCCATCACTGGTGGAGCTGGGGGAGGAACATCAGTAACTCGAGATGTGCTGGACCAAAATAAACCTGGAGAGGTGACTAGGGTGTAAAGGAGATGCCTGGCCGAGGAGCTGGTGCCCAAATAAAAGGCCTGAGTTCAGAGCCTGCGAGTGCCTGGAGCCCCGGGGTGTCGCTGGCGGCTCTGGGTGCCGGGCTGCGGGCGGCTGATGCGGCAGCTGGGCAGACGCAAACCCGGCGTCTCGGGGTCCCGCACAGATCCCGCACCCCAGGCTGCAGAAGTGCCGGGGTTCTGTCACAGGGCAGAGGTGCAGCTCTCAAATAGGTTTCGTTAAGGATGCCATCAGTGCTTGCGTAACGAGCTCTCCCACTCCGGGCAGCGGCGTGTGCGGAGCCGTGAGCTGGTCGAGCTGGTTCCGCACCAGGACTGCGTGCGTGGCGCAAGCGGTGGCTGCGGAGGCTTCGTGCTTCATTCCTGGTGAGAGCTGCCGAACGTCTCGGTGCCATGCAGCTGTGAGTGGCTGCTGCTGCACCCTGGAAAAAAAAATTCATGGAAGACTTGTAGCACTTAGGCACGATGTGGTTACTTGGCTTTTATGAGCTGTAGCCTGGGCACAAACCACATTTATGTGGAAGTGAACCTCTATTTGTCCTCTGAGGAAGGGCTGCTCTGCAGGGAATCTGCGCCCCGGAGTCCTGCTCCCACGGCAGCTCCCACGCGCCAGGAGTTTGGTGGAATTATTCGGCTCCCCTGTGCCGTGCTGAGCCTGCTGCCTCCAGCCACGCACCTGCCTCGACCCCTTCCCTCTGTGTGAGGGCTGGGGGACTGGGACATCCCTCTGGGCTTCTTGGCACACAAGGCTGGAATTTTTGCTGTATTCCCGCGTGGTTCCGGCAGCCGGGCAGCAGCACGGCCCCAGCTGGGACGAGCCAGGCGCTGTGGGCTGCTGGACCCCCACGCCCTGCACAGCTCCTCCGTAAAGCACCAAGAAAAGGGAAATAGTTTGGGTCCTTCTAAATCATCCCTAAAAGGACACCAGCCCCCTGTTTCCGTGCTGTTGGCTTGGCATGGCAGCAGCCCGCTTCCGTCTGCGTTTTCCCACACACAGGAGCTCGTTGCCAGGCTGCGTGCGATGAATCACGGGGTGCTCGCTGCATTTACCCCCGTGCGCCTGCCTTCCTCCCCGCTCCCACATGCGGACGCTCGCTGAGGAAAGAAAGAAACGCACGATCCTCCGCGAAACCTGCGCTCCGGCCCGAGTCATCCTTCCCCGTCCGTCCTCTCCCCGCTCGCCCCAGCGCAGGAGGGAGACGCAGCAGCCCGCTCCTCCTGCAGCCCCGTCTTCCCGGAGCTTCATCGTGCCTGGCTCAGCCGAGCCCGTAAGCCTTGTATTTTCATCCAGCCCGGGTGTCCGGAAGCAGAACGGTGCCTTTCCCACCGGCGACGCGGCACCGGCTGGGCAGCTCTGGCTGCCGCGGGCTTCCCCGGTGCCATCACTTCCCGGGCTGAGCAGTCGCTCAGATTTCCACGGGTTACCGTGGGCTGTATTTATAGCTTGCTGTGCTAAAAATAAAAGCCCGGAGTGTTGGGTTCCCCGATCCCAGCCTCACGTAGGGAACGATGCCCAGAAGCCCCCAGGAGAGCGGGTTGCGTGATGCCCCCGTGGCTGCTCCCACGGCTGGCAGAGAAAAGTTTATTTCTTGGAGGTCGCGTAGCTGCTGCGTCACCGTCTGACCTGGGGCTGCTCTTGCTCAGCACAGAGCCTCGTGCACGTCTTTCACCCTGCTAAAAATATTTCATTTTGTCTCACTGGGCTCGACCTAGCAACCTGTGAGCAAGAGGGGACGCAGCGTCGGCACTGCTGGCTGCGGCGATCCGATGGGGCGTAACTGAGCCCAGCACGGCCATGAGCAAAGGTGCTACCAAAATTCCCTGACAAATGTCCAGAGTTTGCGCGTGATGGTGCCTAAACCCCCTCTGCTTGTGCCCTGTTTTTCTTCTTCTCCCTCTTCTTGCCTGGTTTCCAAGCAAGGCCGCTTTCCAGCTCCCCGGGCGTGAGCGTGCCGGGCCGCCGGCGCTGGGGAGCTGCGGGTGCCTCTGGGGTGCGGGCAGGGTCCTGTGGGGACGACGCGCGGGTGCAGCGTTGGTGAAGATGAGGAGCCCAACGCACCCTGCTGAAGGTGGCCTCACCTCTGCTCACGTGCCCGGCACGAAGCCGGTCAAGGCAAGTGATTTCTAAACCGGTTTGCTTAATCTGGTTGTGTTCTGAACAGAATCGAAGCCCAAGGGTGGCACAGGGGCGTGGGGCCCCGTCTGTCCGGGGTGTCTGTCCCGCTCGGTCCCACCCCGCTGCCGGGCAGAGAGCAGAGCTGGCCCATGGAGGGGCTCCGGCATCCCCTCCCCTCCCAACACCGCGGGTCTCCCGCGCCTTAACACCAGGACCCAGCGAGACGCTGCCCGGGGTGGGCGGCAGGGCTGGCTCTGGATGTTTTCCCCCCGCAAAACCTTCCAGCTCCGAGCAGCAAAGCTGAACCAGGAATATCTGCTGCCCCTCCAGCTCCCTCCTCTGCGTCTCTGATGTCACTCATAAACGAGTGTGAGTCATTCGGCAGTTGCCATGGCGATGCCAGTGATGCTGGGGAGTGCGGTGCTGCCCCGCTCTCCTCAACCCTTCCCGGGGAGCAGAGGGGACCGAGCCCCCCGGCGCTGAGCCCCTGGGACGTGCCATGGGCTCCCGTGCCCCGGGCTGCTGCCCACAGCCCCCTGCGACCCCCGAGGCTGCGAGGATGTCGACGGCTGCCACCGGTAAGTCAGCGCTGTCGGGGATTTACCCATCCGGGGGGCTTCTGCAGGGGGTCTTATAGCGTCTGTGTGTTGAGGCAGCGGCACCCAGGGCCCCTGCCCCACGGATATGGGTGTCCTTTGCATCCCCTTTTCCGTGTGCTCCTGGAAGCCCCCAGGGTCTCGTTATCCCTGTTCCCAGGGCCAGCCCGGGGGGGTATGGGCTGCTGTGAACCCCAGGGAGTGAGGGGCAGAGCAGTGCCGTGCCGGTGTGGGGACCAGGGCCGTACAGCCCTGAATGCGTGGGTAGCACCCATGGCCGGTGCCCTGAGACACCAGCACCGGGACAGCGGGGTCACCCCTATCTCAGCAGGACGGGACCCCCAGGAGCCACCTTTGCATTTCAGCCCCGTTTCTCTCCTCGCTCAGACCCGTCCCGGCTCGCGGCTGCGTCCTGCCCGCGCCGCGGGCCCCTGCCAACCTTGGCCTGCGCCGGAGCCTTTGGCAGGGACTACAGGCGATGCCTTGCTCTGGTTTCCTGCTCGGTGTCTTGAGTTTTACAGCCAAATTCTCGCCGTGAACAGCACCTGGGCAAGCAGGACTGAGGTGTTTCAATTACTCTAATCTGTACGTTAACACATTTCTCTGGAGCAGATTTAAGAGCCCTCAAGCGCAGCGCGTGCCAGCGGGCAGGGCCCCGAGCGGGTGAGGAAGGCAGAGTTTTTTGGCCCCGCTCTCGCGGCCGGGCGAGAGGGCACAGGGCTGCCAGGCGAAGGGCTCGGGCGCGGAGCCATCAGCGTGCTGAACCAGGAGTCGCGTCCCAGCAGAGCAGCAGGAGCTAAAAACATTGACTGGGAATGACTCAAAATGGGGTGGGGAGGCACTGCCCCCGGCCAGACCCTGCTGTGAGGAATTAGCCAGCTTTAATTTGCTTTTGAGGCCGTTTCTGCTCTTTAGAAGCTCTGTGGGCCGAAGCCTTGCGCGTTGAGGTCACCTGAGGTGCCTTGCAGTGCTGTCCCCTCAGCCCAGGGCCGCGTGCTTTACGTTTGTGGAGGAGGAAGCCCTAAAATCCAGAAGCGTCAGCCCTTTCCTCAAAATCCCTCCTGTATCTCGAGACCCTAACGCACACCTGCCACAGGGAAAGGGAAACCCCTGGCTGGGTCCTTCCCTCCCATGTCCGGGGTGGAAGAGGCGACTTTCCAGGAGCTGGCAGGCGGCTTTTGCCCTCTGCATCCCCCCGGAACGGACGGCCCTGGTTTTGTTCCCACGCAAACGCCTCCCTCCGTGCAATGGGCATGGAACGTTTCGGTGAAATAACGGTGTTGTAATGCCTGTTTGGGAAAGGTTGGCGGGGATCCGCTGTGAATTCCCAAAAGTGGTGCTTAGCGGTGGTTCAGGACGTTGTTTTTAAGAATAACCGCGCACCGGCTCACGGGGAGAGAGGAGGGTTAGGTGTGGTTTTGCTGGAAGTCGCGTTATCGAGGCGCCGAGGCTTTGTACTGCTCCGGCCGCAAACCCGACGGCGTTTATCGGGATGAGGACGCTGAGTACGCCCAGTCTTGCTCTCAGCTGTCGCACCTCGAAAATCGCAGCCTGGAGCAGGGGGCAGACGTTGAATTTTGGAGTTAAATGAGATTTTTTTCTTATTAATTTCTTCTGCCTTTTAATTTTCCATTGGTTTCCAATAATGGTGGTGGTGAAAAAGTTGGAGATAAGTCAGTCTCTCTTTGCATAGTTGTACATTTGTGGCAAACACCGATTTACTTGCCAAAGCGTCCTTAGGAAAAAGAAGTGCATTTTAACAAGAAATCATCTGGGTAAAGCAAACCAAGAGTTCCCAGCAAAATTGATTTCTGTCTGAACGCTACCCGAATATGACTGCTCAAAAGGGTTTAATGAGTATAAAGATACATGGAAATACAGAAAGATCTCATTTGCTCATTAATTAGATCATGGCAATGCTCAAAACCCTTTCAGCACTCACCAGCTGGTCCCTGGGGTCTCCCTGGCCGGGGATCTCAAGGAAGGACGAGGCACAGGGCAGGCACGCCGGGACCCAACCTCTTGGTGTGAAAGTCTCTCTGGAAAACCTGGTGGGCTGTAAATCCTATTGACCCGTCATGCTGCTAAACATAGTCCAGGGACTTTAAAAATAAATAACCTTAGAGATAAAAATACCTTGTGCGCTAAAAGCCCTCCTGTTATTAACGCAGGCACTTAAAACCCACCGCCAGCGCCTCCAGAGCCGTGACTGCCGCGGGGAACCGCAAGCCTGGAAAGCGAGCGTCCCGCTCCTCGCAGCCGGCGAAGGAGGGTCCGGCGTCCAGCGATCCAGGCAGGGCGAGCTGTCACCCTCTGTGCCAGCTCTTCCCCCCAGCCATAACCAAGTCATTAATTAATTTTCGTACAGCGCTTTGAAGATAAGCACTGACTAGGATATTATTTTAAACGGGGATCGCCCTCACACCGTGCACGCCAGCCAGGGGAAGCCCCTCTCTGCAGGGACGGGAGGTCCTGGCCCGTTTGCCCCCCGAGCAGCGCGGTCCCGGGGGCCGGAGCGGCAGGAGCAGCCCTGGAGCCAGAGGAAGCCCAGGCAAGGCCCAGACGGCAGGCGGGGGTGTGAAGCGGTCCCTCCCCTGCCGCCGTTTGATACCCGCCAAACGTTAGAAGCAAGGGGAAAAGAAGTAAAGCTGAATAACTTGTTGCACTCATCAGCATAATAGCCGAAATGCATGCACGTTACCTTTAAATAATACGAATGCGTGAGTGAGACAGAGTCCTACTAGCTGCATTTAATTTGTTTTCTTTATTTACATGGAAAATATTGCTTGTTGCGTGCGGTTCCCCAACGCGTGAGGCCGTGCCGCTGCATATCCCTCACGAGTTACAGAACTGGCTGTAAGTGATTACCCACAGCGGCATTACGCCGTCGAAACCGTTCCCGCGCCGAAGGGACTGTTCTGTTACCAAGAATAATATTGTGCTCCCTCCTCCTTAAGGCTGGCTGTATGATGAACTGTCACGGGAGACTATTTTGTACAAGGGAGAAAAAGACATTTTGAAGCTGTCCAGAGCAGCGACGGCATGAGGAGTCCGCCAGCCCCACCTTCCACCCCCACGTCACCGTGCCCCGGCTCCATTCATTCAGGCGAGATTTTAAATGTCTTTCTGACCACGTCTCTTCTTCCCTGGTGAAATGTAACTTCTTTTGGACTTCGTAGCATGCGCTGTGGAGGATGCTCAAGCCTAGCGGCACGGGGAAAACAGAGCTCTCCTCCTCCCCGTCAGCCCCGCGCAGTGACCTCCAGAAGCGGCCAGGCTCTAAGTCGATCCCAGCTGGGGATATTAAGTGCTCAGCACCGGGGCAAACGAGGCCCTGCAGGAATAAGCACCGTGAAGCAGATACAGCGGGGTTCAAAATTAGTCCAGGGTGGAGAATAGAGCCATAAGGCTGCGGCTGCAGGCAGCCTGGGCTGCAAGCATGCACGAGCTGCTCCTCACAGCTCTGCTGGGACCACCCATCATGGAAATTTTGCAAGGATAAGAGGAAAAAAATCCTGTTGATTCCTTTGAATCTTCTCTCGCTGCTTCTGAGAGCGCAGGCAGGAGCTGTTGAGCAAGACTGAAGGTGAAGCACATCTTCCCAGACGGAGCCACCCACCTTCACGCGCTGCCGGAGAGGAGGGGTGGATCAGCAAGCGCTCCCCCGGCAACGCCTGGCAGCGGGCAGCTCGCTCCCCCGGGACGTGGGGTACACACCAGCCGGAGCGAAGAGGAGCGCAGCGCGCACCGCAGCGGGATGGTTTCTCCTTGTTCACTCCACGGCGGCGCTGTCCCGAGCCAGCCCGTCCGCGCGGCATTTGCGCCGCGGGAGCGGGATATGGTGAAGCCCACCTGGCTGCGGGCAGCGTCTGAGGAGTCGGAGGAGGGAAAGGTGCGCTCTCCTGCTAAGAAATGCTCTTCTCCCGGGGAAAGGAACAAAGGAGGTGAAAGATGGGAAATCACCACTTTGGAAAGTGTGGTGAGTCCTAATGGAGGAAAGCAAGCGAAGCAGAAATCAGGCTACCCAGCACACCAAAATTCCCAAGTCATAGCCCCTCGCCCTGCCTTTTTTGATTATTTTCACATGAAAAGCATATATGATGGGTAGAGACATCACATGGCGTCCTTCCTCTCCATGAACAGCTACAGGGAGACAGCAAAGCACGGGCTTTCATGGAGTGTCTGTCAAATACGCGTTTTCCTTCATCTGAAGGTGCTCTTTGCAAGGCTGAGGGAGAACCCCGATTCCCTGCGGGCCTTTCTAACTGAAAGGTGCCATCTCTCACTTTCTCCACATACCGAGGAGCTATCTCCACCCTATACGGTCCCAGCGCCCAGCATTTCTACAGACTATACAATTTTTACAACATAAATCTAGATCAGATGTCCTTGGGATGACGAGGGACTGATGTTCTTATTCTGCATGTTGTCTCCCACACCGATAAATGAAACGTGGTGGAAGAAACTGAAATCCCAAGCATTTTTGCGGCAGAGCAGAAAACAAGCGCGTGGGTTTAGCTTTGTTACAGGTAATAGGTGTCGTGTTTGAATATGGTAATTTCTGACAGGTATCTCCTCCTAGTCATTAATCTCAGAGTTCAGCTGGAAGACAAGTTGCGCAGTATTTGTCGGTGCACAGGTACACCCACTCCGAATGGGAAAGGAATCCAGGAGACTGACAGGAAAATTATTTCATACAGAAAAGCAATGTATTAACGTTTTCCAGAAGAAAAGCCTTGGAGCATGTTTAGTAGTGGAGTCCAGGGAAGAAACAAGTGGTACACAAATTAAAGATGAATTTGCTGCTGCTGAATAAGGGAGAGTCATTCATTTTCTCATGGAAAAAGCAAACACGTTTAGCAATCCACTGGTGACCCTCCCATTTTAAAGGCAGGCTTTTTATCTCTGGGACAATTTTGAGGACGCTGGTGTGGGATGGTGCCAAGTTCTTGACAAACCACTTCAGCAGCAGCCACAAAGTTTCCCAAAACATTCATTTCAGCTTCCACTTATGGACACGCGAATGCCCTCAGTAGCAGAGTTTCGGGGCATTACCGTAGAGGAAGAAGCGGCAGCTCATTTCACGTTGGACTGGAAGACAGCGATACGCAAAGGCAGATCAGGAGGAGAGAGCGCTGTACGAGTGAAGGGGGTAGAACACGAGCTGATTCTAAGGCCAGGATCCTAAGTGCAGCAGAAGCTTGTTAGAGGAGAGCATTCTCCTTGCTGCTAGACTCCCCCCATGGCTTTTTCCCCACAATATTCATTTTCTTGAGCCAAACTTTTCCACTTTTTTATTCCTGGATCTTCACAGGTCCAGGTAATAGTGGCTTGGCTTTGCAGGGGTATTCTGCCACCCTCTTAAACCATACTTGTAAGCAATTCTGGTAAGTTTAACAACTGGTTCCGCTCTTCACCTCTAGCGACAATACGTCAGAGGAAAAAGCAGGTCAGTTCTCTCCTGGTTGCACCTTTGGCCTCGCATACAGGTCACCTGCTGGAAGAGTCAAAGGGCCATTCTCTTTCCGCCGTCCATTTAATGCCTGACCCACCGCAAAAATATAAACATTCTTCTTGAGTTTAAGGGGATTTGGATTGGGCCTTAATGCTTAATCTAAAAACAAGAGCAGCTTGTTACAATGATAACGTCACGGAACGGCAGCCTGGCAAACCTGTACCGAAAACTGAACTCTTGGAATGGAGATTATAAAACAACTAGCAAGCTGTTTGCAAAGGACATCTACTTTAATTGTGTACAGCCTTGCAATACGGAAGAGAGAGAGTCTGGAATAACCTTTGAGCGCCAGATCGTATTTCCTGATGACACAAAGCAGAGTGCCCTCCACTTGCACTTTGAAAAGACACGAGGAAGTAAACGTCGAATCTTAAGACAGACCCAAATCAATCTTAAAGGGTTTTGAAACATTTATTTAATCTACTAGTTACATGCAGCAAAAAATAATTTATGAGAATCATAACAAAATTAGGTAGAATAAGGTCAGTCTGCTGTCACTGTTGTGCAGCTAAACTTATAATCACATTTTGAGTAGATGGATATTGAGATAATTCAGCTATCCAGCTTGAACCCCTACTCCCTTAATCCCGTCGCTTCACTTTTCAGATGAGCCCTGAAACTCCCTTGTCCAGGGAGTTAATCTGCAGGATCGAGGTCTGACCACAACCGCAGGGCGCAGCACTGGGTGGGATGAGCTGGCAGGACACTGGCCTCTCCACAGTGGAGAGAACCCAGCAAAGAACAAAAATCAGCATATGATACCTGTCAAACGTTTCCTGCTGTTATCGATGGATCAGGACAGAAAACAGGTGAAGAGATTCTCTATTTGCCTTGAAAAACACAAGACGCAGAAGCTGGGCTTCTGCCTGCAAACCATCTTTGACATCCTTCCATCACGAGCTGATACTAACACATCAAGTCCTGGGGGAAATTATTTTTAATAACCTGAAGAAAAGTATTGCTGATTATCAACCGATATTTTATGAAGTGTGGCTGGCAGTAGAGAGAGATCTCAATCCTTCATGTGATTAAGCAAACATCTGATTTTACTGCAGCGGATTTCATCACGTACCTAAAGGTTTCCACAGTCACAGAATCACAGAACAGTTTGGGTGGGAAGGGACCTTCAAGCCCACCCAGTCCAGCCCCACTGCAGGGAGCAGGGACATCTCCAACCAGATCAGGTTGCTCAGAGCCCCGGCCAACCTGGCCTGGAATGTTTCCAGGGACGGGGCATCCACCACCTCTCTGGGCAACCTGGGCCTGTGCTCCACCACCGTCAGAGTGATGAATTTCTTCCTTATATCCAGTCTGAATCTACCTCCTCCTATTTTAAAACCATTACGCCCTGTCCTATCACAACAGGTCCTGCTAAAGAGCTTCTCCTCATCTTCCTTATAAGCCCCTTCAGGCACAATCAAGAGACAAAGTTTCTTGGGTATTTCTGCACCTCCCTGCGCCCAGATGGAGTCCCGAGGGAGGATGACACCGGGCGGTGACACCGCTGCGAAGGCTGCCGGGGCCTGGCGGTGGCAGAGCTCCCGGTTCTGCCTGCGACCCGCTTCCCTAAACCCGTGCCCACCCACCCTGAGCCCCGGACCCGCCCGACAGAGCTGCTATGCAGTACGGACGGGGAGGCGGCCGGAGCACTTCACCCCGCTTTTAACCAGAACGGCTCCCTCACCGTCACGACCGGACCCCGGTGCTCAGAAACAGCAGCCGGGGCCGGCAAGCCGCGGCCACCAGCCGGCTGGAGCCCCTCCGTCACCCGGGGAAGGGCTCCGCGGCCCGAGCAGGCCCCGCAGGCCGCGGCCCGGCGGGGGCCGTTGGGGGGGAGCGGGGCTCCCCGCGCCGCGCGGGCCGGTCCCCGTTCCCCCGGCAACCGTTGCCAAGCGAGGGCGGCAGGCGGCCGAACCCCGCGCCTGCGCACTGCCGCCCCCCCCCCCTTCCCTCCCCACGCCCGCCCAGCCCGGGCCTGGCGGCGGGCGCGCGCGCGCGCGCGCGCAGCGGACCCCGCCTCCTTTCCCGCCGGAGCGCGCGCGGCCCCGGCCGGCCGGGAGAGGAGGAGAACGGGGGGAGGAGGAGGGGGGGGGGGGGGTGGTGGGAAGGAGAGGGCGCGCGCGCGCGAGGCGGGCGCATGCGCGCGCGCGCGCGCGGTCCCGAGCGTCGGCAGCCCCGGCCCGGCGGCCGTCAGCGGCGGCTCCGTTCCGCCCGCCCTCCTTGCACCGGCCCCGGCCCGCCCAGCTTCCCCCCGCCTCTCGGCGCGCCGCCGGGGCTCCGGGCGCCGCCGTCGCGGAGGCAGTAGCCCCCTCCTCGCCCCCCCCCCCGCCACCCCCGCCCAGCCCGCCCCGGGGATGAGGCAGCGGTAGCGCGGCAAGGTGAGGCGGCGGGGCCTGTAGGCCGCGCGGCGGGCGGGCGTGAGCGGCGGCGGGGGGGGGGCTCGGCGGCTCCCGTGTGCGGAGCAGCCTCCCGGCGGCGGGTGGGCTGCGCCCCTCTCCCTCCTCCTCCTCCTCCTCCCTCTCCTCCTCCTCCGGGGTGGGGGCGGGGATGCGGGCTGGGCCGCGGCGGGGAGGGGGCAGCCGCCGCCCCCCCCCCCCCCCCCGCGCCCTCCTCCAGCTCGGGGCGAGCGGCGCGGGGATGGGGGTGCGGGCCAGAAACCTCTGCTGCTTCTCCCGTCCGAGGCGAGGGAAGGAGCCTCAGGTGCTGCCCCGGGCCTGGCCCCGGCCCCGCGGGGCGGGGGTCGCGGTACCTGCCCGCATTGTTCGGCGGCGGAGGGGGGCAGCGCCCCTGCCTTTCTTTATGCCGGCGGTCGGGCAGGTGATGGGCCGCGCCTTTCTTCTGTCGCCAGCGCCAGCCGTGGCGAGGGGCTTCCTGCGAGCACATCCCTGTCTTTCGTAAAAAGGGATGCTCGCGCTGGGCTCGGATGTCTTTTGATTTCCGAGCGGATTTCCAATTGCTAAATAAGCCTTTCTAACGAAAACCCCGAAGGCTGTCGGGCCTGTGGTGCTCAGCACGCCGCATTATGCCTGGTATAATGCGCGCTGGCAATTCGTTCGGCCAACTCCTCTCCTGTGCGGATTTGAAAACGCGGTGGGAGCGATTTCTTGGGTAAAAGTCCGCTGCCTTTTGTTTCTGTTCTAGATGGTGGATGTTGATGTTTGTGCGGGTGGAGATAGTACCAGAAGAAAAATGGATGCCCTGACAGATAGTGCAGTTGAGATTGTCCCTTTGGAGCTCTATGATTCAGCCAGAGCAAAAATAGCTGCTAATCTACAATGGATCTGTGCTAAAGCCTACGGAATAGGTAAGATCACTTTTATCAGGAAGCCATTCTTGGTTTTGTTCTTGCTTTTTCGATCTCCCCTGCCGTTCCAGAGGTAATTAAATTGCACTTAAATCACCTTTGTTTTAAATACTAGTGATGTGACAGTCTGTTCTCTGGTACCTGCAAACATATAATGAGGTACCTTCAGCAGGAATAATGGGACTATGTGAGATGCCCTGAATCGGCAGCCCTAATGGCGAACGCTCACAGACGGTGCTTGTGAAGAATGCATACCTTGAAATGTTTAAATCCTCATTTTAGCTAAGTAGGCTTCCCTCCTCAGGACTGCATGGCACTGCTTGCAGGCCCTGGGGCCCTCCAGGCTGGGACGGCTTTAGCGTGCTTCCTCGTCTGGTCATCTTGGGCAGCAGATGCCACGACCTTGATGCCTTTTGTATACTCAGTTAGGATTTGTTGTTTGTTTGTTTGTTTTGGTCAGATTATTATTTTGGTTTCAATGCAAACTAAAAAGCAATCCCTTTGTGATCAGCAGTGTTCTTTTACACAAAAAAGAAATTTTGAATGAGCAGATATAATTTGTCTCTGTTCTGTGACGTTAAACAGCAAGTTGTAGGTGATTGAGGATTTTGTCTTTCCCTTGTGTTGTCCTAAACCTTTGCAGTCAGACACAGAAAAATAAAGGTTCTTGGATTATCGTTGGTACAATATTTTCCTGGCATCTCCTGAAATTTGCTTTTTTTGTTTTGAATCAGATCTATCTGTCTGTTCTGAATTATTGTTGCTAGATACATCTTGAGTTTAAGTAGCTTAATTGTGAAGAAGTATGATGGAATAATTGTGGGTTTTGTTTATCCAGAACAAAACATATAATAAAAACTTGTACAGAATCTTGTTTTGGAAAATGAGGTAGCCCTGTTAATCTAAGTCTAATTCGCCAAACTCGTAATATGCTTAATGGATTAGCACTAGCTTACTTTGTGACAAGGCTGAAGAAAAGCAGTCCATTCCTGCAGCTAAATATTAATCCTTGTTGGAATATTTTTTGAAGTAATTTCTTTTTTGATACTTCCAATTCTGCCAGTGTTCTCATCATCTTAATAATTATGAGGAAAACAGGAAATCATGGTCTTATAATGTTTAATATTAATGAAAGTATTTTGTAGCAAGCAACAAGAGGCAAAAAAACCCATTTATCTGATGACACTTAAAAAATGTGGGCACTTTAGGGGGTGTTGGTAAAACACTGATAACTTAAAAGAACATTTCCTCATGTAAATGTTTTTCAGTTGCTGGAATTGTTTGTAATGTTTTCTGAAGACTTTTTAGTGATCAGAGATAAAATGGGTATTCCAGACAGGGAGATGCACTATTTATATTATGACTTTGTTTCGAAAGAAAGCTAATCCTGAATTAGAATTGACTGGCATGGCTCCTACGCTGCAGAGGAGCTTTATGGCCTCCTGTTTCTTGGTAGTGTCTTCTGGGGCTCCAGAACTCAGGGTTGTGTCTGTACGTCTTGGACCAGTTAATGGGTTACCGGTAAGTCTGGACTTACGTTGAATAAGTTTTTTGCTTTCTTTTGACTAAAAATTTTGGAAAAGAAACCCACCTTTCATAATGGCAGTGATGTGATGTCTAGCGCAGAGAAGACTGTAGCAACGTTTGCCACTTTTTCTGAGTGTATTTAGGCTTGTTGAGATGACATTTTAAGTTAAATGCCATTAACAGTAGGAAAAAATATTTTTTGCTGGGGCTTTTGATGTTGCGTTGTTGGTTAGCTCTAGTGAGTAAGGTTTTGTGTGTGTGTGTGTCTTTGCAGGACCATGGCCCGTGGAAATGTAGTTTGATTTTTGAAATGGCTCCTGCAAGGCATGGTTGCATAGTAACCATTACTTCTGGAATAGCATTGCAAAATACTTAGAAATTTATAAGCCTCTTTAATTCATAGAGAGATGGGTTTAAAAAGGTTTCCTGTGTGATTACAGTTTTGAATAATATTTGAACTTAATACCTTACTTGTCATCTCTCAGGGTTTTCTTTTTGTGTTAAGATACTGGATGTTGATCAGTGGGTCTTGGGCAGCTACCAAGCAGTTGTGAAATTTTTTTATATCAAATCTCACCAGGCAAGTGAAAGTTTTTGGGGGGCTTTTTTTTTGTTATTTTAGACTTAGTTCTGGTCAATTTGATGGGGAAAAAAAAACCCAACAGCTTATTTGTTTATAATACTAAAACACTGTCTTATCTTCTGAAGTAATTCTTATCTTATAGGGCTTCCGTAACTGCCTTCAAATGGCCAAGTAAAGAGTGTTTGTCTCAAACTAGATTTGGAATTGACACAGAGGAATTGACATGATTTTGTGCCTTAATCTTTCAAATGCTGGTGCATATCCTGGATTTAATTTTCGTCTGAGTAAGGCTAAGCTCATGCTGAAGTGTGGGAATGGTCAAGAACAGAAATTCGATTCTAGTGTAGACTTACTAAAAGTCATTCATCGCTGCAGGTTTTACCTGAAACTGTATTTTCTTTTTACCGTTATAAGCTGTTTGAATTGTCCACATCTAAGCTCGCATCTAAGTAGAAAAATTCTTCATCCTTTCTTTTTTTTTCTCAAGGACAAATTACTGAGAACATGCATGACATGTGATTTGAAGTCCTGCTTTGGGCTTTGTTTCATTTGATGATGCATTCCTCCTTTTTTCACTTCTGGCCGTGAAAAGAGAGAATTTTGGTAGCCCAACAACTGAGCACAGCTACTTTCTTCAACAGAAATACAGCTAAAGAGACAATCCCTGGTTTTGCATAGGAATTGGGCGGAATGGTTGGTTTCTGGAAGCCCATAGCTCCTCCCATCCGTCTGTGGGGGCTGCCTGGCTGTCACGGGTGGACTCTGGAGGGAGGTCTCGCCGCTGCTTGTCCGAATTCCAGAAGACGGAGGGGAACGATGTTGTGAAGCAAGGTGTTTCCCCATTTGCTGTCGCCTGCCGTTGCTCTCCCCAGATAAATCTGGGAGTACTGTCATGGGTCACTGAAAGTGTGTACATGGACATCTGGAAACCCTCTATACACTTGAGATTATAAAGTCCCTTTAGCTGAGACGGTAGTTAGAGGGAATGGAATTGGATTAGAACAGAATTATCTTTTTCATCAGCAAACTTTGATTAAAGCCAAATGTGCACTTTAAGGAATTCTGCTGCCAGTGTGAAAATACAATTCATAACGTTTAAGTGGCCGAGGAGCGAGGGTGCCACCGAGTTTGTGGAACTTCAGTTCACAGGAGGCAAGCGTGGGAGGTTTGGAGAGGCTTGGCAAGCTCTCCGTGGGAGAGGTCCCTTTTTCGCAGTCAGTGGAATGAACCAGATTGCCAGGCAGTGACAGGGCCACGCGCTGCACAAAGCTGAGCAGAGGGAAATGGACCTGGTCCTTCAGCGCCGCTGTCCCCTCGGGCTCTGAGCAGCAGCAGTCAGCAGGAACAACACAACTAGTACGTTTGCATTCGATACAACCTGGGAGAATAGACAGTGACAGTGAAAAATTTTGGTTTCTCAGCAGATTTAGTTAGTACGACATCAATTTATGTGCAGAAATTGTTTTCTGTCATTGCAGTTACGATGTTAAAATTTAGAGACAGAAGGAGTATGTGGAAGTTTTTCAGTGTTGCAGCTTGCTGTGAGCTTTCCGTAACAAATGTTGTTGCTTCTTTTAAACAGTTTGTAAAATTTGGATTTTTTCAAAATGAACTTGTTGGGAGCTTTACGTAGTTTCCAGACTTAATGCTAACATCAGTGCAAGACATTTGGCAAGGTACAGGCAGGAAAGCCAAGCACTAATGCAATGCAGTGTAGGGGAAATGCAGGCTGTGGCTTTTTTTGAAGTACTTAACGCTTGCCTGTTAAATAAGGTTTTACAGGCCCGTAGTAGCTGCCCACAGGTACCGATCGGTAGAGCAGTGTGAGCATGTTTCCTGGGCTAAATTGCCTAAATCCTTGGGTTCCCTGCTTTTATTCTTTGTCAGCTTTCTTCTCAGGTCCAGAGTAAAAATATTTTTAAGCAAGCTGTTGTGTTTTGCAAATAAGCAATAGTTAAACATTTGTTTCTTTAATAATGCCCATTTCATAAACACTGACTGTTACTTGTGTGAAGTTTACAGAGGTGAAGAATTCCCTTATTATTATTTTGTCTCTTCTACTTCATCCACGTTTGTGGCTTTGTGCTTGATCAAAAGATATGATAATGAGAGCGCAGTCACTCTCACCAGCAGGATACAAAGTCTTTAGCTTGGTTTTTTTTTCCTGACTGTTGTTTGTAAATTTTCACGTGTAATGTTAAGGTCACTTACGGAGTTTATAATACGGTTCTGTATTGAGAACCAACAAAGGATGTTTTTGTTATAATGCAGGTGGTCTTAGTTGCCGAGCGCATGTAGCTTCTGCTCGTGATCTGTGGCTTAGAGGATATCCATACAGTGCTAAATAATTCTGCAAACAGATACTGATGAAATCCTACTCAGAATTTGAATAAGCTTTGTTCTGTTTACCGTGATGCTTTGGCTCTCTTTCCATGTGAAACCAGTTCTTCATGCTTCTGGAGGTTAAAATAAGAGCTGGGGTGTATCCACTTCTTCAGTTCAAAGGTTAGATCAAATTTGTTCAGATTGCTGTATTTCTCTTTATCAAATCATAATCAGGTAGTCGTCTTTCAACGGGTTTTTGTAGGGGAGATGATAAAGAAGTGGTCCCTACCCTAAAGCAAGGAGAGGAGAGTCTGACAATAACTGTTGTTACAAGTGAAGTTATTTTTGTAATCCTGTAAACCATGTTGTACACAGTGGTTTATTCTGGGAACTGACAGTTTTTTGAGAGATTAGAACTCATTGATATGATGGAACAGACCAAAGTAATTGCTTTGTGAGAAATTATGATGGTTTATTTTTGAGTCCTTCATCTCTTATAAAAATAGCTGGTGGAGGTGTCTCTGCAGTAGGCTCAGCGGGGCAAGAGCGCTTCAGAGTTTATGCTGCTGAAACTTGGAAAAACAATGTTAGTACTTTCTTTTTGTAAGGGTGGGAAACAGCGGAAATGAGCTTTTTTTTTTTTCTCTTTAATAAGTTGACTGCATGCAACTAAATAATGTGGTATAAAATTTACATAAAATCTATGTGTGAAAGAGGTACAGTCAACTCTGCTATTGAGTGTCCTGTGACAAATTCTTCAACAAATCCTGATAGAAAACTTAAGACAAACTGAATTAATGATGTGTGCCATCACAGATGTGATGATCAGGTTATATGCCATTGGTTTTAAGTTACTATAAAAACACTGGTAGGTTTTAAGCTTTCTGTCTTTTGAACACCCGAGTTTGTCTGAAACTGGCAGCTGTAAAGCTTACCTTGAAGGTAATGCTGACGTTTTCCTGGGGTAACAACTCAGCACATTAGGAAAAACAGAAGGTGTTTGCAAGCTTATTGATGACATGCAATAGTTACATAAAAGTGACTTCCTTTGGGAATTAAGATGGTATTAGAGACCTTTTTACGAGCAAAAAAAAAGGACAAGGTTTAACTGGTCTTGGTTTGCTTTGGTATACTTGTTAAATTACTTGAGCAGAAATTTTGTAGCTATAGTTCAGAAGTTAATTTCTCATGTTGATTTTTCCCAATTCCAAAGCATAGATGTATAAAAATACAAATTGTAATGAAAGGAATTTTTCTAACATCTGAAATTTTAATGAAAGGAATTTTTCTAACATCTGAAGTTCAGTTATAGGTCATGAAAGTAAGGTGTTGAAAAAGATGCTTATAGAAACTGGGACTTGGAAAGACTGGGACATTTTCTTCAAAAAGAGCATTGACACATTCTGTAGGGAGGCAAGCAAAAAGTGTGTGAAACGTTTGAAGATTGCCCGATCCATAAAAACTGGGGAGAAAAGCTGTCCGTAATACTGGTGGCTGCTTGTGTATCCATCGTGTGTTATTTAAATTAGCATTAGGTTAACTCTGGTGGTGTATAATTGTTCTAAAACTGACAACATGTTTCTACGATTTTCGGCACTGTAGGAATTTTGATATTTTTAAGAGGGCTTTGGAGAATGAGCAGACCTGGATGCTGCAAGTGGTTTATGTGGCGTTATACTACAGATAAGAATAATTAGCAGAGCTGTGAAAGGTAGGATAGGTCTCTTATGTTGCACTTTCAGGTGCAGATGTCAAATATTGAAGATGTCTCACGATTAGAGCACTTTTTTGATCTGTGGCTGTCTAGGAAGGCAGCATTACCCTGTTTGAGATAATTGCATTGTGTACAAAACGTCTACAATGATGCTATTTGGAAGTTTCTCAGTAAGTTTTATACTTACATAGCATCCTTTTTGCATTATTTGTGCCTGCCATGTGGATAGTACGATTATGTCCAGTATGAAATAAATTTGAGTTAAATAGTAAAGTTATATCGAAGCTCAAGAGCTGTAATATCAGGTTTTAGATCTTAAAATTTCTGTGGATCTTTAGTTACCAAACTGTTTCTTTCTGTCACAGGCAAATTTAGCTGACAGAAGTGTTGTATATACTGATGTAGAAAATAAGACTGGGCAAGGGTTTTACGGTAAAATAAGTTGCAACTATGGGAGGATTCGTGTTTGTGAATAACTTCTTACGATAGTATTCAAATTATTAATCCTGGTGCTAGAAGTTAGTCCTCCTCCCCACATCTTTAATCCTGATCATTCCAAATCCATTCAGTCCTTAAGCAGTTATATGAAGGTCAGAAACATGAAGTTAGAGGGTTCTTCAGTATAGAAGAAAAAAAAATTTAGATCTTTTTGACTGGGTGTTCAGATGAAAGAACAGTAGCCAAGATATAAGGTGTATTTATTTATTTATTTACTATATTGATTTCTGTGACATGGAATCTCATCACTAAGACCTAGATCCATTTTTTTTTTTTTTGCTAGAAAAAGCTTTTAAAAATCGTTAAAATATTACTAGCTTAAATGAAAAGTCATGTTGGAGGTCTTACTGCTCCTGTCCCACAGGAAGCTGAGCATCATGTTGCAATAGTCTCTTCTATGTCAATAATTTGTGTAAAGACCCCGACGCAATAGGTTGTGTCCCTTGTGGGTGTGTTGGTGTTGAAGAGAACGCTTTTTGCTTTCTGTACTTACAGTCTACAAAATAATCACAGTCTGCTGTGTGGAAAAGGGACCTGAAGACAGTCTGAAGTGAGCTGCCTGTTAGCTGCTGCAGAGGTCTGCGTGGGTAGCTGCTGCGCTGGAGGAAGGTCAGGCTGCTTTGTCCAGCCGGTACTCTCAGACAGTCACCTCGGTCACCCTGCTCTGCGGGGTCTGTGAGCCGGTGGAGGGCAGATGTTCGTGCTAAACCCTCATCTCAGTACTTCAGATTTCAGACATTTTGCATTTGCATTTTGTAATGCTCTTACCAGAAACGTACTTCTTCACGCATATTTTATGAGCTAGTATTCTATTATTTCCTTTCACAAATAATTCTAGTATAAAGCAATACATCTTTGTTAAAGGTGTAGCTGCTTGTAATGAGGCTAAAACGTTGAATTCTGTGAGCTGCTTTGCGTTTGGATTTTTGGATCTTTCCCCGGTCTTTAGAAATGGAAGCTCTATTTCTCTTTCTGGAAGTGGCGGTGACCATTAAATGGAATTAGCTTTCAACAGACTTTGATTTTAGGTCAGGTTGACTAATGTTAAGAAGATTAAAAGTGTTTTTATTATCCATTCCACTAAAAATGGACACCCACGTTAACACGTACTACTTACATAGTGCCAGCGGGGTTTTATTGTGTCTCTTCCAACCATCTTCAGTACATAGTCCTTATATCGCAGCGTTCAATGTCACATAAAGGAAAAATGGTGATCTTAATTTTCAAAAGCTTCAGAGAGCTTTCCATTTTGAAAAACAGTGCTGGTACTGTATGACTAACTGAGTAGCTGTTAGAGCTGTTACAACAACACTGGTTTACTACATACTTTGTATTTACATGAGATGTACTTTTGGCTCAAGTAATTAATAACGTTCTGTCTCAGCTTCCCTTCTTTATGAACATTAGGGGCTCTGCAGTATACAGATTCTGTGTGGCTTATTTGCAGTTCAGAGATGTTCTATGGATACGAGTTATTTTGAATGGGGAAATATAATTATTCTGGAAATGAGCTGAATGAAAAGTAAATATGCTGCCAAATTAATAATTATTTTAACTGTAGTTGTACGTATTTAACATGAACTGTTGAAGTGACTTCAGGGGAAGATCTTCAGAGCGACTGGATAGCAAAAGACAGAATTTTATGTTTGAAAATTATGAAATGTTGGGCTTCTATTAAGACAACACACTTGAGGCTAGAAAGTCTTTTCCCTGGAGTTGAAGACTCTCGTTATTACTGCTGGGCTGTTATGAAGATCAATAGCCTCTAGTCTGATGACTGAGCATGAGTAGAAGTATTTATTTTGGGATATGTCTATTTTTAACTTGTTTTATGTCTTTTCAATAATATCAGGAAAGTATTGCTTACAACAGCATTTCCTTCCACTTTCAACTGTTGTAGTTGGTTGACCTTTGCCTTGTGTTGTATTGTTGAAACCGTTAACGCTGGCAGAACTGGTGGGGAAGAAGTGATGTGTGAGGATGAAGAATTCTGTGTTGTTAATTTTAACGTGTGTAAGTGACTACACTCAGGATCCACGCACAGCTTGGTGAAATCGTAAGACAACTTACAGAAATTGTGCCATTGCAAAAGAAGTTAATTTTAGACTTGGTTTAAAATTCATGTTGAATCCAAATCCAAGTGGAGTGGTTTTGCTTCATAGGCTTTAATTTTTATTTAAAGACTGAAAAGCTGCGATAGTTTGCTTCAATGCTCTTGTCATCAAAAAAAATAGAGAATCAGCTCACTGGAGACTCAATTATTTTGCAAACTATCTGCAAAGTGCTCAAGGTTTTAGTCAGATACTTTGTTCTATGAACTTTGGCAGTTTAGAACCAAGAAATAGGTGGCTTAGTTTTCTTTTTCAGTTTGAGAATGTTTGGCTGGCCCCTCTTAGTGGCTGAGCGCTGCAGTTATTTAATTGCTGTGGAGAGATGTTTTGGGAGATTGCTTGAAGGAGCTGTACATTTTGCTTTGAAGATAAATAAATTTGCCCGTCTGATAGAGAATTTTAGCCTGTGATCTAAATTAATGATTTATAATTCCAAATAAAAAAAGACTAAGAATACGCACAGATCACTAGAGGTGATAGTGTATAATTCTGTCTACGCTGGGTTTTATTCAAGGAAACAGCCAGAGCTGAGTAAAGGACAAGAGGGGCTTTTGTCCGTGTTGATGTCCTTTCTTGAACAGGACTCTGGTATCTTGAGAAAGCTGCCTGGTAATGTATAGGATTTTCACTGAAGTATGTATATGGCAGAAGTCAATTGTATATGCTGTACTTAATTACAATTTAAGCACAAAGACCTATTGCAATATGAAACTAAAGACTTAATTACATTCAGTATTTTTTTGTGCTTGATTTTTTTTTTTTCTACCTTTGAATTAAAGTAAAAATATTTACTTTTGTTTATAACAGATCACACTTCCTGGTACCACTTGTTGAAACATTACTTTGTTGTTTCAGATAACGTCCCAGAGGAGCTGAAGGACCCGTTTTACATAGATCAATATGAGCAAGAGCACATTAAACCACCCGTCATCAAGCTGCTGCTGTCCAGCGAGCTGTACTGCCGTGTCTGCAGCCTCATTCTGAAGGGGGATCAGGTGGCTGCTCTGCAGGGACACCAGTCAGTGATCCAGGCTCTGTCTCGAAAAGGGATTTACGTCATGGAGGGTGATGATACACCTGTGTCTGAATCTGATCTGGGCTGCGCACCAATCAAAATGGTTAGCTTAATTAAATCCACCTAATGATCTTCTCTTTATTTAACACTATTTAAAATAGTTAATGGAATGAAGAGCTCTTAATTTCTAGGTCACTAACCTCAGGAATTTTTCATTTTAAATACAGTTAGAATATATATATTTTTTCACGTAAAGGATTTTGTTTTTCAATACTCCTTGTTTTCTTCTTTTAGAGTTCTCATATGGCGATGATTGATGCTCTTATGATGGCTTACACTGTAGAAATGATCAGCATTGAAAAGGTGGTTGCTAGCGTCAAGCGTTTCTCTACATTCAGTGCCTCAAAAGAACTGCCCTATGATTTGGAGGATGCGATGGTTTTCTGGATTAACAAGGTAAAATTGACTTTAAGAAAAATGTGCCTGTTTCCTATTGCCACTTTTCAGATTTTTGAAAAGATTCTGATAAGTGTCTTCCTTCTGTCTTTCTTACCTGTGCGTTCCTATCATCTTTTCCACTTCAGGTGAAGAGAACTGCTTTAATTACTTGTTATCTTAAATGTAATGGTACTTTCGTATAACATCCTCCTAATCCAGATAATTATTAGTGGTATTTTATTGCCTTATTACTGCAGCATATTCCAATTTCATCTTCTTGCTTCCTGAGGTTTCCGTATGCGTTGGGAAAGAGTCAGACTAGCAGGGAAATGCAATTTCTGTTTTCTTAGGGATGCTGTAATAAAGCTGGTAAATTTTTCAAGGCAAATTTTAAAATAAAGAAGATAATGAAGAACTAAATTAGGAAAACTGTAGAAATTGGGTTCTTTATTTTCAGAAAAGCTGCTGTGAGAGTTGGGTGGGTTTTTTTTTTTAGGTGAAGCATTGTTTCATGTTAAATAACAGGATAGTCTTAATTCTGACTGGCTTGAATGTGGTTAACAGAAATACCGAAACCTTTCAAAGGGTAGAGGTTAAGTTACTGAAGCCCTTCTGAGTGACAACAGAGTGGTGTTCAAAGGAGAATATCTCCTTTGCAAACTCAGGATTCCCTTGTTGTGATTATAGCTAGTGCTAATAAGATAGTTGTTCTTGAAACACATTATTCTATGAACTTCTTATGTTTGTAGAATGGATTGACCATTAAGAAAGGGGAGGAAGAAGAAAACTCAACTTATAGAAAAAGATGTATTTTAGTATCTTTTCTATGCTATGTCCTTTTAGGTGAACCTTAAAATGAGAGAGATTACAGAGAAAGAGATTAAATTAAAACAGCAACTAATGGAAAGTCCAGGGCACCAAAAGGTAAAACAAATTTGTCTTCAGTTGTGATTTTGTGTATTGCCGATTAATGGATTTAAATATATCTCAGTATTTTCTTTGTCAGAGAAATGTGAGGCATCCTGTCCTCAAAACTCCTGAGATTTTGTGCATGCCATTTGTTTTGTGTCTGTCATCAGTGCCCTTCCTTACCTTTCAAGCCCACTGGTATCTTCTGAATTTCCTTTAAGTTTCATTTGGATTAAAACTACTTTTCTCAACTTAAAATAACTTCTGTCAACTTTACATGGGTAAATATGACTCAACTTTCACAGCACAAAATATATATTATATATTTTGAAAGCTCTTAGGGCATATTAATTTTGCATGGGTTAATTGTCTAATGTGTATTCAGAGGCTTATTCAAGTTCTGTTTAGTAAGTATATTCTTGGCATTCAAATGTTATATGTGTGTGTTTGTAGTTTTTTCCACCTTTTTCCCTTGAAATTAGATCACAATGCACTGCCATTGCAAAATATAGTACACTTTCATTTCTGGAGAATGTAAAATAGATCTTTCTGAGATACAACGTATCTCAGCTATGTGAGCTCCCAATTTATGATTCAGTGAAGCCTTAAGAAAAACTGCTATCTTCTTTCCTCAAATTGGCATTGCTGTGCAAAGGAGATAAGTGTGACATATGAACAAGGCACAATTATTTAACTTTCATGTTAGTGGCAAAAGTTTTTTTACGTGCTTTTTATGTAAAAGAATATCCTTCAACAATAAGGGGCTAAAGAGCTGTTTAGTTTACAAGTTGCTGCGTTGTCTGAAGAATCCCTTTAACTATTTGACACTCTATTGACTTTTATGTCTCATTTAAATATTTTTAAATCTAAATTTCTAGGCTACAGCCCCTCTGAAATATGAAAGTGTTTATTGCTGAAGTGCATTTAACTATTGCTGCTTTTAACTTGCATTGCTGATGTTCCTTTCCTATTCCTACGTTCCTTTCCTTGCTTCCTGAGCAGTCTCCTTCCAAATGGTATTGGAAATTAGTACCTGTAAGTGAACTACTTCTACACCAGTTGTCATCCACAAAATCATGGCTTTTAAAATTTCTTCAGAGTGTCTGCTTCCATTGCAATGCGTCTTAGACAGTCTTTAAAGTAAAACCTGTGTAAGCTTTTGGGTCATCAGGCTTCGTTTTCATAACATCATCTTTGCATACTGTACAGCATACAGCATAATCACTTTACAGCTTTTCAAAATGGTTTCCACAGTGCAGGAGTGAGGGATAAGGAGTAGCAGCAAAAAAAAACCCTAGAGAATTAACAACAGTTCAAATGGTTGTATTTACTATTTTTGTTGTAAGTAGGCCATTGATCACAGCACTAAGGTGATATAAATGCTGGTCGGTTTAAATGGTTGCTTAATCTTTGAATGCACAGTTAAGATGCCCAAATGTTTACAGTAGTTCGTTAAATAACGCTCTTGCACTGCTCGCGCACCTGCTCTTGCACAGGTTTGTAAATCTGTCAAAACCAGAACACTGTTATTCATTGAGATGGGGTTAGAAGATTTGAGAAACCGGTTTGGACTCATTGTGACAGTTGCTGGAATTGTATGCTAAATTAATGAGCCTGAAGCTGGGATAATGGAAGGAAAGGCAGTTTACATACCAGAGTAAAATACCTAAACAATGAAGTGTGACAATGGAATATACATTCCACAGAGAGCTCAGTCCCATTCCT
The DNA here is from genome assembly GCF_036417535.1 of Chlamydotis macqueenii. NCBI lineage: Eukaryota > Metazoa > Chordata > Aves > Otidiformes > Otididae > Chlamydotis > Chlamydotis macqueenii. Next base: position 2,976,704 of record NC_141575.1, on the reverse strand, counting down.
CTGCCTCATAATCCTGCATTTGTTTGAACCAAATGTATGGACCACAGTAAAAACTTTAAATGTCTGAAATAAAGGAAATTTGAGTGGGGGCCTGCAGGCTAATGAAATCTGTGACAGAGCTCTGTCTTCCAGCCTCGTTGAACGACCTGCGCCAGTGTGTAACGAAGTATTGACCTGGTGCTTATCACTTGCATTCTAGCTTGCTTAAAGGTCGCACCTGTATTTGAGGCATATGTTTGATAGCCTTTCGAGGAAGCTGAGTAGGTTTATGTTTTGTTTGAAGAGACAACCTGGTGAGAGTAGAAGGAACTACAGGAATGGAATTGAGGAACTATCATTGAGGAAGTTGGTAATAAAGGAAGGAGTAAATAGAGATTATCTCACTGCTACTCATGTAGCACTTAGATTGTACTGGTTTACTGACAGATTTTGCAGTCTCCATAGTAGTTGTCACACCGTGTCACTTCTGTGTTTTCTTTTGTGATTGTTTTTTGTTGTTTTGTTTTGTTTTTTTTTTTTTAAATATAGACTAATCTCTTTCAGTAGCACCCATTTCTGCACTTTAATGCATACCAATGTCATTAATTGTATGCATTGGGGGGTAACAAGCCACAAACCTCGGCTTAGAATATAAGAAAGAATTCAAAATTTTCAGTAGAAAAGACTTGAATAGTTATCAGAATAATAGTTGAGAAAAAAAATAGTCCATAAAAAAAACCTGCTTGATGATAAATTTGTTTTTTCACCAAAGCTAAAATAAATGAGAAATTCTTACAGATTTTTAGTTCTCAGTGTGGAATGTAGCTGGCTTAAATTCCATTTAAAGCCTATTAGAAAGGAAAGATTTGTATCTTCTTTAAATACAGGAGGAATTAAAGTTTAAAAAGAAGGTTTTGAATTTTGTCTTTAGTGTGCTTAGTGTCGACTAAGTGGATAAATGATGAATCTTTTAAGCTAACCAGTTCACCTTAGTGTACATACTTATTTTATCAGACTTAATGACCACATTTCCAGTGCATAATGGATGTTGCTAATGCATTTGATTTGTTTCTTCTTTGAATAATCACCATCATATATCTCACTATTTCTTTTTGTGTAAGCCTGATCTGATGCATGCCATATCGCACTGCATGCTGGAACCAGTGGAATATGCTCGTGTGGTACAGTATGATTCACATTCCATTGCGTATTTGTGGAGTGCTCCAGGCTGGGGAAAAAATATAATTTGCACCTGGTAAAAGGACAGGAAAAATAGCATTAGCATGTAGAGATAGCTTTTAGTTACTTGCCTTTGCCGAGGAAGCTTAACATAACATGTTTATATTTGTGCCAAATAAATAAATTAACAGGTTCTTTTTACTCTGATTATAAATGATCTTCATTCCTTTGAACAGATTTTTTTTCTCAGCCTGTGCCATCCTAAATTGACACATATGAGTATGTGTGTGTTTGTGTAGAGAGCTTTCCCAGATTGTCTTGGAAAGCATATGATTCCATTGGTAAAATCCAGCTTGCCTCTGACTATTAAATATATTCTCTGTGTATCTGCCTGTTAGGCCAGCACATCAGTCACGACAGTCAGCTGCTAAGTGATATTAGTGCGCTGAAGTGTGAAAGGAATCTGTTCCCAGCACTGAAAGATATTTCTGCTAGGCTCTGTAGCATACTGTTCTTTTGCTTGCCTGCTTACTTTGCTGCTCAGACTTAGATACAGCCTTCTAGGCTAGCTAGCATGTGAATGCTTAGTAAATATCAACACAAAAACTTTTCTTGCAAAAATTGCAAGAAGCAATGCCAAGAGTCGTTCTTTAGCTGACTGGCTTTAGCTACTCTTCAGCTATGCTCCGGATTGCGTGAGGCTGGGGGTTGTTCGCAGATGAGTGTTCTGTTGACCTGTACTGAAATCAAGGAGAGTTGATTGAAAAGGCCCGTTTGCTCCTCTTGCTGACCATTTTTAGAAAAGGCCATGT